>NC_052505.1:39871904-40499404 GCF_014356525.2 Nilaparvata lugens | reverse complement strand
TTTCTCATTCTTTTCACTCGTGTAATAGAAAACAACTACAATTTTGCAGAAACCCCTATTCTCATTGTTATAATGTAATAGCCAGTTGTGCAGCAGCAGAGGCGGCGTCACCACAAAACTAACTTTCACGCTTTGTTCATTAAATGAGAAGAGAACTCAAAGCGAAACAGGGGTGGAGAAAGGAACGGAGTGAGTGAAAGAGAGGAGAGTGTACTGGAAAAGGATTGTGGGAGGCGAGACAAGATAACCATGAGGAACAAAGCACAATTCTCCGCTTAGATAACGCTGAAAGCAGGCATATCATGACGAAAGTTTGTGATACCAACTTCTTGTATTATAATTTCATGATAATTGTTCAAGAACAATTTTGAACTGAGAAGCATTAAGAACTCAAAAGTTCAATTCTTCAGTAATCAGTCGTTATGAAGTGGAGAAATAGTCTACTTTGGCAGTCTTCTATTGACATAGCTTATCTCATTCACAGACAAAGTGAAACTTTGCTAGCTCAAACATGCAAACTGGAGGTCACAACGAAAACTAAAACTCCTGGTTGAATATTTAAATTAGTTTCAACTATATTTCAAATTGCATACAATTTGTAATTTTTTCCTTTAACGTATTATCTCTGGACAGAAATACTATTTGCTAATATTGAGAATGATATTCATTACAAAATGTTACTAAAATCTGACATTAATTTATCCGCATTCAAAAATAGAAATCTCATAATGTTAATACATCAATGATTCAGACCATAGTCTTTAGGAATTTAGGAGGGGAGGGGGCGTTTGTAAGTTACAACACTCTTCAGTCTTAGTAGAATATTTTCAAATTATATCAACAAACTTGGTCCTGTTTTCATGAATGAGAATGGATTTAAATAATAAAGAAATAATTAACTTTTACCTAAATCTCATATCAAGAACTGGTGATGCAGCCACCTGTTGCCCCTCGACATTCTAACAAACTTGCTGAAAGATAAATAGAGAAACAGAATCGAACATTTGTCATTGTTCAGGAATGTTGTCAATTCATATTCAAAATAAACACAGAGAAAAGAAGAGAGGTAAATCATAAAATTTCATTTTTTTCGATAAAACAGGCAGCACAGCACACCTGCATACCAATTACATCAGACGTTTATAGCATCGAATCAGTGCCATGCAATATGAAACTTCTAGGAAATACGATTTCATTTTCATAAATATATTCGCAGGTTTTCAAATACCGGAACAGAATGAAACGAGAAAATATACGATAAATTTCAGAATATTGCAAAGCACGAATATCTGGGAGTATCCGGATAAAGAGGAAAATATGGGAACAAAGTTTTCCTCTCACGAATAATATGTGCCGCTACATGCAGCTTTCCCTTCCCGCTTTTCACAATCTCTATCACATTTTCACTTGTTCTTTCTATAATTTCTCTTCCACTGCGTCTATAGGAAAATGCACGTCTCTGTTCAGCAAAACCCATATCGATTTTCACTTAAGGACTTTCAATTTGTTATCAGTACCTGATTTCACAACACACTCCAATATGCAATAAAAAACCAAAAGTAGTGTATAGCTGTTGTGATGAATCTTTCAAATAGATCTCATGAAAAGAGAGAAAAAATTGTGATTACCTTTAAAATGAAAGAATCTGCTAAAGGAATAGTTAGCGACCGAGCGATAAAGCTTACTTATCAACAACTGTATATTTGATAAGAGTACCGTTCTGTACTGAATATTTTTCTAGGAAAATTATTCAATAAAATTATAATTATTTTGCAAATAAAGCACAAATTGTTTATGAATCGCTCACTGATTTTGAGGTTACACTTTGTTTACTATCGATCAGATGTTTTTAAAAACAGTTCGAACGCAGCTGACTGATTCGAAGTATCGTCAAATGTCACGCTGGCTTCACGTAAGATATAATACCATCTCTAAAAATTAAAACTATCCATAAAGGATCAAGAATTTCAAATAAAAAAATAAAATGTATGTGTTATCGTTGAAATTACTTATTATTTAAGAAATTATATTATATGTCAGGTCTTATTGTAACTAAATAGGTCATAGCATGAAATTATATTATTGATAAAAGGGCAGAAATTATTTATAACAATCTCAAACCTAATAAAAATTGTACAAGAGTATTAATTCATTAACGACTTAATTCAACTGAACCACATGGTAATTAAATCTCTTTGGCAGGTCTAAGCCAATCACAGTGCATAGAAATAGCACCAAGACGGTGATCGTTTGAAAGCAACACATGTTAATCTATTATCAGACACCAACCCTGCCTTATCAGTTACACTAGCACATGTACATTGTATGAGAGAAACTATGTCTATAAGATTAAGCAGTTTTAAGGATTACCTAAATTGAATCATTATTGTAATTAAAAGAATTGTATTCTACTGCTTACCACTGACGTCATGTTTACGTCACAAGCGTTCTACCAATGGCAAATTTTTATGCAAATTATTACATTGAGATTCTGAGAAGCAAGGTCTAGCCTAAAAGCTTAGAGAAAAGAGCAGCACTTCCCTTTTGAAATCCTTACTGGTCAGATCTCTTTTATAGTTACCAAGACCTATTTGTGAAAATTTCTTGTTCGATTTTAAATGTTCTATTTGTGAGCCGATATTTTTAGGCCAATTTATTTGTTATTCGTAAATTTCTGTTTCATCAATCGATAAATTTAAAAGCTTAAAGTAAAGTATCCCATAATTAATTTGGTGAAGGAAATATTAAATTAAAATTCCCCACGTGCTGAAACCGAAGCCCGGATTGCCGCCGATCAAACGATTTTTGATCTAAAGAAGAAAACCACGACCGCCAAGGAAATTCACGTGAGTTATAAGTTTTAAAAGGGGCCCCAATCTACGCTTCGAAAAATATTTCAGTGCAGAAACATAAATTTTTTCTTCGTTAAATTATTGGCCACGCCGACAAGCGCTTTTAGCATTTAAGAGCCTAGAATTTATTCAATATTTAATTTATACGAACTTGTGGTTGATTAGCTATCCTCCGCTGCCTGAACCACGACCCCGAGCATTTTAAAAAAAATATTTTCTATAATTCATTTTTTCAATATTTTTTTTTCAAATTGTTAAATTTTATCAATCGTAAAATTCTGTTGAATCACGCATGGTATCATGCAAGCACAAGAAAATTTTTAACTGTTCTGTTAATACTAAATTATTATCAACCTGTAAATCAAATTCTGAACCTGCACTGTATGATTGCATATTTTATTGTAATATATTTCAGTTTTGTTAATTCGCTTTCTGAGTTCGATTATTTCTTAAGCCTGTCAATTATTGTGTCTGATACGTTCTATATCATCAAGAACCGATCGAATACGATCATTGGAATAATTGAATCAAGCTGGATATTGGAACAGGTCTAAGTGGATGTAGCGAGTGGGGTCAGATCGAGATATTTATTCTTTGTCCTTACCTGCTCATATATCAGCTTTTATCTGTTACCTACCTCGACTTAGGAGCGAACACATCAATTGTACAGCAGATGCAGCCATAGATCATATAAATTCCTACAATAGAGCTTAAAACCCGACAAGACTCTGTTCTCGAAATATATTCTGAACGATATTTGGTTCAAATACCGTATTTTAATCCTTCAGAACTTATTAGAGACGCAGTCCCGTAAATTATCTACATCGGGATTTTTGCTCGACCTGTATGATTTTGTATGCTCATTCTTCACAGGTAATAATTTTAAGATATCCGTCTTCAGTGTTTAGCGATCGCTACACTACTTATAAAAATTTCATCACTATACAATTTGTCACTAGAAGAATCAAGGGTGAGCGAGTGTTTAGGCCTCCCGCGATTCTGACAATTGTATTGAATCTTGTAGTGAGTCAATCAGTCTGGTGTACATTCAGCGTCCACGCACGCAATTACAAAATTTATAGCCGCTACACCATTGACTCAGTACAAGATTCACTCTACATGTGTGAAGCCGTTAAAAAACGCACCACATGATTTGCCGGCCCAACGTGAGGCATTTAAATACAGCATTACATCACCCTACGTGTGTTGTCCTATCCTTGGAGGTGAGAGTGACTCCCCCAGGAAACGCACCACACTGTATAGATTTGTTATAGATAATGTTATATACTATCCTTGATAAAAAACAACGGATTTACAGATTTGTTGGAGGTGGAAATTCCAATCCAAGAAAATTCAAAGACATTGATGAAAGACTGAATTAGGAATTTCTTAGACATTGGAGTTACGATGATTTAGCTAACAGATGAAAATTAATGTAATTTTTTTTCAAAAAAGTTCAGAAAAGTTATGTAGTTTACAGGCATCAAGTGCCTATAATTGGGAATATGATAAATAAGTGAGGTTTGATTCAATAAAATCCTCATTTCTGAAGTGCTAATGAACTCTTTCCTTTTTGGTGATTTTTAATATCAAATTTCCAACAATTTACGAGGTGGTAGATTATAAACTACTGAACTGACGCAAGTTTTTTATCAAGTGGATCCAAAAACATTTTAAATGACTAAACCTACAGGAAAAGATTGGAGCTTCAGCAATATTGAGCCATATAAAAATAGAATAACAGAAGAACAATAAAATATAAAAAATAAACAGTTTTATTCTATTTTATTCAACTAACTAAGCACTGAACTGCATTCCCAAACTATACTTGTGGAAACATTTTCACTGCCTTGCTAAAATGTGATTTCTCCTTTCTAGAAACATTCTCATCATTGATATGATACTTCTGCTTCTTTATTGTGGGACATACGAGTGGTGGTTAGCTTACTTTATTTTTATATCTTTCCAGCCTCCATGCTCCACAAACATCTACTTATTTCATATATTTAATCTACCGTCATTTCAAATATATTTCTCACCACTGAAACGGGAGGAAATGAAAAGACCTGTAACAACTGCATTTTTGCAGCCATACGTTTTTGCACTTTCATAGGTGGCAGTGGCAGCGTACGTAGGCTATATATTCAGTACGTCGGCCAAAAACCACCGGCGGTTCAAGACTAAGACTTCTCCTTTCTTCTCACCGCCTCCCCCCTCCCAACCACCCCCCTCACAGTTCACAAAGCTTTGTGAATAAATTTGCCCTAAGCTCTCACCTTTCCCGTTATTGTTTCCGCGTAGCGACGTGCAAGAAAGAGAAAGAGGTCGAAGGAGAGAGGAGGATGGATATCGCGCGACGGTTGTGCCCTCCAAATACCTCCTAGCACATTTATTTATCGCCTTCCCCCCCCCCCCCGAATGGGGGACCAACCTTGCACAACAACCTATCGCCGCGACACCCTATTCTCGCTACCCTGGAATTGTAATTGTATTCAAAAAATATGAGAGAAAACAGTTCTTTCGCCGCGTACTTAGCGGGACTACTATCCTCCCCCCCCCCCACTGGAAAGAATAGGATGGGGAAGGGGCAGTTCAGCGGCTTTCGGTTTGTTAATGCGACGGTTATTAAAGTCCATACGCCGACAACACTGCCATTTGCATTCGGCGGCCTAATGTAAAACAGACGTGCAATGAAAACTGAGCACCGCCAAACTGAAGCCTCGACTAGGCTCAAAATCGATATGACAATTTTCGGGGCATTAGTAATAATTATACTGTAATAACGTAGGCATCTGAGCCGATGAATATGAATCGATTCGAAATTGCTATCGATTCTGCAAGTTTTTGACAAAGCAACTCAGTGAATTGACAGGCATAACAACTATAATAATATAATTTCCCCCAAAAAAGTAATACGAAGTTCTCTCAAGGTCTACACTTATTTTAGTGCTTTTAACAAACTTTCTCGAATAGAATACAGATCACCACAAAAATTACAATGACTCAAGCTTTATAGTCTTACGAAGAAATTCCATTCTTTGATGTATGCATCATAATCAGAGCTGAATAACATTTTCTACGTGATAACACACTACTACTATAACTACCTTAAAGGATAATTAATTATTCCGCTTAGTTCTAAAATCTGAAAATTCTTATATTATCAATATAAGCTTGTTCAGATGAACACTATCTTTCAATTCAATTTATTCACAATACACAGAAATACAATGAGAAAAAGCAATATACAACAAAACAATAGCAGTAACAATGATATTAACACATTAAAGACAATATTGCTAAAATGATGTGTGCTGGAAGAAGGAGGGGGAAAATACCTTGCCAACTATGGTTTCCCATGTAATAGGCAGGTAAGGTGAAACTGAAAGGGAAGGGTGTGTGATAGGGAAGTGAAAGAAGGCAGTTAGATAGGCAGGGCTGAGGAAAGGGAAGATAGGATGTGAAATAACAATAAAGATAACGGTTAGAATAATTTAAAGATTTGAAAAATAATTGCTCTTTATCCAATTAATGATTTCCTGTTTCATTTTCTTTGTAATTTTAGCATTGTTGAGATGATAATCCGGAATTTTATTGATTATTATAGTACTTGGATAAATAAGATGCCGTCTAATTGTTTCAATATTAGTATTATATATCAAATACATATTTGAAGTAGGTCTCAAGCTGTAATGTCTATTTAATGCGTTGTTGGTTTTCAACATATAACTGTCTAACTGTCGAAACCTTGAATCCATCAAATATAAGATCAGTCGGGAAAAATCTGGGTTTATTTAAAATAGATTTAATTATTAATTTGTGCATTATGAACAGTTCTTCCAAATGGGAATTATAACACCCTCGCCATACTGCTACTCCGTATTGCATTATAGACTGTACTATAGCAAAATAAAGCATTTTAAGATGAGTTGGATTCAGAATTTTTCTAGTTGCATAAAATTTGTAAGAGAGGTATTTCATCCTTCTGCAAATGAATTTAATATGGATATCCCATTTCAGGTTCTCATCTATATAGATATTTACAATTTTTAACTTTACTAATGATAGGACTAGTGCAGGAGTTGGGGTCAAGGTTGCAATTTGAATGGAGTTTCAAGTTTAATTCTCTGTCTTTCTGTCCTGATTTATTAAAAGAAAAGGTAATATAGTTGATTTTTGGAATGTTTAAGCTCAAAGTATTTTTATCTAGCCAATTTTTTATGCTCAATCAGTTTTGCTCTGCAATTTCATGAGACTCAGCCCACGTTCTTCCTGAGAAAATAGCTGCTGTATCATCAGCAAAGGATATTATAGTTGAGTTTTCAAGTTTTTAATCAATTTCGTAATTTAATTTTCTACAGATAATAAATATAATAAATGAATGATAATAATTGAACAGACAGTATTTATGATTAGTGATTGTGATGTAATAGATAAATTTGAGTCAACAGACTGTATCTTGAATAATAAAACCTTCTCTCATCAGTTTAGATGACCCAATTTTCTTTTTGAAAACTTTCTAGAACAATTTTACTGCTATTTTCTCAATTACGTTAGAACTTTATGATATTTATAGATTTTAATATGATGAAATAGCATCAATAAAGATAAATTAAAAAAACGGATCCAGATAGTGGGCCTATTGAATATAGGATGCTCTAGTCATAATAATCTCTGTTAGGATTATCAGAGTGAACTTATCGTTTGGTCAAATGCAAGATTATAAATCATTCAATCTATGTAAAGCTTGGAATGATTTATAAGAGAAGTATAGTTAAATTTGTTTGAACACTGATAAGTTGAACTTTTTATAGGACCAAATGGAACAATATTATTAATATTGAATAATATGACGACAATTAATCTATTATTCTTCCATTATTGACAAATCATCTTCATGAGCTAAAATATGATTCTGGTTTGTTCCCCACTTTTCAAGTAGAATATAACTCTGTTAAATGAATTCAAATATTACATCAGAAAATTAAATCATCCTAATTGTCGAGTAATCTTATCATATCGAATTTTAAAAAGACTAAAACGGAAGCCATGACTGTCATAATGTTCTGAACCGTATCAAGAAGATACAGTTGGGATTCATTACACATTACAATTTTTCCTAATATGATACATGCATTGTGACTAGAGAATTACCTATTAGTCATTTCAAGAAGATATTGTATTGAACAATGGATTGTTCACTTGAGCTCGGATAGTTTTGAATTATATGCATCTACAACAGAGCAAGACTTTCTACAATAAAGTAACATTTCACATAAAATCTCAGTGAAATTATAAAATCAGCAAGGTGTATCCTCTTTTTATTTCAATTTGTAGATATTATTTCAATGAAATTCCCACGTCCATGACACTTTTTCAGATGACAAAGCTGTTTTAGCCCAGAGTAAATAAACAAAGAAATTTATTTTATTTGAATACTCAGTCACAACTGGAGGTAGTGAACATGCACTATTATCCTATAATACTAGGCATTCCCATTGAGTGTAATTATAGAATGAAATGATATAGTATAGAAGTAATTTCTAAGAGAGTATGAATGCACGGTATTACATTATAATTCTATACTCAATTGGTATACCCAGAACATAAAAGCAGAAAACAGGATACCAAAGCGGTTTTATATTGATGGTAGAAACACATATTATTATATTTATTTGTAGATTGAGGTACAATAGGATTCGGTAAACATAAAGTACCAAATAAAATATGCTACCTCTATATATAGAGAGTATAGAAGAATTTCTACGTATATACTATCTGGGTAGACCTATCTCAGCGTCTATGAACGGTATTAATTATTTACTGTAATATTATTTATGAATTCAAATCTCATCAGGAAAATGCACAATATAGCATCAGAGATGCTAAAATGCAAAATGTGATCAACTCTGAATTTCACACAATAGAGTTTAGGCAAATTGAATTATTTTCTACAGATTGGAATTACTAGATGTTGCAATTATTCAAATGCTAATGAATCATCATTATACGAAAATCCAAAGTAAATGCTCTGTAATTCACCCCGAAGACTTCTGCTACTGCAAATATTGACAACAGGGTAAACAGCTAGATGGAAATTCGATGAGCGCTACTATCCAAAAATTATTTGTCAGCCTGGGAATCGAACCCAGTACCTCCTAATTGCTGGTCAGGAATGCTTACCCTCACACCAAACTGACAATCTCTGGATAGCAGCGCTCATTTCATAGGAAGCCATAGCGGCCAGCCAGTCTACAGATTGAAATTACTAGATGTTGCAATTATTCAAATGCTAATGAATTAATAATTATTATTAAACGAAAATCCAAAGTAAATGCTGTAATTCGCCCCGAAGACTTCTGCAACTGCAAATATTGACAACAGGGTAAACAGCTAGATTGCCAATTTCATAACGATATAAATAATTTCGTGAAATTCATACACCAATACATATAGACAACACAATATCTGCAGAAAGTTAATGTGGAATCGTAATGAATATTTATTTAAAAATTAGTAACTCAACCAAATATCTGATATGTGAATATTACACGTGTAGGCACATCTCCAATGTCATTATAAATGTAGATCACAGATGAAATATTCAGAGCCCTGAATTCAAGTACGGAATTATTCCAGCTGGGTTTTGCAAACTGAGGTCCAAGTTATTAACTGCAGTCTCATATCAAATTAAATAACTGCCTGCCTAACCAACAACCGAATAGGTTTTAACCTATACGTAGAAGCGATTTCCTATTTTGTAACAAGCTTAGCTACAATGTTCATCCACAAGAGGAATAGTTATAGTGGAAAAGAGAAAGGGTTAAGATGGATCAGGGAAGTTTGTGCTGGAGCCTCGAATATACCCAACGGTCGCTAGCAAATCCTCTCAGCGGCGGAAGTAGCTGCACACGAGGCGTTTTAAGCAAATAACATGCGTGCCTCGCAAAAAGTCACACACATTTTATGGTTGTCAACAACAGTGACTGAATTAGGTCATGGAGTATTTTGGAACATACTCGTACATGTCGAGTTGAAAACAAAAACAAAGAGAATATCTGATTTTAAAAAATAATAGCCAACAAGACAGTAAATCACATGAGTAAAGATGATTGAACTTACTATAATTAAGGTATAAGATGAGTTAAAAACAGAAACATGGAAGGAATTCACCATGATGGTGATCGATCATGAATGAATAATTCATAACATTATCATACTTATTCTAATATTCATACTTGTTCATTATTTGAAAGAATTGAATTTTAAAAAAATCACCCAAAGATAATAAATGAAGTAGGTGCATATTTATCCATTGTAGCCTGCTCTTTCCTAGATTGATGAGTTGAAAAATTGGAATTGAACAGCACGGTTCAACCTCTTTCCAGACCTGTCTAAGGTCGATTTGAAACCTGAACCTGCCTTTTTCCAGGTGATTTTAAATTAATTATTTTCAACAGCAAGATTGGAATCTGAATATAATAAAGTAATTTGAAAGCTTGCAACGGAAATGAAACATTACTTTGTAAGCATAACTATGAATCTATTGCTGCTGGTAAAAATTTCCTTTTAATATGAACGGAATGTATTTAATGAGATCACTTTTCCAGAATCACAATGGCGTGATTGGATTACATTCTAATCAACAATTACCAAGTGGTGCAAGTCAACAAATCTTTAAACAACGTTAAACCACCACTAAAATATTCTAATAGTCTGTTACAGTATGTTTTATGAATATACTGTGAACTTTGAGTTTTATTTTTTATTACTGGACAATTATTCAAATAATCAAGTAGTCAGTGAAAGTCAACAAATCTTTAGTCAACGTTAAACCACAACTATAATAATAATCTGATACAGTATAATAATCTGATACAATATAATAATCTGATACAGTATTTTCTTGCATATCCATACTTTTTCACTAATGAAATAAAACTTGAATTTTAAAAACACTTGAAGTGGAAATGCACTTACTATTGGTAGTGACGATCGTTTCGAAACGATCCACACCCGTTTCAATTCAATTTATTTATTTCACACACAATACAAGTTTGATACATATTGACAAAAGAATACATGCAAACATCATCTATCTTTAAGGAGGAGTCCATCTATGTTTAAGGAGTAGCCTACAAGGTAAAACCTGTGCGTAGACCTAAGTTGCAGAAAATATTTATTCAACATACACCAGGTCGAAACAATCGTCACTACCAATACTAATTGCATTTTCACTTTATAAGTGTTTTTAAAATTCAACAGATACAGAATGTTTTATAAATATATCCTATATCTTAAAATTCTATAAATTGATTGCTCTTTAATCTGTAGAGGATGTTATGTAGTTGAACAGAGATACTAGTTTCTATTGCATTCCATTACACGTTGAAGGCATTTTAGGATGTGGATCAATGTATTACACCACAAATAACAAGGAGCAAGAAATATCTCGAGGTATGAAGACAGGAACGATGAATTCCCGTAGGACAGCTGGCACCGACAATTCTATCTCATACAAAGAGAAAGATAGAACGTGACAATTGTGGCGAATAGTGAAGAAGAGGAGAGGAGCAACAATTGCAAACCGAAAAAGCAGAAAGTTTGCGACGGCGGCCGATAGCAAGAAGTTATTGGAATGCGCCTTGAATACAGACGTTATTTTCAATAGCGGATTAGTAGGAATAAATTCGACTCCCGACTATCGAAATTCGGGTAAGAAGGATTTGAAGATTGCGAAAAGAGATAGGGAGCGAGGGAGGGAATCCTTGGGAGACCTCTGACAACTACAAAAGGGCGGCGCGTTGATTTGTGTGCCGGGCCAGGGAAGGGGATTAATCCACCCCAGTGAGGGGATATCCCCTCCCCCCCACAGTGCACAAAGGCCTGCACTGCATTTTCCACCTAGGGAAGGGAAAACTCCCCTGCCTACTACAATCTCTCCTGCTTGTCAAATAGAATCATCATCTCGAGAAGCTCGCTTCCTCGTTCGCCAACCCTACCTTACTGATTTGTGAATTGACGCTGCAAGTCATCGTCCCCTCAAAACATAACCTCCACCGAACTTGCGAGAGAGTTCTGAATCTCAATTGCAGAAAAAAAACTGCAGAAGTAATGGAGTTAGGAGACTCAAGTGCTGTTTTGGCTGCATATCTCTCCATTCGTGCAAACGACATCATCTGCTGGAATGAATTGAGAGAGTGACACTGATCTCGTCAACCTACCAATCAATTCGTGTAGAAATTTCAGAACGTGGATGATCAAATTTGGAAAACGAGGGACGATTCAACAAAATTACTCAAGGATAACATATTGAATGAATTAAGCAAATTACATACTGATCTTACCAATCTAGCACTCGTGCTAGATTCAACTCATGCATTAAATCGAGTATGCGTTAAGAAATCCATAATACAGAAAGAACAAGTGAAGCCTTGAAGGGGTGAATTGAGAGGAACTGCTATGGCTAAGCTGTTAAACAAAGCTACTCCCAATGATTTGTCATAATATTTCAGATTTTTATAACTTATTAATGATGTATTTACTGTATTAGAAGACTGACCATGTTGGCTGAATGTTAAACTGACAAACTATAATTTATTATGGTTAGCAAAATCATCAATTGTTTAGGAATTATAATATTTGATCATTTTCAAGTTTATAATCATCTTGATGTCTTGAGTATCTTCATTATATTATTAGCTTCAATAAGCTACTTGATACTCATTATTAAATTATTTTTGTTTCATTATGTTTGACATTAAACTATTATTGTTTATTATTGTATCATTTATTACTGACTTTTAATCATTCGAATAATGGACTAATCTTTACAACATTAATTAGACTACTATCTGATTTTCCACTATATTTTATGGATTAGTCCATTATTCGAATGATTAAAAGTCAGTAATAAATGATAAACAAAACCAATGTAAACCAAAATAAATGAGAACAAATTTTGTTCTAACCCTTTGATGCAAAAATAGAAATCAACCCCTTGGAAACAAGCTCTATCTTGATCGCTTCCTCCAGTTGGAAAACTAAACCCAGTTTAATGGAGATTTGAACCCGTAATGGAGAATTTCCTTGAGAATATCTGGGAACAAAGCAGCGTACATTGAACAAAGAAACAATACGGGTTTCGGCTGAGTTGTTGTTAATAATAGAAGGGACACACATTTCATTACTGCTTTCTACTATTATCACCTAATTGTTTGAGCATAATAAGCTTCTATTGAAGCCCCACATGGAAGTCATGGCGGCACAATTGTATAGCTTCTCAATCGTCCCATTGTTATCATACAGCATACGGATACCCCCTACTTATTTACTTTGACCCAGCTCTATTATTGTCTTAAGAAGTCTACTTCGTAGAGGTACTTACTTACATGTAGAACGGCCTTCATTAACCAAACTTCCCATCGATACAGTTAACCGGGGTTGGAAATATATTTTAATTGGAAGTTTTCCTTATCTTCTGTCAATTATCTACGATTTTTATCTATCATCAAGCTAACGATTTCATGAGAGAACCGAAAGTTCTTAATCTCACTAAACAAAGCTTTTTTCTGCTGAGGGTGATGCAACATGTGCTCCAGGCCTTTAGGCCTACATGAGTAATGAGACAGATGATTATGAGAAATTAGTAGACCTAAGAAGTAGCGGTGGGGGTGGGGGTTTCGAAGCACGGGGTAGCGGTCTTTAAACGCAAACTATATTTAGAGGAGTTGGCTATTCCAACGGAAGTAAAAAACGCATGTTCCTTATCTTATGGATAGCTCATCAGAGCCAATCGCATCCTAACTGGTTGACAAACTACACCTGTGGTAGCTGGTCAGTGCCATCAACTTCATTCAATATTTTATTGACAATTCAAATTAGCTAGAAATTGGATCATTGGATAAATAATCAAGTGATATATTAACTATACCTCTGTTCACCCCGCAGATGGATTTTCTTCCTGTATTTAGTCTGACTAACACTAGCATTGTTAACATTAACATTCATTCTAGGCCGAAGTTATATAACACTCAATTGAAACATTTAGATGTAAGATGGAACATTGATGTTATTTGAAAATGCTATTAGAAAACTAGAGCTTATATTAAAAGTATTTTTCATTATTTCATATCTTAATTTCTCTTTCTCGACATTGTAAAGAATCAATATGATAGATTCAATTTAACTTTCAACAAGTTAGAATTCAACAAGTAAAATTTCTCAACTCAACTTTTTGTAACAAACTGCCAACTTTCAACAATAATATTCATCATTTAATAATTATTTACAATAATTCATCTCCATAACTTGCAATTGAAGACAACGTTTCCCAAATAATACGAAATAATGATTTTATACGTGGAGATTCATTTGAGATCTGAATTAGTGAATTAGTGAAAAGAGTGATGGCTTAGTTCATAGGTTGCTAAGCACTGTCAGAGTGTGGCCCAAGGATGGGGGGATTGGAGAGTGGCGGTGAGGTGTGAGTGTGAAGGGAGAGGGTGGGTGACCATCTTGTTGAGCCACACGGACCGTCTTTATGTTGATTCCAAGTTTGTTCTAGAATAAACTCGTTGAATATTCAAGAAGGCGGTGGCTAGAGCGACGAATATTTACTGCCTACCATTACCGAAAACCGCAACGACTCCTCTCGCGGTGACGTTTGCCGTGGTTATGATGGTCTTCTCCTCCTCCTCTTCTTTTCTTCTCCTCATCCCAATAGTTCCTTCTGCTTTTCGCATAGAAATCATCCCAAAAATTTCCAAAGCAACACGTGCACACAACTTTTCCAAATCCTGTTTGAAATTTTCGTTACTCCGTACAAGTAACTGAAATTTTACGTTACTTCGTACATTGTTTGAATAATCTACGAGCGATATTTCTTTTCACAAACCGCTTACCTGAATATTTATTAACAGCACTAGTTACATTTGCAACACGATGCTGCCTGGCAATATATCAGGCAAAACGATGCAACTTCAAGTTTCTTATGTTTTGGGAGAAGCATAACTTTGCAAAGCTCCACACAACTTTACACATCTTGTAAAAAAGTTGATAAGTTCATGCGAAGCTTGTGAGTGAACTATATCATTAAATCGATGCAGGTCTTTTAAGAATCGATTTATTATAACATATTCAATCCAAGTGATAAACGATAAAAATTATTGAATGAATTTATCTTTAAAAAATACAACTGCGTTCTATAATGACATTCAAAAGTTTCATCAAATGATTTCATCCTTCAAATTATTATAATTTATTTGTGACATTCCGTCACATATTCATAAAGTGAAAGTCGCACCAATACGAAATAAGTATTATCTAAATTCAGGAATACAAGGATTTTTACGATCTAAATATAAATGAATTTCAATTTATTCAATCTTTGTCCCCCTACTATGTAGGCTAAACATGGACATTTTAAAGCGTTAATTCTAGAACTGATATGACTGATTGTACGCTTAAAAAGGAGAGGAAATCCGTTGTTTGCATACAAAGATGCGCGAGGCAAATTAATCAGATTAATATCTAATTCCATGGAGCAAGCGACGCAAAGCGTCAAAATGAGCAAATATATTCCCTCCATTGAGGAAAGCTCTATGAGTTTGAATGAAATACAACGCACGAGTTGATGGGTATTATATTCCCAGATATTATATGCACCGAAAGCTCACCCTTCATTCAAGATTATTTGGATGGGACAATAAAATACTGAATTCTCAATGAGCAGTTATTTTCTAATATTTTAACATTGTTTGCAGTTCTATAGTTAGATGAAGTCCGTCCAATCAAACACCAAAGTAGAAACAGATTGTCTTGTTTTTTTATTCCAGATACAACTTTTTTAACCATTTTATCAGAATGAATAGTTAGTTTATCATGACAAAATATCTATAAATTATTATCACATAAATTACAGATAATGATAAAAACATATCAGGTGTATGCTTTGAATGATCTTTCCTCAAAGGTGGTTTTGATTGGGTTTAAAAATGAACTCCAAAAAGATAATTAGGCCTACTTAGGCACATAAATCATTCAATAGGATTGAAAGTTTATTAATCAATCAATGCTTTGTGATTGTGAGAATTATTATCTTATCCACTATTAATATATAGTGAGAAAATAAAAAGTTGGACTTACTTACAGAGAGGTTTGATTGGATAAGATACTCACCTGAAACAAACATAATATTATAAGAGATTGAATTGAGTTGAAAAATTTGGGTCGATGTCAAACGAGGCAAACGACAGAAGAGTCCTGCGACAGTCGAGACCAGCGACGGTAGAGACCGGCGACATTCGAGGCCAGCGACGGTAGAGGACTCCTGAAAAAGTGGCCTCAAATGTCGCCTGCGTTAGGCGACAGTTGAGGCCACTCTAATTTTTGTACAGCCCCGACAGTCGAGACCTGCGACGGCAGAGGACTCCTGAAAAAGTGGCCTCAAATGTCGCCTGCGTTAGGCGACAGTTGAGGCCACTCTAATTTTTGTACAGCCCCGACAGTCGAGACCTGCGACGGAAGAGAACTCCTGAAAAAGAGGACTCCTCCAATTGAGTTTCGTCAACAAAGGTGGTCAAGTCATATACATTCCAGTACTTGGATGATGGTCCCTAAACATATTTTTAAGTAATGGGAATCCATTACTACTGCATTATGCCTCCTTCATTGACAAATCTAAATATTTATCTATCTTCTATCCATCTATAAGACGAGATGGTGTCTGTCTTTCTGTCTGTTTGTATGTGAGCTCATCACGCTTGAAATACTTGACTGATTAAGCTGTAATTCTTCACAAAGATGATCGTTCTGAAAATCCTTCAAGGATAAGCACTATCTACCTTCAAAGTTCATATGCTTTTTTATGAAGGAAGTTTCCATTATTTAGTTTTCAACAAATCAGAAGTTATAATCATTATAAAATGTATTTTGTCTGGAATCGCAGTAGGAAGTGTCCTCAACTGTCGCCTGCTGCAAGCGAGTCTCTAATTTATGTACAGGCCCGACAGTCGAGACCAGCGACATTCGAGGCCAGCGACGGTAGAGGACTCCTGAAAAAGAGGCCTCAAATGTCGCCTGCGTTAGGCGACGGTTGAGGCCATTCTAATTTTCGTACACTCCCGACAGTCGAGGCCTACGACCGTAGAGGACTGTAAAACAGTCCTCTACGGTCGTAGGTCTCGAATGTCGTCGGTCTCGACTGTCGCGCCCCCAAAAATTTCATAAACGCAACATGCATAACATTGGTGCTATGCCAATAGAAATTGAATATCTATACTGTATTTACAATTTTCGCAAATAAAATTGCTTATCGGGGAAAGGAAGATCCATGAACTAAAGTAAACCGTGCTTAGCTTGAATTATTACCAATGGTCAATTTATTGCCGTTTAATTGCAAGATTTTTGGAGAAACAACTTGATTTTTCATGGATTTGGTACTAATGAATGCCAAAATAATTATTGAAGTATAATCAATATCATGTTTTCAATTCAAATTTCGTTGATTACATCTCTTAATAAACAAATTTTTTATCGGCATGGGTTCAAAAAAGCTTATAAGGAGGAACAAGTATACAGAAGCATACACAAATCAATTTTTGGTAAGCCAACGCACTAGGTAATTTTATTATGATTAGTAGAATTTGAAATTTGACATTCATAACTTTAATTAAACTTTGTAATGTATGCAGAACAGCTGAATGGCTGACATGATAAAATGGCAAAACTCATAGATCATGATGTACAGATTACTTCACACAGTGAGAAATCATTTTATTGTTATTGCATACTTGACTGACTTAATCAAAACAATATATAATGAGATTGGTACAAGTGAAGTAGCAATTGCCACCAAAATCACTATAATTTTTTTGGCAGAGATTCACATGATGGACTGAACTGGCTTGGATTTCTGGTTGCAATAAGCTGGAATAGATACAACAAAGAAGTGATGTGGCATGATGAGATCATGAGAGCTATAAGAATACTGCAATATTAACTCTTTACTTGCAGATGAGGGAGACTGAATCTTCATCACTGATACAATACTCAAGATGATAGAATATTGTATTGATAGCAGTCAGTACAGCTCTACAAATAGAGCGCTCTAGAAATAATTGGACCATGTTTGGTAACGTCATCAAAGTTTTATACCTCAGCAACTAGTAATACGACCACTTAATTACATGACACCAACCAATAAGTTTTGTATCTCTAAAAGCAAAGATCAAGAGAAGTTGACTGTTATGGTTGATGAAGAAAAAAGAGAAGTACAGCTAGGGATAAGAAGCAGGACGATTATGAACAAAAAACACAGTGGGAAAGAAAAAGGACGAAGACAATTATAATGATAAGAAGCGAGGAGAAAAGGAGTCGAAGAAGTAAAAGAAGAGGAGAAGAAGGGAAGGAAAAAGAAAAAGTCGAAGAAGAATGAGGAGGAGAGAATGAAAATTAAGTACGGTATATGTAAGAAAAAAGAAGTGGACTAAAAATAAGAAGAAAAACCGCGAACTATGGCAATGATGTGCTGAGAACAAAGCACACTGTTCACTTGAGCACAGCACACTGTACTGTACTAGAATTGGATAGCTTTGCAAGCAGTTGATCGACCTACAGTCCACAATCCACATCTACATCTCTCCATAATCCAAATCCGGGTATGTGGACTCTCTCTCACTACGGGGGACCCGGTCTCGCTAATCACCTCACCTGTCTCCTCCCAGCTCTCTCTTTCTCTATATTGCTCTTCTTCTCTTCTCTTCTTTGCTCTTCGCCGCGACCTACAACTCTTCCTTTCGCCGACCCGCTCACAAAAACAAACGTCCAATCAGTCGCATTTACCAACTCTACTCTATTGCATAGCACTAAACACTCAGGCAACGTTTCTTACAAGCACACCAGGCCAAAACATTTGCAGATACTTTTCAAACCATCTATAATCACCATTAGGAGGACTTGAATTCTGCAGAAATGGGAGTTCTCAAATAGGTTGACAAAATACATAATTTTGCAATAAACTATTATATAAGAGGTTTCTGATAATATTTAATAAATACAAAAAACTTACATTTCAAAATAATGTTGTATTCATAAGACCGTTTTCACATTTTTCTCAAAAAACCAAAACATAACTGCTATTAATTCAAACTCGGCATGTAGATTGAATTGCATTTGTACGTGGTTTGAATTGGTCTTATTTGCAGGTGTAAAATATTACCAGAGATGAATAATGCAATGTTAGCTGTATCTTTTCTTCTCTATTACCCACAACATAACCACAAACGAAACTCGAAATGTGCAACAACGTCTCATATAGAACCGTAACTTGTGTCAAGTTACGATTATGCGAAATAAATTAAAAAAAAAGTCTAAAACTTACACTGTTCAAATGTTACTTTCCAGTCAGCAATACTAGCAATTGAACCTTGAGATTCCATAGCACTTGGCCAAATTATCGTCTGATTACTTGTTAGTTGGCATATTTCCCACCAATCATAGATTTCATAAAAAATTAGTCAGTATATCTTGAATTATAATGATTCCACTACCAGCATATTACTTGTAATACGAAGATAAATTGCACAGTATGTCTTAATATTCTGTAAGATTTGACATTCAAATACCAGTATGAACATTGTTACTTGACATGTGCCATGGAAACTTCATCAGAATTTAATTTTAGGAAAGTAGCTCCTGTCTTAAGAGTTGTAGTCATTTAATTATATCATTATATTATAGTAGCCTAGTCATTAATTTACAATGCACTTTTGTCAGTTGTAGATTTTCTAAGCTAATACAAAAAAACACAATTGCAATGTTTTTCTGGAATGTTTCAAGCTGTAAAAGAGAGATTGTAGCTTGTTAAGCAATACCAGATGAAATCTGACTATCTCACAGTAAACGTCATTCAGTAAACGAAGGCAATACAATCTCTATATACCAAATAAAAAAGTTTCATCCCAAATAAAACAAACTGCAAACTGTGAGCCAACAATAAATTTACGCCTTCGAATGTTTTTGAACAATATTCAATACTTACACAACCGATGTGGTGATAACACTTCAAATTCGGTTCTCAATTGATATGTGAACAGTGGTGACTGACGTTTTGTAATACACACTTGGCGTAAGTGGGATGCATAGACGGAAAATGGAATTGATTGCTTTTGACATACAAAATCAATTGGCTGGATAGGGAGGCCCAACTGATAGAAGGAGAAGAGGGTATGATACACGTTCCGTATAAGCTTATATTGATGTGAATTCTCCAAATCCCTTAGGCACACTGGCTCTGCTGTAGGAAAAGGCTCAGGTCTTTCTGACAGATTCAGATTGAAGTTCTTGTATTATTTTTGCCGTTACATACGAGGAATCTATAAATTTCAAAGAAATCTTTCTTACTTGCAGACAGTATGACATATGAAACGCTTCAAATCATGACTTTTATTGACGATTTGTCTATCAGTTATGAATTTTATCAAAGAGAACCGGTGTAAGTTCTCGACTACATTAATGGGATACTGGAACTAGTTACTTGTGAATAACTATTCACAGAAAGAACTGTATTCACAGAATACCGAAAGAACTGTATTCTATAACTTGGGAGTACTTGTAACACATACTTTTATTTAGTATTGAACAATTATCACTTCATTCTATTCACAAAGATTATTGTAAATTCCTCATGCATTACTTAAACATTCATTCAAGTGTTTTTACATCTCCAAGTTCCATTATTATAATGCGACCTCTACTGTGCTTGAAATATCCCTAGTCATAGGATCCTAAAGTTGGAAAAAATAAACTTTAATCGAACTGAAAATGCCATCAATGAAGATTGAATCTATTCAATTGACAAAGATCGATTTTCATTTGTGAAAAATGATGAGATTTGTCGTTGGTTCAATTGTCCCTGCCCTGATTAGTAAATTATTCCTGAAAAAAGTGATGCTAACATTCACCAAAGAAATGTTTCCAAATATAATTTTTTAATTAATTTCAGAGACTGTGCAACATGGAATAATATGTAATTTTTAACATACATCTACCACGTCTGATGAATTGACCATATTATATGGATGAATGAAGTTCAATTAGTTTGCATGTGTAAGCTGTTACATTAGTTTGCAAGTTGTTTTATGTTGATTTTTATTTTGCAGGTGTAAAAGTCTCCTTAATACACACTATGTTGGCCTACGTAAGTTGATGAAAATCTACAACACAAAGTAGAAGGAATTATTATTGCTTGTTATGACTTCAATACCGCTAAGTATTTCTAGTACTTCAATTACTTATTTTTCTTTTGTCACTCAATCGATGTGAATATTGTAGTGCTTTTACACTTTCTTCTCTGTGTCTACAATTAAAACCTTACCTAAAAATCCTAGACTATATACTATATCAATCCTATAAAGGATCCTCCATTCTACAGTATTATCTTAGAATCTTATCTACGACAACACTGCGTGATATATTCGAAACGTAGGCAAGGTAGCTGCAGCCACAGTAGGCCAGCTACATTCAACACTCACGGTGGCCATTCGCCAGCATGTAAATTACTACTTCCTAAGTCTAATTTCCCCGCTGACTAATAATTTTTCAAGCAACCTTCTCCCTCCACTTCCGACAAACACCAGTCACAGTCTTGCTGGTCACTAGAATGAACGACCAGGGAATGTTGGAAGCCATTGGAAGCCATATGCATAGAATAATTGTAGGAGGTCTCAAAAAATAATGTGAAAAACTTGATAAGGCACTGAATCGCGTATTTTTCTCATAGATAGATAATATAATATCGGACGACCTGGATTATCCCATAATGTGCACTAGTTGCACTACATTTTACAAGCTTTGAGAACATAATGAAAATTAACATGTTTTGAGAATGATCAATACATACGTGATATATTAATTTCTCGAAAACTTTTGATGAAACAAAATACGAACACAATAGGTTGACTTGGATAGTTTTATAAGGCCCAAGTTTCAAAGCAATATTGTATTTGCTTTTTGGATGTATTTGTTTGTTTATTTATTTTGAATAAAGATATCGTGTCAATGGTTGAGGGTTGAATGAATTTCAAACAATTACTAATAGTTTTTCTAATAAATCACAAGTTCATCTATCAAAAATCAGGTGTGGCGCACTCACACAACTTTCCTTACCGTTATGAAAATTGATCACCTGACGCTAGTGTTCCCGCGCATCTCAAGTCTACTATTCAAAGATTTGAGCCAGCTGGTGACAGGGCAATAACGCTGGAGACACACGAGGTCTGCTATCTCTTCATAGTGAATCATTTAATAGAATCAACAGTTGCCAACAGTTTGCAATTGGATAATCACATTTTCTCGAATTTCGAGCTTATTTTTAATTTTAGGTGAACATGTTACTGAACATTAATTGTAGAGATTCTCATGCTCAATCTATTCCACTCAAAAGTTTTCGTTCAAATTGTATCTGAAGCCTGATAATTGAGAATCTAAAATCAAACTTTGCATAGATGGGGCGGAGCTCCTGAAATTTTTACAGATATGGGACTTGTGGCAGTTGATAGAGCTTATTGATGACTATTTCAGATATAACTTTGATCAAAATCGTTGGAGCCGTTTCCGAGAAAATCGCGAAAAACCCTGTTTTGACAACATTTTTGCCGCCATCTTGAATCGCATTTGATCGAAATTGTTCGTGTCGGATCCTTATATTGAAAGGACCTTACGTTCCAAATTTCAAATCATTCCGTTAATTGGGAGATGAGATATCGTGTGCACAGACGCACATACACTCATACACACACACACACACACACACACACACAACACACACACACACACACACACACACACACACACACACAACACACACACACACACATACAGACCAATACCCAAAAACCACTTTTTTGGACTCAGGGGACCTTGAAACGTATAGAAATTTAGAAATTGGGGTACCTTAATTTTTTTCGGAAAGCAATACTTTCCTTACCTATGGTAATAGGGCAAGGAAAGTAAAAAGTAAATGGTATCCGACGAAAGAGATGTTATTAAGCCTCTAACTAGTTTATACGTGTCAATAATGCTTTTTGCTTTGTAGCAAAAAAGCAATACAATTCATTTCGATTGAGCGACAAATGAAAGATAAGTAATTGAAGTACTACAAATACTTAATGGTATTGGAGTCATAACAAGCAAGAATAATTTTAATTCATTAGCTTCAAATGTTAAAAAATAACGATAAGGTTCTTTTCGATTAGACTGTTGGGATAAACTAATACATCAATTAGGATTGATTGGCTAGAGATGTAAGTTACCACAATTTCTCTACAAAACTACTGTAAATCTCAGCCAATCCATACATAACCACCACATCATCAAAACGATAAACTTCCAATCCAACGATCTCACCCCTAGCAATATGAAAATCAACATTACTCACTTTATCCCAGTTGAATATAAAAAGTAAGTTTCCACCAATATGACTTGGATTGTGGATAAGCCACAAAATCGCAAGAGTGGTCACTAGTCTGGTGCCAACAGCTGCAACATCTGTGTGAAAAGGGTTGATAAGAGAGACCAGTCACTAATGTGCGCTCTGGTCGATTATTTCATGGCATTATTGAAAATGTATACCGGTATGTTATACTACCATTTCATGGCATTATTACGAGAAAAGGAAACACTGCTAGCGGCCTGAACATGAAAATTGCACGGGATCAACATCGCGTCGAACATTATTTCCTTGATTTGCAGAAATAGCAATGCTACATTTCTAGAGCCTATCGGCCCATTTCTTCTTCGACAGGCGAACACAATGATAGCAGAAGTTGGCGATAGAATTAAAAATGCAGTTTGATTACTCCGGGAATGGCGGAAAACGAGAGAAGTGCTTGGGGAGGGGAAGGTCTTATTCCATAATGTAAGTTAAGTGCAAGCAGAGTGTTTGTTCGGCTCCGAAAAGAAACGGTTTGTATCGGAATAGAGAGGCCATTTATCGCTGGAGGCTAGTTTAGAGCTGCAGCTCGCCAGGGCGATATTTCTTGCTTGTTTAGTGTGTTGCCACTAAAATAGGGCTGGCTGGTCGGTCGGCCAATCGACAATGCAGCACGCTCATCCCACATGAATTCCCAACAAATCAACACATAACTCCAATTTAGAATTTACTTCAATTTCAACAACTTGTAAGTCAAGTTATAGCATTCGGATAACATTCTAACACATTATAATTGAATTATAACTTGGGTAACATTCGGCTAAGAGATGATGAAATTGACTAAACGTTGTGAATAAAAACAAAGATTATGTGAATTCCATAGATCTGGAGTTAATTTGAAGAGCTAAATATTATTGTTGGTTTGAATTAGTGTGAAGGAATCCGATCGGTAATGTATGATTTTAAGTAGTAATGAGTTCGAGATCTGTAAGGAAATTCTGGTTTTATCTAGAAAATTGATTCTGTGACAATGTCATTGCAAGTGCGGGAAGACAAAACTGTATGGATTTTAATATTATATTCAAATTTATCATAAACGTGCTGAAAATAAGTATTAGTGGTCTGTTTGAATTACCACAAACTTGTGGGAAGATTTGATGTTAATTTTCAAAAATATTAGTTAATACATCCAAGGCTAGTGTCAGGTATGGGTAAATATCAGGTGTGGGTAATATATCGTTTGCTACATGTTGCTCTGATAAAAACAAGCTATATAAGCGAGCTGCTAGCGCAGTTCATATATCTTCAGTGGAGGTTCTGCATGGTGAATCTCCCTTCCAAACACACCAGTGATCACACATTGAAGGTGACGTATGAAATTCAAGCTAGCCTATCATCCAACACACGATACTGTCAATGCAGCCTTCTTGCTTCGTGACAAGAGCTGCTCCTCTTCCTCCAGGTGCAAATTGAACACGAGAGATTGTCGTTTTTATTGTCATTGCGGCAACGTGGCAAGTGAATAACGCAAGAAAAGCGTTAACGCGTCTTCAACCCAACCCAACCCCTTACACGGCGAAAAATTTAAATACTTGATACAGGTTGGTACCGTATAATATAGGCGCCAAGGTGTAACGATATTAAAATTCAACCGACGTTTTCACGATACAGAATTGAAGCGAGAACGAAAAAAGGAAAGTGAGATAGAGATGAAGGAAGAATGAAGTAGGAAAAGAGAGAGAGAAAAAATAGAGAATGAAAGAAAAAGGAGAGAGATTAAGAAAAGGAGGATGGAAGAAACAGAGAGGAAAGGTAAGCAAACATTAAATAGAAAGCGATAAAGAGAGATGATACGCGTAAGAAATGGGAAGATAGACACAGGGAAATCGAGAGAGAATGATTAATAAAGAAAATACTAGTAAACAAAGACATGGAATAGAGAGAAAATAGAATTAGAGAAAGAGAGGAAGTGTTTAAGAAGCAAACGCACGTTATAAATCTGTTTCTTGGGTGTTGAATGTTTCTAGAGGCATGCAGTGTGTGAGTTTCCAGAGGACGAGGAACAGAGGGCCAGGAAGGGTGGGGGTGGTTATGAGTTGGTTGAGGGTGGAAAATGGAAAATGCAAGCGAACTCGTCCTGACAGAACCACGTAGGCCTGAGCTAAGTGACTGCTAATACAGACTTTGTACTCAGCTCAAATCCGAAGCAAACGAACAATTCTCTTCAAAAGAAAACGAAATTTATTCAGAGCTGCTGACACAAAATTATTATTCATTTTACTAGTCACGAAACGCCACGCTCCAAGCTGGCATATCCGACTGCAATTCTCATCAGGAAATGTCTGCTGCCACTGATACTCGTTGGAGATGTCAACAAATTAATAATAAGGAAGAATTTAACCGCGCTAACATCACTTCACTGCTATCGAAATACACCTGAACGCTGATGAAAAGTTTTAGAACTGATTTTAATCAACTATAGTATTTAGATCCACAAAACAGTCGATCATGGTGCAATCATATTTACTATGAATGAACTAACTCAATAAATCTTGTACGAGCAGGTGTAACCCGTGCATTGCAAGGGTCTGTGGAAACACATAAATACATTACATTATACTTCCATAGCCTACTGGAAATTAAAAGTATTTAGTTTTATCCTATGACGTTTCTTGAAATCTACAATATTGTCAATGGAAAAATTAATTTTTAAAACTTGCACAAGAATAAATTTTCATTATTTGTTAAAAATTACATGGACAATCTTCATTGAAGTTGAAAATTCCTAGCAACCTGGCAACTTCCACTTATTTGGCTAGACGCAACCAATGTATTGGGATTAATAGAAGAATAGAACAACTTCTCTTTGCGTAGATTATCTCAAATCAAATAGATTCGTTTTAATTATTAGGATAGAGATGAATTAATCAATCAATTTCTACTGAGAATATTAATAGGCTACACAATTGTATTTAGGATGGTTGCATCTCCTTGAAGATACAAGAAGTGATAACTCTTTAAAAATCGTTACTAGCAGTGAAAAATTGTAGATTGTGGAAAGTGGATAATTATCTATATCAAGAACCCAAGTGGAATAAATCCTACTCCCACCAAGAACAAGGCATTTCGGGGGAACTGAATAATGTCTTCTTAAAATCTCCAAGACATTGCATCAGCTAGGCAAATTCGTACGGAAAAAGAACAAAAGACTAGGCTGGACTATAATCGTGCGCCGGCAGGGGAGTTGGTCGCCACCCTTCCACTCTAATCTTGGCAATCAATCAAAGATCAGCATGTCAAGCAGGTCAAGTTTAGTCATTAATCATTAAGTTACGAACAGGTAGTACGGGGTTTTATTCAAACTATGCTATTGGCGGCAACTACAACAAATCAAACATGAATGAGCTTTACAAGGAGTTACTGAAGAATAGAATTAAGCAATAATTTTTCAATCATAGAGAATCTGGAGTAGCCTACCGAGGTCAACTTTTTTTCCTTGTACAATTCAAAATCTTAATACATATTTGCATACATCTTGTAACAGCAAAGTTTGTGATGACCCAAGTCAACTTCCTTTCTACTTTTTTCATGTTCTTTGTCCATTTCAAAATTCAAACATTTGTATACATTTTGTAACAACTATGGTCTTCCATAAGCTTGTGAATACTGAAATATTACTTGATATCAACATATGTTGGGGATTTAGAAATAAATATTGAGATTTATCGGTGGCGTTACACTCGGTGGTTTTACTTGTACAATAATGTCAATTCTAATTCGGATATTTCTGTTGAACGATGTGCCCTAACGAAAGACTTTGGGCCAAAACTCAGGGCCATGTTAAACTTTCCAATCGTGAGTTTTGAACACTAATCAACATTAATCTATATCAAGCATTCAATTTAATTATAAACACCTTGTCAACGTTATTCAACTTCAACTATTCGGTTAACAGAAAAATTACAAAATCATTTGTATGGAATTTCTCAACGGGAAATAAATGCTTTATTTTGCTAGAAAGCAAAAGTTTCCAAGAAGAGCGACAGAGAACAGATCATCAACTTCCTACATTGACTAATAACATTCTAGTCCAAAACACCTCAATCAATCTGAATTAATTCACTTGCATTCTTCAATCTCCAATTTCACCCTGGCAAGTTATTTGAAACGGACTGAGCAGAATAGAGTAGAGCTGAATGGACAAAGCTTTTTCTGGAGCCTATGGGAACAAAACTGAGAGCAAAGAGAATCGATTTCGTTCCTCACTTTAGCTGAACAGAGTAGTAGTAGCTGTAATCAGAAAAGGTATCCAGCTGTTGTACTTTTTCTAAAAATACGTTTTATTTTACTTTCACTCTGTTCCTGATGTCACTGCTCTTATCTTACATCTGTTTTGGACCTTTTCATTTCTTCGCACTGAGTCATACTTGTACTCAAGCTTCTAACGGAGATGTTGAAAATAAGAGTATAATATAGTATATTTTTAATTTAGAGTATATAGTTTTTCAAAGAATAAAGTGTGATAACTATAAATTACAACAAAAAAGGAATCAACAACTCAAAACACCTTTAAATTTCTGTGGTTATTTCTATTTACAATGGAATAATTTAATGCACTACATTTCACCTACTTATCTACTTTACTTATCATTTCAAAAATCTTTAGTGTATGAGGTTGAAAAGCTAATAAATCAATAGATGCAGCACTAGATAAGCCAATACATTATACTGAATATATATAATGTCAAATGAGAAACATAATTAATTTCAATCATTTGTGATGATTAGAAAAACGAAATCATCCTAGAAAGGAAATTACCATGGAAACGAAAACGTTTCGTTTTCTTACCCATAGAAACGAAATTATATGTGCGATCAAAATTCGTTTCTAATTTCTACCAGTTAAGCTTCTTTGTAATGATCCGATGAGCTGCATCAGATAAATTAATTGGAGCACATGAATGTTATTTTCTGACATTTAAAGCTATACACTGGCAGACAAATAACTAAAAAGGTGCGTACAGATATACGCGCCGCGAACATGAGCAATTACTTTTAATCAGCTGACTATATCTGTATTTTTATAGAAACGGTAAGATACAGATATAAAAAGCTTGGCATCAGCTGATTAAAGTGAATTGCTCATATTCGCGGCGCGTAAATCTGTACGCACCTCAACATAACTATAACATTAGTAACTGATGTGCAATAAAAGTATCAGTTGGGTACAACAGAATCCAGCTCATAATGAGATGTTACTTTATGTCAATGAACAATAGGACAAAAAAAAATGAAAATATTCTCGATAAATGTGAAAAGTCGAAATTTCGAACTTCGAAATTTGAGTTGTACAAAAGTTACTGATAATGATCAGTGCAGGAAAGTCCACGGAGCCTTCTAAACATTATTGGAGCTCGGAATATATTAATATCAGCTTTAAAGTAGATACAATCAATTATATAGACAAGTTCAACGAAACAATGTGAGCAACTAAATTACGGTATAAGTGAAATTAATTTATTTGATTACTAATCACTGTGGAGTGAATAAATATAAGTAATTTGATATTTTTCAAAAGAAATAGCTGATAAAATAATAAATTAGGTAATTTCAGACAGTAATAAATTCATTTTACAACCCCAGTGAAATGAAAAGAGAAGGGAAGCTTTGAAGACAGAAAATACGAGTGAATTGGGGTTCGGCTATCGATTAATTCGATGGAGGTTTGTTGGTCGGAATTATTGCAAAGACGTGGACAGTTTGCGGCGCGCACCCTATAATGCCAAGAAGAGAGATGACATCCCACCAATATGCGACAGAGAGCCAAGCAGTCAAGAGGGACAGAGAAGAAACCCACTACTTGTTTGTGCAGGAATCTCATTTATTTCAGTGACATGTTCTGATATTATATGAGACAGGCGAATTATTTTTAGAAATATTTTTCATATTATATAATAATAGTTTATGTTGTCATGTGTCTGTACGGTATAGATACTGTACATGAAATAACATAATCATTTTTGTCTATTAACTTAATTCTTTTTTAATATTATATTGAATTTAATATAATTGAAAAAGAAAATCCATTCTGAAATTAAGTCCAAAAAAGTGATAATATGGCAAGAAACTGTCAATTAAGCCTATAAAATTATTCGGCTTATCAGCCAACAGAGTTAAGGTAGGCCAATTTTTACTGGTTTAGAACCCCAAGGTGATTTTGGTTTAGACAAGGACTACGATGTAAGTCCATTCATAATAATATTATCCAATAATCCTCCCATTGTGATAAATCAGCTGAAAGCTGTTATCATGTGATTGACGGTTTGCATTAAGTGCTTGTGCCCTCCAAATTGCTGTGTATTTATTGTTATCTATTATGGCCAACACAAAGCAGAATTTTTGTAAAAAAAATGGAAAATATTCAAGATATAATACAAAATTATTCTGAACTTCTTCAAAAATATTGATGAGGAATAAAATTGATAACTACCAAATATTCAATCTATTACCAAAAAGTGTAGTCTTTAGCTGGGCTTACACCAAAGTTATTAACAAAATGTTAATAACTTAATCTTAATCTTTATAGATTCTATGAGATTGAACAGAACTTGACAAACGCATACCGTATATCATGTGTATGATAAGATTTATGTTCGATCCAATAGAATATGTAATTAAGTTATTAACATTTTGTTATTAACTTTGGTGTAAATGCAGCTTAAGTTACATTCAAGACTGAAATTATTGCTGATAAAGTATTGGTTTACAAAAATGATAAATATATATATATATAAAACTAATTCAAATTAACGTATGATTTTTAAACATTATATTAGAGTTCCTTTCTTGATTGTAGAATAACAATAACTCCTTCACTCCAGGAGTTAAATAATCCTAATAGAACAAAGAATAAAATGAGATATCAAAAAAATAGGCCTAAGTTAATAATATTTTTCTTTTACATTGACAATATATTTCTTCTAACTTTTTTCGCTTTGGAAATAGAATAGGTACTGATTTTCTCACAACTTTAAATTTATCCAAAATTGAATCCAGAGATTTCTTCTGGAATTTTCTTTGCATCGTCTTCAGGGATTTTATATTTGGCAACTGAATATCGGTACTAAACTTAGGCCGATATTCTAGATGTACCTATAAAACATGAATTGAATTTTATCCAAATCATAACAGTTATTGAACTACTACATACTATAATATGGATGAATGAAATGAATAAATTCCACATACGTTCTAGGGGTAACTTACCCACTTACGTTATCTATTATGAAGGCCTGTAAATATTAGGCCTATTGATCCTAACCTAAAAACATGAGTCATGTGGTTGGATTTGCTGTCAAAACTTGGAGATGTTCTATGTAGAAATCTGCACTCTGCACTTATAGTAACGAAATAGAAGTATAATAGTAGTAAAAATATAATAAACTCACCGAAGTTGAATAAGGTTGACAACTGAGGCGAATCCCATCCTGTGCAAGTTTTTCCTTCAGAAGAACCTTCAGCTGAATTCTTGGAATCCGGACCAGTTCTGCTTTGCCTTCTTCATATTCATCCAAATAACGACCAAGTTCCTGAGCACTTCCAGCACTGGAGGACCCTGCCGGACTACGTCCAAGTCCGTCTTTTTCGGATACCCTACCAGAAGAGGTTCGCGAGGATCTTGCACTAGCACTATCACACTGACATTCTTCTTGGATAGCGGCCGATTCTTCAAGAGTAAAGTAAACAGAAGCGGCGCCTTCTTCTCTCAGTGTTCTCACCGACTGCAATAACCTATTTCGATGATTGGGGTTAAAAACACCGATGGCATCCAAGTCGGGATCGCCGACTTGTTTACAAATTTCTAGATCATCATAGCCATTGTCTAAAAACGACTCAGCATACTGACCCAAGTGTAAAGAACGAAGCCATTCAACGACTATGTTACCATTATTTGACATGATTCAAATTCACACGCGTATATCACAGAAGCCAGCACTGGAACACCACCACTAACCACATTCTACATCGGCACGCCGCTCTCTGAGCACTATTTTAACATTTCCACGAGTCGTACACGAGATCGAGATGACACAACTACACAGTCGCCGACATATTGACATTCTCCCGGCAGTTGGGGCGTTCGCCGACAGGTTGCAGCACTTCACGACTACCCACTTTTCGGCTGCTTGGCTTCCATTATGAAAGTGCAACACAAGACGGCAGTTGTTTGAAAGCATTAAAATAGAACCAGTTTCTGGTCCGTTACCTATCTCAGCAATGTCCGTCCACCTGAACCTGCACACTTGTACTTGCGCTTGGCAAACAAACATTCCAAAAAACTATTGTCACAAGAAAAAAAGTGCTTTCTATCAGGGACAGTACTGTTTCTAACAACGTACTTTCTTGATTCATTTTTATGGTGGAGACTTGAAAAAAACAAGCTCATGCTCCGCACTTCTGAAAAAGAGTACTTGGAGAAGGTGACAGTTTAAATCGCACATGAATAATCAATGGAATATTAGTTAATAATATTTCTGGTATCGCACACAGATAGAAATTTGTTCTGCAGTACCTACCGGCACTGATACCTACCATAGAATTTTTCTACAATGTTTTTTAATTCGGGATTTTTATCATTATTGTCACTCAAGCAAACCTTAATCTCATTTTTAAACTATTAAGTTTATAAGCCTATTTTTTCATTGAACTTTTATAGTGGACCCATTTAACTTACCTTGCACAATGAAGCTGTATATGACTGAATATGAACGTCATTGCTATCAAGGTGTCTATTATAAAATATACATCCTCTCGTTCTTGTACTGAATGTACAGGTGTAACCCGCGCTCCGGATGAGTCAATGAAATACACAAATGGATTGAAATATAGGTACCGCAGTTTTAAAGAGAGCTTAACACATTTTGTCTATTTTTCATACGTTTTGTATGTAATTAAGGGTTATTTTTCAAGGGTTCCGTTTGTGTATTATAGACTTATTCTACATCTTTCTCTTCAAAATTAAATTTTCTACAAGTTGTGTAAAAAATATGTTGTGTTTATTGTACATTTAACATAGTAAATCTGCGTCAAACTTCAAAGGAACTTGTTTTTGGGACCAAGTTTCGCTTATTTCGTCACCTACCGTATGTTAAAAATTACTGTAGCTACAGGTCTAGAAACGGTTTAATTTAATTTTACATAAAATACGCTGAATAGTACATATTAATTAACAGCCAACAAATACCCATGGGGCTTTGTTTCAGCAGGGAAACTGAAATTCAGACGAAATCTCTCACTCTGTATAACTTGGTGACCAAGCATTTTCGGACCTATGTTAATTACAGCTTTTTTCTTCTTTTGATGTGAGGAATCACACCCTGACTTATGGGCACCTTTTTTCAGAACACTCTGCATACGGTAAACCAGGGTGACTTCATCCCAATTATAAGTTGAAATTTTAAATGCAATCAATACTCAAGTTTAAAGAAATTACTAGCAATGTTATTTATAGTATTTTGCTGTGTTCAAAGAGTATTTTTCTATATAAAAAGTAAATATTTCTCTTCCGTTTACGGAGGTATAATAGTGCTTTGCCCCATTTTGAAAAATATATGTACGGTAATGGATTCAAGTTCATTTTCAAGAGTTGGACAAGTTGTAACAACTGTTAACATATAAATTGAATAATAGCAATAAAAACAAATTAAATCCACTTCAAAAATCACAAACTATTTATTGAGAAATATTTCAGTTTCTGCTACCCAATAATCTTCAGCGACGATGCAAGTTGGCTGCAGCTGCAGAATCTGCAACAAATTAATATTCAGAACGTACGGTATTAATTTCAAGCAAGTTGAATATTTTTGTCTTATTAGATAAGATGCATAATATTTATCATATTTTGCGTCGTATTTGCATCATTTCTGAATAATATCATAATAATTTTTACACTTAAACAAAGTCACCCCAAGATCAACCTAGAAGTGACCTTCCTGTATTCACTATTCAACCAGTACCAGAATCCGAACCAGTTCATCTGTGGATATATAGGCCTACCAATTGAAATACAGTATATTAAAAAGGCAGAAATAATGTACTCAGCGATATCATGTCTTTTCTTATTTGAAGTTTTCCGACAACGAAATCACAGGATACAACAGGTAGATTAGTTATATGTCGATAGTTGAACTAATATATCGAGAGTCGATATATCGATTGTAGAACCTCGATAATGATTAGGGCTATCGATGTTGAACATCGATTTCGTCTAACAGAAGTCGGAGATAAACGGACTTCAATATTTTTCCGCGAGATGGGACAAAGTTACCCCGGTTGACGGGGTACCTTAGTATAGGCCTACCTTTAGTCATACCCAAAACTCCAACTCGTCCTCCCTTTCCGACTACAGACCCGTCGCTTACTATCTGCTGTGCTCTCCAAAGTATTGGAGATAATAAATTGTCTACAAACAAATGAGTGAATTCAGTTCCAGGAGGGGCGGGGCTTATTAGCAACTTTCAATCAGGATTCAGGTTTGGTCACAGCACCAATAGGTTAAAATATCTATTTATTCAGATTTCAAAGTTGAATTATTATTTCCGCTGCTTGATCAGGAAAATTTTAATTTCTAGTTCCATTAGATCAAGAAACTGAAATCTAATAACATGGTGCAAAAGAGGACTTCTGGAGAAATCTGTAATAAAAATAGATTGTTCATCTACTCAGTACACAGAAATATTTATAAAAATGAATCTATAAATTGTTTTCTTTCAGTGACAAAAGCGTGTGAACCTGTTGAAAGGGCCGACTATTGTTTGCTAATCACCTCGCAGGTAGACTCCAGACTTAGTCCCAAATTTTCTATTTGGTGGCAAAATTGGTCCAACACATTACTCAGTACCTACAGTACTATGGACAATACTTCCAAGACTCCACGAGTATAGTAGTCTCCATTCACTCATGTTTCTTTTCAAACTTTAAAGATCTCAGCCCCGGTTGCACGAATGCCATTAAATTTTAATCATGATTAAATTCCACAAGAACCAATAAGAGAAAGGGCTTTCTGAAAAGATCTGGTGTGGTACACTCACACAACTTTCCTTGCTGATTGAACTAGCCTCATTCTTAAACGAGAATAATTTACGGGGATAACATGACGATTGGTGGCTACATATTTAAAACTACGATCATACTATTGTTATATTATATACAATAATATGATGATAGTTTTAAATATGTAGCCGATATTATTGTTACACACACTCACACAGACCAACATCCAAAAATCATGTTTTTGGACTCAGGGGAACTTGAAACGTATAAAAAACTTGAAATTATGATACCATTTTTTTGGAAAACATTACTTTCCTCACCTATGGTAATATGGCAAGGAAAGTAAAAAAGGCTTCTCTGATTGGTTCTTGTGGCATTTATTCGGGATTAAAAGTCAACAGACTTGTGCAACCGGGTGTCAGTCCCTCAATTCAGGGTTTCGCTTCATGGGTGATATTGACGCTTCATGGAACTTGCACATTGTCTGTTCCAGTTCTCAGAACTGAGTTAAATAAGTCATTCCATATTACTGCCATCAGATTATAGAATTCACTTCCAGTACATATTGGGCTGCTCAACAGCCATCGCCAGTCCAGTGCGGATGTTGTGGCGTGAATCAGGGGGGGGGGAGGAGGTAGGGGAGGTCTTGACAAGGCGATATCACTCTATGTTTTCTAAAGATTCAAGTTTGTCTTTGTGTGTATGGGAGTAAATGTGATTTATCAAAAAGTTTCCTATAGTGCGGTCCACGTTATAATGACAGTATTTGATCAACTTTGGTTTTGCTATCCTAGTTCATCATTCGACAAAACCGGTGGTACTATCCTTTTCTAGGTCCACAACGATGCCAATTATGTGTTTGACAGTGTAGAAATATAATTAATTAATGCAGAGAATCGGTATCGCTATTCTTCTATCTTCATCCACTGCCATTATAACGTGGACCTCACTATAGCATTCATTTTTTTATTTTTCCTTTTCATTAATTTAGATTTTAATGTATTTAATTTTGTTTGCATCATTGAAATTATGAAGTATATAACTTAGTTCTTCATTGTATAATGTTTTATGATAGAGGTATTTATATTTTTATTTTGACATTTTGGGGTTAAGTAGAAGAGGGGACTCTTATTGCATCAACTTCGAATAAACAGAATCACTTTGCCTTATCTATGATTGAATCTTGATTAATCCATCTTCGCATACTCTATAACATGATTGGCTTTTTCATAAATTTATTGTAAAACCCTGATAAACCGTACAGGACCCAAAGACGACCCATGATGAACATGATTTTTGGACTGTTTCCGTTCTAGATTGAAAATGAAGAAGATCTTCATCAAGTCCTAACTCCGCCTAATAAAGATTTTTTTTTCATTTTCAATCTAAAACGGAAACAGTCCAAAAATCATGTTCATCATGGGTCGTCTTTGGGTCCTGTACGGTTTATCAGGGTTTTACAATAAATTTATGAAAAAGCCAATCATGTTATAGAGTATGCGAAGATGGATTAATCAAGATTCAATCATAGATAAGGCAAAGTGATTCTGTTTATTCGAAGTTGATGCAATAAGAGTCCCCTCTTCTACTTAACCCCAAAATGTCAAAATAAAAATATAAATACCTCTATCATAAAACATTATACAATGAAGAACTAAGTTATATACTTCATAATTTCAATGATGCAAACAAAATTAAATACATTAAAATCTAAATTAATGAAAAGGAAAAATAGAAAAATGAATGGATAGATTAATGCATAAAAACCATTTAGCACCGTGGGACATTTACATGGATTTAGTATAGCACAGGTTGGAATTCCGTACAGGTCTTAGGAGACTTATAGGTCTATAGCACTCAACGTGTAAATAAATGTGTTTCAATTATTAAATCAGAATTAATTGATAAAAATGGAAAAATGCCTCTACCATCCTCGGTAAATCAGAATCTTTATGCAAAATTTCAAATCAGTCAGTTCGCTAATTCAGAACTGAAGATGCGTCAAAAATGTATTCTCTACACCGTCCCTACATGATAATTTCAATTCTTCATTTTATTAATAGTATAGAAGAAGATAGAAAGGCTACTTATATAAATGTCCGCTCCCAGCGGAAAGGTTTTCTTGTTGAGTAGCCGCCATAGGAAAATAATTAAAAGGAGAAATATTTCAATGAACTTAATAATAGCATATTCAAGTTTTGAGTTTTTGTATTGATTTGTATTATAATTTGTTTTATTTCTGATCTTACTTGTAATTGAATTAAAATCTAGGTTATATGCTTCACTTATTAAAATGTCTATATTGTTTTTGTTCAAATGACAAATAAACTGATTTAATAAATATAATATAATCACTAAAATAATCTTTCCTTACTTGATCCATTAAAATATCCTTATTAAAATTCCATTAAAAAATCCTTACTATCCATTAAAATAGAGTATATTCAGATAGTGGTTTCTAATAACAATTATGCAAGTGAAGTGAATATCTTTATTAAGGTTTTCAACAACGATTACAATAAAAGTCAATAAACTGGTATTGACGATAGACTAAACATCACACATCAAAGTAAAAACAGAACTATTCATATAAAAAAACTCAATTCACTTGAACAAACAAAATATATATGAAAAACTAATAGATGTACATGTTTATAAGTATTTTTCTGTGAATTTCGTTATTCAACAGCGCCTTGTTTGAATAAGATTAAAAGCTACGAGTCCAAAAGTTGATTAAAAAAAATAAAATAACAGTGGAACTGTTAGCATGCAATAGTTTCAAAAATGATGATTTTTCTAAAATAACTCTTAAAATAGAGCTACCTAGAATATTTGTGATAACATTAAAAGTTATCAATCTAGTGAAATGAAAAGGAACAATGATGCATCCAGATCGGAGTGTTTTCAAGAAAGCTCTTTTCCATTTTCTTCCTCGGAAACACAACACAATTATCGCAGTTTATAAGATAGAAAGTAATAAACTGCAAGTGCATTGCAGTGAAAAGAGAGTCTTTCCCTTTCCACTGTGATCGGGATCACATTGTTGACAGATTAACTTCATTTTAAAACAGTGAAATTTCGCTTAAAAAACTAAAATACGACTTTTTTGTCTTTAGACGTGTTTGAATGTTACTAATACTTTTCATCTTGTGCGTTTATAACACACAGAATACTACATTTCTTCCCAATATTGATTTCAATGCTGAATGAAATGTGAAAATAGAATTCAAAGGCCAACTCCGTCTTCACAGTTCCAGTTTAAACGGAGAACGGAATCGATATTAAGGATATTTTATCAAAGTATTTCAAAATGAAATATCATAAAACCTTTCATTTTTTGAAAGACGATGAATAAAATGATGGCCAAACAGAAAAATATTTACATGACAACATAGGAATGCAAACTGAGTCAAATACTTAAGAAAATTCTGTGATAAATGTCTAATATAGCATAATGCATATACATTGATTGCAGTATTCTGAAATTTTCTTTCCTCCATAATATTTTGGAGATTTTTAAGCAGACTTCCATTATGCTGAATTAATATTACAGTATTATCATCCTATTTAGAGAAGTTTCTATTCATATATAATAATGAAGAACAACACTAAACAGCTAGTTCCATTATTAATTTTTGTTTTACATAACTATCAATGTAAAGTTTATATCATTGAATTACTCCTAAATAGATAATTATTGAACTCTAAGTACTTCAATTTTTCCAGAGGAAATCTAAAAATAATGAAATCTAAAAAATGAATCCAAAACACCACTAGATTAAAAATAAAATAGAAAACATCTTCATATATCTGTGCTATACAACACTTGAAATAAGAAGATTTTCAAAGTTCTTAACTAACAAACAACAACCATCAACTATAGATCAATAAGTAAAATGAATATTGAAAGCTGGGATTGTATTAAATTAATGAGAAGTGATAAAACCTTTCATCATTTTTAGGAAGCACGGAGTTAGTACTCCAATAACCATCCCATTTTACTCCAGTCCTTTTCACATTTCTTTATCTAGGTTATCAATACTCTGCTTCTCTAATAATTAAGACTAGGCTAAGCAAATAACGAACCTAAAGCTGCATTCTAGAATATGTTTTACTCAGTAAGTAATAGTGTACAAAATTTGGCACTACATTCATGACAATAAAATTGAGTTGAGATAGCTCTTGTATTAAATGCTAGAAATTACCAAACTATTGATCAGAGCTTAAATTGGTGAGTGTGATAATCTCTTTAATATATTAAAGATTGTCAGGACTGTGAACCTAGATAAATGCAAGCTTCAACTGGACCAAGATGGGAGGTGTGGTGTGGGGAGGAGGAGAGGAGGGCGATTTGAACTCAGTCAGCTACAAACACTGATGACGGGCTGCAGTTGGGGTTGGGAGTTGTGGCAGTTGGGTGTCACTCATCACTCGACGAGCTTCTTGGGCTGCTCCCAGGGAAACATGTCGCGACCAAAGTGGCCGTACGTACTTGTCTGCTGGTAGATCGGATTCTTCAGGTTCAAGTCCCTGTAAAAACAAAACATAAATAATTAAAATACTCTAAAACTCATTTTTACATAGTTTTCAACAAAGGTGGAGATACAAATTGTAATACAGAATGAGGTGATATTTATCTCAAATTGTTCAGTATTTCATTTTTTCGTGTTTAGGCTATTGCCTAAAATTAATTCTGAGAGAAACAACAGGATCAACATAAAACTGTATTCTGACAAATTTTGATAGTTAATATAGTCTGAATGAGGTTGTTTCCAGTTATTATACCGGTCACGATATTTGTAGTTCAAATATTATACAGGAACACTACAAATTTTAATGAGAGTAACTCTTGAACTGGGTTTACACCAGTTAATAACAAAATGTTAAGGCTGTGCAAAGGCTAAAAATAAACTTTCTACTGGTGATATTTTTCTAAGTTTTTCGATTTGTATATCATCAAGCTATCAAAATGAAAAAGTTTTCTCAGGTAAACATTTTTCCGATCATTACTTTTTGATATAGTTTGAATTTTTGGGACAGAACATTTCAAATTCGGTAAGATATGAATCATGAGATTTAGAGGATAGATTCTTCATGGTATTGTTGATCTAGTAAAACAAAAATTTTCTGAAAATGACAATTTTTGGAATTTACAAAAATAACTCAACTAAAAGTTATTTTTGGTCATTTTTAGTAAATTGAGCAACTATCTTAAAAATCGATATTTTCAGAAAAATTTTGTTTTACTAGATCAATAATACCATGAAGAATCTATCCTCTAAATCTCAAGGATTTATCTCTTAAAGAATTTGAAATGTTCTGACCCAAAAAATAATCCTTGGGCGCTCATATCTCTAATAATAAGAAGAATAAGAATCTTTATTTGCCATTAAACAAACATAGATGCAATAGGCTTCGTCAATTAACATAATACATAGTCAAACATATATCACATAAAACATGAAAAGAAATTATAATTATAATTCTAAGCCAATTATTAATTACTGTCTTAAAGCGTTTTACATGCAAATTTCTTATTCTAAGAGGAAGCTTATTGAATAATACATATTATCTTTGATACATATGGCTTTTATGTGTCTTGGACAGTCTTACGTAAGGAGTTTGGAGATCAGTGTTTATTCTGGAATTATATTCATGATTATCACTGTTTCGAGAAAAACTGTTTAATTTGTTCTTAACCTGTAGCAAATTGTGATAAACATACAATGAAGGTACTGTCATTATTCCAAATTTTATGAAGCTCTCTCTACAGGAATCTCTTTGCTGTAGGTTAGCAATAATTCTAATAACTTTTTTTGTTGAATAAGAACATTTTTTGAATTGCTGCTGTTGTCCCAAAGCATAACCCCATAGCTAATCAAAGAGTGGAACAGGCCAAAATAAGTTGTTATTAATGTTTGTGTACTCACACAATATTTAAGTTTTCTTATAGGAAATACAACTCAGGAAACTTTCCTACATACAAATTCAACTTGTTCCTTCCAGGTTAACTTAGTATCTATATACAATCCCAATAGCATCACTACTATTATTCACAAATATTATTAACTATTGAGAAATTTGTATATTCAGTTTTATCATTGTTGATTGCTAATTTATTTGATTCAAACCAGGCTGTGGATAACTGTATACTTTCCAATAACATTGACTCAACATCGTCCCGCTTTTTTGGAAGCACATTAAAGTTGTGTCATCTGCATATAAAATGGGAAGACAATAATTTATTAGGAATAACACTACAATGAAAATAGTTCATGAATAATTATCAAGAAGAGAAATGGTCCTAATAATTGACCCCTGTGGTACTCCTGTCATTACGTTCAGAGCTTCTGACTTCTTATTGTTGACTACTAGGATTTCTTTCCTATTTTCTAAGTACGACATGATTACTTTCAGCTCGCTACCTAATACACCGTAATAGCGCAATTTATTCTCCAGGATAGTGTGTGAAATGCAGTCAAATGCTTTCTGTAAATCTATTAGGCAAACACCTGTTATGAACTTTTTTCGAAAGCTTCCAATATCTTATTTACAATGGTCTCGACTGCAGTTATGGTGGAATGTTTAGGTCTATATCCATATTGATGTGAGTAGAGTAAGTTATTGGAGTTGAAGTAATCATATAACTGTACAAACATGCAGGTCGATAGCTGTTAGCTTGCGTCCTATCACCTTCTTTCTAAATAGGACTAATTCAATTTTACTAAGCTTCAAGCATTCTGGAAATGTTCCACTCATCAAAACCTGATTAACAAGAAATGTAAGTGGTATCAGGATACCCACAATAAATCCTTTGACAATAACATTACTCAGGTCATAAACATCGCCTTCTGTAGAGGAACTCAAGTTTTTAACAATGTCAAGGACCAACTTTGGTTCAACCTTTTTCCATTTGAAGCTGTTATGTTCAAGGTTCATAGGCATATTGATGTTTAATAAAACTGGATTATTTGCAGAAGTTCCACTGCTAGTATTGATAGTGCGTGATACACCTACAAAGTATTCGTTCAAAGCATTCACAGAAATGGGTGGTTCCTGTTCCTCATGTCTCACATTTGCTGATCAGTTTTGATTATTTTCCATGCCGCTTTACATGGTTTTTTTGCCCTAGCTATACGTTCATCATTGGTTTTTATTTTAGAATTGACAATTGCTTTTCTATAATCTCTTTTGAATTGTAAATAGTTTTGTCTGTCCTCAATCTTATCACTATTCTTACATCTATTATATAAATTAACTAGCCAGAATCGCATATTTGCAATTTGTGGTGTGTACCATTTGTTACAGGATTTTTTATTAGACCTCTCAGAATAACTTATTACAGGACAACATATATTAAAATGATGAATTATAACATTCATGAAACCTTCAAATGCCATATCAAGATTTTTACAGCCATACAGTCCACATACAAAAGAATATAATCAAGTTCGCTCAATCTTGCGTCGGATATCAATCGTTTAGTTACCGTCTTCGTGCCAGACTTCGTCCCCCGCTTGACAACTAGAACACTCCTGCGTGATCTGATAACCTCCCTTCACCCAATAATGATACCTTACATAATTCAGATCTGATATCCGTGGCAATATTATCCAAGCATGCTTGGCCTCTAGTAGGTAACTTATTCGTACAATATACATTAAACGATCTAAGAATATTTAAAAAATCATGACAAGCCAAACTATTAGTATTCAAGATATTCACATTGAAATCTCCCGTCAATATGATAGATTTATAACTTTTTGTGATAATAAAGTTCAAAATATCTTCGAGATAACCAAAGAAAGCATTCACGTCGGAGTCAGGGGTCCTATAAACATTAATAACAATAAAAGAATGCTCCACTAATTTGATAGCTGAAGCCTCACATAGAAAATCAACACAAAAATTGGCAACGTCAATAACCTCGTATACCGAGTCCTGTCTAACATATATACATGAAACTCCGGGTGACTTTGGTGGCTCTCTACAATAGCAACTCGCAAGCTTATAATTGGATGGCACATAAAGGTTTATTTCATCTCTCATACACCAATGTTCACAGATGCAAAGAAGGTCGACTGGTCTGTCAATAAGCTCAGTCTCAATCAAACCTATTTTGTTTCTAATTGATTGAATATTTATAAGTAGAAACATCAACTTTGATCCACCTAATGTACGTTTACTGCTCCTATTCCTATAAACTGGGACGTTATGTGAGTCATTAGCATTAGGAAGCCCACTATCTGTAGTTGTAATGTCAACATCAATAAACAAATCTGTACTCTCAGTTATGCAATTCGAATTAGAAGTGAATCTATCTACTGTTCTAAAAAAGAAGCATGTTGAAGAGGGATGGGTGGAATTGAATTCGACTTTGAAACATACTCCTCTACACATCTGACAATCCTATCACCGATGTATGCCTTGCCGAATCTATTCAAATGCATCCCGTGAGTTGTGAAGAATCTTCGACCTATGTCATTGATGTTTATGAAATGCACAAATGAATATCTCTTACAATTTTTTCAAATTTTTCTGTTAGTCTCTTTTATCGCAGTATTCACACAGGACCATTCCGCCAGGTCGTAGCGATGTGGAATTGAAAAAACACAAACATTTGTTTTATACAGTGCCGCCAAACGTCCCCGCAATGCCGCCAGAACATCTTCACCTTCATGCCTACTAAGATCATTCGAGCCGGCCTGAACTACAACAAAGTCTTTTGCAGTGAAGTTCTCGAAATTATCAGAAAAGACATCGCAGAACTTAGCCCCCCCCCCCCGCTTCACGAAAGAAGTGAAACTGTAGCCGTTATTTCTCCTAAACTCTCCGCAGACAATCTTCCCCTGACTATCAGCATAATGATGTATATTCATCTCACTACAAGTCTTAGAGTATTTGAAGAGCTTCTCAATTTTTGGATTAGTCAACCTGTCTTTATTATTTGGCTTTTCAATCATAAGTTGATTTTTTACTATTTTTTTATCTAATCTAATATATAGTTCATCATACAGTGTTCTCCATTTATTAGCTTGTTCCCGTTCCAAGCCTTGCTCATTTCTTAGAGTCAAGTTGTCCGCTTCCAACGCCTCAATAGATGTGGACATTGACTGCACTCTCCCTGATAGAAATTCATTCTCATCCTTGAGTGTCGCAATCATACCGTTCAAGTCTTGACTCTGAATTTCAGATTTCAACTGCTCTACTTCCATTTTCAATCTAAAAGTAATGATCAGAAAAAACTTTTTTCCTGAGAAAACTTTTTCATTTTGATAGCTTGATGATATACAAATCGAAAACTTTAAAAATATCTCGAGTAGAAAGTTTATTTTTAGCCTTTGCACATCCTTAATAACTTAATCCTTACAAACTCTATTAGATTGAACATATCTTATCATACACATGATAACATATGTGTTTGTCAAGTTCCATTCAATCTAATAGAATCTATAAGGATTAAGTTATTAACATTTTGTTGAATAACTTTGGTGTAAGCCCAGCTTTACGAATGTGGAAAAGTAAAATTTCGGACTTTGAGATACACATAATAATTTATATACTACTGTACCAACATAACATGACTCATACTAAAAGATAATGGAGAGCTTTATACAGGGTGGGTGAAAAGTCCGAGAACGGCTCAATATCTCATACACAAGGTTTATTTGACGATGGGTGTGATTGGGGAACCTACTCAAATTGAAAATACTACTTCACTATGACTTCAAAAATCTGGTCCGCCATCTTAGATCTGCCATATTGAATGCAACTTTATTTTTAAAATAGGAAGGTGGTCATGCGATACATGATTTCGATACGAAATTTCAAGAAAAAAAAAGAATGGCGGAAACCGCATATCGATATCTCAAACCGTTCAGAAGATATTCACATTATTAATCAATATCATGCATATCAGAAATGAAATACATAAGTGGTATTGATTAATAATGTGAATATCTTCTGAACGGTTTGAAATATCGATGCGCGGTTTTCACCATTCATTTTTTCTTGAAATTTCGTATCGAAATCATGTATCACATGACCACCTTCCTATTTAAAAAAATAAAGTTGCATTCAATATGACGGATCCAAGATGGCGGAGCAGATTTTTGAAGTCATAGTCAAGAAGTATTTTCAATTTGAGTAGGATCCCCAATCACACCCACCATCAAATTACCTTTGTGTATGAGATATTAAACCGTTCTCGGACTTTTCACCCACCCTGTATATAATTATATATAGTAATGTTCTATAGTACAATAGAATTCGTTTTCGAAAGGAGACTCATAATTGGACTGACACTTTGGTAGCAGATTTAATCCAAGAGAAGCAGCATCAATTTAAATAGTTTGAAGTTAGACGGAATACAAAGACTGTACTGCAATAAGATACCTGACATTGGGCAAGAATATGGAAAAAGAGAACAATGAAACGGATTAAGTGGGAACTTACCTGACAATCATGCCGGGTCTCAGGTCGAAGTTCTTTCGAACAATGGCAAGTAGTTCTTTTTGGCTTTTGGTTGATGTGCCGTAATCAAATAATGTGATTGAAATTGGTTCAGCGACTCCAATAGCGTATGATACCTAGAAACAAAAAGTTTACATTTTTGAATTACATGGGAGATCTTATAATTTGAAATTAATAATAGACGTATCAATCCAAGGAACTATTAAATTACATATGGACAATTCGTATCATAATCTGTCAACTTGAGGATTATATGGACAATACATTATACAGAGTGAGTCATATGTTTGAGAACCCTTCAATAAGTTGAAGACTGTTGTAAATATAATACTGTAACTTCCAGGATAAGTTATTGGTCGAATAACTTTTGATGTACAACTTAATTTTAACCCCTCGTAAGGGGGTGACTTACGGGTTGTAACCCGAATATTTCAAATGTAAACACCGATTCAAATAAATGTTTTTCTTGATTTTCAAGTTTGTAGTTGTTATTAATGTTAGGATTTCTTACAATAATTATTATTGAGTATAGTTTTAAGTAGAAATACATGCATAAAACTTATGAAGAATTGATTAGCTTACTCTTATTTAACCAGTTTCTTCTTAAAACAAAAAATCCTGTTTATTTTCAAATTTTGACTAATATTTGAAAATTAATAGTCAATACATTGAAAAAAATACATTATAACTAAGACTATGCCATACATACAATCACAATATCATACAATGACAATAATAATGTATTCGGGGGTATAAACATCCATGATTCCATAAATACCCCATTTAGCCGAGTAAATACCCTGGGTGCATCAATTTAAAGACCTTTTTAAAACAAGAAAGATCGCATCAATAAAAATGTTCTATGATATCTGTATCCAAAATGGTGGCTGATTGAAGTTTTAGTTTTTAGAAAAATGAAGGGTTGTAACTCAAATATTCTAAATGTAAACACCCAAGTAAAAACTAAAGCCGCCATTTTGGATACAAATATCATAGAACATTTTTATTGATGTCATATTTCTTGTTTTGAAAAGGCCCTTTTAATGATGTACCACACATCACACAATGGGTGTTTACATTGAAAATATTCTAGTTACAACCCCTAAGTCACCCCCTTATGAGGGGTTGAAATTCAGTTGTACGTCAAAAGCTAGAGTATTCGATCAACAACTTACCCTGAAAGTTACAGTATTATATCTACAACAGTCTTTAACCTATTGAAGGGTTCTCATACATATGACTGTATAATATTATAAGAGAGTACAGTAATTTTAACAATAGAAAACTTGTAGCAGTATACAGGTGGGAATAGATGAGAAATTGCATTTGTTCAAATTCTCATGAATATCAATTATAATCATTATTATTATTAAAAGAAAATCCAAATTATTGAACAGCGGGAAGTAAATTCTAGGTTGTTGACAGCATTCAATTTGGATTTTCGTTTAATGATATAATCATTATTTAGCTTGCAAGGATAATAACAGCAGACATCTAATACAATCCACTGCCATCTGCCAAAACAGCCAGCACAGGGACACACAATTGTCGCGGGATCGCGGACTTGGAAATGTTCAGAGCTCCAATTTATATGGCTTTTCCAATTGCGTGTTCCCACGACAGCTAGTGGATGCTATTGTCCTCGTATGCAGCGTGCTTCAGCGACACATTCTCCACAACTGATCAACGTTATAAAAATTCATCATCTTGATCTCCCAACTCCCATCAAAGCCATACTGGTATTATTGTGGAAACTTTTACAAAATTGTAATCAAAACTTCAGTACGTCATCTAATTAAATGAATAAAATGAAAGATTACAGCACGTTTAGTCTTCCAATAGTTCAAGTACCGTTTGCACAATGACCATTCAAACTAAATTTCATTCTAAACTGGATTAAATCCATATCAAGTATCGTTCGTTATAATGGGGTTTATTACGAGTTAAGGCCACCAACTGATTAAATTCAGTTTAAGCTTCAACTGTGGAAACGGCCCTTAGAGTGTAGTTGAGGAGGAAGAAATTATTGAGCCAAAAACTTGTATTACAATATTATAAGACGAAAATCCTAATTAGAGTGGGCCTACCTGAACGAGGCACCTCTTGCAGTATCCGTTCTTGACGAGGGACTTAGCCACCCAGCGAGCAGCGTAGGCGGCAGAGCGGTCAACCTTTGTGAAGTCCTTGCCGGAGAAAGCGCCACCTCCGTGCGCGCCCCAACCGCCGTATGTGTCCACGATGATCTTACGACCGGTCAACCCAGCATCGCACTAAACCAACATCAAACAATTGATTTCAATAAGGTAATAAATTTAATTGATTGATAATAAACATTAGAATAAAGAGACTTCATACTAAATCAACTACTGTACACCTTATGATTCAAATTTTATTTATAAATACCGATTCTTATATAAGTCAATAAACAGATATGAAATTCAAGAGATTGCTAAAGATAATGTTAATCCTAATTATAACACAATTAATACAAACCAATAATTAATATAATTTAATAATAAATAAATTTGTTCTGCTTTCCTAGCACTCTATGTGTAATGCACTACACTGTTCAACTTGAGCGTAAAAACAAAGGGCAGAATAAAGCAAATTATGGAGTACAATTAATTCACAGTTGTTACAAAACCAGTCTCAAACAGTGGCTGTAGTGCAAAATCTGTACTGATTACTGTAAAGTCAGCCTACAACAATATAAGGGCCGGTTTCTAGACTTTAAACAGCCGGAGTCAGAAAATTGGCTTTCCGAAACGGGGCGTAGTTGTAGTTTTCAAGATAATCTATATTTTCTCATTTCTACAATTGGAAGCGTTTTTCCTTGCAGTAGGGTAAATCAAGGGATTTCGTGGGCAGATGGAAACAGACCCAAATATTCTGATTCTAGGGTACCACAGGATATCCGAACCACTTGATGCGCATTTGGGGGTCGCGACTGAGCTGCGTGATCACCAATTCAAAATGGTGGATCCAGCGTTCATTGTAACGGTCATAGAATGGTTACCATCGATGATAGAGACCTCTAGTAAACGTGAATCGAATCAAAATGAACTTTACTACAAAGTTTATTACACACTTCTACCTAAAACATGATTTTAACCGACAAAAATTCACTTTTCCAAAAACATTTCATTTTTCAAGATTATTTTTTCTGAATAACTACTTTTAACCAGCCAAATAAGAATATTGATGAGAAAGCAACGAAAGTATTTTTAATAATATTGATAAATTCAAGACGGCGGTCATAACTATTGAATATCATGTAATTGAAGAATGTTAAGTGACACATAACCTAGGTACATTTGGACTGTTGTATAAATTAGAATTGGAACCGTTTTGGGCTTTATAAGCCTGTGGTACTTTTCTGTAAGTTGTGTAATTCTGAATGATTAAATAAATAAATAAAATAACTGATAAATTCTTTTATAACGATTTCTATTTAGTTATAGTGAGAGATATCTGATCGATTCTTGTTTTCATGATGCACATATTCAGTTCAGTACAGTTCAGTTTTAAGATTGCCATCACCGATATTCTCTTTCTACACATGATAACGAAGAGATTGATACCATTTCCAAGTCTGTACCTTCAATGATAATTGAGATACAGGATTGTTTCTAATTATTGTCAGGTTTGGCATGGGCCTAATATTAAGGGAAAACGCGATTTCGGTTGCAAACCGTACTTTTCTCTCTTATCCAATGACGCTCCAATGACGATGTCATTCGTGAATCAAATGAAGCTTTTGAATATTCTACAACACAGTCACAGTAATAGTAGGCTATGTCCACTGTGAATACATTTACAGGGTGGAAAGTGAAATTTCGACCCCGAAGAATGTATGTTCCAATCTTTTGAAACTATATTGATCATAGAAAGAGTAATTAAAATAAGATTAATCTCTAGAATATTATATTTTGGGTAGTTATGAACACTTTGGTGGTAGAATCGATCCGATATCTTAGTTATGACCGCCATCTTGAATTTATCAATATTATCAAAAATACTTTCGTTGCTTTCTCATCATATTCTTATTTGGTGGTTAAAACAAAGAGATTGAAACAATTTGCAAGTCTTTATCATGAAGTAGTCGTGAAAAAATCGATCTTATAGTTCAGTTTCAATGATAGTTACTTAGCTCAGCGGCTAGAATGACATCATTAAAACAACTCCAGAACAGAAGATGATAAAAACTTGAAACAAACAGGAAAATATCATAAATTATTTTTCAAAGAACTTTTGTTTAATACTTTATATCCAAAAATCGTCATTGAAAGTAGTTATTCAGAAAAAATTAAATGTTGTCTATGGAAATGTGCATTTTTTCGGTTAAAATCATGTTTGAGGTTGAAGTGTGTAATAAACTTTGTAGAAAAGTTCATTGTGATTCGATTCGCTTTTACTAGAGGTCTCTATCATCGATAGTAACCATCAAGGTCTATAAATACAGGTCATGACACTCATGTTCCTTATGGAGCGGCCATTTTATGGGGTTCATATTTATAGACCTTTGTAACAATTCTATGACCGGTTCAATGAACGCTGGATCCGCCATTTTCAATTGGCCATTACCTCAATAATCATTGAAGGTACAGACTTGGAAATGGCATCAATCTCTTCGTCATCATGTGTAGAAAGAGAATATCCATGATGGCAATCTTAAAACTGAACTGTACTGAGCTGAATATGTGCATCATGAAAACAAGAATCGATCGGATATCTCTCACTATAACTGAATAGAAATCGATATAAAAGAATTTATCAGTTATGGCCGCCGTCTTGAATTTATAATTAATTATGAAAAATACTTTCTTTGTTTTCTTACCAATATTCTTATTTGGCTGGTTAAAACGAAGAGATTGAAACCATTTGCAAGTCTTTATCATGAAGTAGACGTGAATCAATCGATCTTATAGTTCAGTTTTAATGATAGTTACTTAACTCAGCGGCTAGAATGACATCATTAAAAATATCATAACTCCAGAATAAAAGATGATAGAAACAAACGGGAATAGATAAAAAATTATTTTTCAAATAACTTTTGTCCAACACTTTATATCCAAAAATCGTCATTGAAAGAAAAAAATAACTTTGAAAAATGAAATGTTTTTGGAAAAGTGAAATTTTGTCGATTGAAATCATGTTTGAGGTGGAAGTGTGTAATAAACTTTGTAGAAAAGTTCATTGTAATTCGATTCACGTTTACTAGAGGTCTCTATCATCGATGGTAAACATTCTATGACCGTTTCAATGAACGCTGGATCCATCATTTTGAATTGATCATCAAGCGGCTCTGTCGCGACCCCCAAATGCGCGTCAAGTGGTTCGGATATCCTGGGGTACCCTAAAATCAGAATATTTGGGTCTGTTTCTATCTTCACGAAACCCTATTTTTGTGCCATGAGAAGCCCTACTGATGACGAAAATTCCTAAATAATTAAAAATAGCTGAACTTTTGTACTATTTTCTCTTTATTTTATTTCTAGTTTCTCAAAATTCAATTTAATAGTGGACTACGACTAAGTCCCGTTTCGGAAGGCCAATTTTCTGACACCATCTGTTTAAAGTCTAGAACTCTGCCAAGTCCCGAGCTTGAAAGCCGGCCCTAAAAGTTTTGCTAACAGAGGTTTGCTCATGAAACTAGTGGACCACTATACACAGGAAAAATTCTCACATACCCTGGATATTACAGCTATTTATGAAGTCGTAGCTAGATATTATAATTAACTACCAAAATATTAAATCTTATGAGTTGGATAATATTGAGCTCAGTATCTCAGAGCCACAACACTAAAATAAGTTATAAGTGTGGGAAATATTACATTTTGATAGTAACAATCCCACACATGATTTTAACATGTGTTTAAAATGTTATTAATTAAAGTAACAAACTCACCAAAATAAGCATTTAGTCATTGAAATGTTCAAATAATTATATTGTGCGAAAACGATAGTTGTAAAACGAAAATAAACAGAAGTTTATGAAGTGAGTTAGGAGAGTCTTATTTTGAAATACAAGATATCCTACATAAGTTTTCATTTTATGAAATTATTTAGCATTGTGATTGATTTATCAACACAATCACATATAATATATAGTAATGACCTAATGACTAGGTGGGAGCAGGGAGCAGGAGGCTAACCTGAGGGCCGCCAAGAACGAAGGCGCCGCAGGGATTGATGTGTACAATGGTTTTGGAGTCGAGGTACTTGGCCGGGATCACCTCCTTCACCACCTTCTCTGTGACGGCGGCGCGCAGATCTTCCAGAGTGATCTTTTCCGAATGCTGCACGGAGACAACAACTGTGTGCACTCGCTGTGGCACGCATGATCCTCGCTTGAAGCAGTACTCGCATGTCACCTGTTTCACAAACATTATTTATCTTTACAACAAATTGAAATGAAGAGAATGAGGAGTAGGAAGGTTACAACCAATACTATTCTCCTTGTAAATGAATGACTTGCCAAAAAATGTATCACTATCAAGGCCTGTCCTTTTTTGCAGATTATACAATACAAGCTACTCAATTGTGGGGAACGATATCCTTGATTGACTCAAGGAGAGATGATTGTTATTGGTACAATGCAGGATTGGTGCATTGCAAATAGTTTTTCAGTTGATGTAAAAAACTCTGTTACCGTACATTAACTTCTCCATTCAACGCCGAAACCAAGCTCTCCGCCATGTATGAATGAATGTTCAAGTTGAGACTCAAGCAGTTACGAGATATTCTCGGTGACACGGAACATAATTGAAAGTGTAGTCCTATTCATGAACTTCTCTCTATTAGCCGCCACACATAAGCCTAGAGTTAAAGTTGGCATCAGCAAAAGGTTTTTCAAACTATCTTATCGAATCTTCTCACAACTTATTATTATTATTTTGCATGTTAAGATTGTTACACAAATTCATATTAAGTCTCTATATTTCCTGAAAAAGCTGAAATTCCCAATTTTCTTACTTTTACGATTGTGATTTGTTTTCTTACTTTTTATGATTGTAATTTGTTTTCATACTTCTATTTTTTATAACTTAATTCTATTTAAACACACTTATATTTAGAGTGAATTCTTACTATCCATGTTTGTATTATCATTATTCACGTTGATCATTCAACGAAGATCCATTTTGAAGGCATCTTCGGGAGTACCGGTACCTAGTTTCTTTTCAAGTTCATATTGTATTCCAGTAATTAAGCATTTTGCCTATGTATTTTGAGAAAGTAAATTATTTTAATTTTTAATCTTCAATTCAACTTTCCATTACGAGCTGCGGGTTGATTCACAAATTCGAATATTTCTCTCACGACATAGCAGTCTAGCATAATAGATAAACATAGCATAAGTAGATATCCCATGGTATATATAGGGCGTTTATGTCGCAACTTTTACTGTTAACTCAAACCGATAGTCTACGTAGTTTTTCCCGTGAAGCTGTGTGACGCTGGTAGTCTAGTAGATAATAGTGAAAACTACTACTCCCGTTGTGGAGCTAATTGATTAATGTGAACTCACCTGGGTTTTGGTGTCGGGTCGAGCCCACCAGAATTCGCCACTTCGTCGCAGCTCGGCTACTTCTGGTTGAGTTTGTGCGCGAGGACTACTGTCAGTGGCATGCATTCTTCGGTTTCGTCGGTAGCATAGCCGAACATCAAGCCCTGTCAACATAAAGCACACTTCTAGACTTGCGCCAATAGACTGAACAAATAGATACATAAGATAAATATTTTGACAAATTTCATAACAGTCATCAGACGTTAAACTGTACTAATGAAGACATAAGATCTTTTGACAAATTTCAAATAAAAAATTAACATAAAGCAAATACAGCAGCTGCATGGTTGAATAAACCCTATATTTTTTGCTTCATTTAATATTTCTTCGTTCAAAACGGTGATTGATAACACCCTATTGCAAAATCTCGGTTTAAACGGAGATAGTTCAGCTGTTGGTTTAAACCCAAAATTAACAATCATATTGGATATTACATAAACCCTGATTAACTTGAAGTAGATTAATCAAAACTCTCCTAAATCATAGTTTCTTAAAGCAATGAATCAATTTCATGATTGACTGAGATAAATCCTTAATTGAGACAGCATAGCTTATTAAAACATGTTATTGAACGTTTCTGAACCAACTGAGTCTAGTAAATTCCCTTTTCTTAAATTATTGTTAAAAGCCGGATAAAATGTGCTTGCTAATAAGGCTAGGGCTCAAGAGGACACCATCTCAGATGCAGTTAAAATTATTACAAACAAGAATGCAAGACCTCTTTCTTATAAAATTACTGCACTTATAATAGGCTACTGAATTCTAATTTAAATTCATGTATTCAACAAGTATGTACTTCATTTCTATTTGGAATAGTGTAAGCAATTCGTTAGTCTGGTTAATTTATTTACCAATTAGACAAACATGCACTCAAAAATACATACATTTGATTTATGCATCAAATTCAGTAAATGCAACGAAAATATTTATGCTGATTGTGTATTAGTAGAGAACTTGATAAGGTGGTCAGTTACAAAATGTTACTATTTATTATTCAAATGAACGTTAATTATCACCAGAAAACTAAAAAAGACATGCGCCAAATAAAGTTTAAAACATGTATTCTCCGTCGGCACTTTATTGTTCAAATTCAAAAAAACTCCCTCCACCATTACTGAAACGAGTGCGTCTTTAAATAGCACTATTGATTTGCCTGGTTCACACCAAAACCTGAATATATAAAATCTTACACCTATTCACCCATCTATCCAACAACGAACATAACACCAAATTGAAAGGGACCAGACTATATTCAAAAGTTTCATAAGGAAAAGTAAAAATCCAAGTGATAGGGAATTTTATAAAAGACTAGTAGAACCTGACAATATTTACAAACATGTATTTCCCATTTACTAGCTGACCACCATTAACAAGTTCAAACATGATTATTAGATGAAAGTAGGTTTTGATTTTTGTTTACAAGTATATGATATATGTGCATGCTTACTAGTATGATTGAACAATGTTTGGACTGGGCATTTTATTTACTCAAATTTACTCAGACATGTCGAGTAAATGAGAATAATGGCTGCTCATACAATGTTTCAAATGTCTGTGGGTTCCTCTCTACCAAAAAGTAGTATTTCATAAGAATGTCACCTACTTGTATGAAAGTGCAAATGTGATTGTAAGTACCTGATCTCCAGCACCGACTTCTTCAGCCGGCCGATTCTCATGCACACCGGCTGCAATGTTCGGCGACTGCTGGTCGATGGCTAGCATAACACAACAGGTCTTGTAGTCAAAACCTGTTCGCCAACACATCCACAACATGAGCACCTTTCTACAATTATTCACTTTTTTATATTTATAGTAAAAAAATAAAATATCTCGAAAAATGTATTTTTTTATTATGGACTTTTTGTTATTCTCGAATATCAAGTCATTAGCCGACTTAGAGGAAAATGCTTCCAATAAACGTTTTAGACAGTTTCTTCCCGAATCCAATGATATATATATAGTATGGGGGTTACGATCATAGTTGCGGCGGTGGGAGGGGGATAAGTAGCACTGTTACGCTGCGGCACGGTCCTCCCTCATGATTAATGCGCGTAATGGCCTGTCTATCGCATTGCTCCTACTATTCTATGCATTCAAATTATGTATTTCAGGAACGCTATCTTATGTATTTTTGGTCACTGAACACGATTTTTCAACTCTCAAGCCTCAATAATTGATAATTCTCATCATAATATACAAATTATGGTCAAAATTACAAACTTCATCTCATTATCATTATTTATGATTACATTGTAATGATAAACCATCTTGTTAGGAATCCTATTGTTGTTCTCAGTCGATAAAAAACTGACATTCCATTAAGAGAGAATAATTATTCGATTAGTTCAATGATCACTTTGGAATTGCGAAAGTCAAGTAATGGAGTAAGTTAAACAAATAATATAGGCTACCCCATATAGAGCACCGTATAACAGGAGTAAAATATTTTCTTAATATAAATTTACAGTTGAGCACAAATAATGCCAATTACTCCCATGTGATATGACTAAATATTTGATTACAAAGGAAATACAACTCTAAAGCTGCGTTTACACCAAAGTTATTAACGAGATGTTAATATAACTTAATTTTTATAGATTCTATTAGATTGAACATAACTTATCATACACATGATGGACATAGTCTATTTTTGCCAGGTTCCGTTCAATCTAATAGAATCTATAAAGATTGAGTTATTAACATTTTGTTAATAACTTTGGTGTAAACGCAGCTTTATCATCTGATTTCTGTAACTTATATCTATGAATAGATACTTTTCATCTGGCTGAGTTTGACTGATTGTCTTGGGGTGGTACTTGAATGAAAGTGGAATGGGAGATATCTTTGTTGAATTTGATATATTTGGAGAGAATACTGTTGGAAATCTATTGAGGGGAGATCAGTATTATTATTAAGGTGTGAGAGCAAGCAATCAATTCAATGAAACAACTACAAGGACTCATGAACGGTTCAAATATGAGAGATTGTCAAAGTATATTTGAAAGAAGTCAGGAGTTATTTGTGGATTTTTTTATAATCACAATGCAAAATCAATGACTACTTGAAATTTATGACTGATTATTGTAACATAGTTTAAATTATCTTAAATTGTATTCATGCTCATAAGGAAGGACTCTGGTATTGCACATAGAAACTGTACGAGAAAAGATCCCATACTTTTTCATTCAATCACACAAACTATGTTATGGAGTCTGTGTATATCTGAAAAATTCAAAAAATACCCATAGAAGTAGAAGATAATTTCCAATAAGGAAACATTAACTCTATACAGTCAATACATTGACACTCTGTCAAATGAAACCTTGAAAATTTAATAAATGACGACCGATCATGCTTTGAAGCCTCATTCGATCATCCAAAACTGAGTGAATGGAATAGCTAGTTCTTCAAAGGCTTTCCTAAAATGGCTGCTACTATATAAATCTTCCATCAAAGATATTCTGTTCAAGTATGTGACATCTTTATGGATATCACTGGAGATTGTGAAGAAAGTCATCGAATGAAGTAAAACAAGAATAATGAGAGATGAGAATGATTTTCAGAAGCATAACCTTCTCAAAAGAACATAACACTTTTCTTCAAGACTCTGATGGACAACAGAATCTGCATAATGTTATCAATGGTCTGGAAGCAAGTGAAGAAGTGTGTGATTCTCTTTTGAACGTATAGAGAGAAATAGTTATTCGGTCTCCAACGGATTTTATCTGAAAATAGTTGTGGCAATTGTAAAATGACTAGGTGGGAGCAGGGAGCAGGAGGCTAACCTGAGGGCCGCCAAGAACGAAGGCGCCGCAGGGATTGATGTGTACGATGGTTTTGGAGTCGAGGTACTTGGCCGGGATCACCTCCTTCACCACCTTCTCTGTGACGGCGGCGCGCAGATCTTCCAGAGTGATCTTTTCCGAATGCTGCACGGAGACAACAACTGTGTGCACTCGCTGTGGCACGCATGATCCTCGCTTGAAGCAGTACTCGCATGTCACCTGTTTCACAAACATTATTTATCTTTACAACAAATTGAAATGAAGAGAATGAGGAGTAGGAAGGTTACAACCAATACTATTCTCCTTGTAAATGAATGACTTGCCAAAAAATGTATCACTATCAAGGCCTGTCCTTTTTTGCAGATTATACAATACAAGCTACTCAATTGTGGGGAACGATATCCTTGATTGACTCAAGGAGAGATGATTGTTATTGGTACAATGCAGGATTGGTGCATTGCAAATAGTTTTTCAGTTGATGTAAAAAACTCTGTTACCGTACAGTAACTTCTCCATTCAACGCCGAAACCAAGCTCTCCGCCATCTATGAATGAATGTTCAAGTTGAGACTCAAGCAGTTACGAGATATTCTCGGTGACACGGAACATAATTGAAAGTGTAGTCCTATTCATGAACTTCTCTCTATTAGCCGCCACACACAAGCCTAGAGTTGTTAAAGTTGACATCAGCAAAAGGTTTTTCAAACTATCTTATCGAATCTTCTCACAACTTATTATTATTTTGCATGTTAAGATTGTTACACAAATTCATATTAAGTCTCTATATTTCCTGAAAAAGCTGAAATTCCCAATTTTCTTACTTTTACGATTGTGATTTGTTTTCTTACTTTTTATGATTGTAATTTGTTTTCATACTTCTATTTTTTTATAACTTAATTCTATTTAAACACACTTATATTTAGAGTGAATTCTTACTATCCATGTTTGTTTGTATTATCATTATTCACGTTGATCATTCAAGGAAGATCCATTTTGAAGGCATCTTCGGGAGTACCGGTACCTAGTTTCTTTTCAAGTTCATATTGTATTCCAGTAATTAAGCATTTTGCCTATGTATTTTGAGAAAGTAAATTATTTTAATTTTTAATCTTCAATTCAACTTTCCATTACGAGCTGCGGGTTGATTCACAAATTCGAATATTTCTCTCACGACATAGCAGTCTAGCATAATAGATAAACATAGCATAAGTAGATATCCCATGGTATATATAGGGCGTTTATGTCGCAACTTTTACTGTTAACTCAAACCGATAGTCTACGTAGTTTTTCCCGTGAAGCTGTGTGACGCTGGTAGTCTAGTAGATAATAGTGAAAACTACTACTCCCGTTGTGGAGCTAATTGATTAATGTGAACTCACCTGGGTTTTGGTGTCGGGTCGAGCCCACCAGAATTCGCCACTTCGTCGCAGCTCGGCTACTTTCTGGTTGAGTTTGTGCGCGAGGACTACTGTCAGTGGCATGCATTCTTCGGTTTCGTCGGTAGCATAGCCGAACATCAAGCCCTGTCAACATAAAGCACACTTCTAGACTTGCGCCAATAGACTGAACAAATAGATACATAAGATAAATATTTTGACAAATTTCATAACAGTCATCAGACGTTAAACTGTACTAATGAAGACATAAGATCTTTTGACAAATTTCAAATAAAAAATTAACATAAAGCAAATACAGCAGCTGCATGGTTGAATAAACCCTATATTTTTTGCTTCATTTAATATTTCTTCGTTCAAAACGGTGATTGATAACACCCTATTGCAAAATCTCGGTTTAAACGGAGATAGTTCAGCTGTTGGTTTAAACCCAAAATTAACAATCATATTGGATATTACATAAACCCTGATTAACTTGAAGTAGATTAATCAAAACTCTCCTAAATCATAGTTTCTTAAAGCAATGAATCAATTTCATGATTGACTGAGATAAATCCTTAATTGAGACAGCATAGCTTATTAAAACATGTTATTGAACGTTTCTGAACCAACTGAGTCTAGTAAATTCCCTTTTCTTAAATTATTGTTAAAAGCCGGATAAAATGTGCTTGCTAATAAGGCTAGGGCTCAAGAGGACACCATCTCAGATGCAGTTAAAATTATTACAAACAAGAATGCAAGACCTCTTTCTTATAAAATTACTGCACTTATAATAGGCTACTGAATTCTAATTAAAATTCATGTATTCAACAAGTATGTACTTCATTTCTATTTGGAATAGTGTAAGCAATTCGTTAGTCTGGTTAATTTATTTACCAATTAGACAAACATGCACTCAAAAATACATACATTTGATTTATGCATCAAATTCAGTAAATGCAACGAAAATATTTATGCTGATTGTGTATTAGTTGAGAACTTGATAAGGTGGTCAGTTACAAAATGTTACTATTTATTATTCAAATGAACGTTAATTATCACCAGAAAACTAAAAAAGACATGCGTCAAATAAAGTTTAAAACATGTATTCTCCGTCGGCACTTTATTGTTCAAATTCAAAAAAACTCCCTCCACCATACTGAAACGAGTGCGTCTTTAAATAGCACTATTGATTTGCCTGGTTCACACCAAAACCTGAATATATAAAATCTTACACCTATTCACCCATCTATCCAACAACGAACATAATACCAAATTGAAGGGACCAGACTATATTCAAAAGTTTCATAAGGAAAAGTAAAAATCCAAGTGATAAGGAATTTTCTAAAAGACTAGTAGAACCTGACAATATTTACAAACATGTATTTCCCATTTACTAGCTGACCACCATTAACAAGTTCAAACATGATTATTAGATGAAAGTAGGTTTTGATTTTTGTTTACAAGTATAATTATGAGATATGTGCATGCTTACTAGTATGATTGAACAATGTTTGGACTGGGCATTTAATTTACTCAAATTTACTCAGACATGTCGAGTAAATGAGAATAATGGCTGCTCATACAATGTTTCAAATGTCTGTGGGTTCCTCTCTACCAAAAAGTAGTATTTCATAAGAATGTCACCTACTTGTATGAAAGTGCAAATGTGATTGTAAGTACCTGATCTCCAGCACCGACTTCTTCAGCCGGCCGATTCTCATGCACACCGGCTGCAATGTTCGGCGACTGCTGGTCGATGGCTAGCATAACACAACAGGTCTTGTAGTCAAAACCTGTTCGCCAACACATCCACAACATGAGCACCTTTCTACAATTATTCACTTTTTTATATTTATAGTACAAAAACTATTTAAAAACTTGTCGTTGATAATTTCCAGCAGACGACTTTATTCAAAGAAAAACAAGTTTTTGTTTATCGTTTTCAGCATACTAAACCCTATTCATTAAAACCATAAAATTTCAACAAGAAATAGATTTTCGTTAACAAAATTATTTCAACGAAATGTAATGTGTAATAGCGTAAAGTTCCATTGCTGCACTCAATAAACTATTCCGCACTCTACGGCTCGTGCATGAATGTTTCTTTCGATGCAGCAAAGTGTCACTTTGCGCACTTGTTACACAAATAACTATTTCGTTGATATAGTTTTCAACAGAATGGTCCCCACTATTGACCGATTTCGCACTCACCGATTTCTTGTCGATAAGACACCGAGAATGTCCTCCGATAGGCTAGTTCTTACCAACAGCTGATTCTCAACCGGCGAGAAATCAATGCATGTCAAATCGGTCATTAAAATGTTCTTGTCAAAAATTGTATTCATTAGATTTATGAATACAGTATTTGGCAAGAAAATTCAAAGTTAAGGTAGTTTAATGATGTATTTTCAACATCTTTAAATATCTGCTTTGGTTTTCAGACTTTTTTCAACAGGCTTCAAAAGTCAATATAAAAAATGAGTTTTGGTTTTTATAGAGATTTTTTCAAGAATTGGAAATGTTAACACAACTATTTGCTCATAATAGACCATTACCAAGTTTGGGGTGTTCTTTAAAATCGGGAGGAAGAGAAAAATATTTATAAGAATTTGTCATTTTCTGTTTCCTATTGTGCTGATTTGATACATAATCAAACGTTTTGATTTGATGGTAACGTTTGATAGACAATTTCAATACACGCTGTTCAAAAAATAAGATAATTGTGAAACTATCTGTAATAATGAACAGGTTTCAGTTTATCTTGTTCTAGAGACCAGTTACGCAACTACAGATAAAACTCAACGAATGAGCCACATGATGATATTGCGAATTATTTGTGTTTTTTTGCCAGAACAAAAGTTGCAATATTATATTCATGTCGTTCATAAAATAGAATACGTATGCGTTAAGTTGTATTTTCCGTTTGTACGGAGTTATGGAAACTCGGAGAACCTAAATGCAATAATTATCAAGGAAAACTATTGTTTACAATATTGATAATGCAAGTAATATCAGTATTATACTGTCACTAGTGCTAGTATAACTCACATCAAATCGCAGTTTTTTCAAGTACTGTAATTAGTTTTAGTACAGTACCGAGTACCCAATTTCAAATAAACACGACTCACAATGACTATGACATTATATCCTAGGTTGAGAATGAACGTAAACTAGCTTCAATCATTGATGTAAAACCCCACCGGCCACTTCAATTAATCCTACAATTTCTTGAATAACGTACAAATACTACGATTATGATAGCCTGTAATTTCCAATTTATATCATTTCCATTGATATTAGAAAATTCAACTCATATTCTCGATAATCTTGTAACGAGCAAAGTAAATGAATAATTTTCTTATCCAGTAATCCAAACACGATAATAATAATGTTTCTATATACATTATGAACATAAAAATGTAACTATTTCAAACTTGCAAATTAACTAAAAAATGTGTTATTTTTCTCGAGATCTAAACTATGCGAATCAGCAGCAATAATTATGAGGGTAGGTTCATTGTGAAGGGAGTTTTCTTTGCTTCATCCATGAAAAAGAAAGCGCTTAGTTGTAGTTAGAAGAGGTGAGTTCATCGTGATACTGATTGCTAATATATCAGTTATGAATTTTTGCACAAAATTATTCATCATTTGTACAATCTAGTTTTAGCTTATAAAAAATGCAGACTATGTCTTTCTACAAATCCAGACTACCACTGTAATGTACGGAAAAACATAATTTACTACGGACTTACCCAGTGATACAATAATATTGTGAAAATCACATAACTGGACTATACTGGACCAGGTTACCTCATTCTGCAGATTATTGATATAAACCACCTGTTGTGTTTACCGCATGCACACAATACACAAGCAATGACGAGACAAAACAACACAAGTGAAACACAACTAGAACGCCGATGGTGTTGGTCGCATTTAGGAGTCATGCGGTAAGTTGAGATTCGTGCAATTGGCCCGGGCCACCCGACTGTACCTGATCTCCGGCGCCAATATCCCCCTCCTCTTTGTTTCTGTGCACGCCGTCTGCAATGTGAGTGGACTGCTCGTCGACGGCAAGCAGCACATTGCATGTGCGGTAGTCGAAGCCTATAATGCGACAGTTCAAAATGCCCTTTCGTCACATTCACATTCATCCAAGCCAACGCTTCACAGATAATACAGCAATCAAGTTTCCAAATTCTCAACAAATTCAATACGTACAGAAATTTCGAATAACTCTCGCCTATTATAAACGGATTACAATAAGCTAATTTCTATTCATTTCCAGTTGAAACTCAATACTAACGTTAGAAAGTATGAGTAAACCTTTATAAATTCTATAACTTCAAAGTAACAAGCGAAACTGGAAATATATTAAACTGAGGCCTGACATTCGAAATAAATTGCTTTTTTAAGCTCAAGTTTACGTAGATCAAGTAAAATATTAATCATACTTAGCAGGAACTATTTTCACTATGACTGACGAGAGTTTGTTGACACCTGGAAACTATACTGGATCTGACTTTGGATGAGTGTGAACGTGAAGATTGTATTTTTAAAATTTAGAAAAAAGAATTAAGTCTATTGAGGGCTGAACATTGTCGATAGAGAATATTTTTCCACTGAAAAAAGACTTAATTTATTTAGAAGAAAAGGTAGTTAATTCAAAAGTAACTGAAGAAATTGAAAACAATGATCGCATAGCTCAAGGAACCTGTCTTGTTTTATTAGCTCTATTCAGTTAGTATAAACCGCTGTAAATGTGGGTAATGGTTAGGACTGTATTTCCTCAACTGTCGCACGATTTGAAAGGATTCACCCTTGGCTCTGATTTAATTCAACTTAATGTAATTTATATCAAGAAATCCAAGGCGCCATTGCAAATTGCACAATCAAAAAGAGACAAAACATGGGCAGACTAAAAAGAGACTTGAAGAATTAAAGAGACTAAAAGAATCTTATTTTCTACTAAAAAGCGAAAAGCATGAGCATTCCAAGAAAACAAACCGAAATAGCAATATGTTATAGCTGACGAAAAAGAATAACGAAATAGAATAAAGATTATAAAAAAACCTAGATTTACTTGTGATGAAGACTAGCACTGACTAGGCTATTCACTATAAGCTGATTTGAGTGCAAAATGCAAAGGGTAATTATTACAATACAAGTTTTTGAGAACAATCAACTAGAAATGTATTTACAGCGGAGTTAATCTTATAAATTATTTTTTGAAAAGTTTGCAATAAGTAAAGTGGAAGGAATTTACAAGCGAATGAAATATTTAAAAGGCGAAATTTTACGATATTCATATACAATGATCTACCTACTAGGGAAAACCAGCAAACATAAAGGAACTAACTATTCTAAAAACTTGAAAAAACAATCATTTTACAAAAGCAAGCTCATTTTAGGAAACGAATAGCATATTTTCCCTACACAAATAGGGAAAGTTTTCTAGTGGAAGCAACATACCTTTTGATGAGTCGTCATAGCCGATGTGCTGGATTGTATCTCTCACAACCTTTTGGTAGTCGACTACTGCCTTCGATGTGATTTCTCCACATAGGAGGACCATGCCAGTTTTTGTTACAGTTTCTGAAAAAACAACAAATTAAATCAAATTTCTACTAATCTTCTATACTATCAATAGAGTAAATGATTGACATCAACATGGATGGGATATTTTACATACTACTATTTACATTTATGACAAACTGGCACCATGTCAACGAGAAAGAGGGCATTTCGAGCATCTTTTAAAATGAAATGTAAATAGTAGTGAACAGATACTAAATAAATTGCCAGTTTATCCAATGTATTTCGTTATTCATTCAAAAAAGTGTTTTAAGTTTTATTACTTTACCAATTATTTCTTTAAAATCTGACACTTAAATCAGCCGCTATTTTGGATATCATGACATTTTTATTTATGCCATCTTTCTTGTATTATAAAGGCCTTCAAAATGATGTAACACACAATGAGTTTACATTTAAAATAATCGAGTTACAACCCCTAAGTCACCCCCTTATGAAGGGTTGAGATTTAGTTGTACGTCAAAAGGTAGATTATTCGTCCAATAACTTATTCTGAAAGTTACAGTATTAAATCTACAACAGTCTCCAACTTATTGAAGGGTTCCCATACATATGACTCACTCTGTATATCCATTCACGATTCTACGGTAACCCATCTTACTTGCAGCAAATTTCTAAGTATTCTGTACTTTTGTAAAAAGTATCAAGAGACAAATTCGATTCATTTTGTTATTGTGAATCCAAAACTTCTCATGATGCAGTAACTTCACCAAATGTGGTAAAAAAAAGAATAAGCCTCCTTTCTAGCAAACTATTCCATCTAGATTATTTCTGTAATTCTTTCATCAAAGACGTTACAAACTATAATGAGGTGTAATAAATGATGATGAGTATCATTATGTGCTTGACCTTAGATTAAAAAAATGTCTGAAAGAAAAAACAATGACGAACAATTTATTGCATGTTGATGAATTTTACTACATTCATTACAGGCGTAAACAGAACAACATTCATTATAGACGTGAATAGAAAGCTCAATTAGAACAAAAAATAAACCGCACCACACTAATGATAAAATAGGCTAAGCATGAAATCCACGCTTGCTATCAATGTACATTTGAATAGGAGTAGTACAAAACTCATAAAATATAATATGTCATCCTCAGTAACCATGGAATAAGAAATGAAAACAATTCAGGGGCAATATAATAGTGAGAATAGAGCAGCCCTTAACTCAAGTCATAGAAAATTTACCGAGAATTCTATATTGAAAATATATGAATTGACAGGTAAGATTTAAATAGGGAAGTTTGAAATTAAGAACTCTTAAGAAAATATATTTCTATTGCAATAGTATACATCAAGGTTTGTAATGTGATTTCTAGGTCAAGATATAATGAAATGCATTTTTAATAGAAATATTTATTTTTACTCACCGCAAGCAACTTTTGCGTCAGGGTCTTGACGAAGGTGAGCATCCAGGATGGCATCACTGATCTGATCGCACATCTTATCTGTTGAAATTCAGAAATAAATCAATACATTACATCTTTCTGAAAATCCATACACAACAAACTAAAGCCACTCAAATGTTACAAATGTGAAGAAGAGAGAAAAAGTGTATCCATGGTAAAGATGCTATTGACAATAACAAAATATTGTATTATATAACAAGGAAACATGAAATGAATGACAGAGAATATGATTGATATACAAGTTGTATCTGAAGTATTAATAGCTTCATTTGTGTAGAAGCTACAACAATTTTATTTTATGAATTGAAGAAGTATTTCACCATGAATTTGGAGAAATAATAGTGCTTTATTAACCGATAATAGCAAAATTAGGGTTTTCCCCACAATAGGATTGACAAAACTGTTAAATGTTCATAAAACATCCGTATTTCTTAAAATTATCACGATAAATCTTTTTTATTATAGTTTAGCACCCATTTCAGCAGTTGAATTGTGAGATGAGTTCATACTGAAAGATTAATGCGAATGGATTCTGATGAATAATCATCAGATGATTGAATAACCAAGTACTGAATATCGTACATAGTCAAATGACACGACAGATAAAAAAGAAGCGTATCACAACCTGATAAGATGAAATTTTAATGATCGCAAGTAAGTTACTGCATAAATATACATGATAAGGTAATGGAAAATTAATTATTTGCAAATAAGCACAAACAAGCCTAACTACAGAATTTGCATATGCTTGATAAGACATAATAGGTCTACTTTATAACTAGTAAAAGTCATCAATTTTCTATTCTAAAAGACGCCTAAAAAATTATTCAATAGATGTTTTTTAAATAGCTTTAGAATATCTCTTAGAAAAATTCACATTTCAAACTCAAAAATTTTAGAACAATATTCTTGGTTAGTGAGCTGTTCAAAGATACACTGATAAATGAACAACATTTTTATGAATAAAAGTTACAAAGGAAAAATCATCATAGTTCACATTTTCTATTCAAGAAGCAAAACTGGGTTTCAATCCATCAAAACGAAATAGTTTCAACTTGGTGCCTATTCATAGCAAGAATAACCAACCAATAAGCTAATTTGAATAATCAAGAACGACTACAGCTTTTAAATACTTGACAATTTCTTAGCTTTCCTTCTACAGTATTAGGCTGAGAGTAAAGACGACGTATTCATCAAACTCTCGCTTGGATGATGCCAATTCTATAGAAAATAAGGCCTTACAAGTTTGATGATTACCTAGCGTTTTGTCACCAAATTTAGAAATAAATATCAGTTACAATCAACATAAAAATTTAATTAATTGACAAAATATATTGCATTTATAAACTTGATTGTAACTACTTTTTAAAGGCTACTCGTATTCACATAAAAATCAAAGTACCCTTTTATAAACTTAATTTCATTCCTCACAACATGGTTAGAATTTTAATGTCATATTTAAAAGAGTTACTTTAAAATTACATTAAAAGTTGATACAAGTGAGAAATAAAAAAAGAGTAATTTGATTTTTAATTTTTATGTAAATACGAGTAGCCATTACAAAGTAAAAAAATAATTACAATCAAGTTTATGAATGCAATATATCAGTTTTGTTTCAATGTAATGATGCTGTATTATATTATAAAGTAGAGTACCAAAGCTACATTCAACTTTTATTAGCCTTTTTATGAGGTCCCAATTTTTCTTTTAAAACTCTGGAATGATTTAAACTTGTTTTGTATTTCTAAAATTACTAATTCTAATCCTGTATTCTAAGTAGCTTACACCACTTCAAATTTAAAATTATTTTTGTTCCTTCCCACTATCGACTCAATATCCAAACTGTATGTTTCTGCTGAAGGTCTACCCTAAGAAAAGAAGATTGGCGACATTCCTACAGGAGAATCCCTTCTAATCTTTGAAGGAATGTTTTGAGTGTGACACAACTATTGTAAGTTAGCTACTTTTCTCTATAGTACACTTGCCTGCTGCTTGGTTACAATAAATTCAAGAATCAAGAAACAATTGCTGGAATGTGTGTGAGTCTGTTTCAATTACTGTACTTGTCTATTTTTGACGAATCCATGTGTGAACTTGCCTGTTGACTTTCCATTTCTTTTGATTTGTATTCTTATGGACATTCCCTGGTGGCATGTCAATGATATGAACAGAAGCTATAATTATTCTTATTGATAGTTCATACTGAGTCACGGTTTTGCTTTGCTTTTTTAAATAAAAATTTGGAAAGTTTTTTCATTTTTAAAAACCATATTCTAAGTTCAAAGTTGTGTGATGTAGGCTAATGGCTTTTTACAGATCTACTCAACCCTACATAACCATACCCGAGAGTTATCAAGATTAGCAAATCGGTAATAAAAACAAAAAAATTGAAAAAGTAAGTTATAGGAGATTGTTACAAAAAAATGTAAATATAGATAAGTTATGAATAAATTATTATAAAGAATACAGGTTACCGGTAGAGATTTAAATTAAAACAGATCAGATAGCCTACAGTCCCAGACCACTGCGCAAAAATAGTACATTAGGCATCAACATTCCAACAAAAATATTTGATGCCATATAAACTGCGCGTGATTTTACTGGTTTGCGAATAATCATTGATACAAAATATACTAAACAATCAAGGATTATTAGAATCAAAACATTTTCATAACAACGAATGTTGCATAAAGTTGAAAAGCAAAGAATAAGTTGAGTAACTAACGTCAATAAACGTTATAGGTAAAGTAACTTAGATAGCCTAGTTTCTATCAGAAACAAGTGCTGTTATTTTCCCGACATAATACAATCATTATAAATCCAAATTACCAATTAGGTCAAAATTAAACAAAGAAACCAGATCGGTCTAACCTAAAAAAAATTAGAAAAAAACATTTTAGTACTGTATTATCAATACAGGAATGCTGTCACTGGATTTATGCGGTTGAAATTAATTTTAATACAAATTACAAAACTATGCATGACTTGAATTGCTAAAATCGATTTCCAATTTAGTTTTCAACGTGGAAATATTGATAGAAGAGTACGGTCCATGTAAAATATAAGTGATTATCATTTATTGATATGAAAATAAACTAAAATTAATGCAAACAAAAGTTTATGTTTACATAGATGAGGTCAATGATTATTACCGATGTTTGCACGCGCACATGGTTTCTACAGTCGGCGCACACCGCCATAAGCAAATTCTGATATTACAAATTGTAAAAATGCAAAATGTCTTTACGAACCTGGATGACCCTCGCCGACAGACTCCGATGTGAACAAAAATGATTCGCCTTCAGGAGTTTCGGGCTCCATGTGTCCATTGCTAAAACCGTTCATAATGTGTGATGTTTCGGGCATTTTGGATTAGTAGAAATGCTCCGTAGTCTGATTCAATCCTTGTCTGTAGAGGGAAAAGAGATCTGAACGAACAGCAGCACTTCTATTTATAAACTCAGCTGTATCACGTGACCACTCATCAAGTCAGCACTCTTTGAAACAAAACACATTTATTTTTAAATATTGATAATTTTAATTATATTTAGCAAAAATCATAAGAATGTTATCTTTGAACGAATAAAGATATATCACTTTGAGTTTAGAGACGATTCTTGAATAATAAATTATAACCTGCACTGAGAATATTGTAAATATCTGCTTAATGTTATTTGTTTTTCGACTGATGACTATCGAAAATTAATTCTTTGAGTTAATAAAATGAATATTTCGAATTTCCATTTGAAATTGTTCAACGTGATCGACAATATTTATGGAATACTTTAATAATCCATGTTGCTGATATAGAAGGCAGCACGGTTTATGGCGCGAATATTCAATGCCTATCATTGAAGGCTGTGATGCAAATTTAGTCATTGCGCGTATATTCTGAATTAAATTAAGTCAAGGCAATAAATCATTTTATAGTTTTCTAAATTGCTGATAAAAACAATTTTATCAAATTCTACTACTCTAGATCACAATGATAAGTCAGACTTTAGTTATATGCCGTACCTATCAGTCTAGCGTATCCTAGGCATACCAACATCTTACTTATCTGCAAGTTGAAAAGCCTTTTTTAGTCAGTGAACTTCAGATAGTAACATGTAAAATAATAAACTACTAGGTACTTCATCATATAATCGAGTCCAATAAATTTATTAATGTGTAAAATCATAATTATGTCATATGTCCTTGATCAACAAATTATAAAATAGATACTCAAGTCTACACTATTAAGTTACTGGTAATGTACCTTCAGTAATAAGACTGTCAAATTTCTGTCATCTTTCAAAATAAATTCAAGGAATTGGATATGTTCATTGATAACAGGAGCATGCAGGAAAATATTGATGGAAGCTCTAATTAACCAAACCCTCCCCCCTTACAATAATTATCAACGCTTTGTCAGATACATTGATATTCACATGATTGAGAAAAGAAAAAATAATATTAATATTTTAACCATTGCTTGGATATAGGCCTATTTTATCTCAATTTAGATAAAGTGAATTCCAGTTCATTAACATTCATTTTTGGGAATCTGAACTATTTCAATAATTTATTGTTCAATGCTCAATTAGTGTTGAACAAATACATTTTTAAGATGAATGAGATACAACAACGAAGCTTCCATAGAGGTATAATTAAATTGTCTGAAATTTAAATTTAAAGACATCTTTTCATCTTGTAGGCCTATATTTATTCAGAGGCTATCTATTGATTATGTTGAATTATTATGGAAAATAAAAAAAGGTAGCTTGAATTGGGTATAAATTTTAAATGAGATTTATCCATATAATATTTAAGAGGAAATCAAAGAAGATACATTTTTCAACCTCATTTCGACTTTTCCAACAATATTATATTTTACCAAAAAATTAACATGATTTGAATGCCTTTTTGTGAAGTTGATGTAGAAGTTTGGTAATACTGAACCCAGATAAACAATACTATGTGTAGGTAGTCTTACAATAAGTGAATATTAAATTATTTAATGAACTTAGAGTAGGTAATTACCAGTAACTGGTAATTGAAATATAAATGAACTGTAAACTAGGTACCTACCTATAGGATAGCCTTATACAAAAAAACAGCAATTGATTTCAGAAAAAGATTTCATATAATATTTTATCTATATAATCTCTTTTGAAAGTAATATTAAATAGAAATTTAGTGCTCATTGAAATTGATATAATATAAACATACCTATATCACAATGGGTTGAGACACATTCCAATGATGAGAAGATTTGACTCACTCTTTTGCTTAGGTACTCAATTTTATTTTTTTGATAGGCCACCAAAATCAATTCACACAACGTGTCCGCATGTCCAATGTATTCACTACTTACTGTTGACCGATCAGCTTATTATGTAATATCCTTCAAATTGAAACCGTATTATTTCATTTGAAGATAAGAAGAATACTGTTACACAATCTAGTGGCCACTATTACAACGATTCATTTAGCAGATGGATCTATTTTTGAATACGTGAAGGAGCACATTGTATTTTCCACACAAAAAAACCTGTGGTGTTTGATATTAATATTAACAATGATATGGGGCATGTGATGATGATAACAGTGACTCTCAACACTAGAATCGCATACCTACTCTACTAAAGAGTGTCCAAAGTACCAATATTCTATAATGAAGAAAAAATGTCTTTCACTATTGTAAAGAATATTACAGTGATGCGGATCTCTTTTTCTCATGTCAGATATGATCTTTTCAAATGAATGAACATTTCAATTGAAATAATTTGTAAATAGCCTATACCTGTACAATTGATTCCCTATGGTTAATTCCTCGTTATAGCGTGATATTATTATTCTTTTTAAATACATTCGAACGGACACAATCAATTTCAAACTGAGAGTAGATAAGTATTTATTTTATCAGGAATACTAGATTCAATTAATTTTACTTTTCATTTTTAATACGGTACCGTACGTTAAATTTGTGTTCGGTTGTAATAACCGAATTTTTCTTTTTCGTAAAACGTTCATTTTCCTGGCACCTAGATTTTATAATGCTTTGCCGCTTGAGGTCAAGAATGCCATTGCTGCATCTCTATTTTTAATGATTTTCTTTTGCTTTCTCTAATTAGCATAATCTCTTTAATAATTAAATACTAATATCCTATTTTGATTACAGCCCATAAATGTTTTTTTATCTCTCTTTTTTCTTTTTTTTTTAGTCCATTCTATTGCTTTAGTAAAATAGTGTGTTAGACTCCCTCCAGCGGTCCGTAAGTTGCATCTTACGTGCTGGATTGTATTTTTCTCAATAAGTAATATTAAATTTGGTTTGATTCGTTACTATGCAGTTATGTATATTATAAACTTGTTTATTTGTTTTTTTTATATGCATGTATTTTACATTTTCTTGTATTGAGCTTATTGAGAATAATAAAACTTTACTTTACTTTACTAATAATATTGACAAAAACAACTAAATTGATGAATAATTATCAATGGAATTAATTCTAAAAAGGCTAAATTGTTTTAAAATTCTTTTAAAATAATTATTGACAAATATTGAGCTCTAAATTTACTTGATAGAGACCAAATCCTATTATTTATAGAATGTGTACCGTACCTATTACTAGAGCAGCAAGCAGTTGGTCAGTGCTAATAACACAGTCCACCGTCCACCAATTCAAGCATCCACAAAATATCCATAGATCTGATACAAAACGTGACACAGAACAACGTAAATTAAAAAAAATCAAGTAGGTAATTAAAACATCAAAATTTGTAAATCGAGAATTATCATCTTGGTAACGTTTCCTGGCCCTCTAGATCGCAATTTTTTGTGGAGCTATCTCAATTCTCAAATCAAAATTTTTCACAATTCGACCAAGAACTGTGGATTAATCAAAACAGAGAATTAGAGATAAAAAGACAATATCCCGGTTGAGTGGTTGCAGCGATCAATGAGGAATTTCAATGAAGATTATAAATTCCATTGAGTTTCTTGAATGACAAGTTTTGATGTTTTTTAAAATAACATAATATTATTGTTATTAGATTTTTTCAAATTCTTGTTATTCTGCCACCTTGCATTTTGAGGTCCGTCATGATTTATTAACAAGGAAGAAAAAATAATAGAATAAATTCCGGGCTTGATTGAACACATTTAAGGATATAATAACAAGAAAGATGAATTATAACACCGTCTTCTCAATCCTAGAAAATGTGAAAATCCAAAAAACTAGATGTTAATAATTCGCATGAGAATTATCATGAATAATCTCCTGCTAGAATTTATCATGATTTGGAGGATCTGATAACAAGGAAGAGTGAATAAACCAAGATATCCACAAAGAATGAGAATCCAAAAAAGTAGACGGAAATAATTTGAATGATAATTGAAAAATTATCTTTGACGTGACGAAAAGAATGGCGTGTTGTGTGATCTGAGACAAAAAAGAATGGTATGTTAAAGGACAAATGTTGCACTTGATGTGGTGAGATGATAACACAATGGAGCTGAATAAGCATTAGGTTGAGAAGGCGAAAAGTCAAAGTTTATCTCACTCATTTCAATTTTCCCTACACAATGAAGGCTGTAAATAATAGTATCAGACAAGAGTGTTTAGTAGGTCTGTGGGTGTGTCTCTGCTCACTATTCACTATTGTTTTCATTCATATAAAAAAGACGCTTCAATTGTAAGAAATGTTCAATTGCTGCTGGCTCCATCGTTGCCAAAGTTCACGAGTTTCTATGAAGATTTCATGAAGCCATCTGAATTATGAGAGTTTTTCAAGTATATGAATGAGTTTTTTGAGTATAATGTACTAGTTTCATGAGTGGCTCTTCAATACAAGTACGTTATCACACAATATGGAGAATCGGATCACTTTTATCGAGGTCTATCAAATAATTCAACAGGATAAATATCTTACAATACAATCGTTTTAATTCAATTACATAAACATTGAGTTACAAAACGTAATTACTTAGGTACGATTTCAAAACATGTATAAAGGAATATATAATAAGCGAATCAATACTATACAATTACTAGCAAACATAACAAACACAGTTAACAACAAACGCATACAAATAAAGCTTCATTTCCACTTGACAAGGAACTAAGTTGCAAATTCAGCAAAATATCAAATATTGATAACACTTGAAGGGGTACAAGGTGAGCCAATAGGAACATCTTATATTACATAACAGATCTGGGGAAGGACAATCCTATAAAAATTAAAATGAACATTACACAGTTATTATCATTACAATTATTATTAATTAATGTCAAGACATCTAACAAATTATTTGAGTTCTCAATAAATTATCCATCATAAATGACTTCAAAATCTCCATCACACATTAAAAACGACATAAGCGCTAAAATGATCAAACATGAAAAAAGCGTTATTGAAGATTAGAATTAATATTTTTGAATATAGATATGGAATACATAATATCATGATGAATAGCAAATATTCAATAAATAATTAATTTTCCAAATTTAAGAGAGAATTTGTTTCATGCAGACATTGAAAATTGCAGTGGTATGATTAACAACAATATAATCGTTATTGGACATTATAATAGCAAACAATGTCCATTTTCTATCCAACATCTTATTATACCTTAAATAATTAGATTTACGCCATTTAAAGTTTTTCGGTTCAATATATTTTTTTAACAAAAATACAAATGAATTAAATCCGATGTTCAACCTTTGCACTGTTTCTGAATCTTAAATATCAACAAAGAGCAGTTAGTTGGTAGTACTGTATTATAGACCAATTAACACTACATGGAAAGCTAGAAGCATTAGGAATTAGACTGAGATGGTTTTCACTTTCCGAGCTGCTCTTTGATACGAAATCATAAGATAAAAGCTTGAATTTATACATTACTGATATAAAATAAGCGGTGATGATATTTTCCAAGTTATGGAGATTTGTTTGAAGATTTTCAAATATTGATTCTATCTTTGTAACCGAAATTTGCATTGAAAGATAAGTGTAACTTTCACTGTTTCCATGAGTAATAAAATTGGGGTCATAATATAACCAAGCCCAATGAATGATAGATCTATTTAATATGACTAATACAGTACATTAAAATCTAAAACACATTGAATAGTAACCTCAGCTATAAATATAATAAAATACATTAAATTTACTAAAAATATTAGAAAATAATCCCTAGCTTGAAACATCAAATATTTGAACTTTGCTGATTCGGATGGTGACATCATCCTTGGACTGGATACACTATTATCATATTATCGATCACAGTTAACTAAACATTACAAAACGATTTCACAATCATGAGATAGGCCTACAAATAATTCAATACTGTACTAGTAAAGTCCACGCTCCACAAATTCAAATATCGTTCATATCCGATTCGATTCAACCTTGTTCTGTTGCTATAAAAAATATTCATTGATTTCAATACACTATAGATTATTGTGATATGTTACTCGAAGCATGGACACATTGATATTCTACTATTGAAATCAACCTCAATAATAATACTTCTTATGGACTGATACTTGTTAAAAAGATCACTTCACTTGACTCGGATCTAGATGGACAAAAATCAACTATCATAATATATAATACAATTGAACACCTCTCATTTATCGTTATCAATAGTTCTGTACACAAAAATCGCCATGTATCGCCATGATAATAATAATCATTACACTGCATAAAATAGGAGATAATTAATTACAATGGTTCTAAAACAAAGAAGTAACGTGCCAATTTTAATCGAATAATAGTTTTCTACAACGTGATATTTCATTCGTAGAGCAATGTGTGAATTGACGGTTGAGAAAAGGAAAAAATTCAAGTTTTTTGACTCAATATAAATAATTACATGAAGTAGGTTCCAATTATATCGATTTGACTATTACATTTTGGCAACCAAGAATTTAATTGAAAACTAGTTTATAAAATAACAGCTTTATATTAAAAAAACCATAAAAGACGGAATTGAATGGGTTATTAAATTGAATGTTATTCAATATCAAGTACAGTAAAGCAATTGATTCAAAATAATTACAATGAAACATTAGTTGAGACAGTAACAACATGCTCAAATACAATTAAACTATTTCTCTCTCAAATCTTTTAAAATGAACAAGACAGTATACTTAGTGAGATACTGGTGCTGGTGGATGATCATTATTTAATAAAATTATATTATATATAAATTTATATATTTTTTAATATTATTGATTCATTCTGTTACAATAATCGACACATTACTCTTCAAGAAAGATCTGGAATTAATTATCATTCAACATAAATCAAATCAATTTATTTTCCATTTTTACAATATATACAGAGCATAAAATTACCATAGTCACTGAAACAATTACCATAAAACTAAAAAATCACAATCATACCCTGAAGAACATTACCAAAAATCAATATATATGGAAAATAATCCCAAAGGTTACAAAAACCTGTTTGGGCAGAAAAAACTACTTAAAATAAAAAAGAAGTGTTACAGTTCATAAAGCAAATTGAGAGCAAACATATCACAAACAACAAATACTGTAATTTAATTCGTCTATATAATTATTACTATTATTGACAATGAAAAATCACGAAGAAAGAGTAACTAGGATTTATTATAAAATGAATAACAAATATAATATAGAGACAGTTCATAATAAATAACACTAAATGAATGAAGCAAGGAACAAATATAATACTGGTAACAAGTTTATCGAATTAACTTTGATTACATTATGGTATAAAATGTAGAATTTACTACAAAAGTTCATGCCACAGGTTGTCGATTCCAACTCACTTGGAATCAAGTCCCATTCTTGAATATTGCACGAGCAAAATTATAAATAGTTGAATATAAAATTACAGTCGAGTACCGTACACCAAAAAAGAAATTGCGAGTTAATTAAGATAATTTTATGAATTTTCACAGAATTAGGAAAAGGGTATGGAACGAGTCTTTAAAAACACAAAACCTAAAAAGACAGACGACAGTATATTATTACGTACATAGTTCACACGAGCTTTCAGATCAAGCAGCATTAGATCAGATCAGATCAGCAGTGCCATTATATGGCTTGTGCAGAAATTTCAATATAATTTGTGAATTATATATTCGGGAAAAATTAAGTACCTTTATAAGACTATTAAAAAAGGAAAGTAAAAAATAATGCCTACCTCTTAATGATAGCTCTCAAGTCCAACACTCAAGATAATTGAAGTATCTAATGTGTAAAGGAGTTGCACTTGACAATTTGTTTGATGCTAGGAGCCTTAAACTTAAAAATGACTAGAGAAAAAATGTATGAATTGTAGAAATGAGAATAATACATGGACAATATTAGACTTGCTATGAAAAAGGAGTGAAGTCCTTTAATAAACATGACATCGAATGTATGTAGAAACTTGTCCCATCCACTTAATCTACTAGCCTATCATTTGCAATTATTTAATGAATCATGACTAGTTTGAGATAAAAGGTAATGTTTGTATAGCCTGGTCATTTCACACACATTTTATGAAGTTTGAGTCACTCGTAATTTGTTGAAAATCGAGTAAACACAGTACACGAGTCAAAATCCAAAATATTGTAGATTATTATGACAAAATTATCAATATATATTGTTCAAATAATTCCCAATTGCTTGTACATAAAAATATCTATAACATATAACAATAAGCTGATAGATTGATAAATAATAATTGTTTTTTCATTAATATGAATCAATACTTATTTCTTCATTTACACTTGGTAAACCGGTTTTTGAAACTAGGTACCTAAATTGTAGAAAGACATTTGAAAATGATCATCATTACAGGTTATAGCAGTACTAACATTCAATTATTACAGGTGTAAAAGATACCAGTCTAATGACAAAAATATTGGAAAATAAATATTAAGTTTGTACCGTAATACATAAACAGCGAAGGACTGATAATGATAGTGAAATATCACGATTAACAAGATTTATTATTCTGTGTGGACTGAAAATACATGATTAATTGAAAATTGGAGAGAGAATATAAGAGGATAATTTAATATTTAACAATGAACGGTCAACTCTGAAACAAGTGTGTTCAATTCTTCCTCGAATGTGATCAGATAGTAGTAAGCACAGATGACATTTATTCCCGTTTATAAATAAAATGAAATATAATTTTATTATATGGAGAAGTAGATGATAATAATAAACTGAGAATAAAAATTAGATGACACACATTCAATATGACAGAGAAAACTCCAGAGAAAACGTTTCAAAAGGCAAGAAAATGATATCACAACCCAGGCAGCAGAAGCAAACTGTTTGAAGAAAATATTTTCAGTATATTAAAAATTCTCTACCTTTCCAAAAATACCAATAATGAAAAATTATGTGATGCATAGATCAAATAACGAACTAGTATGAAGTGTAGTAGTAACATAACAATGGAACAATAAGTTCCAATGGAAAACTTTTCAATAAGTATATAAGGAGAGTGTTTAATTTTTTAATGATCAGATTGAACATGAAGAGAATGCTATTTTTTATGCTTGAAAAAGAAATATCATTTATTTGAAAAATGACTTGCATACTAAAGGGAAAAATATAGATACAAAATACAATGCTATCAAAAATGAGAATAATAATGTTTAAGGAAAGTTTATCTTGTGCATTATACACATCAATGGTGATTTTCAACCTAAAACTAAAAATATATCAATCATTTATTAATAATTATGTTTCATGTATACATCTAGATTTTTATTATCTAATTTATTTAGATACTTCGTTCATTAATAATACTACTATAATTCAACTATCTTACCATAAAAATATGAAGCTTATTATCTCAATTATATTAATATTTTAATGAATGAAGAACACTTTTAACAGGAATTAAAACCTGCATTTTATGATATGGTATCAATGAAATCTACATTGTTCTAATGATTATTGTTTAATCTTTGATGAAAGACTCGAATTATAGTACACATACTTCTTATATGACCACAAATGACTAGATAATGATTATTAAAGCATAATAATTATTATTATATTGGAGCTTATAAAATACTGTATTTCCAAAAGAATTAAATGAGAAAAATATTAGGTTTTGATGCACATATAAAAAATGGATAAATTTTTCTATAGAGTTCCTGTATTTAGAAATCCTATTATTATAGATAATTCAAAATGAAATTATGTCAAAATAGTTTTTATCGATGTAGAGCTATGTAAACCAAAAATAAATTTGGAACCTTTTTTCAAAGAAATAGTTATACAGCACCGTCAACATTTTTATAAATTAAATTTCAATTGGTGATAGATTTTTACGAACAACGGGAGAGTAATTTTAAAGCAAAAAAAGGGCGAATACTATACATTTTTTTTAGATCTAAGAAAATAGAATAAAATAAAAACTCAAAAATCGCAAAATGGTGTCTATTTTTTATATATTTTAGGCCAAATGTTCACAGACACCTAAAGGAAGGATCGAAAAAGGATTGAAAATAAGAAATTTCAATTTATTTTCATCCAGTAAAATTTTACCAACGAATGATTTGATTTGAACTGATGGAGTCTATATTGGAAATGAATTTTCAACAGGAATGTATGTGGTGAGTAAATTGTAAAATTTGATGATAAATAAGAATTATGCTTTTAAATATACGCGAAACAATCTAATATTTTTTCTATTCTTTGTTGATTTCAAAAGTATTATGAAAAATTTTTATCTAGTTACCGAAGATCTATGAAATTTCAGAAAGTTTAATGATATGACCGTCGTACTATTTCTATATCAATCAATCACTCCCAAATTTCCAATCAGTTTGCTCTGATTTATTCATTTCTCCCTTTAATTTTACAGTTTACTTCTTTCAAAATAGATTACATTCACTACAGTAGTACTCAGAAAAACATGAAATAATAATTGACAGGTATACATGTACCATTGAATAATTTGAAAAACAAAAAAGTATCATAACAGCAAAGGAATGAATATGAAATTTGAATACAATAATATACATAAAGGAAAGAGAATTTATTCGAATAGAACAAGTTTCAAATTAACATTAAGAAAATTTTTGGTTCTCAAGTTTGAGACTTCTGTACATTTTTTCAAGAATGAGAATAGATTTTCTAGAAACTTGTACTATCTGGCTATAAAAAAGCCACTAGAAAAATCTAGACAATATATAATAAAAATACTGTAGTGAATTTACTAAATTTTCGATGAGTATCTAACAAATACATTAGATAGTGTAATAGATACATAGAGTAGGCTAATAGTATTATCAGTGAAGATTATAAATAGTAGTCTCAATGAATTCACAACGGTTATTTTAGAATATTATTAAAATTAAAGTTAAATTCATGCACAAAGCTTGAAAATAGCTATTGCAATACTGAAAATTATAAATATTGATTAATAAATACGCAGAATAATCGAATCAAAAGCACATTATTTGATTGATGAAAAAATGACTCAAACACAAAACAAGAATTACAATAATTTTCAAGAATGATTCATAGCTATTTCAAGTGAAATAAGACGTATTTCAAACAATTTAAAATCTATAAACTTTGTTAGCTTTTTGTTCGTCACGGTGTGGATGTTTCATTTTTTTCACAGATAATGACACAAGATCAAGAAAAAAGGTGAGCATTGAGTTATATACATCGCAGTTAGTGTTGATCCAGAAATCAACATCATCATCATCATCAAATATAAATAAATTCACACATAGAACGATATAATCATCAAGACGTCATAGTAGGAATAAATTTATTGATAGGTGAATCGAAAATTGTAGTTGGTAGATATGGAACCATATAGCACCTGACGGAAGAGACACATTGGGTTTATAAAGTGTGAGACACTATTATAAGAAATATTGTAATAATTCAGGAATATTGTAAGAAAATATTGTTGACTAAGAACGAAATGATCATTTGAAGATACGTGAGTCAGGAGAGCCAATTATTGTCAGTCTGAATTTCTTAACTTGTCTGGTATGGTAATTTATAATGCCTTAATTTATTATAAAGAAGATTTCGACAACCAACGTGAATAATGCATTATCGATCCAGTTACACTACTGCAAATCATCGTTATTCCATCTACAGCTTTATTACTAATTATTATCAATATATTTAATCTCAATTACAAATATCATCGAAGGCTTCAATTGAATGTATAACTCCACAAGATAAACCTCCATTGTTTTCTATCAAAATGACTAGATCTGTTTCCTTACAAACCTATGTTTTCGTTTCTGTTCTGGAATCAATGACAATAGTAATTTACAGCCGAAAACTAAACTCAATATCGTAGTATTATTATAAACATTAAATCACTGACTAGACTAGACTTCATTGATTGTGAGCAACAAATGAACAATGTGGATGGCAGCAGGTGACGTCATCAGAGGTGGCATTATTTGAGGCGCTGAGTGACGTTGGCCAGGGCGACTGCGAACGCCTGAACGGCCGAGAACGGGTACTGGAAGTCCAGAGTGTACGCGTTGCCGTCTATGCGGCCGAACTGCATTACCTGCACATTCATGAATGTATAAAGCATTGCATAGATTGTTTAATCATTGTTATAATCATTAAATATCTGCAGTGAGATGCGTGTTATAGAGTCGATGAAAATGATAAGACAATTTTTAAATGATAAAGTTGATCAACCGCCTTCTATTTGTTCAATCAATTGATAATATGACAATAGTTTCTAGACTTGAGTCTATTGAAAAAAAATTGAATACAAAATAACCGTTTAGCTAAAGAAAATTAAGAGTAATAATAATAATTAGACAATATTAATAATCAAAATGATGATAAGAAAAATTAAATAATTAATAAAAGATATAGAAATGGAGTGATCCGTGGTCTAGTGGATAGAGTGCTTGCGTAGCAGCATAGAGATATCCCGAGTTCAAACCCTCTCAATACCAAAAGTTTTTTAACCAGATCACTCCCGTGTTATCGGATGGGCACGTTAAACTGTCTGTCCCGGCTGAAGTATGACAGTCGTAAGGCCCATTGACGGCTTAAAATATATATTCAGGCGGTGGGACCTTCCCGCAAGGGACTCCCTACCAACAAAAGCCATACGAATTTACTTTTTACTAGAAATGGGACGAGAAGAGAAGAGAAAGGATATCGAGAAGAGGTGATGATTCGATGATAGTATCCCCTTGATAAAATGAAGAAATGGGCGAATGATAAAATGAATGAATTGATAGAAAGTAAATAACTTCCAGCTGCCACTCCATAGTGGATAGCTATGATTCAAGTCATCGTGGTATATCTGACATAATATTAATTATTGTTGACTCTTGTAATAATTATCAGCTATACCTCAAAATATATTATAGGTTATTCACCAAGAAATTAAATTTTTTATGATTTAATAACAAATTTTTGTAATTGGTAGAATATAATAATTATATCGAGTGACCTGGCTGGCTCAGGTCTGGTGCCAGTTTTCTGGCCGCAAATGATCAATTTCAGGGCCTCTGGCATGACCTAACGTCTGCTTTTTAGGCAGCCAGGACCAACGGCTCAACGTGTTCATCCGAAACACGGGAGTGGCCCGAGATAAATATCTTACCCTTAATCTTATATTATTATATGCATCGCCTGAAACCCGATTTTAAAAAGATAGAGCTATCTGCTTTGTCTAATGAAAGACCAGGATAGTGAACCAAAGTTAATCAGGTGCTGATTTTATAAAATGAATCTCACAACAGATTTTTATCAACACTTCTCAACTTTTTAACAATATTGTAGTAGGAATAAATGGTGAAAATTATTTGGTCTGATTAACTTATAATTTATGACTGTACCAACTTGACATTGTTCAACTGTATATGGTTGAATCTGTACTGTTGTTGAACTAAATAAATATTCTATTCTTAAGAATACTATATTGTGGATAAAACAAGTTGAGACTTGCCCTTCCAGATAAAAGTTTCCGCGTTGCCAGATAGTGCCAAATTGCGACTTTCTCGCGCGAGTCTACATGGTTGAATTTATTCAATTTGGCAACACGGTCGATGCCGGGTTGTTTCACCCTGACAATACAGTCATATGAATAATATTCAGACTTGCATGAGAAGGTAACAATTTTGTTAAATCTGGCAACGCGGATATTATGTAATCTGGAAGCCCAGGTTACTTTACTCTATTCAGAGTACCAATATGAAGAAGTAGCCTACTAGACATTAAGAACAGAAATGAACATGAATGGCTTGTGATCTAGTGCGGCACTTAGTAGGCCAGTTCATGAAAACTATAGCTTAATTTTTGGCTTGTGATCTAGTGCGGAACTTAGTAGGCCAGTTCATGAAAACTGTAGCTTAATTTTTAAATCACTTTTTGCTATTAGAAAACACGACTAGCAGTCAGATGCTTTTAGTGTTTAAATACAGTGCAAAATACCTTTATTTACAGAAATAGGCTCTTTACATGAATAAGAACCCACTCAGGGCCTTACGTTGTTGCAACTGTCATTGATAATTGTTCAAAGATAATAGAAAGTTCAACCAGGAATAGAGATTGATTTAATATAAAATCAGCACTTCTTCCAGTTTCACCTACCTGCTTTCCACGGAATTCCACTTGAAAGTTTTTGGCTGATTCTTGAGTGACACGGCCTCCGAAATCGAGCTGGTACACTTGACTAGTCTCATTCCACATGGGAGCTTTGTTGTGCATCACAAATTCTCGACGCTTCGAAGTCAACTCCAACTGAAAGAAAAAATAATGAAATACAAGAATTATGATACAAACCCATTTCAATTGTTCTGTTATTATGGTACAGACATGGTATAAATTCAAATAGACATAATGTAGGTGCATATTCGAAATAAAATAAGTAACAATTCATGCAAAGCATATTATTTTTATATCATACCAATGAAATATTTTATATTCCATGTTAAACTCAGTAAAACCTATGGGCTGTATTAGAATAGCCGTATTCATATTGGTATGCTAACAGAATCAATATTTCAATTCGAGAATCATCTCTTCGTTCCACATACAGTAGGAAGAAACAGTTTGTTAATAGTCGAAAAATATGTGATACATTAGAAAACTCACTTTATTCCTTAATTGAGCTTTCTGGAAACTTTCCAGGTCTTGGTATTCGTTATCGGCACGCCTTCTCAATCTTCTTGATAACAAAGGCGAGTTCAATAATCGTTTTCTGGAAAAAGAGAGAAATATGAAAAAGTCAACACAATTTATTTAGGTTGGATTGATTTTATTAATAGTATTTACTTCTTTAATAAATTTTGTAACCGTAACATTTAATATCTTCTCATTTTTCAACTCATAAAAATAAAAAGGAATAGCTCACACAGGCCAAAGAAAATCTTGATAGACAAGGATTAGGGTGATACAAAAAATCATCCACCCTTGTTTCTTTTTTCAAGTGTCTTGATGTTCTCTTGCGAAACATGTGTGAAATATATACATACAAAATTCAGTGTATGATCACGGCTATCTCTCGTAAAATACCCCGACCTCAGGAAGATGGCCAAGCTGAAAGCTATAACTAGGTTTAGTCAACTTGTAATTTACGCGAGGGTTCACAGAAACAAGCTAAATGAATTAACAATAAATTTGATGCACACATCTAGCCAGCAGATGGCTGAACCTAACTCAATCCAGCTCAAGAACAGATATAAAACAAAGAGCAAGTAGGCTACATTTTTATTAAGATTTTTCTTCAACATATCTAAAATTAACAGAATCTAGTACAAACAATAATTAATTCTGTGGAAGATGAAATTCATGCTTGTTAAAGTATAGTTCAAGATTAACTGATTCATTTATATATACATTTAAATTTTTCCGGCCAGGTTAGTCTAGTGGTCTGGGTGTTACAACCATACAGTCTGCTAGTAGAGCCTGTTCGAGGGTTCGCATCCCGCCGTTAGGCATGGACATTGATCATCTGATCATTCAACCATGCACTTATTCAATCACTCTCCGCAAATAAAAAGGAAGAAAAGAATAAACTCCTCTGGATGTGTCGTCCAATACCCAGAGGAATTATTATTATTAATCATATACATTGTAATACTAAGATTATCAATCCGATTTGTAAATTCTGAAATACAGTTTACTTTGTTTAAAAATATTTACTCGATTTACTACCCTTATTATATAGTATATTTCAGACACAGATAGTTCGGCTAAACGAGCTATTATCAAGTGTGCAAATGAATTATTATTTTGACCCTTGATGAAGGCAAGTTTAGTCGAAAGTAGTTGTGTTTGGAAAGAAATAAAATGTATAATAAGGACACTATAGTCCATGCAAACCTTAGTTTGTATCACGGAGCTTTATGGCCTGTGTTATCTTAATAGAACAATAGGACAACAAGGTTGCCGTTTATATGATAATTCTATCAAAAAGGACTAAGCTTTATTTTGCACTCCTACTCTCGCACAATTATTTCATAGGCTCTCTAAATTCTATGAAATCTGACAGCGCTGTATTCCATAATGCTGCAAACTACGGTTTGCACAGACAATTAGCAATGTTTTGTAATCAACTATTCACGTAGCCCTATCAAAATACGTAATATTGTATTCTACTTTGTTCAATAATTATTCATAATAATTCAGTATAAAGGTAAATAAAAAATTGAATTTGAATTGAATACATATATAATTAAAAATATTGGATCGGCAGGTGTGTACCTGTACATACCTCGTAGTTGAAGTTTCCAATTACTATTTCTTTATACCAAATGTTTAGTAAGCTATTTTCCTCAAGTTATGTTGGTTAACATGTACCAATTCATATTCAATGTTTACCTTGACCTTTTAACTTTAGTCAGAAAATGTGACCTGTGTGGTCATGAAACCATGGTCTTGTACCAAATAAAACTGTGTAGAATTTTACAACATATGTGTGTTTTTATTTCACTATACGAGGCCATACATTGGACAAATTCAAATTCATTGATTAAATTTAATGACAATTGATAAATTGGCCAATTAATAGATGATTAGTGACCGACCGTATAGGCGACGAAGACAGGTTGCGCTTCTTCTTGGTGGGGCGCGGGACTGGCGGGCGAGCTGCGCGGGGGGTTGAGATGGTTGAGGGGGGACTTGGGGGGGCCGTTTGCGGTGATGGGGTCTGTGAGACCCAGCCGCATGTCGGACGAGTCGAGGCTGCGACTCTTGCCGCAGTGCGTGAGGCGTGGTGCCTTGGTCTGTCGGACGAGCACCAGCCGCGTGTTGGTCTGCTGGGCCGACTCCACCAGGTCCAGGTAGCCGACCGAGCAGCTGCGAACCACGCCGCCCCCCCGCCGCGACCCCCCTGCCGGGCTGTCGTCGCCGCCTCCGCCTCCACACCCGCCCCCGCCAACACCGCCCAAACCACCGCCTGGAACCGACAATAAGCTCATTTAATTCAATTATTTCTTTTGCCATAAATAACATTACATTATAAAAAAATTACGATAATCAAACTCAAATCAAATTTTTTTATTGCCGTGAACAAATACATATTATTGACAAAGTCATCAGATGAACAACATAAATACATTTTGCATACTCAAAAACATAGTTGAGTACGGTATCTCACTATTCAAATCACACATAAAAGGCTTACTTATAGGAAGATGTCTTTATTCCGTTGGAGAATTTTTTTGAATAGCATAAGTGTTCATCTGTTTAACTGTAACAGCTTTGTTGTGACTTGTGTTGGACCCCGTTTTAATAACTACTATTTATCTATTACTGCTGTTTATTACTATTTGCCATTTTTGTTGTACACATTTTTTTTGTCTGTTTTTAATTTCATTATATTTTGACGTTTGTTACAACACTTTGTGTTTCATGACAATAAAGGATTATTGATTGATTGAAAAGAGAAATTGTAAGGAGATACAAAGGACAGAACTTTTCAAAAGAGCTTTGAATGACTATCTCCTAAACAGTCCGCTGTAAATCATATTTGTATCACAGCAAACAGTTCCGGTATATTCAAAACAATAACACATTCCAATCAATTATATTTAAGCATTCTTTAAGAGGCAATATCGGTGTGCTCGAGAAAATCCTCAATAGTATAAAAAGGGTTTCTTAAAAGTCACTCATCTAATTTGTGAAAAAAAATCTTCTTTGAACACTTGTTTAAAGGGCTTTAAAACCAATCAAATAAGTTTTTTTACAATAATTCAATTGAATTTTATAATTTTTAGAAGTTATTTACAATTTCCTGTTGGCACAGCCGGCAAGGTTAAACCTGAACGCCTTTAAGAATTTACACCCGAATTTATACGTATCACTTGTAATTTCATAATTTTCATTTAATTTCCAATCAACTACATCACTAAGACGAGGGGCAAGTTGTAAATAAGTTCTTATTCTTAAACAGGCTTCGCTGCGAATTCACTTAATGATGAGTACAGCGGAATGTTTAGGAGATAGTCATTCAAAGCTCTTTTGTAAAGTTGTCTTTTCTATCTCCTTACAATTTTTTGGCAAAAAAATTTAAAATTCATATTCTTGGATAAACTTTTTGGCAGAAGATAGTAAAGTCTACATCCTTGGTTACGTGGCTGTCTTTCGGTTTTCTTGCAGTCTATTAAATGGAATTTCAAAGTTTTTTTTACTATTTTTTTACTGAATGAATGATCCATTAGAACGGTCAGGATGGCTGTCATTAGATTTGAAAGTATTTTAATACACGAATTTTTGATAATAAATTCATATTTGAATTGATAACACATTTTGATTGCACCCACCTCCATCACCGCCCCCGCCAAGGCCACCGCCGCCTCCGCACTCGCAGTCGCGGAACGAGCTGCGCGTCATGAAGCACTCTGCGCCGCCTCCGCCTCCACTGCCCCCCCTCGCTGCCACTCCACCGCCTCCCTTGCCGCCACCACCCACACCCCCGCCCCCGCTGCGACAGTGGCATCTGGATCGCGAAAGCGGCGCCACCGGCGGAACTATGCCGCCCGCGCCTCGTGGCTCCAGTCCGGGTCCTGCATCACACACAACAATCAACATCATTGGTTCTTATGGGAGTGTTCACATAAGGATAGAATGTTACAATGTCACACAGACAAATATGAGAATTACTGCTTATTAAAATAATATATTAGTCTTTTTGCCACTTTTAACAAATACGGTATCTTCGAGTTATATGAGTGACTTCATAGGCTGGTTTAAAATAAATTAAACAGTAGAACATGCATGATAAACACGTTCATCATGCAGGTTTTGTCATCAGCGAGAGGTAGCATAAAATGAACAACCAAAGACAATAAACAAACCACTGGAAAATTAAAAATTGTAATGCTACAAAACGGATTTAAACTCAAATAGAGCAGCAAAGAAAAACATCGAAGATACAAAAACCCAACACCAATGGATTTTGTTTGTAACCTTTAGCAGTAAAGAAAACTAATGAAGATACAAATACCCAAAACATCAATGGATTTTGTTTGTAGCCTTTCGCTATGATGACACAAATATGTATGACGACATGTGTACATGCATGTCCTACCATTAGTGGCCAGACTTATGTTTAATGAGAAATTATAGAAAAAGAATCTGTTCAAGATACAAGATTTTCATGAAGTGTTACAATAATTTAAATATTTCTATTGAATATATTAATGTGAGCAAAGGCAACATTTAGATACCAGTGAATAGTCTTGTTTTGAGATAGAAACAATACTTTATATGAATGTTGAGATGAAAGCTGCCAATGAAGTTTAAGAGCATTGTGAGAAAATGAAATACTTGGAGCTTATTATTCTGTGAATGAGTATTTTATTGAGTCTTCAATATAAATGTTTTTCTTTTCCAACCATGCTTTCAATCTAGCCAATATGTTGTGCTCTGTATTTTGTCCATTGCAGTTTTATGTTTGGACAAGTTTGTAAGCTACTTCTCTTGGAAGAGTGATCCGTCGTCTAGTGGGTATAGTACGTGCGTAGCAGCCTAGACTTCCCGGGTTTAAACCCAAATACGAACAAACATTTTTATCTCGTATTATCAGATGAGCACGTTAAACTGTCGGTCCCGGCTAAAGTGAATGATTGACAGCTCAAATTTATTTATTTCATTTATTGACAATCACAATAACAATTTAAACAACAATATGATTGGGAGAAGACAACAGGCAAATCACAAAACTGTCTTTCTATTACATTTTCAAAACGGCCAGGTTGATGTTTAACTTTTATTCCGCATCTACATGTTGGCCTCTCCTAGCCCAGCCTGCAGTTTAACCAGTGTGCCATGTAATATATGCCCAGTGCCCAGTGTAACAATATGATTGGGAGAAGACAACAGACATAGCACAAAATTTTCTTTCTATTAAATTTTGATGAATAAAATTTTCGAAAAAGAATGAATGTTCACACTTTTCACTTTCAATTCCAATTATCACTTGAAAACTGACGACTAAAGTTATACATTCAGGGAAGGTGGAACCTTCCCGCAAGAAACTCATCACCAATAAAAGCCTGACTTTAACCAATAAAAAATTGCATGGTTGCCTGTAAAGTCGGTATACGGGCGAAAGTTTTATGTGACAACGACTTGAGTGGTAAAATAATTTTAATGTGAATATTCATTCGTATAGTAGGAAGAAGGATGAAATAATAGTAGCAATTTAAAACATTTATTTATACAAAGAATTATATTTAAAACATTAATTTACACAAAGAATCTCGCACTGAACCACAACATTGTGATTACTACAACATAACCTATTCACTTATGCATGATTATGTGATTATGCATTATTGTGATTACTACAACATAACCTATTCACTTATTCACCTAAGCAGGCGCAGTCGCAGGAGATTGCTTGCGGCGCCTGCGCAGGTTGACTGCTCCGCTTCACTCTCTCTCCAGGTGAATGCCTTCGGATTGCTGGCTGAGCTGCTGCGTTGCTCGCCACTGCTCCTATTCGTGCTCTTCCCAGACGACCGTGAACCGAAACGAACGCTCTCACTCGCTCTCATTGTGAGCGCATAACGTGGGAACGTAACGCAGTTTCTTGAAGTGTCACCCGGCAAACCAATTCATAAGACGTTGTCACGTCAAAAATTGACTTTAATTTATTTCTAGTATACTTGTATAATGCCTGACCTTATTGTCAGGCAAAGAATGTGGAATGAATGATAAAATGGACTGACCATCATCGTCGTCATCGAAGTGGCCGTGACTGTTGTTGGAGTTGTTGGAGTCAGCGGGGCCATCACCGGCCATCAGCAGCGTCATCTGCCGTGGCTGCAGGTGCAGCAGTGACGTCTTGTACGTCACCTGACCCAGGTTGGTGGCCAGGCCCTGCGACACGCCCTGTATCCGAAACTTAGTGCCCCAAATGTTCGACGTCACTTCCGCTAGTTTCAGGTCCTGAAATGTGAATGTCATCGTGCTGAACGAAAATCTAGTCTTAACCATACTGTTCACTCCCATGCTTTACAATGTGTTTGTGTTACATGAAGGTACTTAACTTCACAAGGGGTATGAGGTACCCTGAAAGTGCGAACAACACGGTCAGGTTGATGTTTAACTTATATTCCGCATCTAAATGTTGGCCCAGTAAGCTGGCCCAGCCTGCAATTCAACCAGTGCCCAATGAAGGCCAGCGGTAGCTAGTTTTGGAACATGTAAATGCGGCATTAGTGTAGGTCGCGCTCGCTATTAAACTTTTTATATCTATAGACTCCATTTTTTTTTAATTTCAAGCTGATTACTGGCATTGATCGGAAACGAAATATAGGTACACCGCGTCCCACTCGTTCTGATCGCACTTGAAGAGTAAATGAGATTATTCACTTTTAAGTCACTCTGCTATACAAGTTCTAATCGAGATTATCAAACAATTATATTGATTCTTTATTTTGAACTAGATAGAAAAGCTCCAAGTTTTTTTCTTTCTTTACCATGTAATAAGAGAAGTATTTATTAAAACAAAGCAGGGTACTGAACTAAAGTTTTTGTAACTGATCAATATCAATATCAATGTGATTTTGCAAGTGTTTTTCATTCTGCATTTTTCTACTACTCACACTTTCGTATTGAGTAGATTTAACATCCAATCAAATAGTCAGAACAGCTTCCCCCATGTTTACAATTGAAAAAATGTATTTTATGACAATCAACGTTGAAAATTCAACTGACTATAATATTTATCTTACCCAGAATCTAAAAGATATCCCGTAACACGAATGAGCACCAAATAAAAACCGAAATAGCCATATGTGACTGATGAGAGTATCTTAAGACTAGAAATAAATACTTTAATGCTCTCCCAAATCTATGAATTTAGAAAAAACTAGCTGGCCCGGCGAACTTCGTACCGCCAAAAAGTTTAATGCATCTCATGACAAACTTCAGCTGGATGAACACCTGAGGAGGCGCGATGCGGCATTTTCTTTGTATAGATAATTTTCCAACTGCAAAATAATTTACTAAAAATCAATTAATTCTAAACACCTAAGACAGCACCATTATTCGAAACAAAGCAATGTCTTTAGCGCATGTAAGTCTTTAACCTGAGGCCGCACTGCTGGATTGTTACACACAGAACAGTCATTTTGTTTTTAGTCGGTGTGTTTAGAATAAAATACATGGGTGGTTATGGAGCAGCACGCACTCTTGTCTACTATCTACCGACGGCTGTTGTATGACGCAATGATTATAACAGCTGATTTTTATTTCTGTGAGTGGCCAGCTCACAAATCCTCTCCCATAAGGATTACATGTAAACTTTGAAGGACCGTGGGAAATAGTCCTGAAGTCGGATTAAAAATTTGATAGGCCATAAACCTGGTCCTGAACATAACGAACACAACTAAAAAAATCATCAAATTCGGTGCACAAATAAAAAAGTTATTGAATGTCAAAATTTGATGCTCGATTTTTATTTATATAGATGATAAGAATTACCTCAGGTAAAGTGTCGATATACTGTTGAGAGTGGTTTTTGGTGTTTTTATGCCGCCGGGTGAGCCTGGGACTCGCACAGCCGTCCTCTGCATCCGAGTCATCCCTGTCGCTGCCCGTGCCGTAGCCACTGCTCGCATTCTGCGCTATTATATGCTCCGATACACACGCCGCATCTAACAACATTAATACAACAAATGTTTGGTTTCTGTTTCATTGATTTTTGTATTTAACACAAAAGAAATCAATCAATTTTGGTACTTGATCATTTCACAGCTTACGACGGTTTGGAATAAAAAACAATAGTCAAATGCAGACTATATTGCATAGAAAGCAAAAAATATTTATTTGATACATTACATTATTTGAAAATGAGTTGTTCACGTAGTGATGATGATAATGAGTACATGTTGAATGTGCAGTTAGAATTATTATCTTTGAAATTAAAACATGATTCACGTAAAAACAAAAGTAGTGAAAAATGTATGTGGAGATACAACGAACTGTTAATTGACCAAGCGAAGTGAGGTCTAAGATTTAAGTCGACGGTTTGACATTTCTCTTAATGATTGAATGTTTATATGTTACGCATTTACGGCGAAACGCGGTAATAGATTTTCATGAAATTTGACAGGTATGTTCCTTTTTTAATTGCGCGTCGACGTATATACAAGGTTTTTGGAAATTTTGCATTTCAAGGATAATATAAAAGGAAAAAGGAGCCTCCTTCATACGCCAATATTAGAGTAAAAATCAGACTATAGAATTATTCATCATAAATCAGCTGTCTAGTGGACTATAATACTACCCATTCAAAAACATCGATCATCTTGAAAATGAATCTTTCCATCAACGTTAGTAAACAGTTGACTATAATACTACCCGTTCAAAAACATCGAACATCTTGAAAATGTATTTTTCCTTCAACTTTGTAGACAGTTGCAGCCAGACCTGATAACAGCGCTCACACTCACATTCCAGGACGACACGTCACGGTATGATAGGACAGAAAGCTCTATGTTTATTTACGATTTTTTCTAGACATTTTAAATTGATAAATTATTTATTAATTTTTGAGAAAACATAACAACAGGTAAATGTAACTTACTGAGCGCGAGGTCTACTGTTCACAGAACTACTAGTATTTAAATTCTATACGAATGCGAATAGTTGTCCATCAGGATGTGCTCGGTACTAGATCACTTCCCGAAAGAAAATATTTTTTTTGGGGATCTGATGAGAATATAGGTGATTTTTCACAACTAACATCTGAAATTAAATTCGTTATAAGTTGTATGTTCAATTTTACTAATATCTCAACCAAAGGAAACCGAATATTGAATTATACAAGTAATTTTTCCACAAATGGAATAATAAAGGAAAGAATCGGCTTATATAAGTACGGAATAGGAAATTCAAGAATGACGCATCATCACATCTGAACTTCTAGACTGATTAACTTGAAATTTTGCATATAGAACTAGGTATATTCTTAACTTACCGAGGATGGTTATAGGCCTACTTTAAAATCTTCAAGATTCAAGAAGGTTAAGTTTTCAGTTTGTCAAGTTTTTAATGAGACCAACGCGGAGCACGGGTTACCTGCTGGTCATCAATAGAATGTCACATTATGCCGCATCCACATGTTGGCCCAATGAAGGCAAACCACTTATCCAAATAGTGGCGCTGGTCGGCATTGGCCGACATTGGGTTAACATGTAGATGCGGCATTACGGTTATGATTGTGAAATTGAAGAAAAGAAATGAGTATCTAATATTTATAGAAGATGGAGAAATTCTAGTATTAGGCCCAGAGTATGTTACTCAGAGTAGGCTCCTCTTCAAAAAAGCATTTTCTGAAAGGTTCTCGTTAGTTTAATTACGATTAAAATTTAACCGGTTTTTGTGGAACCGACGCTTAGTCTTTTAGTCTAATCAGTATTATTGTATTAGTCCTAAAAATTGTGGATACTTTAATAATTACCGCTTATTTGTGGGTCGAAAATGACGAATTCAGGTTTTAGTTTGCTGGTTCGTTTTCCCTTGAGTAAAGGCACTAGACCGCCGAGGTACTCGAGGTAGAGCGTGTAGCAGTTGGCAGCAATGTCCTCCTCGTGACGCAGCATCGTGCAGTGCAGCCGCACTTTGGGCGCGCGACTCACAAACTCCCTCAGGCCCGACCCTTCCGGCACGCAGCACTGCCAAACACACAACACTTTCTCAATAACAAATGCCAAATATGTCAGATTTATGCTATTATGTCCTTGGAATATAATATTAATACATAATTTTGTAAAATATTTGAAATGGAATATTTCTGATACGTTTTCTAGATGAAATCGTTGATAAAATTAAATACTAAATGCCAAATAAGCCAGATTTATGCGAATATTTCATTGGAATGAAATAATTTATAAAGAACCAGGAAATTGACTACATATTACCCTTTCTTAAACTTTTTTACATAGGCACTACTATTTTCAGCTTTGGAGTGTCCATTAAAACGACACTTGAAAAGTGGCTTGAAAGATGAAATTAGTAGTGTTTATGTGAAAAAGTTTCAAAAATGGGGACTATTTAGTTATTTCTATATTGATTAAACAATTCAAGTAGCCCTATTGAAATACTTCATTAGAATTATTTGCTTTTAAGCCAATATGAGCGTTCAAGTGTCCATTAAAAGGACACTTGAAAATGGCTTAAAAGCTGAAACTAGTAGTATTCATGTAAACAAGTTTAAAAAGGTACTATGTAGTACCTTTGATTATGGATACGTTAGATAACGTATAATAATAAATTAATGATTAATGTTTCTATATTGATTATAAATTGTATATAACTTATTTTATACTGTATAAGACAGATTAATATAATACATAAATGATCTTGTTCACAACAATTCCAAAGAGTGATCGTTTTAGGCTGGCCACTAACGGTAGAACATGCATGATACACAGTCGACATACATTAATGCGTCATCACAGAAAAAGGATCCAAGCAACATTTTTGGAGGTTTGGTTTATGTATCTCCGATTTTTTATGTTCAATTTTTCTTTGCTACTTTATTTGAGGTTGAATTTTTTCTATAATTATAATTTGTAATTTTGCAGTATTTATTATGTAAAATTACACAGTTTATGTAAAACCACTGAATATATAATATAATAGGACAGAATATTTATGTTCTCTTTGGTAAAACCGAAGTTAGTATTATAACTTTTTTCCACAAATGTAAAGGTTTTTTTTTTAGTCCTGAAATCGCAGCAGGTGCTCAGGTTTTACTTGCCGGCTGTGTCAAAATGTAATATTCAATTTTGCTATTGAAGAAAACTTATGTGTAAATTTAAAATAATTATTGTAATCTATATGTAATGTTATATTGGCAGATAAATTTTATTTTTATTATTATTTATTGTTTATTTTATTTTAGAAACTTTTTTCAAACAGCTGTTTTTTGTTCAAAGCCTCTCGCTGATGATAAAACATGCATGATGAACATGTGTAAGTGCACAGAAGAAGGAACCAGAAGATGTTCTCTACTTTGTGGTATGTGCACGTCCTGCTGTTAGTGGTCAGCCAGCCTTACGTGATAATTATTGCACTGACCCGAATGGTGTGCGCGAATAGCTTTGAGACGAGCTGCTGAATGCGCTGCGGCAGCGGCAGGAGGGGTACATGTGCGAGGCCTCCCTGCAGCCGGCTGTAAAGCTGCAGACTGGAGAGCAGCTGCAGCGAGGCGATGCGCATTGACACCCACGCCATGTGCACCACGCAGCCCACCGCCACGAACAGCCGCTTGTCGTTGTGGCCCCACGTCAGAGCCGTCACCGGGTACTACACAATTCAAAACAAACATTCAACAATAACCCATTGTAACGTCAAGTAATTCCTTCTGTAATTCTTCAATGTTGATGTCCATCACGAACTGCTTATTATTAAACCACTTTTTGCAATTAAGAAGAACGACTAGCAGTCAGATTTTTTTCAATAAATAAATTAATCACTCACTGTGACAACGAGATCTTTCGGCAGGTCCGCCATCTTCAAGGAATACAAGGATACAAGGAACCTGTTCAAGGACTAAAAACAAAAACAGAGATATGGCGGGTGAGTCTTTAATCAAACTAATTTTTCTATTTCTGTTTATAGAGAGGTTTCTTTTCAACTGAACTTCGAGCTACATCTTCAATTGATAAGCTACGACTAGGAGAAATGATAGATATCTACAATTTGAAGTGTAAAGTTACTACTATTCTTGAAGTATATGTAATTAAGAATTAGACCATTGAATAATACCATAGAGAAAGGATAAGCGTAAGTCTATTTGTAAGCTATATTATTTTGTCTATTTGTAAGCTATATTATTTTGTCTATTTGTATAAGCTATTTGTTTGTCTCTTCTAAAGGTGCGTACAGATATACGCGCCGCGAACATGAGCAATTCACTTTTAATCAGCTGACTATATCTGTATTTTTACAGAAACGGTAAGATACAGATATAAAAAGCTTGGCATCAGCTGATTAAAAGTGAATTGCTCATGTTCGCGGCGCGTATATCTGTACGCACCATTATACAGACTAATAGGCTACATGTAAGAGTTGTGAAGTTACTGCTATTCTTGAAGTATGTGTAATCAAATCAAATCAAACCAAATAGCTTTTTATTCACAAAAAACATAATACAAATTTATAAAATTAATAGAGAATTAAACCCCTGACTAATAAATGTATTGTTTGCACCAATATATTGTCTGCAAATCATAGACATAAAAACAAAGGACCAGAACTAGACACAATAGAACAATTTGAAATATACACCCAATTCAAAAGCAATAGACAATGTATATTAAACGAACAAACCAACTTCAAATCCCTCATCCTCTTTGATTTCCTTCTCAGCCACAACAAACTTAATAGACACCAACAGCACACTAGTAATTGCCATCCTATCCTTCTCCTTCTGTAAATTAAGTAATGTTTGGGAGTGGGACTGGAAGAAGGGCTGGGTTGGGGGAGCAATTGTATAGGATTGAGAGTAGAATAGCGAGTGGGGTTTTTGTATTCAGAAATTCAAGTAAATTACATAATATAACTGTATTGAAGACCAACGTAAATAATAATAATGATGATGGCGTTTCGGATAATGGTTAATGGTGAATTACTGTGGTCCTTAGTTGGTCTATATAAAATGAAAAAAAAAAACTGTATTGAAGTCGGTCTATCATTGCTTGGTGGAGTCACATATTACTTATTCAGTGGCCCTATGGAGCACTACAGACCTTCAGCAAATTTTAATTTGTCAAAAGAAAGCACTGCGCACTCTGTTGAGGTTGCATCCCCAAACACATAGTGGGGATTATTTTATTGAAATGGAGATTCTCAGCGTTCCCTGTCTCTATATTTTGGAAATGTATGTATATTATATATTAGAAGGTGTTCACTGTAGACTATGAACAAGACGCATGGATATAATACCCGGCATAAGAGTACTGTCTCTGAGCATCATAGATTGACTTTGTATGAAGAAAAACCTAGTTATATTAGTAGAAAGATATGCCAATTACTACCAATTCGACTGTGGGAAATATTGAGGATAAATGAGTTTGAACCATAGAGGAACAATAGCATAAGTAGATATCCCATGGTATAATGAGTTTATATCGCAACTTTTACTGTTATCTCAAGCCGATTACGGTCGACTATTGTCGATTTTTACTGTTTTGTTGGGGTGAGAGTGTATGAACAGCACAATATGAGAGACTACCAGTGTCACACAGCTTCACGGGAAAGAACTATGTGGACTATCGGCTTGAGATAACAGTAAAAATTACGACATAAACTCCCTATACCATGGGATGTCTACTTACGCTATTGTTTCTCTATGGTTTGAACGAAGATTGAAATAATTTCTAATGTAGGAGTGCTTTTATGGTCTGAAAGACTATTTTTCGACTACTGAAATGGAGTTACAGACAAATAGTTATTTTATACTAAATAAATTTCATGAAACATCAATAGTGATTTGCATTTTTGCTAGCACCTTGACTTGTCTGACGCCGCTCCAGGCCAACCAGACGTAATATATCTATTTCTCAATCTATTCTAATCATAATTTGATATCCACTCCTATACACAGACGTATAGTCTTGTAGGGGTATTCTTGTTATAGTAATATTATTAAAATTGATTTTGTGGTGTATTTTTTCAAGAATAAAAAGTGATTTGATTTGATTATTAAAAATCATCATTATACTTTTGTAAATATTGAACTACCTCTCAATGAGGTCAAGAACATACGATGTTACTGTTTTGCTACTTGTATATAGATTAATATCTATATTGTACTATATTATAATGAAATAATGTATAGATTGTATTAGTTTGAGAAATATATTGCTTGCTTCGGAAAAACTCAGAAATCATTGCAATAAAATGATTGAATGATCTACCTATCTAGTTGTCCCTTTTATGACTAGGCAAAGTAGGAATGAATTATGCCCAAGCATAGCAGTGAATAACGAGCTTCTAGAGTCAGAAGAGAGAACAAAATTTCTAGGCTTGTTAACAGATAGCAATCTTTCATGGGATAATCATGTTTGCCAAGTTATAAAAAAAATATCCCCAGGTCTGTATGCTTTGCGTAGAATGTCTAATTTATGTAGTATACAGACACTGAAATCAATATACCACTCCGTAATACATGCGCATCTAGCTTACGGTCTATGTATTTATGGCAGTACTAGTAAGAATAATCTTGATAAAATCCTCAAACAGCAGAAAACAGCTATAAGAATCATGCTCAACCTCGATAGAATTGACTCAGTAAAAGTAGCGTTCTCACAACTTGGAATCTTGACAGTTTATGGCCAATACATTTTTGATGTTATTATCTTCTTCAAGAACATTGCTGGTACAAACTTAAGGAATAATACACACAATTATAATACGCGTTTCGGTCGAATTACAGAAAGACACAGATTACATATCTTTGAGAAAAAAACAATTACAGAGGAGAGAAATATTTTCTGAAGCTACCAACTAGTTTAAGAGTATTAGAAGATTCTCAAATATTTAGAAAGAACTTGAAGGAATATCTGGTGAACTTATCGTTGTATTCGTTATATGAGTTTGACGCTAATTTTTAAATAAATTATAAATTTCTTTGTAGTCTAGAGATAGCCTAGCCCTAGAGTTGTAAAATCTTTGACACTATTCATATGTACATGTACATTATTTAATGAATAAAGACTATGATTGATTGATTGATTGATTGATAGTTATCAACTACAATTATCACAAACCAGTTACGCGTGCAACTGTTTTGCCACCTCAGAACTCGCTCATGAACTGTTGTATTGATCTCTGAAATCCGCAACTTGTAATTGTACAGAGTTAGGCAGATCCATTATGGAAACAGCTGAATATCTCTTTACAAAAATGATATGATAGTAGGTTCCATGGGGATCCTATTCCAACTAGAAAAATAGCCATCTAGTTATCAACTATAATTATCACAAACCAGTTGCGCGTACAACTGTTTTGCAACCTCGGCAATGAATTGTATTCAAATGGGTAGGCGCAAACGATGCAACTAGTTTTTGACCAGTCTGAGACCAGTCGTATACTACCGTGGGCCCGAGTTTGCAGTTGCGTTGCAGACTTTAGTTGCATGAGATCAAATAGTGAAAATAGATGTAACTGCATTACAACCTGAATTTTGCCAGTACACTGTGTGCGGACTGAAGTTTGTTTCAATTGGTTTTATACGCAAATGGTTTGCAACTATTTATAGTAAGTAGCAAAACCGTCACATCGCATACGTTGGGCCAAAGGTGAGGATATTTTAGCTCAGTGTCATCTCTATGAATAAGTTATAACAACAGCTACCCCTGTTAGAGTAGAGGAGGTGGCCGTGATAATACCCATCTACTTTACATCAGCTGTTCAAATGTTGATTGAAGTTTTGAAAATGTTCATTAAAAAAAATTGATTAATCCATGAAATAACTCTTAAATTTGAATGAAATGTATCAAACAATTTTTTTTAATTGAAGCTATTTCAAAGTCTCAAGTTTGTTTTAAACTATTTTTTAAGATGGGTAAGTTATTCTATCAATTTGTATTATATAATAGGCTTTTTAACTTATAAATTATAAAGAATAATACATTATAAAGCAACAAATTTTACGAAGAGCTTAAAATAAAATTAATCTGAAATGATGAATTATATATATGAGCTAGTGTTTCCAGCTAATGCTAGGTTGTACTACAGTTACTATATAGAGACTGTTTGGCCATTGAGACTATTTTTCCGGTCGCCGCTCCGCTATGAAAATTCCAACTATTTGAATTTCAAAATGAAGCTCAATCACCCGTACTTGGTAATGCAATATCTTTGTAGATTGAAACTTTATTGAAATATATCCTAAGCTTCCATTGTATTATTAAACATAATACAGCTTTTATTTGAACTGAACGTCAAGTTTTTGGTAATTGGATATTTTTTTATTTTTAAAATATTACCAATAAACTTTATAAATATACCAAGTTATTGTAATATATTATGTTGCTGAGTTGTTGCAAAATAACAGACACTTTACAAAAGCATTTGATAAGTGTGAATATACAGAGTGTCCCACTAAGGTTGTAACAGTCGTTGACCATAGATTCTACTCGACATTTCTGACAAAAAATGTTCAGTAAACTTTTTTCCTATCGACCTTAGTTTTTGAGATACTACTTTGAATTATTATTCTATGAATAAATTTTGTTGGATCTTGTATAATATTGTATGATTAATATTTTATATAGGATTTAGGCTATGAGCTACAGAAAATAATGCAATAATCAGGTGATTTCACCTCTTTAGGATCACCACTTGATGCATTGTGAATTTGTGAATTTCCTCAATTTGAAGGTGTTCATTCCAGATATTAGCAGTATTGAACACTTTATCATGGAACTTACCTTTTCGAATTTATACTCATTCGAAAGATAAGGAAATGGAGAAGTTTTTGAAATATTGAAACCACTATAATTACCAGGAGAAAAATTGAGAAAAATAGGTTTGAAATTTTAATTTGAATTTGAAGAATAGCCTTTTTACAAGTTTAAGCCCTAATAAAAAACTACAAAATATCAAACAACAGATAAAAATACATTAATCTTGTTTAAAATGTTTTTCTCTTTCCAAAAATACCCTTGAAATTGAAATTCGACCAGTAGTTTTCGAGTTATTGAGTATTTAATAACCGGAAGTAGGCATATTCTGAAAATATCGAAAAATCCATATATCTCGAAAACTAAGGTCGATAGGAAAAAAGTTTACTGAACATTTCTTGTCAGAAATGTCGAGTAGAATCTATGGTCAACGGCTGTTACAGCCTTGGTGGGACACTCTGTATATTCCAATACATGTTCCATATAATATATATTCCATAAATGTTGAAAAATTGTTTTATTTTCTATTTTCTTCAAGTCTTTACTAGGATTGGATTAAGTAACTTGTGATCATAATGGTCTATAATAAAATATAATCAGCTAACCTTTCAAAATGCTCGGGCGAAAATCATTGGGCGTTCAAATTATATTCCTAAGCTATAAAATAACGGATGAATAATATTGCTGACTTAATAGGAGATTTGTACCATGTGGTCAAACTAGCCAATCAGATGTCTTTAAATAGTAACTGTAGGTTGTAAAAGCTAGGACGTACTGCCTAGAATCAGACGATCATCTATAAGTATTGTCCTGATTGCAGGTTAAGATTAGTTGTTCAAGATGGTTATGCGACAATAGGAATGCCAAGATGGTTAGTGCAAAACAGTAGAAGTGAATCACGTTTAATTTACACATGGATGTAAGTAACCTAGCAAGATATAATAAATGATAGCTTATTGGAGCTTGCGGCAAAAGGACAGAGTAAAAGAGTATGTCATTCAATTTACATTAGTATGCAAGTAAACTAGCGAATAGCAATGTATCAATAAGATAAAGTTTACCGGTGCTTGCGGCAGAAGGGCAGAGTAGAGGAGTGTGCCGTTGAGCGTGTAGACCTTGACCATGTTGGTGTACTCAGTGTTGGCGACTGTGCCGGCCACGGACAGCAACTCCCTCGAGTTGGACCACTCCACGTGCAGCGGGTTCAGTCCGGTCTGGATGCGGATCGGAGACACGTCGTCGTGCGTCTTCACCAGATACACGTACCCGTTCTCCAGGCTCACTGCCAGCACGTATTTGCTCGTGTCTGCAAAACATTCATTCATTATCAATTTTTGAAAGTAAAAAGTAACCTATGTTGTGGAAATTACTGTTTATAAAATTTTGAAGAAAATTTCAGTTGCTCTCTCAGAGTCATAATTATACTACTTGAAATTGTTTTAGATACATGAATTATCTTTCAAATGCGGTTCTTGATAACTGTTGTGGTTATTGACTAAAGTAGTCTATTATTGAATAGATGGTAAGCAAACTTGATAAAACATAATTACAAGCTAAATGCCAAGGTTATTTTTATGAATTGTAGAGATTCTTCCAACACTGAAAGCTACATTGATTGTCAAACAATTAAATTGATTGTCGACACTGAAAGCTACATTGATTGTCAACAATGAAAGCTACATTGATTGTCAATTTGCCACATTGATCAATGCTACATTCATTGATCACTGAAGTCTACATCGATTGTCAAATTGACATCAATGATCTAAATTGATATGAATGTATCTGAACTACATTGATAGTACAAAGACTTTGAGATGTTTGAATTAGCAAGAAAGCTTACTAGCCCAGGTGTGTTGGAAGTATTTTTAAATTCAATCAATAAACACAAAAATATACCTTCATGAATCATTTGAAAATTTTTTATAAAAATATGGTTAAAATTTCTTCTATATCAATCTTTGAGATTCAGCCTATTGAAAGATACATTAATTCTGGAAGAGGCTGAGTAGCTCAGAAACATTGAGATGTTTGAATTAGCAAGAATGCTTATTAGAATTGGTATGTTGGAAGTATTTTAAAATTTAATCAATAAACACAAAAATATACCTTCATGAATCATTTAAAAAAAGTTTACAAAGAATATGGTGTTAAAATTTATTCTATATCAATCTTTGAGATTCAGCCTCTTTAAAGATAAATTGATTCTGAAAGAGACTGAGTAGCTCAGAAAAATTGAGATGTTTGAATTGGCAAGAATGCATAGCTCTGGTATAGTAAAGTTTATGCTATTTAATCAATAAAAGCTGAATAAAAAAGACGAACACAATGGGGGAGTGCAAGGTTGGATGATCAATTCAAGAATTGGTATATTTCAGACATTGGGTAGTGTGATACTTCAGATTAGGTAAATCATGCTCGCTCGGTATTTCCGTGTAATAGCCTACCGTACAGCAGAAATATTAATTCCGCATTACTGTTCCTCCTATTACTACTCACGAGCATTATTCTCACAAAAAATGAAAGTTATGAGTATTATAATATAAAGCTCTGATAAGAATAGAGTTAAGAGAAAAAACTGCATACTATGAGACGCGAAAAATTTAGAAAACCCAATGATTTATTAATAAATTTCCCATCTTGATTGAAAAAAAATTAACCTATTTGTCTACTTTGATTTATGAATGAATTATGGAATACGATCCACACATAGAAATTGTAGATTAAATAAATATTTTCCAATGATTTTAAAATGCAGTTTACTATAGAGAAATCCGTCAATGAGGCTACAATATAATGATATACTCTTGATTATTAGTGTTGGATTGAAGAAGAATCTTAAGAATTCTAACAGAATGAAAATTAACCTGTTCCTTTTTTCAGACGCCAAGTTTTAATCTACGGAAATAGAAAATTAAACTCCTGGAAAATGAATCGAGTAGTAAACATAATAAAACGAAAACAATTCTTGAATACCGCCAAACATCTGGACTGGGAAAGAACAATATTTCTTGATGAAGCATGGATACATGACAGTTCTATGGAATTGAGGAACGGAAACAGGAGTAAACATTCAAGAATGAGACATTTGGAAACAAAGAATAGAAGAAAGAAAAACTACATTGTGTGTCATGCTGGTGGAGTGAATGGATGGATATCAGCGGAGCCATTAATTATGAAAGAATCATATTTGGATGACACCTCAAAAATGAATGCACAGACTTTTGAGCAATGGTTTGAAGATACACTATTACCATCTATTAGTGAGGAACGCATAATTGTGATGGATAATGCCTCTTTTCATTCAAGAAGTCTTAACAAGCTTCCATGTTATAAGAGTGACAGAGATGAAATTACAAACTGGTTAGAAGAACATAGCGTGAAATTTGATGTGAATAGAAGTAAATCGGGTTTGCTTGAATGCGTGAGAGCTAATAAACATCTTCATAAGCATGATTTCTATGTTGACAAACTAGCTGAAAGATATGGGCACACTTTGATAAGACTACCACCCTATCATTCAATGTTCAATCCTATTGAAATAGCTTGGCTATGCATGAAGAAATACATACGAAAGAAGAAGGCTAACAACATGGAAATTAAAAAATCTAGTAATTTCGAAGAGAAAATACTGGAGGCTATCAATCAAGTCACCACCGAAAAATGGTTGGCGTCAATTGATTTTGTCAAAAATATTTTGCATCAAGTATACAAAACAGAAAAATCTATTGGAATAGAGATGAGTTGTTATGACGAGAACATATTCAAGTAAGTTTCCAATTCTGATAGAATATTTGCAGATTCAAAAAATCTTAAAATTGAATACAGTTTACACACTGGAAGAAAAGCGCTGATTTTGATTGCAGTAATAGTAAAATTATAATTCAATTATACTTTCTCAGAATAAGATTGCAATTTTACTAAGAACAAAAATTCAGACTTTACAACCAAGACAATTATGGAGTTGAAATAAACTGGTGGGAGAAACTCAATAAGATTTACACAACTTCATTTGATACTCATTATGAGTATCATTATAATCATCGTATTTGCTACAGAATGTGCATAAGAGATTAGTGTATAAGCATTAGAATGTGCATAAAAGCAACATTCTATAGGAATGAACGTCCTGAGATGGAGGAAGAGGCTTTATAATACAGTAGCCCACAACAAACTAAGAAGTATAAAAAATCAAATTATACATATCTGAGGAGAGGAGGCATTTGTGCAATCAAAAATTGAATATTGATTTTTGAATGGTTTCTAATTCATGAGAAATAAGACTAATACTTGTGATATCTAATTTATATAATATTTTTTTTAGTCATTTTAATCAATTTTCAACTTTTCATTATCATAATTTAGTTTAGATTATGTTCCTTCTCGAGCTTTTTAAATACATTTTACTTTGAATATGATTATATTCCACTTTGTTACCTATGTTGTCGTCACACTCCTCCATTTTGAATTTTTCACAAGACCATGCCATTGACACAATTCCAACCTGGTTGCTCAGCTCGACCACAGCAACCATTGCACCGTGAACGTCCATCACTACTATTTGTCCATTACTGGTACCGAAATACACCTATCAACAAAAAATTGTACGAAAAATATATTTAACCATATATAGTAATACTAATTTGTAGTATTTGGAATAATATTTTAAATGTTGTAGGTTACTACATGACTGATTAGAAGATGAAATTGACTATTATTTCATGGAGTACAGAGTACCTACATAACTCAGACATTACTCTTTGTAAAGTGAGAATTCGATAAAAATAAAAAGGAGGATTTCTGTAATATAAATTATACATCAATCAAATTGTGTTTAAATAACAGTAAGAGACATAGTCTGGAAACACGAATTAGAAATTATGTTTAAATAACAGAAAAAGAAAGAAGTCTGGACAGTTCGTATTACAATTTTTATTCGAAAACAACATTAAAGAGCAGGAAATTTCAAAAGTGGTCATATTTATCATAGTTAATAATTCTATGACGCCTTAAAATTTGATATAGATGTTTCGATAGCCGATTGTTTGAACTTTGGGTAATTACTCTCAAAATTATCACTTGAAGAGGAATTCTAAAAGCAAGATAAATTGATTTTGAACAAACTGAACAAGGTATAAACATTACTGTTTAAAGGTAGGCGCGCACACAGTTCGTCATCGGACGGACGGCACGCATCGGACCAATTGAAAACAATGCATCAAATCTAATCGTCCGATCCGTCCGATGCGTGCCGTCCGGACGGACGGCACGCATAGGACGGATCGGACGATTAGATTTGATGCATTTTTTTCAATTGGTCCGATGCGTGCCGTCCGTCCGATGACGATCTGTGTGCGCCTACCTTTAAACAGTAATGTTTATACCTTGTTCAGTTTGTTCAAAATCAATTTATCTTGCTTTTAGAATTCCTCTTCAAGTGATAATTTTCAGAGTAATTACCCAAAGTTCAAACAATCGGCTATCGAAACATCTATTTCAAATTTTAAGGCGTCATAGAATTATTAACTATGAAAAATATGACCACTTTTGAAATTTCATGCTCTTTAATTTTGTTTTCGAATAAAAATTGTAATACGAACTGTCCAGACTTCTATCTTTTTCTGTTATTTAAACATAATTTGTAATTCGTGTTTTCCAGACTATGTCTCTTACTGTTATTTAAACACAATTTGATTGATGTATAATTTATATTACAGAAATCCTCCTTTTTATTTCTATCGAATTCTCACTTTACAAAGAGTAATGTCTGAGTTATGTGGGTACTCGGTACTCCATGAAATAATAGTCAATTTCATCTTCTAATCAGTCATGTAGTAACCTACAACATTTAAAATATTATTCCAAATACTACAAATTAGTATTACTATATATGGTTAAATATATTTTTCGTACAATTTTTTGTTGATAGGTGTATTTCGGTACCAGTAATGGACAAATAGTAGTGATGGACGTTCACGGTGCAATGGTTGCTGTAGTCGAGCTGAGCAACCAGGTTGGAATTGTGTCAATGGCATGGTCTTGTGAAAAATTCAAAATGGAGGAGTGTGACGACAACATAGGTAACAAAGTGGAATATAATCATATTCAAAGTAAAATGTATTTAAAAAGCTCGAGAAGGAACATAATCTAAACTAAATTAAGATAATGAAAAGTTGAAAATTGATTAAAATTACTCAAAAAAATTATATAAATTAAATATCACAAGTATTAGTCTTATTTCTCATGAATTAGAAACCATTCAAAAATCAATATTCAATTTTTGATTGCACAAATGCCTCCTCTCCTCAGATATGTATAATTTGATTTTTTATACTTCTTAGTTTGTTGTGGGCTACTGTATTATAAAGCCTCTTCCTCCATCTCAGGACGTTCATTCCTATAGAATGTTGCTTTTATGCACATTCTAATGCTTGTACACTAATCTCTTATGCACATTCTGTAGCAAATACGATGATTATAATGATACGAGTATCATTATAATCATCGTATTTGCTACAGAATGTGCATAAGAGATTAGTGTACAAGCATTAGAATGTGCATAAAAGCAACATTCTATAGGAATGAACGTCCTGAGATGGAGGAAGAGGCTTTATAATACAGTAGCCCACAACGAACTAAGAAGTATAAAAAATCAAATTATACATATCTGAGGAGAGGAGGCATTTGTGCAATCAAAATTGAATATTGATTTTTGAATGGTTTCTAATTCATGAGAAATAAGACTAATACTTGTGATTTATTATTTTCTATAAACATTTTGATTATTAATAATGTATTTAATATCGTATATAATATATTATTATTATTAATATTCTGTTCAGCTTAGAACAACTATTTTATTTACTATTAATATTTTAATTATTTTTTTAGCTACAAGTTAGTACGGTTCTTTATTCAAAATGCTTAAGCCTAGAAACCGTTGCCACATTATCAAATGAATAAATAATAATAAAACATAGATAACAAACAAAATACGCAAGCACAAAAATGTACTGAGTTTATATTGATTTCTTCCACGACTTCGCTTAAATTTCAAATTATGGTTAAGTGGGAACAATAATTGACCGAGCGAAGTGAGGTCTAAGATTCAAGTCGACGGTTTGGCATTTCTCTTGATGTTTAAATGTTTATATGTTTTTATGTTGCGAATTTACGGCAAAACGCGGTAATGAATTTTCATGAAATTTGACAGGTATGTTCCTTTTTAAATTGCGCGTCGACGTATATACAAGGTTTTTGGAAATTTTGCATTTCAAGGATAATATAAAAGGAAAAAGGAGCCTCCTTCATACGCCAATATTGGAGTAAAAATCAGACTATAGAATTATTCATCATAAATCAGCTATCTAGTGGACTATAGTACTATCCGTTCAAAAACGAGGTCTACTGTTCACAGAACTACTAGTATTTTTATCCCTTAATCATGAAATTATGGAGTTATCAGTCTATGAAAAGAGCGTTTTATGTGACCTGATAGCAGATGAGAGCCATTCGGCCATCGTGCGACCAGCTGAAGTGCGTGACTCTGGTGTTGCGGTCGTTGATCAGCTCTATGCTCCATCGGCCCTCGTACTTGATCCACACGAATATCACTCCCGAACTGTCGCATGACGCCAGCTTCTGATAAGGCTCGTTCCATTTCACTAGTATAACCTATACAACAGAATAGAAGGAATGCTTTATTAGTCGAAGAATGCTTTAATATTCAAGGAATGCTTTATTGAGTTAAACAATACAATATAGGCCTACTGGTATACAAACACACATTTACGGCTTAATTAGACAATCGCCAGCTGGAGATCCATTCCACAAGTATAACCTGCACCATTGCATCAAATTTAAACGTTAGATTTCCAGTAATTATAATATGCAAATTATGAGAATAATTCTCAGGGCGAAGACTGGAAATCCGTCAAATAGTCTCATTTTGACAATAATGAATATACTATTGGGATGGTTTGAGAACGTTTTATTAAATATGGAAATCAGCACAATTACATGAAATCAAACATCAGATTTCCAAGAATTGTAAAATGCACAAATGATAGAAATTTATTGTATGAAGATGGAAGTATCACATTAATATTAATAATTACATGATTGTACATTATTGTACTTTTATTATTGACGAAATCTATCCAGCATGAGACTGGTCAACGTTTGATTGAATTAAATTGAATTTGGACAATATAAAAACACACATTACCAAAATTCATCACAATACTTCTTTCATTATTTAAATGATAATATGTTATGGTACAAATCTATATATATATATAGAAGCGACATGGCATTGATTCGCTCACTCGCTCATTTATTCATAATGAACAGAACTAAAAATCTATCAGACCAAATACGTTCAAATTTGGCAGGTTTGTTCAGTTGGCCAACTAGAGGCGCACTAACAACGGATTAAAAAAAATCCATAGGTACACTCAAAATCTGCGTTTTTCCGCGTTTACCCAGCTTTTCCAAAAAATAATTGGCAAAAATTGTTTATAGTCCAGTCAATATAGACATGAAAAAGGGGTGTGCTTGCAATTTATATTGTAGTTCTGATTTTTTAATATATTATTTGGATACATGTGAGAAGTCCAGAACCAAATTCTTCATGCAAAATGTCCTTGTGCTATAAACAGAGTGGCCCAAAAACCTCCTATTTTCGGTTCATTTTCCAGTTTTCAGCTATTTCCGCCAAATCCAGTGATTGGACAGAAATATTTGCTCTCGCCTTTTTTCAAGATTATAAATTCTGAATGAAATGAGATCGTTCGGAACTCTCTATCTCCAATGAGTACTGAGTACAGAGTGGAATTTTAAGAAGAAAAAATCAGTTTTGATGATATTTAGTAGGTAATTGATTAACAATAATCCCGATTGTTACAATCTAGATGTAAAATTCAAAATCCCTCTGGGCGTAATTTTGTGCTCCACAATCTGAGACTAGGTATTCATATTAATATTCAAATATTTTTATTCAACAAATGTACAGATACATTGAATAACGTCATATAATAAAATAACAAAACACACAAAACAGTCAATTCATCACAGTCAAATATGTAAAAATTCTTCAAATGAATACAAGGGCAATCCTATCAGATATTTTTTCAGCTTGGCTCTAAAAATTGTCAACTCCTCTATGAACTTTAAATTTCGGGGCTGCATGTTAAAATATTTATTTCCCATGAAAGTTGTCTTAATTTTGAAAAATTCTAAATTATGTCTCTGTACGATTCTTCCGGATCTAGTATTATATCTATGTGAAATACTACTTCTCTTTTCTAAATCAGTGAATTTTTTTAAGTACATTATGACATCAAAAACATATTGCCCATAGATTGTCAATATGCCTAGCTGAAGAAAAATTGTTTCACCGAGTCCCTCCTTTTAAAGTTCATGATAATTCTCAGTGCTCTTTTCTGCTGAACTAATATTTTGTCCAAATTTTTTTCGATGTGCAGCCATAGATACACAGGCCGTAAGCTATATTGGAATGAATCAATGCGAAGTAAATTGCTTTCAGAGCCCACACACATTGGTCATAAGCCTAAGAGCAAACAGGCCTGGTGATATTTTCTTCAGCACATGATTGACATGCTTGTTCCAAGACAAATGTTCATCAATCACCAAACCTAGGAATTTTGTGCTAGTTAAATGCTCTAAAATGTTATCATCTAATATAATGTTTGGACTTGAAACACCTCTGCACTGCCTGGTTGAGAAAGGGACTATAACTGACTTATTGGGATTTAGGAGGAGATTTCGGTTGTTCAGAAATTTATTGATTGCTGTTAGATCCTGTGCTGATGATTTCTCCACATCCTGTACTGTATTACCCGTAAAAATAATGTTGGCATCGTCCGCATAAAGACAAACAGATGCCTGTCCTCGGGTCACCTCAGGTAAACCTTTAATGTAACATAGAAACAGTAAAGGGCCTAATATGGAACCTTGCGGGACGCCGTAATGGAGACTTTTGAGCTCAGAGCGATACTTCATTTTATAGTTGATTGAAGGGGTTACATCAATCCTCTCCAATTCCACATATTGTTCTCTTCCCTTCAAGTAGGATGAGAACCAGGACAGCTCTTTCCCCAGCACTCCCATGCCCTTGAGTGACTCTAATAAAGCATCATGATCGACACTGTCAAATGCACGTGAAAAGTACCCATCCAGAAAAGTAAAAACCTTATCACCCCTATCCACCGCATCTATAATCGACCCAACAAAATCTACTCCTGCTGTGATAGTCGATCTGTTAGATCGAAACCCATGCTGCTCTCTGTCCAGTATGTTGTTGTACCAACTAACTGGTCATACACCACCCTTTCCAATATTTTTGAAAATACTGATAAGACAGAAACTGGTCTAAAGCACTCAGGACTTTTGACATTCCCCTTCTTAAATATCGGAATGACTCTGGCTATTTTTAAAGACTTTTGGATATCAGTAAAGAGTTTATTACATGAGTCAACGGCTCAATAAGTGGGTAGAACTTTTTTTATTATCGCCATTGGAATGTCATCAGGTCCAGAAGAGAATTTACTTTCAAAAGTTATTATAATTTTTGCTAATTCATGTGATGAAATCTGTATGAATCTGAATCTAGAGGAGAAATGATTATTATTTTGTATATTAAAGTGTACTTAACAGTCTAGAGCTGTTTGGAATATTTGGTACTACAAGGCCCTTGTAAAAAAGTTATTAAAAGCATTACAGATGTTGTAGGGATCGGTTACAAGATCTCCTTCATTCAGAATACTACTAATATTAGAAAAATTAGTTGTGTTTTTGCCAACCTCAGCATCAATCATACTCCAAGTTACTTTACTTTTATTACGGCTTCTGTGATTTTTTTATCAAAAAATCTCTGTTTATTTACGTTAATAAGGTGTCTCAGAGCATTTTTCTTATTATTAATTTGAAGTTTTACATCCTCGCTCTTAGTAATTCTATATTCTCTCTCAAGTTTCACCAGTTCATCTCTTCTGTCTACAACATCAGTGCATGATACTCCTTTATGACATTTCTCATCTCTGAAGCGTTTTGGGAAATTAATATCAAAAAAGTATTTAAAAATAGAAATAAAAGTATCATATTTCTCATTTACTACCGATTGGTAAACCTCTATCCAATTACGTTCCTGTAAATCTCTTATAAGGATTTTCAAATTGCAATCATCAAACGGCTGAGTTTTCTTAAATTTTTATTGTTTGTTCTGTTGATATTCCTAATTTCAAATAGCTGACCTTCATGATCAGAAATGTGAGTAATAATACCAGACACCTTTACATTATTATCATCGATATTGGTAATACAATTGTCTATTGCAGGTTTGTTATAGGTCTATTATAGGTAGAGCGCTCTATCTCATATAAGTTACCAGGTACACCTGACAACAATGCTCCTTGTATTGTGAAAAACATCTAATTTTTAGCTTCAACCATCATCACCATCTATATTGCCCTCACGGTGATATTTTGCAAAATAATAATAATAATATCGAGTGACCTGGCTGGCTCAGGTCTGGTGTCAGAGTTTTCAGGTCGCAACTGATAAATTTCAGGGCCTCTGACATGACCTAACGACTGCTTTTTAGGCAGCCGGGACCGACGGCTTAACGTGTCCATCCGAAACACGGGAGTGGCCCGAAATAAATATCTTGCCCGGGCCGGGATTTTTTTCATTTTTTGCAAAATGATATAAGTTCATGAGATTATGTTCTATGTGAATCGCCCGTCAGATGCACTTAATTTCAGTATTTCCTAGTGGAGAGGCGCGCTTAAGGATCAAAAATTCAAACACTTATAGCTTTTGACACAATGCTCAGATCTCATCGTACTACACTTCATTCTTCTCGGCTCGTCAAGGTGGTTCAAAATCATGCGTCATAAGTCAAAATCAGGTGGAAAACACAGTTGGACCCACCATAGACCTCAAAGCCCAAATTTCAAAGAGCTATTAGACTGAAATAAGTTACAATAATTCCAATGATATCTTAACCAAGTCTCTAATTGAAAAATAACTGAATATTAAGATGTCTGCATCCCTGCGCTACATAATTCAAAGAGAACCAGTGATTGAATTGAACCTGGAAGTCTCTTTTGACTTTTTGAAGGAAACTTACAACCATTTCCAGGGTTTCGGAAGTTATTTAAAACTGAGAGTCCACAATCGTCTATGTTTATGTGTAAACATGCCCCTTAGCAATTCAAAAGAGAACAAATGCTCTAACTTGATCAATAATTGATAAATTAATTCACAATTATTGTAAAATATACCTCATTATAGAATCCATTCTTTGAAAATATTCTAAAAAAAAATCATTAACAATGAGTGAAGAAACATACTTCAGAACGATGTCCTCTTAGGTTGTAGTTGGTTCTAGACGGTGTTTCAAGATTTTTGTTGCAGTGCGATGTGGTGAAGGTGACACCAACAATGCCTCTCACATTTCCAGTAGCAAGCCAACCTTCTTGATAGTAATTGGTGCGGTTCAACTTCCATCCTTCATCCTATATTAGTAACAAGAAACTAGTTTTAAAAATAGTGCAATTATAAAACCATCATACATAGGCTATTGTAGTTTTGGAGAAAATAGTCAAATCAAAAAAGTAGAAGTTATAAGATTTTATCATTTGATATTAAATGAAATTGAAAAAGGATAATTTCGTGGATGAATAAATGAAGAGATAAAAAGTAATGCATAGTAGGTGGAAGTAATATTATAAATATAATATTTTTAATTGTATAATGGAGGGAGACAAGGAAAATTCTTTTAGAAAATACAGACTAACTACTTATGGGCTCACCCCATTGTAAAGCGGAGTGAAGTTAATGAAATAAGGAAGTATAGGAGATGATATACATTACATTACGAGTGACTAAGCGGGTTAGTTCAGTGTTCGAGGATGGTGTGTCCCTGGCCAGGATTTGACCAGACCACCATTGTACCATAGACCATTGTACTGATCAAGAAGAAAGAAAATATAAATCTAAATACAGTACCATTTTTTAAAATTGTTTACTTACATGTTTCACATGATAAATGCCGAAACATGTCGTAAGTAAACTATTAAAAAAAGGTACATGGATTTTTATTTTTTTTTCAATTAAGAGTAGCTTTAACGAAAAAAGGTAACTGATCAAGAAGCTTTGTTAATATGGGGTTGTGGACTTTGCTCTAAACATCTTGGAGTCATATCTGACTGGGAGAACACAGGTGGTGTCAGTGGGAGGAGCTGCTTCTTGTCCACTCCAATCATTATTTTAACCTAATTAATTCTTAACTGTCTTGCTCAGCTAAAAATAAAAATATAACTAATAATAAATCCAAACCCAAAAATAAAAATGTATCTTACATTATTTTCTTCATAATATCTTCCATTTTTGGTTCAATTTTCTCTTTTTTCAAATTTTCTTCTCGTTTCTCTGTTGTCTTCAATCTCAATAAAACCCTGATTGCTGTCATATAAATTTCAATGTAAAATTGTTTCATTTAAAATTACCGTAATCACTTTTACTTGAAAGATATACGGTATTTTATTTGTTATATTTTTAATTTACCTATTATATTTTTAATTACCGTACATAATTGATCTTCATATTGTCGATATGTTGCCTAATACATAATTTTGAATTAGATATTGTTTGCTATGCGACTCCTCCCCGCACACGGTCATCCAAGCGGGGAGACTATTCATATTTCATTTCTTCTATGTAAATTTTCTTGTATTTCATAGGCCTTTGAATAAAATTTGATTTGATTTAATTGCTGCCATCTTCATAAATTAGTGTTTCTGTTCTTTGACTTTTATTGTGTCAATGAAGCTATCGAACATTGAACCCACAAGTGCGGGTAATGGATGAATAAGAAGGTAGGTAGAAGGTATTGGTCAAGATTATTTTGTATTTATTAACAACAAATTTTGATCAAATTTAATTTCTTATAAAATTTTATCTGTGGCTGGCCGCTTTGGCTTGGAGTAAAAATGAGTTCTGCTATCCAGAGATTGTCAAACACCAGCATGAGTGTACCAACTTGCTTCACAGTTCTCACACGGCCGCCATTGGTTGCTCTCTAGTGCCCTACTGGTTTTGGCTACCCGCTACCCATCCTGGTGGCCCAATGTTTTTAATGTAATAAGATTCTCATAGTTGGGAAAAAACTTAGAAACCAACTTGCAGAAAAGAACTAGGGCCCAGTGTGCATTGTCAAGTGCAGTCAACATCAAATGCAGCGTTATTGAGTTACAGAAACTCAAACAAGAAAAAGAAAAGAAAATTCTTACAGTTACCATAACCTTGGAATCTAGCCCGGGTAAAGTTGATGTACTGCAAAATTAATACAGTACCTAGGTATGGTAAAAAGTAAACTTTTTTATTCACTGGCTATTATCCAGAATAGATTTTAGATTACAAAAAACATATTAAAAGTGTGTAAAATACAGAAGCTTACCTCAGGAAGTTCATCAGGTACTTTTCCCATCCATGATAAAGACAGTATTGTGCAGTCACACTTTGTATTGGTATTTCTTTCAAAATGTAAGTGCATATCCTGCTTGTTAGATGATCGCGATCAAGAGACAAACACTTTCAATAACATGTAGCTACATGAACAAAAAATCATTCTCAAATAACTCATTGAAAACGGGCTTTACCAAAAGACATTGCTGGATTTCCTAAATCAACCCCTACAGCAAGAGTGTAAGTTGACAACATATAACTTGCTTGTAATTTACTACAAAATAAAATCAATGGAAAAGTACGTATTTATAATCACTAGACTAAAAATCTATTTATGAAAAACTCCCGATCGGGCACATAAATTATTCCAAACTTGTTATAAAACAAAACATTTATTTACAGGGTTTCTGCTACAAGTTATTGATTTTGATTTGACACAGGGACGACAGGGACAGTGTCAAGACGGGTGGTGAAGTGGAGACGACAATAGCAACGACAGTGAAGAAACAAATAGAGTGCCTAGAAAGAGAAATCATATGTTGTGCAGTTGAAACTTGAACAATTATAAATTTAAGATTTATTTCAATCAACATACTATTGAATATGAAAAAAATATTTTTGTTCGAGTTTATACAATTAATATGATTGAATATATTCATTCAAGTCTACTTTTGTGCTACGTGCAATGGATCACAGAGTTTATAATTCTGACATCTCTATTATCTATCAATATCTAAGCTCAAAATAGAATGATGCAATTTTTGAATCCTTCTTTGCTTGCAAGCCTTGAGCAAGGTCAGACATAACCAATTTTTAGAATTCATACAAGAATACTTATAAATGTAAGTATTTTAAACATTTTTTTGCAATCAATTCTTTAGATCCACATTGATTTTCATTATTGTGAAAATTTTATATCATCAAACAATTCATCCTTAGTTTTAGTTAAAATTCATTTAATACTTTTGACATTGACGTTTCAGGTTATGTCTCCTATTTCATCACAATTATTACATTGCTATTTTGTATTTTCACATTTTTATTAATTTGCCATATTGTATTTAATCTAGGATAAATCTCATTTCATAATTGTGTCTTACATTGTTTTGTTAATTCTTTAAGTTTGAATTGAGTACACTCTATAAGGTTTGCTAATGTTTACATTAACGGCTTACATAATCAATTTCGTTTCAAATCGTTCAACTTCAAGCAAAATGTTAATGGATTGTTTCAGATTGTAAGTATGAAATTACGTATAGAGTTTAGAATACTCCAATACCATTACTAAACGTTCAGAAATAACCTTTTTTCCAACAGCTACCATGAGTGCTTTCCCGGATCAAGATGAAGAAGAGTCAGGTCTATTGAGAAAAATCAAGGAAAACCCTATGGTTCCTGCGGGTAAGTTAGCTAAAATACATTTTTCACAAACAATACTAGTGCGCATCTGGTGTACGTATTATTAATATTGAAAAAATTGAATGTAGCATCATTATACAATGATAACTGTACACCAACTTATTTTAAATGATATATTGAAATATCGCTATTTAAAAGCAAAAACTTAACCTCCCTAACCTAGCCTATCCTGTTACCTGAAAGATACTTGAATAATATATTTTCAATACAACATTTTAGATACTGAAGAACATAACTCGTCTTATGTGTAATTTGATATTTTGATATTTTTGATTTTAAAGATGGCTGACGAGAGTGTTGAATCAAATTGTGGTGTCTGTTTTAAAACTGTAAAAGAAAATGAAAATGCATTGAATTGTGAGGGTTTTTGCTCAAATTGGTATCACATAAAGTGCGTTAATATAGTGGTAGCTGAATATCGTAAAATAAGTGATCTCGGTGAAAAGACTGTGTGGTATTGTGTAGAGTGCAAAGACAAGGTAAGAAATATCATATCTAAGCATGCAAACCCGGTGACTGTGAATGATGGAAATTCCCATATGAACTCCAAAAGTGACGAAAACTTTATTTTAAGTGAACTTATTGACGAAATGAATAAGATTAATGTAAATTTTGCCCAGTTAAATAAGCGAGTTACACAAATTGAATCATCTCAAAGTGAGGTTAAGTGCAAACTTGCTTGTGACAAAATGACCAAAGTAAATAGTGTTCAGGACCAAATTTCAAAAATGGAAAGCACTATTATTTCAAATTTCTATGTAAAAAACCCAGAAATTTTACATCATGACAAAGATCTAATAATTTCTAGTGAAATTACTAGGCCTACTATACAGACTACGACATGCAATGACAACACAAAAGTAGATTGTGATCAACATGCATTTGATCCAAATATAAATGCAACTCAGGACAAATCAAGAAATGAATTTGATGCTTTATTGACAAATACAGCTTTATTGGCTGAGCAAAAAAATTCTGAGGTTTTTTCTAGTAGGATGGACTTATGTGACCAAATAGGTGAGAGTGAAATTTTTGAAGATTCAAATTGGAAGCAAGTGACTAAAATAAAAAAGAAAACCGGGAAAAATAATTCATTAAGCACCCAGAAAAATTCACATACCCCAGTAGAAAGAAATGAAAGACACAAATTAAATTATGCCCAGGCTGCAAAATCAAACAAAATCAAGACAAATACACATTCAAATAAAAAAGTTATAGTAGGATCAAAGGACCTGAATGAAAATACAGGGCCCACAGCTATGCTTGTAGGAGAAAAAAAGGCATGGTTCCATTTAGGGAAGATTAAAAAAGGAACAACAGAGGTAAATGTCAGAAATTTCATGTCCTCATCTTTTCCAGGTCTGAATTTCATTGTTGAAGGCTTGGAGAGTAAAAGTGATATTTACTGTAGTTTCAAGGTGGGAGTTGAATTTGAAAAAATGGAAGAAATCATGGATAGTTCAAAATGGCCAAGATTTGTCACCCTGAGGCGTTTTTTATTCAAACGCTTCCAGGGGGGAGCCCTAAAGTAGATCCCAAAATCAGGGGGAAGTTCGGGGTAAACTGGACATGGAGCAAAAAATAATATTTCTGAATGTTCAGTGCCTCAGAACAAAAATGGATGTCCTTGAATTTTTCATAGAGGACATTGAACCTAGCATCCTGTGTGTGTCTGAGCACTGGCTGAGAAAAGAGGAAGCTGAGTACTATAGCAATGTGGGGGAACTTGATTTGGCATGCATCTACTCAAGGTGCTTTCATAGAAATGGTGGTGCAGCAATTTTCTTAAAGAAATCCGTCAAGTTTGAGCAGATAGATGTTCAAGATTACTGTGAGGAACTCACAATGGAGCTTGTAGCAGTTAGACTGTCGGAAAATTCCATCATTGTGGTCTCCATTTATCGGTCTCCAGATGGCGATTTTGAGCAGTTCATAGGGCGTCTGGATGATCTGCTGAATGTTTTGACAGGGCAGCATGGTTCAAGAGTGATGATTGGGGGAGATTTTAACATTCATCTGGAGGTTCCATCTAGAGAGAGAAATGATTTCTCTAACCTGCTACGAGGACATGGACTTTTGTTGCTAACCACCTTCCAACAAGAGAAACTGCATGCTTGGACACAGTAGCCACAGACTTGGAATCATGGGAGTATAGAGTTGAAGTCATTGACCCCATGGTATCCGATCACTGTGCAGTTGTTTTGACTATGAAACAAGATACTGGAGATGAGCCCCCACAAACCTGGCACTCAAATTACAGTTTCAGCAGCAGTAGTGTTAGAGATGAACTTATACCTTGTTTCTGCAGCAGGTTGAGCGAGATAAATTGGAATGAGGTTATCAGACTGGTCAAGCCTGAATATGCATTTGATATGCTTATTGCTGGGTACATGAGCATTTTTGACTTGGTTTTTCCAAAGGTGATAAGAAAGGTGCCAAGGTGTACAAGCAGGGTTCCATCACACTCAAAGGATAGATCTTGGTTCACTGAAGATCTTGCCAGACAGAAGAACTTGGTGATACTCCTACATCACTTGTACAAATCAGCAGTGTCCCCAGAGGAGAAAATGGTAAAGCATAGGCTCTATGTGGGACAAAACAAAATCTTCAGAGAAATGGTTAGGCAGGCAAAGAAAGTATACACTGCTAATACCATTGAATCGGCTCCAAATAGCTGTAAAGCAGCGTGGGAGGCCATAAACAAACATCGCCCCAAAAAGCCCAAAGTTAAATCAAACATCAGTCCAGACAATTTCAATGATTACTTTGTGAATGCTATTGAGGATGTTTTGAAGAATCTAGATGAAGCTGACATGGACCCTGTGGAGAATGTTACAAATACAGTTCATAAGATGGATGTATGGAGAAGTATCAATGCGGATAGAGTCAGAAACATTGTCAGTGGCTTGAAAAACTCCAAAACACAGGATATATTTGGCCTATCCACTTCTGTCTTGAAAGAGACCATTGAACATGTAGCAGAACCAATGGCTACAGCAGTTAACCACTGTTTGAGGTTGGGAGTATTCCCAGACACACTGAAGCTGGCAAGAACACTACCAATTCACAAGAAGGGAAATACAGAGATTCCATCCAATTTCAGGCCTATTTCAATAGTGCCAATAATGTCAAAAGTGATTGAAACTGAGATGAAGCTGCAACTTACCAACTTTTTTGTGAAGAACAACCTTCTGTCCCAGTCTCAGCATGGCTTCAGAAATGGTCGCTCAACAGCAAGCGCTCTACTGTCATTATCTAAAAAGATACAGGATGCTTTTGAGAGTGGTGATTCACTTGCGCTTACTTTATGCGACCTGAGCAAAGCTTTCGATTGTGTGCCTCATGGCATACTGATTAGGAAGCTCAACAAGTATGGTGTTCAGGGTACAGTTCTAAGCACAATCAAGTGCTACTTGGAAAACAGAAGACAAGTGGTCTCACTGGAAGGAGCATCATCAAGTATTAGAAATATGAAGCATGGTGTGCCACAAGGCTCTGTATTGGGCCCCCTGCTCTTCATACTCCTCATGAATGACTTCCCAGACAGCCAGGGGTCCATCCTCTTTGCGGACGACACCACACTGATAGCTAGAGGACAAACAACAGAGGAGGCAGCAGAAAGGTCAGTGGAACAACTAAATGCAGCAAAGTCCTGGTTTACTGCAAACAGGATGAAGTTAAATGAGGAGAAAACTAACCTTCTGGTATGTTCCCTCAAGAGGACTGCAGTGGAGTCTGATCCTGTGAAGCTGCTGGGTTTTTGGGTTGACAACAAGTTGAGGTGGAGTCAACATGTGGCTGAGGTCTGCAAAAGACTTTCCAGGGTTATATTCCTTATAAGAAAACTGAGACACATTGTCTCCAGGGATTACCTGGTCTCAGCTTATCACTCCCTTTTTCATAGTCACATCTTGTATGGAATCCTCCTGTGGGGACACGCGCCTTATTGCCATGATGTGCTGCTCCTGCAGAAGAAAGCAATCAGGGCCATTACTTTTGCGGACTACAGGGAGCACTGCAGGCCACTCTTCAAGGAGCTGAAGATACTCACCATCCACAGCCAAAACATCCTGTCCTCCTTGATGTATGTCAGAGACAACCTGCAGCAGCTGTCAACAAGAAATCAGATACACAGCTACAATACACGCCATGCAACTGACCTGGATGTTCCCCGATGTCGGTTGGCTGCTACTCAGAGAGGCTTCCCATCAGCTGCCTTGGGCTTCTACAATGGACTCCCAACTGAAGTAAAAAGTGCATCACGTGCAAGATTCAGCGCTCTCGTCAGGCAAAAGTTGATTGATAGAGCAATTTACTCGTTGGCAGAATTAGCTAATGAGCCTTTATTTTAATGACACAGTCTGTCTGGTAAACCCGGTCAAGGACGACGACAACAAGTATCAAGTATTAAGTAAGTATGATGTACTGTAATTTATCATTTTAATATCACATGGAGCATGGAACAATTTCAAGTGTATAATGACTGTAATGGATCATTCCAATATCGATAATGCCTACACCAGGTACGGAAGTGTACACAAGTATAGAATAAAAGTATAAAATTTATAAAAAGTGTTCAAATAACAATTTTCTATTTGTTTACACTATTTAATAACAATTCTATACTTGTATATAATATTTAATATTGATGACTAATGCTTTAATATAGGTGGATTACTGTTGCCAATAACTTGAAAGTAGGCCTATTAGAAAGATAAGATAAATTTAATTTGTTGGGAAAATATTATGATAATCACCAGTTTGAGGAATAATAATAATTAGTCATTCAACTCTTCATTTGGCAGTTTATCCTATGGGATACATCACTTTTATTAGCTATTTTTAAATTTCAAAAATTTTTGAGCTTCCATTTAGTTTTCAACCTTGAATCCATATTAAATTACTACTCACAACAATACAGTGTAGCCACAGAGCAACCAATAAACGCATGTATGTTTATGATGATTAATGCCAGTATTTGAAGTGGGCGGTAATGAAGCTCATAGTTCAGTATTAGATAAATCTGAAAACTCTATACAGTTGTAATGGATGAGGAATTTAAATAATTATGCTAATGATATAGATGAAGACAAATGCTGCTTTCTAACAGATATGCTTCATAAAACCATAGACTATGTAGGTGTCAAAACAAATTAGGAGTATTAATAACAATTTTAATATAGAGTGATTATAAAAGGACTTTACAACTTCGAAAGCACATAAATATTTATTGAAATTACTTACAGAATTGAGTAAGGTGTCATTTTGTTACAAAACACTTCAAGTTTAAATTGTAAGTGTTATTTTGGTTTGATGTGACAGCCGTTGATAATGCGACATACATCCCACCGATAATCGATTTCTTGTACCAGCATATCAGGTGTATCAGATAATCTTGTACTCGTACCAGCATATCAGACGTAACTTGTGCAACTGCAACGATCTAAATGTGATCCGATTTCGGAGGTGATTAAGATTGTCTGGTAGAGGCGGAACATAAACCTTATCCTTAATGAAACCTCACAGGAAGAAATCCATCGATGTTAAATCCGGTGAGTGAGGTGGTGATGCAATTGGCCCTGCATGGTAAATCCAGCGAAGGTGAGAGTTGATTGTCTAGAAAATCCCGATCTTTTTCGTGAAAAAGAGCTGGTGCACCGTCATGCTGAAAGTAAAAGGGCACTTGTTCATCTTGTTTAGCATGACGGTGCACCACCTCATTTCCACGGAGAAATTTCGGATTTTCTAGGCATTAGAAAATTAGCTGGTACGAGTGTGGAAAGAAATCGATTATTGGTGGTATGTATGTTGCATTACCAATGGCTGTCACATCGAACCAAAATAACACCCACGCCTTAAATTTTAAGTGTTTTGTAACAAAATGACACCTTCCTCAATTCTGTAAGTAATTTCAATAAATATTTATGTGCTTTCAAAGTTGTAAAGTCCTTTTATAATCACCCTGTATTTTTGACCTATATAAACTCTTGGGGAACGTTACCGTCCATAATAATGTTATTTAATAAACTAAATAAGTAATTATATTAGTGTTCTCAATGATTAAATCATAATATTCGAAAGGCTCGTCAATAGAAATGAATTATTCGCCGACAGTTGTGATTTCATTTTGATTTGTGTAATAATTGTTCAATTTGAATTGATTATAACTCAGAATATTTAAAAAATGGTTTCTTTATTGGTAAGAAACAAAAAATATTCAAAAACTATAGGGAAATCAAAATAAGATAATACAGTTAGGACAAGTTGAAAATTTATGTAATTGCAAAATAAAATGCCGAAGAGTATGTCAAGCTTTGACAACCCAAAACAGGTTTCAATAAAAAATACAAAGTTCAAACATAGAAGAAATTAAAACTACAATATGAATATAATATGAAAATTTTATAGATAATATATAATTTAGACGATTATAGATATAGAATATAGTACTGTATCTACAGTGAAGAAAATTATAAACTATTTCAAGAAGACAAGAATTGTATATAAAGAGGAAAAATAAAACGCATTTTGTTATTGAGAGGTTATCTTCTCAAGAGAGCGATGTAGATAAATATGTAATCGAATACAATAGATGAGCTAAATTATATGATTGAGGTTTTTGAGACTAATAGTTGACCGATTCCTACACCTGCGCACGACCACTTTTACTTATCCATAAAAAAATTACAATATGTCCACATTTCAAGTTGAGAAGGCGCTGCACTCTATTGGTTGATTGTTACCCTAGTCTGTTGTGCTGAAGGGAACATGAAATACCTCATTTAATATTGAAGCTAGTCGAGAAACATGGGAATCAATTGAAGATGACTGGAAGAGACTGCGGAAAGACTTGGAAAGCGGGTGGCTTCATGGTCGCTCTGATACGTTAGGATTCATGCACCTGTTACTCCCGTTGGATGGGTGACCACTTCAAGAGCAAACTCAGCTAAAATATATCATTCTTGAGTTTGCAAATCGCTTTCCGGTTGAGAATCAGCTGACAATTTTTTTTCATCAGCTCTATGTCCACTTATCTCTCATCATCATCCTTCCCATTACTCACGCACAAACCTAGAGTTCATGTGGATATCAACGTGGAAAAAATCACCAGCTCACATGAGAAAGCAATGTTATGCTTATTTAACCTAGAAGCCAGCGTTTGCAATTTTATCTGCTCTCTAAGACCTATAACAGAAAACTCAAAAATTTTATTTTTCAACCAATACAAATGCCATATTATGTAACACCAATACAAATGGAACCTGTTTTGCACCCTCTCAATATCATTGACTGCACCAACCAACTGAACAATATTGCATCCCACTTTGCATGAAAACACTGCACACTTCAATGACAGGAGTGTAAACATTGAAACTCTTTCACTACCTGCATACATATCCCTGGAGTCTGGATGAAATGTTCCTCTTTGATGATTGTCGATCAAATATGACATCCAGGTTTCTAGTCTCACATACTGTACTGCCAATTTGAAAACTGAATATCTGTCATCAATGACAGATAACATATACTCGTATTAAGGTGTTCCTTAACGAATAACCCGATTCATAACAGATTATTCATTTGGAAGAAGTGCTTCACTCCAACAAATTACTCAGACTCGACAAAAGTGCAGCTTAAATATTTAATATTCATTATAATTATCCCATATGCGGTCAAGCTTCAATGCTTTGCATAAAATGCCTGATTCCATCAGAAATATTCAGTTCATACTAGTAGTTCTGTGAACAGTAGACCTCGCGCAGTTATAAACCACAGCCTCCTCTAACACTGTCTATCAGAGTAAATTGCAAATAGATCATCACCGATAGAAAAGTTTGTACCTAATGTATTATCATTGATCCCCTCTTCATCACCAGGGTTCAAAATACTTGTGGAGAGTTGCCTTGTAAAATAAATAAATAAAATAACTAGTGACTCCCTGGGTTGGAGAACTTGCTCAAAAACTGTTTTATTGTAATCTTTGAAACCCGCAACTTTTAATTATACAGAGTTGATGAAAATTATGAAAACAGCTAAATATTTTTCATACAAGAATCATTGACAGTTTGTTTCATTGAGGATTCTATTTGTAATGAAAAATATAACTCTGTTGTTTCAACATCTTTGACCCTTATATTAATCCAAATTCATTTTTTTAAATGGTGGTCATGTGATACGGTGCATGACTTCGATACAGAGATCCAAGGGAAAATAAATACTCTTTAATGTTTCTTTCCATTACGAACTACTCGTTAGTGTGAAAACGACTAATGGCTGAGTTGGTGTATAGACAGTGCTAATCATCTGTTGTAAACAACTACTATCATCCGTTATCAAAAGTTGACCAAGTTGAAAGCAGACAAGGGTTGGGAGGAAATACTATGTTACTTTGAGTTATCAATTATTGCATGCGTCATTGTAATAATTGATAATCCACTCGACAGCTGATTTATGATGGAAAACTCTATAGTGTGACTTTTACAGTAATATTGGCGTATGAAGGAGGCTCCTTTTCCGTTTATCCTTAAATGCGAAATTTCAAAAAACCTTATATAGGGTGTCCCACCAAGGTTGTAACAGCCGTTGACCATAGATTCTACTCGACATTTCTGACAAAAAATGTTTAGTAAACTTTTCTCCTTTCGACCTTAGTTTTCGAGATATATAGATTTTGCGATATTTTCAGAATATGCCTACTTCCAGTCATTAAATATTCAATAACTCGAAAACTACTGGTCGAATTTCAATTTCAAGGGTATTGTTGGAAAGAGAAAAACATTTTTAACATTTGTTGTTAGATATTTTTTAGTTTTTTTATTAGTGCTTAAACTTGAAAAAATGTTATTCTTCAAATTCAAAGTCAAATTTCAAACAGTTTTTTCTCGATTTTTCTCCGGGTAATTATAATAGTTTCAATATTTCAAAAACTTCTCCATTTCATAAGCTTTCGAATGAGTATAAATTCGAAAAGGTAAGTTCCATGATAAAGTGTCACAACTACTAATATCTGGGATGAACACCTTCAAAATGAGGAAATTCACAAACAGCATGAATCAAGTGATGATCCTAAAGGGTGAAATCACCTGATTATTGCATTATTTTCTGTAGTTCATAGCCTAAATCCTATATAAATATTAATCATACAATTTTACAACATCCAACAAAATTTATTCATAGAATAATAATCCAAAATAGATGAATGAAAGAATTAAAAAAAAACTGATGGCAATCATTCAGATGGTAATCAAGATACATATGCTCACTGCTTACAGGAATTCAAAATAGCCTCCATTTCTTTTTATGCAACTTCTGCTGCCGTTTATCAAGCTTTGAGTTGCCCGTCTCATTTCGTTGGGCCGTTTCTTCGTTACTTTAAACGTCAATCGAATTCTGAGAATCAGTTTCCCCCTGGTCTCTACAGGTTTTCTGTAAACTTTACTTTTACAACCCCGAAAAGTAGAAGTCTATTGGAGTAAGATCAGGTGAGCGTGGTGGCCAACTTACGGGTCCACCTCGGCCAATCCACCGCCCAGCATAATTGTTATCAAGCCACCCACGGACGTTTCTAGCATAATGAGGGAGGCAGCCATCCAACTGGAGCCACATATTCTGCCTCAAATTGAGAGGTACGTCTTCCATCAATTCGTGAAGCTCATTGACCAGAAAGTCCATAAAAACTTCACCATTTATTCTTGCAGGGAAAATGAAAGGTCCATGTATGTGTATTGTGGAAATTGAAATTGAAATTGAAATTATATTTATTCTTCTTCTTAAGAAATACTAACAATACAGAATATACATAAACAAAACTTGAAGAAGGTTCCTCACATGGGCAAAGCCTGTGTGCGAGGAAGAATTTACAGCACCAGTTCTTGTGAATGTACTTTTATCAGTGATCTGTCCATAAAATGTTTGAAACACAATCTTGTGCTAAGATCCAACGGCAAAACTGCATCCTTGAGACAGTATCAGGTTCATTGAACTCTTGAGTTATTGCTCTTCAATATTCTTTGAACTATCATTTTTGAAACATCCTACATCCCAGCCGCCCACCGGATGCTGGATCGAAGATTATGCTCGAAATACTTTAGAATAAGATTCTCAAAAGCTTCAGAAATTAAGACGGGCCTCTCGTACCTTGAAACTGGTCCTAGACCCTCACCATCTTGACATCTGTCAATCTTAAAGACGTGTTATGAGATGTGTGTTTTCGGTCAGGAAAACGTCTCCTGTATACTCTCTCTGCCTCTCTTGAATTGCATCCACACTCTCCATACACCAATAACATGTTCAAGTACTCAATCAAGGTAAATTTCATGATAATGAACGCGAACACTTCTCTACTAGCCAAGTTGATACATATCATGCCAATTAACTGGAAAGCACACTGAAAACTATACTGAAAATAGGCTGAAACATACACTTCTTGTTATTTTATTCACGATTTATGGTACAGGAAATAATGCAAATTATTGAAAAAGTTATATCATTGTGGAATGTTAAAATGTTGATTAGAACTTGTGAATATTGTCAGAGAGAAATCAGGTGATTTCACCCTTAGGATCACCACTTGATGCATTCTGTTTTGTGAATTTCCTCATTTTGGAGGTGTTCATTCCAGTTATTAGCAGTTTTGAACACTTTATCATGGAACTTACCTCTTCGAATTTATACTCATTCGAAAGCTTATGAAATTGAAAAGTTTTTGGAATATTGAAACTACTATGATTACCCGGAGAAAAATCTGTTAGAAATTTGACCTTGAATTTGAAGATTGGCATTTTCTCAGGTTTAAGCCCTAATAAAAAACTGCAAAATATCTGAAAAAGGTTATTCTTGTCGAGTTTTTGTAAAACCAACGGTTTCTGAGTTACTTAAGAAACAAAATTTTAAATTCCCGCCATTTTGTTTTATGAATTTCAAAAATTATCATAATTTTTTCTAGCTTTGTCTAGTTGCTATAAATTTCAATTTTGCAAAGTTTCAATTTTGTATGTCTAACCATTATTCAGGAAAAAAATAAGTGAAAAAAGCAAAATGGCCACTGTGTGAGTAACTGAAGACTTCCGGACAATTTAAAGATGATATTTAGATATGTTTTTTACCCAGGAACAATGCCCTAGAGTATTGGTAGTGAGTTCGTAAACACCCTGTACAGTATATATCATCGTTCAATTCAAAAAGGAAAATACCTGTCGAATTTCATGTCTATTGCCGCGTTTTTTGCCGTCAATGAGGAACATAAATATAAACACACATTATATAATTTGTACTATAGTGAGGTCCACGTTATAATGACAGTATTTGATCAACTTTGGTTTTGCTATCCTTGTCTATCATTCGACAAAGCCGGTGGTACTATCCTTTTCTAGGTCCACAACGATGCCAATTATGTTTTTGACAATGTAGAAATATAATTAATTAATGAAGAGAATCGGCATCGCTATTCTTCTATCTTCATCCACTGCCATTATAACGTGGACCTCACTATAGGTATATTCTTTGAGAGTTAAATAACAGTCCACCTGATTCTTTATGGATTATCGTTGAGGAAGCTATTACAAGTTGTCCTTATAAGTCCATCTGTGCGAAATTATATGAGATGTTCTTTTGCTCAGGTTTCATTTTTCTATATTCTCATTAATATCTTCCTTTTTTAATATAATTATCTATATTTAAGTTTAGCTCCTTTTTCTGTTTCTTTGTTTATTTTTATGTTATTGAAGATAGTAGTTAGCTCCTTCTTTATCTTAGTTGTATAATATAAAATCTTAAATTAAAATTAAATCATCTTCTATTGTGATGGTATTATCTATATTCGATCATCTTGTATAGGCTGCTCATAGTTTTGACAATTTTTTTAATGCATGAAAAAGATGAAAATGGAGCTAACTACTATCTTTAATGACATAAAAAATAAACAGAAAAAGGAGCTAAACATAAATATAGAGATATTAAAAATGGTATGAAAAAATATGAATAAAGATATAAAAAAACATCTCATATAATTTCGCACAGATGATCTTATTAGGACAACTCTTAATAACTTCCTCAACGACAGTCCATAAGAATAAGGTGGACTGTTATTTAACTCTCAAAGAATATACCTAGTCTATTTATATAAAAAAATGAATGTCTGTTTGTTCCCTATAGATTCGAAAACTACTTGACAGAACGGCATGAAACTTTGGGAATATGTTGTGTGAATATTGGGGATGGTTTCTGACCAGACATTTTAATAGGGGGGCTAATAATAAATATTTATTAATCCATTTTATAGACCTATGTTTTCGAAATTGTTCGGCCGAGCGGCTACAGAAGAACGGAAAGATGATAATGATTCAAGATCGTGTGTGATAATATGATTTAGCATCTAAAGTTACTAGCAGTATTAAACAGGTTTTGAATTGATTGAGAAGAAAATGTTTTCGGAATAATAAATGCTGCATGACTTCCAACATAAGAAGTCCGTATTGAGATTTAAATAAAAATATTGATGAAATTATTGATAAAAATATTGATGAAATTCATGATTCACCAAATAAAGTCAAGTGTGACATGAGATACATTGACTTTTTGGCGGTACGAAGTTCGCCGGAAAAGCTAGTACAGAATATTGGATCCATATTGCTTGATACATTGAATACATAAATAAATACATCCATAAATAGAAATCTTAAACCTCACTTCACTCGGTCAATTATATTATTTTCCAATGGATACTATTTTATTGCTTGTGTTTCAGTTGTGAATTAAATTCTTGTATTTCAATAAATTGTATGATGTATTTTTCTGATGTGTCCTCATTCGGCATAAACGTGCACAGATGACTTCTTGTAACTTTGCGATTCATTTCAAACTGGATCCAAGTTGTCTTCTGTCACCGAGGCCGAGGCTATAGCTAATCTGTTTTTCTGAATTACAAAGTAAGGAAGGAGCATGAATGACAATATGGAGTTTATGTTATGTAACACCATATTATTCTCATCCAAGCTCCTCCCTTTTGTGAATTAATGTGCAATTTTTTGATGTTAAGATCTCGTCTCTTGAAAATGTATCTAAAATCGGGTCATTATTTTCAGAAACCATGTAAATAACATAGTTAATAATACTTTTAATGTTTTACAGGTTTGCTGGCTGGAGTTGGGCTGTTGACATATGCTTTCCGTGATTTCAAGAATTCCAAAGGAAAGATGTCACCTTCAGTGTACATCATGCAGTACAGAGTTATTATCCAGTCGACGGTGATTGGGTTCATCTCCATCGGTATGCTGTACAATATGGGAAAAACATTGATGGAGATGAGTGAAAGGAGGAACACGCTACCAGATACGAAGAGTAAAAGTAAAGATTAGTTTTGGATCTCATTGAACTGTTCTCCATCATTATTCTCTCAATTAATGTTAGTAGAAGAGTTGATACCGGATAATTCCAATAGTCTATTATGTAAATGTGTATATTTTCATTCAAGAATAACTGTCAGTATTTATTACAAAAGTTAGGTTATTTGATCCTAACTTAATTGGTTAATGTATCATACTCATAATTTTGCGCAAATTAAGTTATTTTTAAGTTTGAAGTGCTCATTTGTACAGCTCATTCTTTCGAGGTTTCCTGTCATTTTACACTTTGAATAATAATTTATTGTTGTAAATTCTCAATGAATAATCATTGTGTAAATAAGTGTTTATTTATTTATTACAAACATTGTTTATAAACAAAAAATGATTTATTCATAAATATATTTTAAATAAAAAACTGAAAAGTTGAGTTATCTAAACGTGAATCTTTGATTTGATTATTCCAGATTCGTATCTTATCTGTTTTATTTTGGGCATCTCTATCTAATAGATTTGATTATAGAAAAATGATATCAAGTGCTCCAACCTCAGTCTTTATTTATTGAATTGCGAAATGAAATTTTGAATATTCTTTCAAATAAATTGATAAGTTTATGGTGGTGATGCTCAATCTAAAGTTGCAATTCCTTGTAGTCTTATAGCGCAGCTGGCATGTCGAGCTATAAGCAGGCAGCTTGAGACGCGTCGTTACAGCCGTCGCGGCTATAAGCAGGCTGCTTGAGACTCGTCGTTACAACCGTCGCGGCTTTAAGCAGGCAGCTTGAGACGCGTCGTTACAGCCGTCGCGGCTATAAGCAGGCAGCTTGAGACGCGTCGTTACAGCCGTCGCGGCTATAAGCAGGCAGCTTGAGACGCGTCGTTACAGCCGTCGCGGCTATAAGCAGGCTGCTTGAGACTCGTCGTTACAGCCGTCGCGGCTTAAGCAGGCAGCTTGAGACGCGTCGTTACAGCCGTCGCGGCTATAAGCAGGCAGCTTAAGACGCGTCGTTACAGCCGTCGCGGCTATAAGCAGGCTGCTTGAGACTCGTCGTTACAACCGTCGCGGCTTTAAGCAGGCAGCTTGAGACGCGTCGTTACAGCCGTCGCGGCTATAAGCAGGCAGCTTGAGACGCGTCGTTACAGCCGTCGCGGCTATAAGCAGGCAGCTTGAGACGCGTCGTTACAGCCGTCGCGGCTATAAGCAGGCTGCTTGAGACTCGTCGTTACAGCCGTCGCGGCTTTAAGCAGGCAGCTTGAGACGCGTCGTTACAGCCGTCGCGGCTATAAGCAGGCAGCTTGAGACGCGTCGTTACAGCCGTCGCGGCTATAAGCAGGCAGCTTGAGACGCGTCGTTACAGCCGTCGCGGCTATAAGCAGGCAACTTGAGACGCGTCGTTACAGCCGTCGCGGCTATAAGCAGGCAGCTTGAGACGCGTCGTTACAGCCGTCACGGCTTTAAGCAGGCAGCTTGAGACGCGTCGTTACAGCCGTCACGGGTAGAGCACATAACCTATAAATTGATTAGATTTGTTGTGTTGACTCATTGGTTTGTTATGTTGTATGAACGTTATGGTGGCAGATGAATTGGAATTGTTGGCTACTATATTGCTGTTGAAATTCATTACAACTGAATCATCGAATCCAATGGTTATAGGTCATAGGTTATGTGCTCTAGCCGAGACGGCTCTAACCACGCGTCTCAAAACGCCTGCTTATAGCCACATCTCTCGAAACGCCTCTAATTTCACTTTTACAAATATACTCTTAGGGTTTCATCTATGAATGATTCTTAGATCTCGAGCTAGCTGAGTCCATTTAGTTGCAGGAAATTTCAGGATAACATTGGAAGTGCATGAAAAGAATATCATTACAAAACGCAAATCAGCTGGATTCTCAATTGCATGCAATTAATAACTCAATGCAACTTTTATCGGCTTTCTACCGCTTTAATTTGAACAACTGACAGATTCTAAATGAAAGGCTGAAAAGACATAACTTCACTAATCATGGGTTGCATCTAAATCGATCTGGCAAAGTAATCTTCTGTAATAGATTGGCAGAGCTGATTGAAAGCCGTTTGCAATCCTCTGGTTTAAAAACAGTCAAAAAAACAAATAACGATTTTTTAGTAAATTGGCTCAAAACAGGGAAAGGGAAATAGCTACAAATGCTAGAGATAGAGTAGCACAAGATGGTAAGGTTTTTAGTATTTATCATCAAAATATTCAGTATCTTCGCAACAAAATTGACAGATTAGAAGTATTTCTTAAACAGCAGGATCCTGACATTGTTATTTTCACAGAGCATGGCTTAAAAATAAAGGAAATAAATCAAGTTAGGATTCCAGGCTATTCACTGAGATCAGAATTTTGTAGAGTAGCTCATAGAAGTGGTGGTGTATGTATATTCACTAGCAATGCTAAACATACCCAAACTTATGAACTGGATTTTGTTAAGAGATTTTCTGTTGAGATGGATTTAGAGGTGACGGGACTAAGGTTAAAAATTGATGATCGATTGAGGTAGCAGTGTTAGGTATCTATAGGTCACCAAATGGAGACTGGCAAAAATTTTGTGAGCTGCTCCATACACTTTTGGAAATTACAACCGCTCGTTTCACAAATGTTATAGTGGTAGGAGATTTCAATACCGATTTTTCCAGGCAGGATAAAATGACAGAGGATATTAGAGATATTATTAATATGAATAATTTAGAAATTAAGGTCCACGAATATACAAGAGTAACTCGAACTTCACAGACAATTATTGATAATATCCTCACAAATATAGAAGGTTGTAATGTCAGGTTAGGTAGCTCAGATCTATCAGATCATAACTATCAAATTTTAGATGTTAAGTTGCAGGGCCAGAATCCAAGCAGAAAAAAAAACTTTTGTGAGAGAAATTCAGCAATATGAGCTAAGAAATATAAATTGTTTGAAGCAGGAACTGCTTCAAGAAAATTGGAGTAGTGTTTATAACAGTTGTAACCTAAATTACAAATATAAGCAATTCATTCATACTCTAGGATTTCACATTAGTGTATGCTGTCCGTTAAAAAAAGTCAAAGTAAAAAGTAAATTAAACAAAGTAGATGAATGGATAACTGAATATATTCTTACTCAAAGAAATATTGTTAGGGAAGCTTATGAGGAATTTAAATTAGTGAGGGATGTTCCGAGTGAAGTCAAATACAAATGTCTAAAGAAAAACTATGCAAAAGAAGTGAGGAAAGCTAAGTGTAAGAAAACAGCTGAAATATTAACAACTAGTACCAATTTTAACTCTGCTGTTTGGGAGGTAATTAATAGAAATAGGAGAGCAGCTCAAAAAGATACAGTTACTAATGTCCCTAGGATAATCGATGAACATGGAAATTATATGGATGATAGTATAGACATTTGTAACTTTTTCAATAAGTATTATCAACAGGTTTTGCATATAATCTCCAAAAGTCACTGAACACTAATACTTATAATACAACTACATTAAATGCTGAGCCAATTGAAAAGGTTTTTAAATTTTATCCATTATCAAGAGATGAATTGTCAAGAATAATAAAAAATTTGAATAACAAAAAAACAGTAGGATTGGATGGGGTCTCAAGCAAAATTTTAAAAGAATGTGTATATTAATACTTCACTAGAGCAGGGTATTTTCCCTGATGATCTGAAACAAGGAAAAATTTTGCCAATTTTCAAGAGCGGTGATTCTGAAAGAGTTGAAAATTATAGACCCATTAGTATTCTAAATGTAATAAGTAAAATTCTTGAAAGAGTAGTTTTAAATAGGTTATTGATGCACCTGGAAGAAATTAATTTCATATGTGATGAACAGCATGGGTTCCAGAAAGGGAAATCTACTAAGACTGTAATAGTATCCCTTGTTGAAAGACTAATAGATATAATAGATTCAGGTGAGAAGGCAGCCGCAATATTTCTTGATTTATCCAAAGCTTTTGATTGTGTGAACCATAGAATATTATTGGAAATACTAAAAACTGTAGGTGTGAATGGTATAGAACTAAAATGGTTTGAATCATATCTCATAGGTAGAAACCAGTGTGTTGAGCTTACCAAGGTGGATGGGAATGAAATAGTAAAAATTAAATCTCAAAAACTGGAGGTCCAGGCTGGAGTACCTCAAGGCTCAATTCTGGGTCCCTTACTGTTTCTGTTGTATGTGAACCAATTACCAAAAGAGTTAAAAGATCACAGAGCTCTGTTGTTTGCTGATGACACATCGCTTATCTTTAACAATTATTTATTAGATAGTCTAGAAATAAATGCTTTTACTGGAGTACAGTCAATTGTCCAATTCTTGAAGCAAAGGCAATTAACAATAAATAGTAAGAAATGTCAATTCCTACAATTCAAAAGTAAATATAATTCAGTAGAGGATAGAGAAATAAATGTGTTTGTAGAGGAAAATGAATTAGACCAAGAAGAGAAAGTAGCATTCTTGGGAATTTTATTGGACAGGAAATTAACATGGCATCCTTACAATGAGAGGATATGTAATAAGATATCATCTGGGTATTTGTCCTGCGGCAGCTTGCTAGGCTGAATGATAAAAAACTACTGTTAACTGCTTACCATGGACTTATACTATCTCATATTAGGTATGCTATTTTAGTATGGGGTAATTCATCTCAACAAAATATGGACAGAGTGTTTAAGATTCAAAAGAAGGCACTCAGATGTATAGAGAAAGTGAATAGGTTAGACTCTTGTAGGCCTTTATTTAAAAAGCTTGGTCTATTAACTGTGCCATCTTTGTATGTATATGAAGTTGTAATGCATGTGAAAACGAGTGGTGTGATCCAGAATTCAGATGTTCATGAGCATAATACGCGAAACAGAGCAGATTATCATATAATGGGTCACAATAGTAGGTTATTTGAACAAAAAACAGATTATATTGGTAGGAAATTTTATAACAAGCTACCTCAAATCTTGAAAAGTAATGACGATTTGAAGATTTTCAAAAAACAAATGAAAAAAATATTTAGTTGATAGAGCTTTTTATAGTGTACAAGAATTCCTTTCAAACCTTAACTAGGTTGAACTACTTAGTGTTAGAATTATTATGTAATAACATGACTTGTCTTATACTCCATGACTGGAGTCTTTAGGACGTAATCTTAGGACGTAAGATTATGGTTGAATATCAAAGGCATTTTGAGGAGCGAGTTTTCCAGACAGGGGCTCACTAGTTATCAACTGTAGAATCGATGACGAACGGCTCTACACAAAAATATTAGCTTATTCTGGGAGTTCAACCCAACACCCACTAATTGCTGGTCAGCTAATTTGACCACTAATGGTCCAATTCCTAAGCGACGATTGTGACCGCGGTGTAATCAACATACTGCAATGATATACAGTAATAGACTACAGCCGTTGATACTGTCGTCGCACTGCTAGAGTCGTACAGTCGTCGCTTAGGAATTGGACCTTAAGGAGTTAGGTATCTTTATTGATGCAGATGAAAATATATTATACTGGCTGATAATATACTAATTATAATAGTAATATCGAAGAATAATAATTATTGAACAATTATTCGAAGATGAATCCAGTCTGTATTAGGCCTATCATATGCATTGTGTTGCACCTACTCCTACATCATAAATTGGCGGAGTTTGAATTGATGAACCATTTCTTGGAGCAGAAAATGATTTCGATTAACAATTTCAGAATATGTGATAAGAGACGGAAAAATACACTCAATGAGATAAGTATTAAGTTTGTTAATAACAAACCGGTAAATGTGTAAGTTTATCTAAGTTTGTTAATAACGAACCAGTAGTTGGCTAAGTTCATCCAATATTATCAGCCCCCCTCGTGAGCAGTTCTATTTAAGTAGCTTCAAAAGAATCCTTACGTTGTCCTCTACAAATTTACTGCTATATTCGTTATTCTAGTACTTTGTATATCCTCTATTATAATTTTATGAAATTCTCATCAGCGGTTAGCCTATGGTACTTGAGCTTCAAATGACATGATGTGTGTGAATGGTAGGACTTACCGAACTCAACGAAATTAAACTTTTTAATATCTCAGATACATTACGGTACGTATGGTTTTGTACCTACTCTACTTTTATCTATGGCTCACTGATCCACTGTTTCTCGTGTTAGCAGGGCTGTAATTGTGTAGGATTGAGACTTGATTCGAGTGTTTTTGTAGCAGAAGTTTATTGTAAGGGGATGAGGATGAGGTGTCCCAGGGGAGGGATGGCCTCAAATTGGGGCCATAACTCGACGACTCCCCAACCCCCTCGACCCCTCTGCGAGAGAAACTTTCAAGGGTGAACTTTGTGCGATTAATGTCCAGTAAAATAACTCTAAGTTGACAATATTCTAGGAGAGAAACTTTTCCTGACAATACAACAACAGATGACAATCAAACTTTCTAAATTAGCGGCGTTTTTGTTCTAGAACTTTCTTCTGAGAAAAGTATCAAATAGTAACTTATGTTTTGAAAATGGATATTGCGCCACCTATGCATGTGTGTTGCATGAAAATAAATAAATAAATGAATGTTTATTTCCCCAAAAGACGAAAACTACTACATCAATTACAGAAAATATTAGATAAATAACAATTACATACAATTTAGTTACAATAGAAATTTCTTATAATGTGTCCTCTACATGTTTAGTGTTTTCTGTGTGGAAATTGACCTACTATGCATCCACTATGGCCTACCATGTTCTAGAGTAGGTTTTGTTTGTTTTGTTTTTTGTGCGGATTATTAGTTAGTTGGTGTTTAGTAAGTTATTATATAGGTGGTTAGTTGTTGTTCGAAATTGTAACCTATGTTATAACAATATGAATACTTCTTTCCACTTTGAATTCATGAAAGATTTTTCATGAATTTGCAAATAAATACCAAAAATAACTTCAATTTTAATACCAAATACGTTTTCAGTCAGCTCATACATTAAGCTGGTTCTGTAGCCTAACAGTGGCGCCATTCCACCAAAATGTTAGAGAGTGCAAACACCAGTGGTTATGGGTTGGGTAGGGGGTGTGATATACCTCTAATGAAGCGAGGTTCGAGGTTTTTCCTAAAAATATAACATTAGAAGATGCAATTATATGCTTCATTTTTTCTATTTAAAGTTATAATACAAATATTTTCATTATTAACAAGTTAGTAGTTTATTGATATATAATTGGATATTTATTATACATATACCGTATACAGACAGAGCGGCCCAAAAGAACCAGTGGTTATGGGTTGGGTAGGGGGTGTGATATACCTCTAATGAAGCGAGGTCCGAGGTTTTTCCTAAAAATATTACATTAGAAGATGTAATTATATGCTTCATTTTTTCTATTTAAAGTTATAATACAAATATTTTCATTATTAACAAGTTAGTAGTTTATTGATATATAATTGGATATTTATTATACATATACCGTATACAGACAGAGCGGCCCAAAAGAACAGTTATTCAAAGTTGGTGAGATTCATAGAAACAGCTTAATTTTTCTTTTGATAACTCTACAGTAGATTTGATTGGGGATAGTATTCGAATTAAAAAACCTACTATTTAAAAAAAGATACATTGAGCTGTTACTAATATAATCCTCATCAACTCTGAACACACATAACTGATGGTCTGATTGTGCTCTTTCTTCTGCTTCTATTGTGGCACGTTGCAACTTTCTGATTCTCACGTTCAATTCTTGCTGATAATTCACTGATTTTGTTCAAATTGTATTCACTCTATCAATGCTTTAGCCATACTTTCAAGGCTATTTAGCGTCGTCGTTGATACTGTAAAAGGAATAATATTATAGATTATACTACTGCTGTTTAAATTATAAAATTTGTTCGTGCGCAAATACACGACAGGAGGAGGATTTATGATCGTCTAGATTTCCAATTTTCTATATGCCGTAACCTGAAAGGTTTTGTTTAATCATGTTTTAAATCATGTTGGGGTTTTATGTTAATATTATGGTTTTTTGGAAATTATGATTCTATGTTGTTGGCAATATGTTGATATTATTCGAAATGCTTTGATTATTATTATCATAGATAATAAACACAAATAATGAAACATATATTTGATCAGATAGTTTTAGCAAATTGGAAGTTTGGACAATATGAATGTCACCAAACAACAATACCTGAGCTCGTGGTCAACGTCGGTAGTTTACGCACAATCCAATACATACCTTAAGAACCTTCAAATAATAATTATACATTATTTTTAGCATTAGCATCATTCATTTTTATATTTGATAAAATTAGACCAGTCCGGCCTAATTGATTATGAATGCCAAACCTGATTGGATTTTCACTAGAAGAGAGTAGATAATGTAATGCTTTTTAATATTACAATATAACAAAGTAAATTAAAAAAAAATATTTCAATACAACGATAACTAGGTATTTTTATTTTCTACTTGATAATCATTTGTAAAGAAACTACCGCTAATAAATTTCCTCATCTAGGTACAAAAATAACTCCTTGAGTTACAAAATTGAATTCAGATTAAAAATAGAAAGAAACCAGTATATTTCAAAATAATTATGATGGAGGTCATAATGATTATCAACTTGTACGCCACTCCAAAGACTAAATAAAAATTCTTAACTAAAGTGACAATTTTCTATCAATATCTAACAATTGCTTTCATCTTGATTCTTGATCAATTATCAAATTTTTATTCCTTTGATAGAGTAATGTGAACTGTAAGATCAATGAGCTATCATGTGCTTTAATAATAATAATAATAATAATAATAATAATAACTTATTATTTTCATTTTTCCATCCTTGAGCATCCTAGCATTCAGTACTTCGTAAAACTGCAGTCAGAATGATGCTATTCAATTTACTTCACTTATTAGGATAAGATTCTATAATTTTTAAAAATGGATCTTCTTCTTTACTACTTGGTATCTCTTTGAAGAATGGTAATTCAGTTGCTATGATTCATTCAAATAGGCTTTTCGTCTACAGTTAACAATTCATTTAACTTGATCATTATCTTATCGGTCAATATATTCTATATCGTTTACTCAATAATTCCATTGAAAAAAGTTTTTTAATAGGTCTAATTTAATGCTCAATTATTATAGAAAATTACTAGTACACTCTTTATATTTTATATAAACAAACTAGTATCGTTCAGTTATGCCATTTTCAAGTGTCAAAATCAAGAAAATTTTGGCATAACTCAAAAATGGCATAACTGCTCGAATCTAGTTTTTTATTTATAAAATATAAAGAGGGTACTAATAATTTTCTATAATAATTGAATCTCATTAAATTTTATAGTTCATTCTCCAAATTAAAAATTCTTCAAGATCTTATTATGTTACTTCCCAATAATTGGAAAATAAAGTTTTCTTCTCTATTGTGATAACGTTATCAGAGAGATGAGATAAGATTAAAATGATTTGATTACTTTATTCATGTATGTGTGTGTGAGATTAGATTAGATTTCTTTATTTATGTATGTTACAATAATTACTGGCTTATACACTAATTTACATTAAATGACGGTAATGCTAATTATTCAACGAATTTTACTAAGTATAAAAAATTGATCAATGAGAATAAAGATTAAATGCAATTAGAATAACGACAATATAAAATTGTAATGTAACTTCATAAATCGGCGGTATTTCAACAAATAATTGTCGATCCTCTAAGAAGGATATAAAATAATATCCTTCCCATAATCACAGGACCGGGTTGTGATGGAATACAGCTGTTGGGAATATTATAGCATGTGAATATATGATTTGAATCTAGAATTATGGGATTAATGAATAAGATGGATGATATTAGAATGAGTAATAGTGAATACAATATTGCATTAATGATTCAAAATAGATAAATGAAATAAACGTTATAGGGTGGGATTCAATTAAAATTTTAGAAATTATAATTAAGTAATAATGACGATATACAATACTAAAGAACAGAAAATGTTGAGATGAGATGATGAACATATATATTATATAAGATGAATGAATGAATGGAATGAAGAATGGAAAGGAAGGGAGATCAGAATATTTGTCATGTAGTGCTCTAGGGTTGGACAGACTCAGTCATTTTCTCTATAAGATATTTTTTCAAAGACAAGATAAAGCCCGCTCGGCTCTCAATGCATCTAATAGAGTTGGGGAGTTTATTCCATTCACGACAAGCACTGACAAGGAACGATTTAGAATAGATAGTAGTTCGGTGATTAGGTATCCTAAGAGTATTTGCACCAGTTCTAGTATGGAAAGCATCTATCCTCCTACCATCGGAAAAAAAATTAAAATCATTTTTGAAATAATTAGGATTGCCATATTTTAAAGTATCTCTAACAAGTTTGATTATTCTGAAACGTTTCTGATCGGGAAGCTTCAGGGTAGAACTAGCAATGTGTGCTGGGGTGATATGTTCATGGCGTTCAAGAGAGTAAACAAAACGTAGACAATAATTTTGGCAGCGCTGCATTTTATCATTAAGTGTAACTTACATGGCATTAAGGACAGAGTTGCAGTACGTGAAATGTGGAAAAATCAAAGATTGGACCATTAATAATCGTATACTTCTAGGAAGAACATCTTGTAATTTTTTCAGTGAATGCATTGCTGAGAAAACCTTTCTACAGGTTTTACTGACTTGCTCTGACCAGTCGAGGTTTTTATCCATAATGATGCCTAGGTTTTTCACTGAGCTGCAGTAGGGGATCACATTACCATCAACAGTTATTTTATGTATCGAGTTGAAGTCGATATTGTTTACTAAACGTGAGTAACCAATAATTATGGGTTGTGTTTTGGTTGGGTTGAGTCTGAGGCCGTTCCGTCTTGTCCATTCCACTATCGAACTTATGTCTTGATTCATTTTTTGCACGGTTTCATTTAGTTTAGTGATAGGACAACTTGCATAGATTTGAAGGTCATTTGCATATGTATGGAAACTGGAAAATTTTATAGAAGAGGGGAGGTCATTTGCATACAGAGTAAAAAGAAGAGGGCCTAAAATTGAACCTTGAGGAACACCATGTGAAACATTTAACCAATTCGACCTGTTCTCTCCAAGAGAGACACATTGTTTCCTATCTGTAAGATATGAATTAAACCAAACTATAGATTGATGACTAAAACCAAGAATAGCATTTTTTTTAGAAGAAGTTAGTGATCAACAGAATCAAATGAGAGAGAGTGTGAGAGGGTGAGGGAGAGAGATTAGATTAGATTAGATTTCTTTATTCATGTATGTTACAATACATAATACACAATACACAATACAGAGAGGGAGAGAGAGGGAGACAATCTATTACCTTCTGTCACAGAATAAAACAATCCAAGTTTTAGGTATAAGTAGGATATACATATACAATCTAAGTACCTATAAGTTTTCTCTGCTTCTGTCATGGAAATCATAGTTCATATAAGAGTCAATCACAACTTTTATTTTTGTTCCCTCTATAATTTCAAAACAATTTTCGTACATATTATTTTCAAAATTCATTATTTCATCATGATGATACATTTTGTTTTGCTAAGAATGATGCCAATATGAGCTCTAAAATGTGTGGATGATTCTATTAGATTCCAGTTTTTAGAAGAGAGAGAGAGAGAGAGAGAGAGAGAGAGAGAGAGAGAGAGAGAGAGAGAGAGAGAGAGAGAGAGAGAGAGAGAGAGAGAGAGAGAGAGAGAGAGAGAGAGAGAGAGAGAGAGAGAGAGAGAGAGAGAGAGAGAGAGAGAGAGAGAGAGAGAGAGAGAGAGAGAGAGAGAGAGAGAGAGAGAGAGAGAGAGAGAGAGAGAGAGAGAGAGAGAGAGAGAGAGAGAGAGAGAGAGAGAGAGAGAGAGAGAGAGAGAGAGAGAGAGAGAGAGAGAGAGAGAGAGAGAGAGAGAGAGAGAGAGAGAGAGAGAGAGAGAGAGAGAGAGAGAGAGAGAGAGAGAGAGAGAGAGAGAGAGAGAGAGAGAGAGAGAGAGAGAGAGAGAGAGAGAGAGAGAGAGAGAGAGAGAGAGAGAGAGAGAGAGAGAGAGAGAGAGAGAGAGAGAGAGAGAGAGAGAGAGAGAGAGAGAGAGAGAGAGAGAGAGAGAGAGAGAGAGAGAGAGAGAGAGAGAGAGAGAGAGAGAGAGAGAGAGAGAGAGAGAGAGAGAGAGAGAGAGAGAGAGAGAGAGAGAGAGAGAGAGAGAGAGAGAGAGAGAGAGAGAGAGAGAGAGAGAGAGAGAGAGAGAGAGAGAGAGAGAGAGAGAGAGAGAGAGAGAGAGAGAGAGAGAGAGAGAGAGAGAGAGAGAGAGAGAGAGAGAGAGAGAGAGAGAGAGAGAGAGAGAGAGAGAGAGAGAGAGAGAGAGAGAGAGAGAGAGAGAGAGAGAGAGAGAGAGAGAGAGAGAGAGAGAGAGAGAGAGAGAGAGAGAGAGAGAGAGAGAGAGAGAGAGAGAGAGAGAGAGAGAGAGAGAGAGAGAGAGAGAGAGAGAGAGAGAGAGAGAGAGAGAGAGAGAGAGAGAGAGAGAGAGGGAGACAATCTATTACCTTCTGTCACAGAATAAAACAATCCAAGTTTTAGGTATAAGTAGGATATACATATACAATCTAAGTACCTATAAGTTTTCTCTGCTTCTGTCATGGAAATCATAGTTCATATAAGAGTCAATCACAACTTTTATTTTTGTTCCCTCTATAATTTCAAAACAATATGTGGAGGCAAACAGGTAAAAACCCAAAACATGCCTCCTTAACACAGTTATACTATATAAATGTTATAAATATTTATAAACTTAGAATAAAAACTTATACATAGAAAATCAAAATCAAAATGATAATAAATAATTATTATAAACATATAAAGCATAAATCTTCAAATAAAAGGAATAGAATGAAATGAATCTTCGGATTAATAATAACCCCTTGAAAAAAATTAATAAGATTAAAAATAATAATTTGATAATCAGTAGAGGGGGAAAAATAATAAAATGAGTTTATGAATTAATTATTACAAACTAGGAACTCGATTAAATCGATTATATTTTTACAAAATTCATTCACTTCATATGAAAGAGGAGATTCTGTTCTTCAAATCGAGACGAAATACCATTTTTATCATTACGGGTTACCGAGATAACAGTTTTGAATATAGAAATTGGCCATTTTTCTGTGTATTTAAATATGGGTAAAATACACTAAAATAAGATTTTCTTATTTTTCCATCAAAATTGAGTTATGATACATGATTTTGAACCGCCTTGACGAGCTGAGAAGAATGAGCTGTGGAACAAGGAGATCTGACCAGTCTGTCAAGAGTTATAAGTGTTTAAAGTTTTGATCCCTGACGTATCCTTATGGGGGCCCCCCACCAGGAAATAATGGAATTAAGTGTATCTAAATAATGGAATTAAGTGTATCTAACGGGTGATTCTCATAGAAAATAACCCTCTTCTGATGATTTCAGTCGAAATATGTTTTTTTTTGTTAGGACGACCTTGAAAAGGTATTATAATGAAAAACTTGTATTTTTACTGAATGATTTGTTTTCTATTTTTGGGTGTCCCCCCTCCCCCTCTACTAAATTTGTAAATTCGCAAGTAAGCCTGTTCAGAATTAATTGCTCTTTCACGTAATGTGTGGTTTTTTCATCATTACTAGTGAAATATCCAAGTTGTATAGGGTGAAAGTGGTGAGTTTGCTTGATTTTGAAAAACCCTTGAAAAATACCCCTTTTTTGAAAATTCGTAGCTCCGGAACCAAAAACGGTAGAGTCCTGCGCGACCACTTTCGCGAACGATTTTTCTTGAGAAACTCAAGGTTTTCGAGATTTAATGAGAAATTCGAAAAAAGTCCGAAATTTTGAGGGTTTTGGGGGTGAATCCGCCCTCTGGCGTGTCAGCAAATTTCGGATTCGAATTAACCGCCCAAAATACATATAGAACCGTCGAGAAAAATTCTTTCAGGGCTGTTTCCTGAAAAACGACCATTTGCCTGGACTATATTGAATAATCCACAATAAATGTCAATAATTTGAAGTTTTTGAGTTTATCTTTTTCTCCTTTCCATTAACCCTATTAAAATCCTTAGATCACAATACCTCATATTCCTTTTTAAATTCCTAAACTTCCTTTTAAATTTCATGATTTTTTTCTCCTTAGTTTATTGTTGCTGTAAAATCTATTTAGGTTCAGCGGGACCAAATTTTTAATTTTTATTGAATAAAATGATTGATTGAAAGCTAATCATACAATGAATTGTACAAAGTATGAATAACTATATAATCGGAATAAAAATGGAATGCAATATTTTCATGATACAATAATGTAGTATTGTAAATAGCTAAATAGGTCAGCTTTCCTTTTTTACAGTTTCCATTAACCCTATACGATATTAATCATCCATGGACCATTTAATGCCTCATACTCCTTTTTAAATTCCTAAACTCTCAGTTTTCATGAAAAAGATTGTTTCTCCTTAGTTTATTGTTAAAGTTAACATATTAATTGCAGGCACCTACTGTAAAATCGTTTAGGTTTAGCGGGACCAATTTAATGCATTTTACTGAATAAAATTATTGATTGATTTGAACAGATAACTTTTTAGGGAAATAATATCATTCTCATTAACAAATAATGGGAGAGATGAATGGAGCTAATGAATCAGGTGCACCTGAACCAACGGTCACACAATGAAATTTCGATTAGAAGAATTATTCGACTTTTCTGAACAGTCTTTTTTCTACATGGAAGTTTAGGTAACTGCATTTGAAATCGAGTTGAGCTACAATAATAACTTAATCCTGTACACAGAACGGGGTAGAACGAAATGTAGGAGTATGAATACAGTTGGAGTACAGATGGAACTAGAGGTGGGGAAGGGAGAGAGAAGTAGGAGGAGAAAGAGAAGTGAGGAGAGCGGAGATTGGACGCGAGATGAGTAATTTATGCTTCTCGGTTGCCTGCCACCGTTACCCCCAGGAGACCACAGCTAGAGCTAGAGCTAGGGCACAGCAGTCAGCAGTGATACACTCTTCTCTAGTTCGCAGCCTCCATTTACATATTCGGACACGCTGTACTGTTATTTCGGAAACACGTGTTTAATGCTTGAGAGCACGTAAGTGCCCCAGTCACGTATCACGTACTGCCGCGCCGCGCCGCAGACGCAGATAACTCGCCTCGCGCGGCAAAACCATGTCAACTGCGGACTGCAGCAGCAAAAGACTGCATTCACATCACGCCGCTACGACACATTAACTCGAATTAAGACATGTTGCAGCAGTCTGCTCGCTGCATACTAGATTCGAATCATCTCCATGCCACCACGCCATCCGAGTCTTCACTCAGTTTGTGCCATCATTAATCGAGCTGAATTATGCATTCAGGTTGACCGCTGTATCAACAATCAAATGTTTTCGGTTGGATCAGACTTTACTTACGAGCCACAACATCCCTGTGTGGACTGTGGCCTCCTCAACAATCCGCCTCCAGTCATCCCTTTGATTTGTACTTTTCTTCCATTTCACCAATCCTAAGCTTGTCAAATCTTTCTCCACATACCGTAGACAGATCTGATGTAACAATAATTTACATAGAAATTAAACTTATGATGTGTTTGAAAAATGGTATAAAAACTTATAATTTATCGAGAAAACTGTATGCCTACACTTTAGGTGGATGTGGTGGAAGGAGTTTCTACTCTTTTGAACAACTAAATAACGACATAGCAGTCAGGTATTTATGAATAAAAGCTATTAGCTTCTTCTCACATTTGTGGAGCGCTTTCGGACACTAGGCCCTTCATCAACACTGGTTGACACTTCCGTTGTGGTCGTGTCAACGAGTCAACCAGTGATGGTGAAGGGCCTAGTGCCCACAAGCGCTCCACAAATCTGAGTAGAAGCTAATATAACTTTTATTCATGAATACCTGACTGCTATGTCGTTATTTAGTTGTTTAAAAGTGATTATTAACAAGCAGTTCGTAATCGAAACAAACATTGATGAGTATTTTCTACTCTGCTGTAATTTGTCTGAAAATAATGAGAAGTTTGAGAAATCCAATGATAGAAAGGTCAATAATTAATTACATGTCGGTGTATCTTCCATCTCCAAGATATTTGACCTTGGAAAAGTGTGGTAGAATGTAATATCGGCACAAAAAGTTGAAATTAATGTAAATCGTATCAACCAAATGAGCTGATAGACATAAAAGGAGCATGGTAGTATTCTATAATTTGTGTATTTCTGCTTGAAGTTGTTTACTGGGAAATATATTTCTTAAACCAGATCCAAAGCTATTTCTTGCATTAAGCCTACTAGTACGGTAGAGTCTATAATTTCTTAAACAGTACGCCATAACTGTTCTTTTTCTCCCAACTGCTGTACTCCATCAATATCAATGATTCGTTATGAGTATTATATATTACAAACATTGAATATCGTAAACCAATTCAAACAAAGTTGTCTACGATATCGAATGGAACACTTCAAATATTATAAAATTCTGAACACATAATTATAATTGAATAACAATAATCATAAAAATATGAAAGAAAGTTCAGTATTTCAAATAGGCACTTCAAGCGAAACAGACTAAGAAGTTGAGTGAGTTTGTATAATGTTTATTATTTTACCACATACCCTCCTGTTAACAAATTTATCAATTATAAGTTTACTCCGTGATAAGTACATAAATTACTGTGTACGACTTGTTTATTCACCGATCAATGATAATTCTACTGTCGGTATGTAGTTTACTCTTCACTGTTTATAAGTTTTAATAAAAACACTTATCAATTTAAATACTAATAGCAATTTGCATTGTACAGAATGAACAAGTTATGAATTGAATTGAATAATTTTTAGACATCGTAAGTTGTTCACATTGTACTTGGATTTGCTTTATTGTGTAGAATTAGGCTTAGCAGTTCATAGCAGTCGACTATCTGAAGCATTACAGTAAAACCTACTTGCTGCCAGGATTTATCGACGGGCTGTTATCGGAAGGTGCAGTGCCGTAAACTTATAAGACGTCCTTCACCCCTCACCACTACCCTGCTCTTTGTTTTAGAAAAAAGTAACACAAAAACATTTTCAACTCGCTGGCTGGCTGACTTTGGGAGTGTTCCCTCCACACTTTATTCGCTTGCAGTTATTTAAATCAGCGAGTGCAGTGCATGTCGTATGCTATGCTTATCTACCACCTTCCCCTTATTCTGACATAACGTGCAACTTATTACCGCCGATCACTGAAATTGCAAACACAGCCTAAATATATTTACAAATTGCGCAACAGATAAGTGGCGAAACGACTCTATCGCTGTGTTTCTCCTGATTTATTTCCTATCTAGAATTTACCACTGTTGAAAGCGAATTACTACTTTTACCTCATTCAATACAACATTATTATATCATTCACTATAACCCAACTACATACATACACTACTACGAATAATGACAATACATTCTATTACACTTGGCACACTGCAACTTATTAACTCTGGCGCCCGATCCAATATAGTCTGGGTGTTTACTCTGATAAGCCGATAAATATTATTCTATTTGTTTCAAAACACTTGTATGATAGTTTATGGTTATGCGTTATTTCGAATTTGATATACTTTTCTGGAACAACTGTTTGTTTATTTTGTTGCTGCATTCCTAGAAAGTAATAGGCTAAAGCCATTGAACTTCGACCAAAATAGCAGTGATACACTCTTCTCTAGTTCGCAGCCTCCATTTACATATTCGGACACGCTGTACTGTTATTTCGGAAACACGTGTTTAATGCTTGAGAGCACGTAAGTGCCCCAGTCACGTATCACGTACTGCCGCGCCGCGCCGCAGACGCAGATAACTCGCCTCGCGCGGCAAAACCATGTCAACTGCGGACTGCAGCAGCAAAAGACTGCATTCACATCACGCCGCTACGACACATTAACTCGAATTAAGACATGTTGCAGCAGTCTGCTCGCTGCATACTAGATTCGAATCATCTCCATGCCACCACGCCATCCGAGTCTTCACTCAGTTTGTGCCATCATTAATCGAGCTGAATTATGCATTCAGGTTGACCGCTGTATCAACAATCAAATGTTTTCGGTTGGATCAGACTACTTACGAGCCACAACATCCCTGTGTGGACTGTGGCCTCCTCAACAATCCGCCTCCAGTCATCCCTTTGATTTGTACTTTTCTTCCATTTCACCAATCCTAAGCTTGTCAAATCTTTCTCCACATACCGTAGACAGATCTGATGTAACAATAATTTACATAGAAATTAAACTTATGATGTGTTTGAAAAATGGTATAAAAACTTATAATTTATCGAGAAAACTGTATGCCTACACTTTAGGTGGATGTGGTGGAAGGAGTTTCTACTCTTTTGAACAACTAAATAACGACATAGCAGTCAGGTATTTATGAATAAAAGCTATTAGCTTCTTCTCACATTTGTGGAGCGCTTTCGGACACTAGGCCCTTCATCAACACTGGTTGACACTTCCGTTGTGGTCGTGTCAACGAGTCAACCAGTGATGGTGAAGGGCCTAGTGCCCACAAGCGCTCCACAAATCTGAGTAGAAGCTAATATAACTTTTATTCATGAATACCTGACTGCTATGTCGTTATTTAGTTGTTTAAAAGTGATTATTAACAAGCAGTTCGTAATCGAAACAAACATTGATGAGTATTTTCTACTCTGCTGTAATTTGTCTGAAAATAATGAGAAGTTTGAGAAATCCAATGATAGAAAGGTCAATAATTAATTACATGTCGGTGTATCTTCCATCTCCAAGATATTTGACCTTGGAAAAGTGTGGTAGAATGTAATATCGGCACAAAAAGTTGAAATTAATGTAAATCGTATCAACCAAATGAGCTGATAGACATAAAAGGAGCATGGTAGTATTCTATAATTTGTGTATTTCTGCTTGAAGTTGTTTACTGGGAAATATATTTCTTAAACCAGATCCAAAGCTATTTCTTGCATTAAGCCTACTAGTACGGTAGAGTCTATAATTTCTTAAACAGTACGCCATAACTGTTCTTTTTCTCCCAACTGCTGTACTCCATCAATATCAATGATTCGTTATGAGTATTTATATATTACAAACATTGAATATCGTAAACCAATTCAAACAAAGTTGTCTACGATATCGAATGGAACACTTCAAATATTATAAAATTCTGAACACATAATTATAATTGAATAACAATAATCATAAAAATATGAAAGAAAGTTCAGTATTTCAAATAGGCACTTCAAGCGAAACAGACTAAGAAGTTGAGTGAGTTTGTTTAATGTTTATTATTTTACCACATACCCTCCTGTTAACAAATTTATCAATTATAAGTTTACTCCGTGATAAGTACATAAATTACTGTGTACGACTTGTTTATTCACCGATCAATGATAATTCTACTGTCGGTATGTAGTTTACTCTTCACTGTTTATAAGTTTTAATAAAAACACTTATCAATTTAAATACTAATAGCAATTTGCATTGTACAGAATGAACAAGTTATGAATTGAATTGAATAATTTTTAGACATCGTAAGTTGTTCACATTGTACTTGGATTTGCTTTATTGTGTAGAATTAGGCTTAGCAGTTCATAGCAGTCGACTATCTGAAGCATTACAGTAAAACCTACTTGCTGCCAGGATTTATCGACGGGCTGTTATCGGAAGGTGCAGTGCCGTAAACTTATAAGACGTCCTTCACCCCTCACCACTACCCTGCTCTTTGTTTTAGAAAAAAGTAACACAAAAACATTTTCAACTCGCTGGCTGGCTGACTTTGGGAGTGTTCCCTCCACACTTTATTCGCTTGCAGTTATTTAAATCAGCGAGTGCAGTGCATGTCGTATGCTATGCTTATCTACCACCTTCCCCTTATTCTGACATAACGTGCAACTTATTACCGCCGATCACTGAAATTGCAAACACAGCCTAAATATATTTACAAATTGCGCAACAGATAAGTGGCGAAACGACTCTATCGCTGTGTTTCTCCTGATTTATTTCCTATCTAGAATTTACCACTGTTGAAAGCGAATTACTACTTTTACCTCATTCAATACAACATTATTATATCATTCACTATAACCCAACTACATACATACACTACTACGAATAATGACAATACATTCTATTACACTTGGCACACTGCAACTTATTAACTCTGGCGCCCGATCCAATATAGTCTGGGTGTTTACTCTGATAAGCCGATAAATATTATTCTATTTGTTTCAAAACACTTGTATGATAGTTTATGGTTATGCGTTATTTCGAATTTGATATACTTTTCTGGAACAACTGTTTGTTTATTTTGTTGCTGCATTCCTAGAAACTAATAGACTAAAGCCATTGAGCTTTGACCAAAATAGCATTCGATATAATTTAAATAAAAGGGTGCGTCTATAATAGAATCTATGCCAATCATCTTACTACTAGATCAAATCTTGATGAAAAATTGATTGTTCAATCGACATTCTGATTTATACAGTTGGAAGTCATGATGTAAACTTCTCTTGAATGAATATGTGTTCCACAATTCCATGACTTTTCGATTGAAGCTTGTAAAATCAACTCAAACCATTCTTTCCTTTCGTCAAACAACTTTTATCACGTGATGACTAGTTCAACTCTTTGAAACGACTGTTCCTCTTATTTTGATCCACGGAGTAAATAAAGAGTGAAGGGAAGAGTAATTAAATTTTGCACCTGCAGATCAGTTTTATCGCTACCGTACGTCATTTTCTTTAATTTTGTTTTTTGAGTCAGAGAGTTTAATTGCTATTGAGTAAATTGAGATTAACAAAAAAATTAGTAAATAATTAGTACCTGCAAACAAAAGTAGTACAATCTTTAAAAAAATCTGGAAAAAATCGAGGCTGGGGAAGAGTTCATTGATTACCTATAAATCGGCCGTAGAAAAATAAAAGCTGATGAAATCCAATAAAAGCTACTTTCATTCTCTAGATTATTTTTTTAGATGAGAGGCTCCTTAACTGGTGATCCGAAAGCAAAATCAATTCAGAAAACTTCAACCATTAGTTTGTATTTGATGGAGTTGGTGAGAATAACATTTTTGTTTTTCATTTTTCAATTAGTCCATTGAAAATATAAGATTATAGAAGTTGCACTGAGTAGCTTTTAAATGCTCTTCTTTTTTTAGAAGTCTCTTTCTTCGAGTTCAGAGTTTATTTTTATTTTGAAGTATGACTTGATTATTAATTTTCTTGAAGAAAGATTCTTTCTCTTTCAATCTACAATAATATAAAGAAGTGAATTGGCTTACACGAGGGTAGGCTAATAAGTGATGCACACATGCTTGTAGAGCACAAACCAAATAACCCTCAGAGGCGAGCCTGGTAGCATGCAGAAGTTCTATTTATCCTCTACACGGCAGCGTAGTTTGAAGGCGTTGAGTTCATCCAGTTTCGTTTGGTTAGTGAAATAATGACGTCATGCTCTGGTGTTATGTAAACGTGAATTGAACAACGTGCTATTATCGATTTTTAACAGCTGAGAAAGTTTAACATTGTCGTTTAGAGGCTGTTTAATTATTGATTTTCTCAATAATGATCTATGACATTAGTCCAGTCAAATGGTCGTTTTTCAGGAAACAGCCCCGAAAGAATTTTTCTCGACGGTTCTATATGTATTTTGGGGCGCTGAGTTCGAATCTGAAATTTGCTGACACGCCAGAGGGCGGCTTCACCCCCAAAACCCCCCAAAACCCCCAAAATTTCGGACATTCTTGAGTTTCTCAAGAAAAATCATTTCCGACAAAATTAAAGAGAATAAAACTTCCAATAAATTGAGTGGTCGCGCAGGATTCTACCATTCTTGGTTCCGGAGCTACGAATTTTCAAAAAAGGGGTATTTTTAAGGGGTTTTCAAAATTATGCAAACCTACCACTTCTACCCTATACATGGATATTTTTCTAGTATAGATAAAAAAACCACACATCACGTTAAAGAACAATTCATTATGAACAGGATTCTTTAGGAATTTTCGAATTTAGTAGTGGGGGGAGGGGGGATTTACCCAAAAATAGAAAATCATGTCCTACAGCCAAAATACAAATTTTTCATTATAGTACCTTTTCAAGGCCTTCCTAACAAAAAATACATATTTTGGCTGAAATCATCACACGCGGGTTATTTTCTATGATAATCACCCGTTAGAAACATTTAATTTCAGTATTTCCTAGTGGGGGGTACGTCATAAGGATACGTCAAGGATCAAAACTTTAAACACTTATAACTTTTGACAGAAGGATCAGATCTTCGGCTCAAATTAATCACGCTTGAAATTTAACCGGCTTTTGTGCAACCGGGCCTATGTCTTCAACGACTTTTGTTATCTACAAATTTCATTAGTCAAATATTTATGTAGATGCATTCATAGGCCAAAAAAACACAACAAAATAAAACTGATATATTAGAATGGATGCGGTTTGATACACCCTTTAATCACAGAAAACATAACACATTAGTACAAAAAGTACTAAATACAGAAAGTACTGTCCCAATAAAGGGAATACACTCCTTTGTACCTTTACTAGAGGATATCATTGTTCTTTCCATTGAATATAAAATTGCTTGACTATTGAATTCACTACTGCAGCGTATTGTAGCTATCAACAAGCCTCCTATATCCAGCTGCAATAGAACCATCTATAAATACTTGAAAAAGAAGTGAGTTTTTATCCAAAAAATGTTTACGATCATTATCATTACAAACCATGTGAGGAACGACTGAATTAAGCGGGAGTAAGTAGAACCTTGAACAGGATACAGAAATCTTCCCAAAATCCATACATGAAATAGGAGCCAATTCAAGAATATACCAGTTTATCTCACACCATACTATCGTAGACGTTCAAAATTGATCGTTTTCCATAAATCACAATTGTTTACAGATATTACACAAGGCTGAATTTATATGTGTATTTTATTGTGAGAACTTATGTGGTGATGCCTGAGGGGATGCGGGAAGCTGACATGTGTAGGCATTACAGCCTAATTTCCGGATGAAGATGTATTTTTGAGGAGAAACGGAATATGAACATTGATTCGGCGCGCGGTATTAAATCACCGGATGAACGGACGGCGGACGGATTATCGGCTGGATATTGACTTGTTTTAGCCGGTAATGGTGGTCGCGTCGTGATGCCAAAGGGATATCTTAATTTCATTCTCCGATCATCGCAATTTGCGACAATTATCTTGCCATTTCACAGGCATCGGTGATTTATCGCTGTATAAACAACTCGACTAAACGGCGTCCGAAGCAGCAGACCTCTTCCACCCACGGCTCCGATATGTCTTAATCCCAACCTCTATTGATTGAAATTCTTCTTCCTCCTCCTTGCCAACCTGTGCAGCTCGATTGCAGGTTTCCTGCTCGAGGAATTATTGCTCTTCTGTCTTCTTTTGCAGTGATATATTAATTTTGATATCTATTACATTTGTGAGTAATTTTGAATTTAAAATGATGAAGTTATGTTAGTGTCTGATGATGATCCAAAAATTGAGTTTTCATTTGAAGTCATGATTTGGAGAAAGCTGTTGAAATCGAAACTAGTTCATAATTATCACGGTAATTCCGAGTTGCTACTAATGCAAGATGTACTGAACCAGAATACATTGAACTGAACTCAATTATTAAACTGAACAGTAAATCTAGTGATCTTGGGAAATTGTTTACTGTAGACTTTGCATTGTTGACGCCTAGAGAGATCGGACTCACCGAAAAGTGCCCGTAAGAAAACTTGAATGGTTGGATGCTATAAAATGTCGACAGAATCAAGGATAGAGTTCCAAAACAAATATAAATATACTAGCGACCCCTGGGTTGAAGAACTCGCTCATGAACTGGTGTATTGATCTCTGAAATCCGCAACTTGTAACAAGTTAAAAAATTGTAATTGTTCTTAAAAATATTACTTGTTGGTGAGAATCATTATGGAAACATCTGAATATCTCTTTTACAAGTATGATTATAGGACAGTAGGTCCATGGGGATTCTATTCCAAATGGAAAAAACCTTCTGTCACTTCAAAACTTTTGATCCGTCATATGGATCCAACTCCATTTCAAATCCACTTTTACAAATGAGAACGTGGTCATGTGATACATAATTTCAATATAGAATAAAAAATAAATCAATAAAATAATGGCGAAGCCCGTACATCGATATCTCAAACCGATTCAATGATCTCAACATTCAAAGATACTAATAAAAATGAAATGAATGAGTACCTACATTGGATAATCAAATGCTATTGAATATTAATAGTAGCTTCTACTAACAAATTTTACACTTTGAACAAAAAAAAGTTTCATAGCAAATTTGTCAACGTCATAGCAACTGCTATACAATAGTATTATTAATTCCGCGTATGTTACAGACATACAATAGACTGGCAGACATACGTTAACGGAAGCGAGAAATTATAAATTAAATGTTGTGTATTATTCAGCTGAAATCATGTGTCGGCGCATAAAGTCTGTCAGTCTGTGTGATAACTCTGAAATGGCATCAGCTTTTTTAAATGAATGGGGAAATGATGGAAATAGTATAAAATCAATAATTCCAGCTGACTAAAAGATAAATTGAAACAATTTTTTTTCTTATGCACTTTCAATGTTATTTTTATATTCTGAAAAAGGACGAAGGTGTCAATCAATTTTGCTGTCCAACGAACTTGACCTGTTGAAAGGTTCGAAGAATACGTGTTCAAAATTAGAAGTTGATTGATCAATTCTTTCTGAAGTATTTGTAGAACATACAAACAGACGGACAACGACCTTGGGCTTTAGTAAGTCACAAGTCGGAACTCGCTAACGCTCGTTCAATTAACAATTTCGAGCTGCGACTAATGCAGTATAAACTGAACCAGAATAGTTCTATGAACTGAACTCAATCAAACTGAACAGTACATCTAATGAGTTTGGAAAAACGTTTACTGTATACTTTTTCAGATTTGACGCCTAGTGAGATCAGACTCACCGAAAAGGGCCCGTTAGAAAACATTAATGGTTGGATGTTAGAAGATGTGGACAGGTTCAAGGAGAATAGAGTTCCAAAAAAATATAAATCTACAATCTGGAATTAAAATAAGAACAAGGACGTCCAAGATAGAGATGGATGGACTGAGGCTTAGAACAGGCAGAAATACAAACCCCGAAAGGAAAAAAATTGTTCAATCTTGAATAAGTCTAATTTTGTTTTGAGCACTTCTCTTTCATAATAAATATTATTCTACTGAAGTTCAACAAAAGAAGTTCAACTAAATAAGTTTATCTGATTACTTGAGAGTTGAGAGTTTATAATTCTGATAAGAGCTGATTCTATAATTCAAATTCTATTTTATTCTATTACGGTCGTTAGGATGTTGATTAAGGTGTAACAGTTAAATCTTTATCATAATCACGAATTCTCTTTACTTTAAGTGGGTGTGAAAGCTCCTATTATTCTCATTTTCATAGGTCATATCTCCATATTACAATATAGTCATCATACTCATAAATATAGTCTATAATGCTTATACTGTGCTTATAAATTATTTATTGTAAGTCCCTTTCCAGTACCTACTCATATCATCAGTTCTCACAACTAGAATGAACAATAATATTCTAGATGTGAGGACTGATGCTATAAGTAGTTACTGCCTTTCTGACACCCTCTGTGGTACTAAATTATTGTATCACGCTAATTTCAGATATTTCTAATCATTCAATAATTTTATAGTCGATACTTTGTTAATTCATTGAGAAGTAGGCTACATTTTATGTCACATCAAATCTAATAAAAGTCATTATGTATTTAGCATTAATTTATTAATAATAATAAGAAAATTCTACATCCATAAAAATACAAACAAGCAATCTAACTGATGAAATGTACATAATATACAAAAAAAATACAATATATAAAATTTACTACAAATGTAAAGAAAATTAATTTTCTTTTGGGAATCAACCTATTCAACTATTACATGGGAAACTCATGTACTAGAGCAGGTGTGGCAAGAATAAACGTCAAAGATAAATAAATCTAATAATGTAATCGAATCCGGCCCATACTATGAGATTCATTTCCTTGTATCCAATAGAACAACCAGAAAACTGATAGAACTCTCACAACTTCAATACTCATTCTGGATTCTGGACCACACGTAGCTATAGTTTAGCCAACAGAGCTTGATAAATAAATCGTCTCGCTGTGATGATGTCTTGATCAGTTGGTGGAGTACGGCATGGCACGGCAGGGCACGGCACGGCACGGCAGTGGTGACGTGGAAACAAAGCAGTGGGAACTGGGAAAGCCACCAGCAGAGAGAGAACGTGCGGTTGGTCCAGATGAAGACATCACAGTCGAGATGAAGGGTCCAGGAGGGCAGCTGGGCCAGGGCCAGGGCAGCCTGTTATTAGACGCATTATTTATGTGCACTGGGTGCCTTGCAGACATCGATCACTGCAGCCGCCTCTAATTGCCTCCGATCTCTTCCTAATATCATCGGCAACCACCCCTCACTGCCACCCCCCCCTCATCAAAGGAGGAGGAGTAGAAGGAAGAGGTGGTGATGGAGGAGGAAAAAGAGGAGTAAAAGGGCAAAGAGATGGAATAGGTGAAGGAGGAGAAAGTGGACAAAAAGGAGGAAGAGGTGGAAGTGGAGGAAGAGGTGGAAGAGAAGGAAGGAGGAGAGGAGGAGGAGAAGAAGAAGAGGAAGAAGAAGAAGAAGAGAGAAGGAGGATTGAGAAGAGAAGGAGGATGAGAGGAGTAGGGGAAGGACAGGGATCAGGTGGACGATGGGGATGTGGATGAGGAGAAGGAGTAGTAGTTAATAGTGATGGGGTGAAGAGGAGAAGGAGAAGTAGGAAGAGAATCAATGGTGAGTAAGATGAAGCCAAGGAGCAGGATGAGGTGGATGATGAGGGAAGAGCAAGGAGAAGGATGCGGATAAACATGCGGAGGAGTAGTAATTGAGTGCAGGAACAGGCGATGAAGGAGGAGGAGTAGAAGGATCAGGAGGAGAAGGTGGAGGAGAAAGAAGGTGGAGGAGGAGAAGGAGGAGAGGCGAAGAAGAAGAAGGATGTGGAGGAGAAAGGGAAGGTGGAAAAGGAAAAGGAATAGAGGAGAAGAAGTAAAAGGAGAAGGAGTAGAAAGAGGAGAAGGAAAAGGAGGAGGAGGAGTAGGAGGAGGAGGAAAAAGAAAAGATGAATAAAACTGAGAAGAAGAATTGGGGGAAGTGGATGTGGAGTAGAAAGAGGTAGGAGCGGTGGTGTAGTAGAAGAAGATGGAGTAGGAAGAGGAGGAGTAGGAGGAGAATCATAATCAGGTGTAGGAGGAGTAGGTGGAGGATTTTGGGCGCTTGAGGCACGGGCCAAGGGCGTGTCTCATCCTTCCACCAGGCGACAATAAATCGCTAGCGCCGATATTAAGTTATAAACGGTAAAATATTGGCGGCCGAAACCTTAATCCAGTGCATTGATTAATAGCTACTCGAACTGGTTGCTCCAATATTGTACAGGTTTACTGGCTGGACTGGCTGGCCCTCGTATAAAGTAGATCTATCGTTCTCCTAAATCTGCGGCTTCCGGAGTGTACTTTGGAGAAGTAATGTTCGTTTATAGTTCTTCATCAACTTGTGAGTTTCCTTTGTTAGCCTTTTACACAATAAAGTAATGCTGAGATAGATGAGATCCAACTAAATCACTAGAATAATTATTCTCAATTAGGGACGAATCCATCCACTTTGTGATACCAATTTAAAAAAATCTTGTGTGGCGCACTCACACAACTTTCCTTGCCGTTATGAAAATTTATCACCTGACGCTAGAGTACAGGCGCATCTCAAGTCTACTATTCAAAGATTTGAGCCAGCTGGTGACAGGACAATAACGCTGGACACACACGAAGTCTGCTATCTCTTCATAGTGAATGATTTAATAGAATCAACAGTTGCCAACAGTTTGAAATTGAAATAATAACATTTTCTCGAATTTCGAGCTTATTTTAAATTTGAGGTGAAAATATTATTGAACATAAATTGTAGAGATTTTCATGCTTAATCTTTTCCACTTGAAGTTTTTTGTTTAAATTGTATCTGAAGCCTGATAATTGGGAATCTAAAAACAAACTTTGCATAGATGGGGCGGAGCTCCTAGAATTTTTACAGATATGTTACTTGTGGCAGTTGATAGAGCTTATCAGTGATTATTTTAGGTATAAATTTGATCAAAATCGTTGGAGCCATTTTCGAGAAAATCACGAAAACCCCTATTTTTACAACATTTTCGCCCTTTTAGCCGCCATCTTGAATTGCATTTAATCGAAATTGTTCGTGCCGGATACTTATATTGTAAGGACCTTAAGTTCCAAATTTCGAGTCATTCCGTTAATTGAGAGATGAGATATCGTGTACACAGACGCACATACACTCATATAAACACACACACACACACACACACACACACCACACACCACACACACACACACACACACACACACACACACACACACACACACACACACACACACACACACACAGACCAATACCCAAAAATTACTTTTTTGGACTCAGGGGACCTTAAAACGTATAGAAATTTAGAAATTGGAGTTCATTAATTTTTTTTGGAAAGCAATACTTTCCTTACCTATGGTAATAGGGCAAGGAAAGTAATATGAGACTTGAAAGCATAAAATCACATGATATCAAATGAAACGTTTCTCAATTCTTCAATCTAGTTATTGTGAGAAGTTTTAAAATAATTACTCTTGGAATCTAAATATTGGAATCTAAATAATCTAAATATATATATAATATTAAAGAATATTAGAGAATATTTTTTCGTCGAGTTGATTACTTGGATTATGAATACCAATCCATGAATACCATTGGAATTATGGTGTCATCTAATGTGAAATTAAATATCTTAATATCAGAATCTTATGATATAATTTTTGTGATTGTCAGTCTCGAATTGTTTTCGCGATTTTGAGTATAGAATAATTCCATAATTCGGTTTCAATTCTTATATTAAGCCAATGATTGGATTTTAATGATTGAATAAATAAATTTGAGTTGAGCTGTATAGGTGGTTTAATTTCAATTGAAAGTGTTGTCAAATTTATATGTTGAATAAAGGTTTAAATACGGATGTTTCCTTTGCAAGAAGCACCTCTTAAAAACTTCAAATACCATTGAGAACTAAATAATTTTGTGCGATCACTTTAAATGTAAACTTTCAAGTACTGAAACGGAAGTAACTCAAATTTTCCCCTAGAAGAAACGAATGATCTTTTTTCAAAGATACCAGCAGTTTCTGAGAGTAGGAGCAGGTGAACCAGCAAAGAGTGTGGTTTGCCAGATCAACGATCCTCGGTTTAAGGGTTGAATGATTTGGTGTAGGGAGGAGGGAAGCGTTGGAGCAGAGTACTATGACAATAAACGGCGAGTGATCAGCGGTGGGAAGGGGGGATGCGGGTGATCTGGTTATCACACAGCAACAGAAGCCAGAATCCCGAAGCAAGTGATGTGACGGTTAGCGACAATTGTTTGCGGCTGACTGCAGTGGTGCGGGCAAAAAGCGACTTTCTCCGTGGGAACGCAAATCGAGTGACAAATTCAGCCGGCCATGAGAAGACGCACTGGCACAGACATCAGTCACCCTCCGGTGGCGCTAAACCAGAGTCATACAACCCAACTCACCTCTCACCATTGAGCCTGTCATTTCCTGTCCATGCTAATTACCACCAACACTTCTCACCTCCAAAAAGGGTACAACACCTACTTTTTTCTATAAAAAATGGCCATGCAGTGCTATGCTGTCCCTGGCCGCGAACGCAGGAAATTAAAGAAATAAATGAGGAGAATACCGACCCGAAAAATAAACACAAACAAAGAAACAATCACTTCCTCTCGTTTGGATGTGGATTGTAGAAGTGTCAGTGCTCATTGAACCTTCTCAGTTTTTTAGATCAGCTTCCAAGCATGTTGGCGTGAGCCGTACTATTTCCACTTCGGCTGAGGTATTCTACTACAATTAATTACTAGTCTTCGAAATAATACTTAATTTCTTCCAAATATTTTCTTAGAGCTCGTGGACTCATGAACAAAATCCATAGAAACATCCTTGAAATACTTTGATTATCACCTGATTTGAACATATTTAGTGAGTATTTTAATCTTGGTTTACTAGGATTAGTGCAACACTTCGGGAATGTCAAATCTGTATCTAATCGCAGACCAAATAAGCGCCTGCTTGGCACTCCTGTTGGTAGATAGCTTCTTAAGGCTTACTTTATTGGCAAACTTTAAAATCACTTCCCGGTGATTTATCATCAACCTCTCATTACTCAAGGGCATTCAACTAAGACTGATTTATTAAATAGATATTTATAGTTGATCATTCAACCAGGTAATTTCATCTATCATCAATATAAGTATGTCAATATATGCTATTGAATCAAGTCATAAATTGATTCCATATATTAATTTATATCTACCGTAATTCTAATCACATAATTCGTACAGTAATTAATAGAAATAGAAATATTCTTATTGACAAATACATTCTGGCTGAGTCAATATTATAAGTACGGTATGGTATATTAATATCAGTAATATTGTGTGGAAATCGATACTATACATTGGGTCATATACGAGTAGCTCTAGAGTAAGGATGTATAAGCAGATCAGATAAGCACCGTACTCCTGCTGAAAGGGAGAGTTTTTACCCGTCTCTTCACTGGGAGCGGAGACACTGATTCATAATCTGTTTAAGATCTTTTAGAGGGGTTATTAAATCGAATCAAGAGGGATGAGAACTTTCAATTAATCCTATAATAATGGAATGGCATGATAGAATCCAATGACCGTTTTCATATTTATAATAAATAATTATTGTTGATCGTCATTTATTGTCACGACACGTCAGAATGTCCTCCGATTAGCTGAGAAACACATTGTGAGTGTAGTGACGGTCGACAATCGGTAAGTGTGGAAACGGCAGTTCTGCTACAATTAGTGGTGAATCTGCTAGAATTCAGGGTGATTGACAGATGCAATTGTGAATGAGCCCGTCAGAGCAGGGCATAGCGGTAAAGGACGCACGGCTGCAACCACATCCGCCAACTGCACCGTCGACTGCCAGCGTGTGAACAGGGTTCCGCGGTGCAGGCCGCATGCCTTTTACCACTAGGAGCTCAACAGGCAGCGTGTGAACAGGGCTGGCGTCGCAAGCCGCATGCCACCACTCACATACAACCTGCGTTCATTCACAAAAACCTACAACTGTGGAACACAGCGGCACAATTAGCACAGGACCTGCATTCGTTCGGATCGCACCTATTTGTCACATGACACTGAATTTCGGCCGGATGTGACGCAACAATTGCTCACTGAGATGGGTGCCGTGACGTAAACTGCCCCCTGTGGTGGAGATGGGGGGGGGGGCATGCCCCATGGGCACGGTCACGATCCTCTGCCCACCAAAACAAACATCGGAAGGTCAGCGATCACCAGACAGTAACTAGCCAATGGATCCGGTGATACTAGTATACTACTTTGCACCAAATATCCACAACATTGACATGATGTGAAGCATGGTACGTGTTGCACTCGGTAGATTGTATATTGCTAGATACATTGCTGGTTATACAGCAATACAGCTGGTTATACAGCCTACTAGCAAACTATCTCTTCTTGGATGCTCCAGCCTCATGAAAATGGCAATGTTGTATAATAGCTTGAATCACCAGGTTAGCCCAAGTTGAAAGTAATGAATAGCGAGTAAACTTTAATACAGAAATTTAATGGAATGCATTCAATTGAATCTACATGTAGATCAAGTGCAGTATTTATTCATTTATTCATTGACAATAGATACAATTCAGGTGTAAACAACAGACATTCGCACAAAACTGCTTTCAACCTTGATTTAAAATAATGTATGACAATAGGTGGTATGCAATGTTCCACCACCCCACCCCCCAATCTGTAGGGTATTCAGAGGCGGGTTCACCCCGGGGATAATTTTTCAGAAAGGGTTCTTTAAAACTACTGTATTTGGGGGAAAATGTAGGAGTTTGTTTATAACTTGTCCTGAACATTAAAAATCCAATACTATCCCTACTGAGTTACATCATTGATAAGATAAGAGTACAGATTCTCTGCTTGATAAAGTAACTGTTCTACATTGTTTCAATTGAAAATGGCTCACCCAAAGTTACAGAATATATATATTTTTGTCTCAAGAGGTGTACGACGCGTACCGTCACAAAAACAGCACTGCCTAGATCTATAGCTAAACTTGGACCTTAGAGCACTATATAAATAGTGTTCTCAAAGCATTGGAGATGACATAAAACTATTGATGCGTTCCTTGTGTACTTGTGAACAAGTCATGATCAGTACATGGTATAATCGTATGGTATGATATATTGAGCAGACTCATAGTGGTGTCCTGCCTAGGGAAAGGTTTAACCATCAATATTATTAGGGGGCCAGTAATTAATTAAAGAATACTGGGTGGGTCAGGACTCACTGCAAGCTGTATGGATTGTACTCGGAAGATTGTTTGTTGAACTTGAAAAACTTTCACATCAGCAATAATTGCAAAATCACTTTCCAATTGTAGCATTGTACGTACACCATGTAAAATACTAGGATTTTAGCACTAACCACCTAAGCCTAGAAATAATTTGAGTAGCACTTTAAAAAACTCTTGGTAGTTTTGTAGTCACGGTCATATAGAGCACTGCTTCTGATAACTTGGCGACTCAATAGATACTGTTAATGCTACATGTAATGTTATATTTTTTGCTCTTCATTAGCTGCTTCTGTGCTTATCTTACTGTATCTGTACAAGATCAAAAATCTGGTGTGGCGCACTCACACAACTTTCCTGGCCGTTATGATCACCTGACGCCAGTGTTCTCCCGCATCTAAAGTCTACTTAAAAACAAAGATCTTAGCCAGCTGGTGACAGGACAATAACGCTGGAGACATACGAGGTCTGCTATCTCTTCATAGTGAATCATTTGATAGAATCAACAGTTGCCAACAGTTTGCAATTGGATAATCACATTTTCTCGAATTTCGAGCTTATTTGCAATTTTAGGTGAAAATGTTACTGAACATTAATTGTAGATATTTTCATGCTCAATCTTTTCCACTCTGCACTTTGTGCACTTTGTGCACTTTTTGCACTTTAAATTGTGCCTAAAGCCTGATAATTGAGAATCTAAAATCAAACTTTGCATAGATGGGGCGGAGCTCCTGAAATTTTTACAGATATGAGACTTGTGGCAGTTGATAGAGCTCATTAATGACTATTCCAGGTATGAATTTAATCAAAATCGTTGGAGCCATTTTCGAGAAAATCGCGAAAAACCCTGTTTTTGACAACATTTTCACCATTTTAGCCGCTATCTTGAATCGCATTTGATCGAAATTGTTAGTGTCGGATCCTTATAGTGTAAGGACCTTACGTTCCAAATTTCAAGTCATTCCGTTAATTGGGAGATGAGATATCGTGTACACAGACGCACATACACTCATACACACACACACACACACCACACACACACCACACACACACACACACACCACACACACACACACACACACCACACACACACACACACACACACACACACACACACACACACACCACACACACACACACACACACACACACACACACACACACACACACACACACACACATACAGACCAATACCCAAAAACCACTTTTTTGGACTCAGGGGACCTTGAAACGTATCGTAATTTAGAAATTGGGGTACATTATTTTTTTCGGAAAGCAATACTTTCCTTTCCTATGGTAATAGGGCAAGGAAAGTAATGAAACGTATAGAAAACATGAAATTAGGGTACCTTAATTTTTTGGAAAGCAATACAGTACTTTCCTTACCTATGGTAATAGGGCAAGGAAAGTAAAAACAGCTATAATCAGCTGATGAGTGGCGTGAGGGGTGAGTTCGTGATGCATAAATCCAACGTTAGTAGACGAAAGGTTGATCACTCACAGGTGTAAGATTCGAAGTGGTGGGGGGAACGCCAGCGTGACGTCACGTGTAGTAAAAATGTGATAGAGGAACCACACTGAGCATACAGTTTATTCACTGCATCTTCAAATAATTATATCGTCGTTTAATCTCCTCAAGATTGACCTAGAACTTAAAAATTCTCCATACTTATAGCGAATGAAACACCGATTCTGTCTACTAACTTTGGCATAAATCTATACGGAGCTTTGGAGCATTTGGAGCTTTGAATATTCTCATTCTTGTAATATGGTTGTAAGTCGTAGGTATATCAAAACTGTAGATTCAAAGAAACTAAAAATGAGTTGTATAAAAAAGTGGAAAATGCACGAGGCTGTTAAGAGCCTCAACTCAATAAAGTATAATTATTGTTATCATTCACTTGGTATTCAAATTGCAGTTTCATTTGGTGTCAATGCTCGATATCATTCCAATCTACAAGACATAGCCTCAATAATGACAGTTAATATTGTTATACATATTGTTATTCTAGTTTTTTAAAGATGTTGACGTACTTTCCACATGGAAGGTGATCAATACAAACTTGAAAAATTCAGTTTTCAGTTTATTACTGAGTTTATTCTCCAATCTTTGGTAGAGAGTTAGTGGGAAGGATATTTTTAATATTCTTTCCGAAAAATGGACATTGATATGTCCAAAGCTCCGCCAATTTATGTAGATGCATAACAATGTTATAGGTATTATATTAAAAAATTGCTTTTTCATATCATATACAGTTCAATAATTATTTTCTTAGTCTATATTATGTAAATTCATCTATAATTTTGCTGTATTGTAAGCTATTGTATATAAGTGTATAAGCCAGTATATATTGTAATCTACATAAATAAAGTACTCAATCAATCTTCTTTCATGTCATGTTCATATATATTTTACAAAATTTATCCTGGATGTCAAATTTTTTTGCTTATTTCGGAGTCGGTGACAAACTTGATGATTATATCAGCTAATCTAGTATGAAAATCTTAGAGAACAATTGACGTTTTAAACTTAAGAACATTCAGCAAATATTAACATACGACTGTGAAACAGAAATGATCATCTTTGAAAATTCCGTTGAATTATTATGAATTGAAGCAAAATGTTGATTTGGATTATTGAGGGAGAGTTGAAATTCATGGTTCGATGTCCACAGCTGTCCAAAACGAAGTGAAAAAACAAAGTCATAATGAAAGTGGAAGAGAAAATTGATTGAACTCAACCGAAGATGACATTTTAAAATCCTCAAAGATGTTTAGATACTATTTCGATTGTAATTAATCGATGCCGATGAATTAGAATATGTAACGTTAAACAATGACAAAGCATCTATTTAAAAAGGTTTTTAGCAGCAGAGAAAATGAGAACACAATGAAGACAGAGGAAAGTAGCGAGTGGAAAAAATCGAATAAGAAATAGGGAAGGGAGCTAATAGCAGTTCTTTGACCGTTTTCCATTTCTTTCATGTAATCATTCGAGTTTCCTGTCACTTGGTTTGTGTAGAAGAGGAGGGAGAGTGAGTAAAAGAAGAAGAGGGCGGAATAAAGTGCATGTTCTCATTTAGCAGTATTAATGGGAGCTCCAACCTCTCTTCCGCTTCTAGCTTCAAGCGCTTATAATCATGAAACAGAAAAAGTCAGATCCGATTGCAATAATATGTAATAAAAGTTAGTGCAATGCGATATTATGAGTCTTGTCTTTCACTTGATAATGACATAACTTTACAAAGTACTCTGGCAGTATTCCTGATCTATCAGGTGATTGGTTATGAATCATTGTGCTGTCATGAATAATTCAAGAATCAGTTGAATTGGTGGTACCTTGGTGGTTCCAACTTCATTGGAAACGTTGAGTAGGTCCTCAATAATGTTCGCTCAGTCCAGTGCTTGTTATAATTTTAGTAAGATTCTGCCAGAGTTTTGATAGAGATGATGCATGTCAGTCGATAATTGTGTGAATATAGAATAAAATAATAAATTTCCTACCTTAAAAATCATTATAAAACTATAAGAAATAGCACAATGGTTTTTCAATTCATGTACGTATTCAGATACGTTTGAAGATAGTGTCATTAATCTCATGCTAAAACGAAAAAACTTCAACTTCATGCTTGTATTGAGTAATAATACCACCCTTTCTGAATATTCTACATCTTTCACGCAACTTCAATCAAATTAGATGTACAAATGATTTGCATGATCTTTGGTCTCTAAGATTTTTCCAAGTCGTCAGAAATCCTATAATGCATGCTTTGAACCTATAATCAAAAATAAATTCCACTAGAGTGTTCTCAAGTAATATACTAATATTTCGAAACTTTTAGCCAGTAATATTAAAATTATTGCATGAATTGGGTAGAGCCCAGCCATATAACGTACTTCATCAAGAAAGATATTAACTCTGTATGATTTTCATTAAGCTTTTGTTTGATTGAACCCTTTTCTTTAATCAGTCACATGTTTTCTATACATCACCAGTTTTATTCCAGAGTCGTTAGTGTCTCGTTTTCTCCTGCTTGTCATTTCGCCATAAAACGGGTCCTTGAACGGGGATTGTAGAACGGAGGATCTTCGTGTGAAGATTACCGAATTGAGAACAAAGTTCAAGACCTGTTACTATGTTAAATCGCCTGTTTATTTCGTTGTTCAACTGGCTCATTTCCACTGAGCTCTGCCAAGAAAGAAAACAGATAAGACGACAATTATGATTGTTGAAGTAAGCTGCGTTGCAAATCGGAATCGCTCGATTAGCGACGAAAAACCAACAGCGCGCGGGAAATCGATGGAAAACTGCACGCACACTGAGCAACAGCTGCAATCGTGAGTTTTCCGAGTTTTCCCACTCGGTCTTTCTCTTCTGAAATCGCTTTTCAAGCTAGAGTAAATCAGTTTGGCGCAGTCACGAAACGAGGAAACATCAGAGAACAGCACTCTTCCGCCGGCTGCTTCCTTCTAATTCTTGACCAGCTCATTTGGAAAATTTCATTCAGAAATATTCACATTTATGCTTCCTCCATTATTATACTTTGACCTTGAATGAAAATTTACATCCAGCTTGAGGCCTTATAAAAAAATAGATTACTATAAATATTATTTTTAATTTCATTGTCGTGACGGTTGTTCCATCGACTACTCTTGTAATTGTTTTAGGGGCATAAATTGTTTATATAATAGTTGAAAATAGTTGCACGTCGTAAATGCTACTTCAAGTCCCCATGGATTCTTGTCTGAGAGTTTTAAGACAATTTGTGAGCCACACTATTTTATTATTAAAAATTTATTCCCTTTGTTGTGAATAGCTAGCTATTCATAATGCATTGAATAATCATTGCTCAATACAGCACATCAGTTAATTTCTCAATTCACCACTGTACATTTTAGGTATTGATAATATTAGTTCAAATCGTTTGTATGGTAAAGAATGAAACCAAAGGTATCAATGCCACATATTTCCGGAACATAACATTGGTTGTGTTTTATATCATTGTACAATGTTACTATAATATTACGTTTCAAGTTTTAAATTAATATTATGGCTTCTGATTGATATACTGTATTACTGTCTTCTAATCATGTATTTTCTGCATCTACAGCATGAAGTACAAAAATAAGGATGCTCTCAAGCTATCAGCTTATAGAGCCTATCTTGAAAAATGTGAAAAATTTATTCAAATTGAGTGAAAGAATGCTTTGTGCTTATAGAAAATGATGGGGTCGGAATACACTCCAGGTACTATTCAGAAAAAAAGTTCTTTTGTTAACACCTCCATTACATTTTTCTCTCTTTGTTGTTACAGCTTATTCGGATTGCATAATGCAATCGCATAATTCTATTATTCAAATTTTGTGAATGCATAGAGAGATAACTCAATACATCAGAATCCTTTTCCATAAGGTGTCAACCTATGTATCTTTGGTAAACTAATAAGTATTGTTTTCTGATTTTTACTTTCCTTGCCCTATTACCATAGGTGAGGAAAGTATTGCTTTCTGAACAAAATTAAGGTACCCCTGAGTCCAAAAAAGTGGTTTTTGGGTATTGGTCTGTGTGTGTGTGTGTGTGTGTGTGTGTGTGTGTTGTGTGTGTGTGTGTGTGTGTGTGGTGTGTGTGTGTGTCTGTGTGTCTGTGTACACGATATCTCATCTCCCAATTAATGGAATGTCTTGAAATTCGGAACTTAAGGTCCTTACACTATAAGGATCCGACTCGAACAATTTCATTCAAACGTAATTCAAGAAGCAGCTAAAACGGCAAAAATGATGTCAAAGACAGGTTTTTTGCAATTTTCTCGAAAACGGATCCAACGATTTTGATCAAATTTATACCTTGAATAGTCATTGATCTATCAAATCCCATATCTGTAAAAATTTTAGGATCTATGCAAAGTTTCATTTTAGATTTTGAATTATCGGGTTTCAGATACAATTTAAACGAAGTGGAAAAGATTGAGCATGAAAATCTCTACAATAATGTTTAGAAACATTCTCACCTAAAATTGATAATGAGCTCGAAATTCGAGAAAATGTGATTATTTAATTGCAAATTGTTGGAAACGGTTGATTCTATTAAATCATTCACTATGAAGAGATAGCAAACCTCGTGTATCTCCAGCGTCATTGTCCTGCCACCAGCTGGCTCAGATTTTTGAATAGGTAGTAGACTTGAGTTGCGCGTGAACACTAGCGTCATGTGATAATTTTCATAACGGCAAGGAAAGTTGTGTGAGTGCGCCACACCAGATTTTTGGGAAAGTATATAATTTTTGCATTACCGAACGATTACTCATAAATTTGAGAAATTCGTTGAAACGAACCAAACTATTCAGCCGTTACAAAACATATCAAGTTGTAATTGAATAGAGTGCACGTGTGAATGATAGGTGATTTTATAACGTCAGTTTGTGTAAGCAGAATATGGCGCTGCCAAATAAGCTAGTAATTGTTTCAACGGCCGTTGCCAAAGGAGTGTAATGGCTTTGTGACAAGTGGAAAATGGTGTTAAGGATGAGCAGAAGTTGGATCGCAGTGACTTGCAGGAAGAGGAAGCAGCTTCCCGCGTCTAGGCCCTCAGAAGGCTTGTCAATGAAGAAAAGTACGTTACCCGATGGACTTGGCCTGGGCAACGCTGCACTGCAACGCTTACACCTGTTACTCGGTCGAGGTTCTTCACCCCAAACACATTCATCTGAATGAATTTTGATTCATTAAAATAGTCCAGAAAAAAGGTTATGTTTCCTTCACTTAATAAAGTTTTGTCTAATTTTCTCACCAAACACTTGAAACAATTATTAATTTTGAATTTAAAAAGATTAAGATCTGAATTGATAACAAAATTTCTTTTTACTTAGCACTCGAAACTGTAAAATAAATATAAATTTGAATTCATGCTGAACATATCGTACTACTTACCTGTACATTCTTAAATTTGCTCTTCGACCATGTATAGGATAGACACGGCGTTCCCTATCTTCATGCTAAAAGGTGTTGTAAGGAACATGTGTGACGTCACTGTAAGGCAAAATATACTGTTTTCCAACTTGAATCGTACTCATGAAGTTAAAATTGACGATTATTAATCACAATTTGACTTACCATTCATTTCTAGCATTAATTCCTTCTACCAGATTTTCTTAACTTACTACATTCATTGAATAATATATAGCCATGTTCCATCAACGGCTTTGACTACCACCGTGTCTATCCCATACATGAAGCATTTGCTAACTCTTATACATTTATTCTCAAGAGAATACTAGAACAGGTCCCAGACCCTCGTATTTTAGACTTTATATTCGAATGATAGATTGTGAGTATCAGTGAGTTATGTTCTAGTTTTGATAGAAATTATGAATGAAATACTACACAGAAAATACGACTGACAAAACGACTGCGAAATAACAAAAACGTGGGCAATATGAGTGGGTTTGCTAGATGTTCATTATCAACGAGCCTAATGCAAGGATATCTTATTATCCCTTATCTAATGGAAACACATTGCTACTGCTATGAATGTTGAGACCGCTTAACTCACACCTTACACCACCAGTTTAGATGATAAGCTTATCCTAATTCACCTCGTAACATCCCACTAACATGTTCAAAAAGCTCTTGCACTTGTTTTCACCTAAATAATATTCAGCTTACAAGCCTCTATTAGTCCAGTCACTATATACATTGGTGCATGCAATTTATATTGTAGTTCTGTTTTTTTAATATATTATTTGGGTACATAAGAGAAGTCCAGAACCAATTTCTTCATCCAAAATTTCCATGTGCTAGATACAGAGTGGCCCAAAAACCTCGTATTATCGGCTCATTTTCCAGTTTTCAGCTATTTCTGCCAAATCTCGTAATCGGACAGAAAAATATAGAAATTGGCCATTTTTTGTGAACTGGAATATGGGCTTAAGTACACTCAACAATAAATCTTCCACTTTTCGACCGAATTTGACTTATGATGCATGATTTTGGACCGCCTTGACGAGCCGAGAAGAATGAAGTTTAGCAGGATGAAATCTGAGCATTGTGTCAGAAGTTATAAGTGTTTGAAATTTTTATCCTTGAAGTGTCCTTAAGCGCGCCTCTCCACTAGGAAATACTGAAATCAAGTGCATCTAACGGGTGACTCTCATAGAACATAATCTTATGAACTTACGTCATTGTGCGAAATATCAATGTGAAGACTATGTAGTTGGTGATGATGGTTGAAGCTGAAAATTGGGTGTTTATCACAATACAAGGAGCATTGTTGTCAGGTGTACCTGGAAATCTATATGAGAAGAATGAGGTTTAGCAGGATGAAATCTGAGCATTGTGTCAGAAGTTATAAGTGTTTGAAATTTTTATCCTTGAAGTGTCCTTAAGCGCGCCTCTCCACTAGGAAATACTGAAATCAAGTGCATCTAACGGGTGACTCTCATAGAACATAATCTTATGAACTTACGTCATTGTGCGAAATATCAATGTGAAGACTATGTAGTTGGTGATGATGGTTGAAGCTGAAAATTGGGTGTTTATCACAATACAAGGAGCATTGTTGTCAGGTGTACCTGGAAATCTATATGAGATAGAGCGCTCTACCTGTACTTAGATTGTAGAGCACAAAAATAGGAATTATACATCCAAATGGTAACAATCGGAAGATATTGTTGAAAAAAAAGCTAAAATTCATCAAAATTGACTTTATCTTCAAATTTCAATCATTTTTGAAAAATCATAACTCAGTACACATTAGAGATAGAGTTCCGAATGATCTAATTTTATTCAGAATTTCATATTCTAGAAAAAAGGCGAGAGCAAATTTTTCTGTCTGATTACGAGATTTGGCAGAAATAGCTGAAAACTGGAAAATGAGCCGAAAATACGAGGTTTTTGGGCCACTTTGTATCTAGTACAAGGAAATCTTGCATGAAGAAATTGGTTCTGGACTTCTCTTATGTACCCAAATAATATATCAAAAAAAACAGAACTAGAATATAAATTGCAAGCACACCCCCTTTTTTATGTCTATATTGACTGGACTATATAATATAATTTCTCGTGAAATGTTCGTGTCATGTAACTTGCTTTAAAATTTACTCTATAGTCTACAATAATATCAACACTTGACTATTTATTTAGAATATTTAAATAAACGATTCTGTTGAATAGATTACATTCTCTGGAATGAGCTAACGTTAAGAGCTGGAAGATTTGAAGCTACGTTGTAGCTTCATGTTTTACATTATACAGTATTACATTTGAAGTTGAGTTGTAGCTGGGTCTGTGTCATTACTCGTAATCATCCACAATGAATAATTTCTAGAATTCTCTTAATTGGAGTCGGAATCCTGACTGACTTGAAAGAAGAAACTATCTAGAAACAGGATCACACAATGATCAAGTGAGTTTGTGGAGCTAGAAATCATACACTTCACTAAGGAAGTTGTTATTAAGAACAACAGAATAAAATGGTTTTCCTTATTAAGAAAAAAAAATTGAACCTTGTGTATAATATGCTCGACGATGAATTTCAAATGCTTTTAGCGATCAACTTCAATTTTCTTATTTTTTTAACCATTATACCATAGCCACCTCTAATACAAGGCCCTGGCCCACGATATTGCAACGTCTCAGTGTAGAATCAGTATTAGATTCTTTTAGAGGATATAAGAGGATAACATTGAAAGTGTATAAAAGAAAATGCTTAGTAATTTTTATAATTTCAAATCACAAAGCTATCAGCTGGATTATTAGGCTAGCTTCACACACATTCGGTTTCATTCGGTTCGGTTCGTTTTCGGGCCGTACAGCTGTCTTTGGATTTTCACAATATTCGTGCTGGTATTAAAATTGAAATATAAAAGCTGGTGTTAAAATAGGAAGATGCGATTTCTTGAACTACAAAGTTTTAGCAAACTGTTCATTGAGAAAAAAATCCTCCAGTGAACTAACTGAAATGAATTGACCATAATTTATGATTTTGACATAGAAGGTTTTGAAACAGATAATCACGATATCAGGTTAAAATAAAAACAAGAAACCGAGCGTCTGTGAAAGACTTCGTTTTTGATTCCTGTTTCCTAGCAACGAATTCGAATATGATAAAACCTATTCGTGTCGAGGTGCTATGCGGTTGCTATTCGGAACCGAATTCAAACCGAATCATCGTTCCACACTTATCAGAATTGGCCGAAAACGAACAGAAAGCAAACCAAACCGAACCGAACCGAATGTGTGTGATACTAGCCTCAGTGGCATGCAATACCACTTGAACTATATTTTTTAAATTTTCTCTGCAATGAATAGAACTGCTGACAGGATTTCAGCGGCAATTTGAGTGTGTTCTATAGCCAGGGAGGCTATTAGTAATATTATATTGTAGCAATATTCTGAATAAAACAGAAACAATAAAGTGACACCATTGACAAAGGCCATTGACCCAAGGACTCCAATATTTCATACGGGTTGCATTCATTCAAAAGTGTGAGAAATTCCTTGAAGATGAGGATCAAAGACCCGCATAGCTCTCACATTAGCAATACCCTTCACTTGAAAATAGTATCAAGTATAAGAAGTTGAGAATTGAAAAGAACTTGATCTTGTATTTTTAATTAAATCAATTTGGAACAATGTGCATTGCAAGGAAGACGTGTAATGAATGTGACAACAAGGTATTGATGATGCAAAGTATTTTCTATACTACTAGACAAATACATGTTTGAATCAATGGAACATCTAGTTTACGTGATTCCATCTTCGGGTTACAGTATTCTACTTCTACTATAATGAAGCAGCTTCTCATTATCAATCTAAAGCCGTGTCCACACTGAACAAATGTTCGGCAAACATGTTTGTTGAGGAGCTCAGGGACAAACATTTTAAAAAGCTTGGACAATATCATTGTTTGACAAACAAAAAATTACTGTTTTTCCAAACATTTCTAGAGTTGACAACTGTAAAACATAAAACCTGTTCTTTCTACTTACAAATACTTTGTTTGGTGACGCGTCCACACTGGCCACGGGCAAACATGTTTGTATAATAAAATTTGCCCAAACTTTTTCAACAAACATGTTTGTCGAACATTTGTTCAGTGTGGACACGGCTTTAGACTATGACTTCTTCACCCATCATAGATTGTCAATATCATTCTCTAGGCTATAATTTCTCAAACTAAGCCAAAATTTAAAATTCTAAATATATTTTCGATTGAAAATTATCAATCTCCATGAAAAAGAGTGTTCTAATAATTCTATACGAGGCTCATCTAGTCGTCTTTGAATAATTTGCAAAGGTTTTTGAAGTAAGAGCACGGTGTGCTATTTTTTTGTGAATACAAACTTGACGGAAAACGACGCTTTTCACAGATGAAATAGTTAACTATTGTTGAAAGGTTAATATTGAAAATCTTAGTTATGTTGTAAGACTTAAAGTGTTGGATTATACTATTCATTTCAGTGGACGCGATGAAACATAATATTATATTGTAATCATGATATAAATTCCTAGTAAATTGGAATATTCTCTAGAAATTGGAGTACGGAATGAAGTTCGAAACAAGTTTAAAAGTTGATCATTTTTTAGGTTAGAAGAAGTATGAAGCTCTTCAGATCCTGAAATAGGGTGAAACAATCTTCCTTGATTGTTGTAACGGTTTTCCCTTCTCCTGATTCGAAGAACAAACGGATGAAGAAAAACTTTACTTGGAAGTAAATGATGTCATTGCCATTAGCTGATCCGTTATTAGCTAAAATGAGGGTTGAAAAAAGGCAAGGCCGAATTTATCCTCAAACGAATCGGAAATGTTCAAACAAGCGTGAGAAAAAGTGAAAACTCGCGTATGAGGAATTTACGGCGGACAGCAAGCATGAAAATATGCGTAAAGCAGGTACCCCGTGTAACAGGTGGTTAATGAGTTTGGCGTGTAGGCCTACTACTACTACTACTACTAAGCTACAGGTTGAGGAAAAGTACTTGCTGTCGTTTAAAAGGTCCCTTGGCTAAACGCACACCATATGGTTTAACGGTCGAATAGGTGAGACGCTGAATTTGTAATGGTATTTTAAAGGACCTGCCCTTCTAACCGACTTACTTATTACAGGAACAAGTACACGATAAGTAATGACTTGGATTTACTATCCAACGGCAATTGTAATCGTAATTTTTACTATTAAAGTTGTATTCAAGAACCTGATGATGCTTTAGTTTCTTGAACTAGTGTGTTGAAAAGAGTAACGTAATTGAAATAATTCGATTCAATTCTTTATTTTCGTTTTCAATTCGTAAAGTGAGATCACTTTACAAATCGAAATAATCAATGGAAATTGTTTCCCGGCATAAGCTGTGGATACGTGCGTGGGGAAAGAGCGCTTAATCTAGCAACTCATAGATTATAGATTTATAAAATAATGATAATGTCATATATGACAATGATAATGATATGATATGATAATGATAATGATATGACAATTCTATCACTCTCAGAAAAAATAGTTATTGATTGTATTAGGTATATTATAATGTGTATATTATCAGTACGTCTATTATAATATTATGCATATGTACATTTGTAGAGAATAAAATCCTTCGAAAGCATAATCACTGGCATTTAGAGAAATTATTATTTTTATCACAAAAATATATTTGTCTTCAAATAATATTTTTATTATTAAATACCAAGTAGCCAGGGCTCATTATTATAATTTTTTCTCTTATTTTGCAGTATTCAAAACGGAATCTTGTGATCACTGACAATATCCTAGTTGGTTAGGTGCTAGCTTCATAGCTCAAAGTTCCTGGGTTCGATCCCTGATCTGGCTGAGGCACTGTCTTAAGGCACTTCTGTATTTCAGATGGACAGGTTGAGCTGCCGGTCACGGTTGTCTTGAACCATTTGGTGAATCACGTCAGAGGTTCTAAAATCAATAGAAATCAATCGAATTGGTTGCAACCAATTGAAATAAATCAGGACCTGAAGTACTCTGACACCAGACGTAATCCATCCATGTCATACATTTATTTATTTGGTAGATGCAATCTTATGTAATGCTTGTATGATAAAATGTATTTGAAGAGGTGCAGTAATTGAATTAGTTGGGAAGTTACTGATGTAATTTTTGATTTATAGTTACAAAAAGATGATACCTGCGGAAAAATGAGCAATAATTTTGTTTGTTTCACGTCAGTGCAAATTATTAAACATTTTTCTTTGCAGATCAAATATGACGTGTTGATAACTGATTCACTGAGCAATTCTTGTCGTGAGGAAGAACTACCACCGCCGAAGAACTGTTTTTGAAGGTATCATTGTTCCAAGTCCTTTTAACGACTCACCTCCTGAAGACAGTGAAAGCCTGCCGCGGCAACAGATGGTGTAACGGCTACAGGAAATTACAATATGTCGTCAAAGGAACAAGTAATAACACGGCAACGAATCATGATTTAAGGTTTTTTCTTTCATTAATAACGTGTCTTCAGAAAGTTCGTTATTCTTGTTAGACCCTTAAGATTTCTATGCGACAGTATGAATATCTACATAACGACTTGTGGATTTTTCTAGCTTTGAAACATATCCAGAATCTGAAATATTATAATTATGTCCCATTTCCAAAAATCATATATATCTATTGTATAATACTGAAGTGTTCTCCTCCTTTCTCGATTGCTAACAATGACTATTAATAGTTTATAAATTACCAAAAAAATTTGGAGGTATTTCAAATCCATTATGTACAATGTGTAATCATGCACAGGATGTAGAGTTCAAAACATAACTTTGCAATTGATATAATTATAATAAATTCAGTCAAATTGCCTATAAATATTTTGTCCAATATATTTAATTTTTCTCATTTTTTTGATTACGTTTAATTGATTGTATTGATATAATGGATTATTATATTACCGTTAAGGCATAACTGAAGCGTTAATCTCAAAATGATTGCATTGTGTGACAAATGTATAGAATTATTATAAGTTATACAGTAGTTAAATTGATTTATTTGTGACAGTAATTTTCAAAGATTTGATTGCTGTAAATTTGTGCCAGATTTAATTTTAACAGCACCTCTATAGAATGTGTACCAGTTTTGAGCACTGTTGGGTTCATTGATGTAGGAAAAGCAGTATTGATTTTTTTGTTTCTTCATTAGAATATCATCCCCGATATCCTAGTAGTACTAAAAAAGCTTCAGAGTTGAAGGATTAAAAGGAAATTTAAATTTTATGATAAAATTGGAAACATCGCGAGGATTTGTTTTTCTTTTGAATATCACTTCTCTCAGAATCATGGGGCGTCGTAATGCATAATAATTTTATATCAAATTAACGGGGAGAATGTCTCCTTTCTATTGGTGTCTGGATCATTTCTATCTGACTTATAGTTATTATTTACTTGATGATTATGTTCGTCAATGTCGAGACATTTCGTGCAGAAAACATGAAATTTTCGACATGCTAGAAACATTTTTGTTTCAAAAGATAAGTAGGTGGTGAAAGCGAGAAATTTTCTCAGAAATAATTGAAATTATTTTTCCAATTGTCAAACGTAGTCGCAAGATCGTATTTATAGTAATTTGTACATCCTATTCCTGAATATAGCCATGTCTTCTGAATGTGAGTAGCCTATGTATTTGTGAATTAGACATTATTTTAACTCAAAAATACTTCTTTTCACCGCCATTTAACCGCCATTTTGTAACGATTTTAATATTCTGCATATCATACGCTTAGATAAGGCGTAGTAATGGTACATACTAAATCGATTATTACCGATGTCTTGGCTAATCGAACCATTTTATGAAACCAGGTGCATTGATACAGTTTTTTCCACACATGACATGACTCCAGCAAAGACTCTCCTGTTTCATTTATAGCACTATAATTTCAAATATATTTCGATCTCAAAAGGATTATTGCTTTGCAAGTTGTTTATTGCTCTAAACAAGAGACTTGGAAATTTCTTCATCTGGAGATTAATCACGATAGGCGGTACGTGCTTCGAATTTATTACGACAATAAAATTTTCTGATTGTTTTTCTACGCACTTAACACTTAACACACAGTAGCAGCACATCGACAATAGGTCTGATCACTCTTCTAAACAGCATCATGCTGAAGGTGAATAGGTATTAACGATAAAAAAAAAAAAAAAAAACAGTACTATCAAAACTTACTATTTCAAACAGCTTGTTGATTAGTTTCCATTTCAGCCATTATATATATATATTTTATATAACGTAATTCAACGACCTTTTCATTGTTTTTCTTTGCTGAGGGTGGTGCCCACATAAGCTCCAGGCTTGTGCGTGGCTAATGAGACGAATGATGATTTTCATCTGGAGGAAACTACTTATAAAAACTGTCCGTCACAGTATGCATTCAGGGCCTCAGGGGAAAAGTTGACGAAGTTTCACTCTTGAATTGATGGAATAGATGTCTAGTCGGTTATGAAGTTCGCTAATACCAGTTAATGTATGTTTTTTAAAGATATTTGCAATTGCAAATTGCATAGTGTTTCAAGACTATAGGAGATTACTGTCGTAAAGTGAAATCATAAAATAAATGAGAAAAAATAAAAATAAATATTAAAGAAAATCTCCAGTTTTCACGTGCATCATGATGAGTCTCATTTTTATTTTTACTTCCCCGATTAAACTGATCAGTATTTGTGATGGTATAAAAATGTGGAGAAAGAAAGAAGGAAATTATGTGGAAGAGTCAATACTGAAAACTTGAATCAACTATGTAGAATAATAATAATGATCCTCACTTCCAAATTTTAATAAGTTACCAGTCTCACTCAGCAGATGAAAAAAAGTAATAACTCCATCATAGAATGTGATTTTATTGAGGAATAAAATGAAGTATCCAGAAATCAAACATGGTTTATAGATATTTCATTCAAGGTTTCGAACAATCCTCTATGTTTTTGAAACATAATCGTATTGCATGATGCAAATAGATATCATTCTGTCATGCATCTTGCTGCTATTGGTCTCAAGCTCAATCAAGTCAAGGCTGTTAGATTGTCGTTATTATAATAATAATTCCAAGATTTCCGTGCTGCTGATACAGCCTTGCATGATTTATATCAAGATTGAGCATTGAGGTAGGTAGGCTGCTAATGACGAGCACGTGTGTAAAGTCTTTGTCTGCTATAAACCTAAGATGCTCGAAGTCTTCGAAAATATTTTATTTGGAAGATTCGTATGCAAACCAATCTTGAATTCTTAAGTGAAAATATAGATTTTCTTCATCTGCACTAAATAACTAACATTTTAATTACTGATTTATGATCAAATCAGACACTCTATGTCAATAGATGAAATATAAAAAACTAATAAATCAAACGTTACTACGAAAAGAACTGTAGACTAGTTCAAGATGAAAAACAAGGGTTATGTTGGACTGCAATATGGTACGAGCTACATCATTAATAACAAACTTTCCATTGATCATGAATACCATGAGTAACATTGCCCGTTGTATAAAATTGAACGTTGATCTCTGGAAAAGTTGAATACCTTGGACTTCATGATATCTTGTCATTCTTCAACTTTTTCTCCAACCTTCAACTTGTCATCCAGTCACCCAACTTTTTATTTTAATTGTCATCCAACTTACTCTCCCGCCACCTTGCAATTTAACATGTTCCAGCACCTCTCTCTCTCTCTCCTCTCTCTCTCTCTCTCTCTCTCTCTCTCTCTCTCTCTCTCTCTCTCTGTACTTGGGAAAGACTAGGGCTGTTCGAACTATGCAGGGTAGCAGCGGCACAGCTGAAGCGTGACATTGACGCAGCCCTCGCTTATCCGGACTGGCCATCTGCCCTCTCATTCACACTCACACTAACCTCCCAACCTACCCTCTCACTCACTCGCCCACCATTTCGAATAATTTAGTCTCGCTTGCATTCATCCCCAAATTAGTCGGCGACTTTTCCATCAGTTTCGGAAGTTGTTGTTCAATGCACTCATTTCGACGCTAATTCATTTTATATGCTGATTTTTGAACGCTGATATTGGATTAATATTTATGTCTTGGCTGCGATTCGACGCAATGATAAATTGAATTGGGGGTTGATTATGAGAGTTTATTATAGGAGTGTTCATAAAGGTGGCAGATGAAATGAAATAGTTTTGAATTGCTGTACAGTTCAGTGTTTTTCTAACGTAGGTTTTAGTATTTGAATATAATCAGTGTAACAGGGTGCAAGAGACTGAAAACAATATAGAAAAGAATAAGTTTTAATGCAACGTGATGATGGAAAAATTAAGGACAGTATTCACATTCTAGTTTTCAAGGATGATAATATTTTCAAATATTGATATTTCATACGAGATTGGAGATCATATTTTATGAGCTGAATAAAAAAAGAGATCTCTTCTTTGGTGTATTTCTAATAATTGAGAAGAATAATTAATTATTATGATTGAAGATTCATCGAAATGCAACTATTGTTCAGACTAGGGAATGAAGAGAAGATAACAATACCTTGGTTGCTAAAATTAGAATTAAGGAATTGTTGAAATTGGTTTCTGTACTCACTTGAATCTCAAAATTTTCTTTAGGAGGAGTAAATGTAATATCAAATTATGCTTCGTATCAACTAATTCTCTGAGTTGCGGAAATCGTAGAGATGAAAGTCTTATAAGGGCTTGCTGATGAGAAGTTGGATCAATGAAGCCTGGAAATTCTGTAGAAATTGACTTTTGAAATTCATTCTCTTTCATTTATCAGCAAGTGTAATATTGCGCAGATAGAAAAAAATCAACTCATTACTATCAAAGGTTTTTCATACAAAATTAGTTTAATCTGTTGTTATCAAAAGTGTAGTGGAACAATCAGGAAATTAATTGAATGTGTGTGCCTTATACCTACCCAATTAATTTGAATAGCAACCTTTCACATTTCAAAATCAAATTGGTTGGAACCTCTACGCTTTCTTCTCGAGAGAATGAATATGTTATGCATTCGAGATAACAATCGATTCTGCTCTCTACATAACGATAACGAGCTTCATGCTCAACCATTGTAAACTATTCGGACTATGCAGATACACAAATTAGTTGTTTAGTAAATACAGTTCACTTATTCATCTAATTCAATAATATATGTTATTGTTATTCTTCATTGATTGATTGATATAAGTACATCATCAAAATGATAGGGAGAGAAAAAATTAGATAACCTTGTGCTATTCATCTCCCAAATTTAGATAAGGTTACACTTAGTCCGAATTAGTACTATATTGTCCAATTGTTATTGTTTGAAATGTTTGAAAACAGGCAATTTGGTTGATTTTGTCAGTGTGTAAGCTTATTGTCATCTTAAGAGACATTGGACCATCTGTTGTTGAGGAATCGAGCAGATTGTTTGATAGTATTAGTAATGCAATCACAGTATTTGATTAGGCTGTAAATTTGACCATTCTATGAAAAAGATCATTTCCAGCCTAGAATTTTCTCTGCTCACTTGCAAGAATGCATTGGACAGGAAGAATTTGAACAGTCCTCAAAGGTGGTAATAGAGTTCTAAAGCTTTGCAAAAACTTAAAATGTCTTTAAAAATATTGCTTTCACTCACGCGGGAGTAAAGACTGTTTTGTAGAGTTATTTCAAGTTAAGTAAGAAGTAACTTGAAATGAACAAAATAGGAGAGACGAGACTCATGACAAGATCTCTTTTTATGTGATTATAATTTTCGTTCTTATTCAAATTCTAAATTAAGTGTATCAAAGGTATATTAGTCGAAATATTATTTCACCATTTCTATCAACCATGTACCTTACTAGCGAAATCATTCGATGACGGTGGAATAGATTGCTAGTCAATGAAATAATATTGGGGTACGAATAAAAGTAATGGTGAAATGATACAAAAGTATCAAAAATAAGTAAGGTAGGAATATTATGAATATGTTTTCTTGGGATTATTAAAGGAAGGGTGTAAGATTCCCCATCAATAATACTTTGGAGCGAGGACAAGGAGGATGAGAGAGGATGGAGAAGATTAGATTAGATCAGAGTTATTTTTTATGTATATGTTACAATATTTACTGGCTTATACACTTATTCACATTTAATGACAGTATTGCTAATTATTCAACAAATTTTAAAAAGTATGAAAAATCAATCAATGATATTAAAGATTAGATGCAATTTGAATAACAATACTATAGTATTGTGATGTAACTTCATAAAACGGCGATGTATCAACAAATAATTTATCGTCGATTATCTAAAAAGGATATAAAATGATATCCCTCCCATCAGAACACGAACGGGATGTGGTGGAATAGAGCTGTTGGAAATTACAACGTGGAAGCTAAGTTTAAATGATAAACTTGACTTAATGAATTAAGAAGTAGATGATTTGAATCTAAGAATTATGGAATGAATGATATTAGAATGAGTAATATTCTTCTTTCAGCTCAATCGTTTGATTGGTTGGCAGCCTTCCATCTGAATCTGCCCATTGCTACTATCTTCCATTGTACATAACTCATAGCATCCAGATCCTTCGTCATTTGTCTTAAATACTGTAGCCGGGGTCTCCCACGACCCCTTTGTCAATCAACTGTACCTTCCAGAATACTTGACGTTAATGCGTTATGCATTATTAATGCATTATTTAATAATTTTGACACATTCTCTGGGACTTTTGAGCAGACAATTACTTCTGTCTTCATCTTATTTATCTCCACATCATATTTATTCCGTAGAATCTCATGCAAGGTGGTTAGAGCTCTTTCTAAACTCATTTTATTCTCTGCTATTATAGCTATATCGTCCGCAAAACGAAGTATCTGAATCTGAGCTCCATTTACCTTGATGCCACTACAGCACTCATTGCATTCATTAATCTATATAAATGTTGAATAATAATGGTGACAAACTACAGCCATAGATAAAGGATAAGCATAAGTTTATTTTATATATTTCTATATTTCTTGTCTCTGCTACAACCCTGTCGCACTCCTCTCCTTATAGCAGCCTTTCTCTGCTGCTCACCTATCCTTAATGATGCTGTTTGATCCTATTCTGATGACCTTTGATACTCTCATCAAGAATGAGTAAATAGGCCTTTAATATTGCATTAATAATCAAAATAGAGAAATGGAACAAACGTTATAGGTAGGGATTTAACTAAGATTTTAGGAATTGATTAAGTGATATTAACGGTATACAATATTAATGAAAAGGAAATGGGAAAAGATGATAAATATGTATTATGTGAAATGGAGATGGGATATGGAAAATGGATGAATGAATGGAATGAGTGGAAGGAATATTACATATTTGGAATGCAGTGCTCTAGGGTTGGACTGACTCAGTCATTTTCTCTATAAAATATGTTTCCAAAGACAAGTAAAAGTCTGTTTGCCTCTCAATGCATCTAATAGAGTTGGGAAGTTTATTCCATTCACGACCAGCACTGACAAGGAACGATTCAGATTAGACTGTAGTTCGGTGATTAGGTATCGTAAGAGTATTCGCACCAGTTCTAGTATGAGAAGCATCTGTCCTCCTACCAACGGAAACAAATTTGAAATAGGCTAATAAGGATTGTCATCAAAGATAGAGGGGGAGAGAATAGATGGAGACAGATCAGAAGTTGAAAGAGTTTATACAAATGAATTCAAAGAAGAATGAGGCGAAAAGAAGCAGCAAAAGGACAAATCAACAAGTACTACTCCAAGAATTATTAAAAAACGAGAAAAATGAATACCCATTAGTATAAAGTTGAACGGCTACTTGCACAATGTGTCTTGGTATTTTTCTTTTGAAAGGAAGACAACAGAAGGGAGGATGACGTATTTGGTGGAGTTGCCAGCTGAGGGCTAGGGCAGTCAGAGGCAGTCAGCCGCAGAAGACTTCCTGCGAGGCGTCATGCTCCAGGGCCCGGACAGGATGTGCCCCGGACCCTCAAGGGGCGAACCAAGTCGCGGCACCCTCAACGCAGCGCAGTGCAGCCCTCGCACTACTTGCAAGCTGGTTCACTAGTACAGTAGTACAGTAATCTTCAATAGAAAGTCTGCCAATATTCACAGCAACTTCTACTCAAAATATGAAATTTGTGAAAAACATGAGAAAAATAATAATTGCAGTTGGGAAAATATATTGGTTCAAACAGATTCAGTAGTCGCAAGTAAAAGATACAACGCTGCTATTACTCAGAATGCAGTGAAAATAGAAGTATTTGAAACAAGAAGAAATGAAAGGAATATAATATATAATAGGCATAACATAATTGGTATAATCATATAGTGAAGAAAACTATATTATATTATTATTCCTGTCATCTCTGGTACAATAGAGGAGTATACAGAGTTTTTAGAATTGTTGTGTAATACAAATGAATGACATATTATATTTGATTCATTCAAATGCTGATTGAACTCAAATAAACGAAGAAGAAAATAAATACTGTCATGAACTACCCCAAAGACCTCTGTTAGACTGCTATTACAAATATTGCTAACACGGGTAACAGCTAGAAAGAGTTTTGACGATGACCGCTACTATCCACTGTCATTCAGCTGTCTTAGGGGTAGTTATTTTACTTCGGGGTAACTATTTAAACTCTCTTTCAATATTATTATTCAATAATTAACAATACATATTAATATTCACATGAAAACTCGGCCAACATTCAACAAAGTTTGGCAAGGAACATTGATTGAAAAAATTAAAGTTTGATAGATATTATAAAGAATGAAATCTTTTAAATTATAACGTATAAATTATCCATCAGCTTGAAAATTAGTTATAATTCATGAGGATATTTTCAAATTCATCATCCAAGCTGATACTCTCTGTGTAATGGTATCTATCAATATATACAGTTTGTGGCATTCATCAAAAGTTAGCTTTAACTTTGAGACAGTTTTATAGCACTGAACTTATTTTTGTTCAATTATTTAACATAAATTCAGTTGAATCAGGAAAATACTCATTGTTTATTCTCAATAACAAGAAGTAAACATAATTTATCATATTCATCCAGGGCAAAGTCAACTGTTTTCATTCCTAATTCAGTCAAATTCATTTACGTTTTTATGACTATGCAAACTGAGACTTTCCAATACGCCCTTTCTTTGAGTACTACCTTTCTAGTTCTCATTACTCCTCAATTACAGTACATAGGGCACAGCCCATCCCAAGCGATAACCGCCACGTTGTTGCTGTACTCGGTAGTTGAAAGTATGAATCAAAATGTCCATCATAGGCATCATCCTCACGTGCTCATCATCATGCAAGTTCTACTCATTTATTAGGACAAGAAGTGAATGACGGCCCCAAATTACAGGAAGACAGTAAACAATGGCCTGTACGTGCATTAACGAGCCTCTCTTGATTTTTAACTACAACCATCTACAATCTACAGCTAGGCCTACACTGTCTTCAATTCTGTGTAATAATCTGGCTCGCGTGCGCGCCGCTCATGCGTGTGCTAGCGCGTGCGTGTACGCAATGGAACAGAAGCGCTTTGTTTTTTAAAGCTTTCCGTAATCGCATCTCTTGAAGCGAGCTGCTTTATGTGCTGCTATTGTAGGTGGAGGTTCAATGTGGTGCTTATATGTGGGTTCATAGAGGGACTGCAAAAACAATGGCCTCAGTATTGTAATAGCAGAACTAGTATAGAGCAAAGCTGGTGGTCTGTGCCAGAAAGTTGTGAAGCCACTAGTAAAGTTGATTTGGAATAAGCATATATTAGGTATTCTGAAGTGTGCATCATCCCAAAATGTTAATATTCGCCAACAATGAATGGGTCTTGGAAAGAAATCAATGTCTATAATAATTAGAATGTAATCATTGAATGAGCAGTCATTCACTGCTCCACTTCATCATTATCAATAATACATACACTTTGTATAAGATTCATTCACTCATTCAATTTTGGTAGTCTGATATCACTTTAAAGTTAATAAATTTACATTTTTAGGAGAGCTCATCTTAGTATTGTTGCTTATTGATAATGATTAACGACAGTAAATGACTGTCGTAAAGAGAGGGTGAATGAAAGAAAGAGTCGGTAAATGAAAGAAAGTGACTGAAGAGAGAAGATAATGAACAAATAAAATACATGATGGATAGGTGTTTTATAGTTTTGGTGGCTCAGAAGCCAATCATCATTGTTGTGATACTAGCTGTTAATCCTTAAATAAAGAATAATATTAGGCTTTCCATGTACAATGTACAATGAATTCTTGTTTATGACCATTTCGGAGCACTTGAGTTTGATAAATAAGGATATGATCAACAATAATAAATTATTTTATAACCATAAGTTATATGAAAATTTGAGTATTTTAGTCTATACGATCAACTTTCTTGTACGGAACGACAAGATCTTTCATGAACTTGACCTTTCACCTGACCTTTTGATTGAATTTTCATCAAGTCAATTCCTGATTTTGAAAGAATATTTACAAAGAAACTATGCAAAACTGATATCTGATAACGCAACTAGAGAGTGATACAGAAAATAGGGTAGAAAATAGAAGCTCAACAATAGGTTATACAACTGTCATAGCGACAAAATCTAATAATATTGCTCTTGTTGCTCTTCCATACCGGATCATATTTATCCCCCTGAAATTACAGTCCGAAATTTTCTTTGTTGGGTCAGCAGAAGCTGGCTCGATTAATGACATATTTTGTCGCGGTGGCCGGTTTCGGACAAGTGCAAGAAGGCAACAGTCAAGAGGCAGAAGGAAGGAGGTAGCAGTTGAAGGAGGCAGCTGACAGCTGGCCGCGAGGGTTGTTTGGTCTTGTTCACCCTTGGCCGGCAGAGCATGTCGCGTGCAATTAAGCCGCGTCTGCACGTGCCCCTTGCTGCGTCTTAAGGAGACACACCAACTAAAACTTGACCTACAAATAACACAGCTCGCCGGACTTGGCGAGAGGAAGCCAGTGCCCAAGTGCGGGCACCAAGCCAAGCGAATCGCGCGGCAACTTGAGGACCAAGTGGCTGCCAAGTTTGGCGGCAAAGTCTGCCACCCGCATCTTTCTTGGGTGCTGCGACACACAAGTCTTGTCTTCAAGTGTTTACAATGCTGGTAAAATGGTAGGAACGTCCCAGAAGTAGAGTCTGAGTTTCAGAAGGCAGAATCGTTTACGTCAGTTACATTTTAGTACACAAATTTGAGTGCAAATTACTTGAATATTGACATTCCTCCAGCATCTTACGGTCAACCAAACAACCAACTTATTTCTTTGTACATCTTCTTCGAAACAAATTTTTTTGCGAATTAAGCTTTCCAAGATATATATAATTCAATTCATGAAGTTTGTACATAATAAGCTCCATGAATTGAACTTCAAAAAGCTTAAGAAGCAGAAATTGCAGAGAAAATACGTTATTGAAGTCAGTGAAGGTGGAAGTCAGAAGAAGATCTGCCTTGAAACAACGTATTTTTTTGCAATTTCAGCTTCTCTAAATCTTTGTAATTTATTTCATAAAGCTTTTATGCTCTATGAATTCAACTTCAAAAATCTTGAGAAGCTAAAATACATTGGTTGAACATAAGATGCTGGAGGATCAACTTCTTCTCCAATGCAGGCATGAAGATGTCAGGGGAGTCATCAGTGGCAGGATACATTTTTCAACCAAGATTTGAATAATATTAATGTATATAAATTCAATTGATAATGAATAATAATCTATCAGTTGTTATTACTATATACTATTATATTATTATACTATTACTGTGTGCTATTACTGATGTGTTTCTCTTTCTTTATTTTAAGTGGAATAAGCTGTGAATGAAATGGGATTCAAGGGAATCATTAGCAGATGAATACTGAAGGTTTAGAGAAAATTCGAGTGTAAACATATTCATAATTATTATTAGTACAGTCAACGAAAGATAATAGAGGGAAAAGTTTGGAACACAATTTCCAACTTCACAACTCTTTTAAGGATAGTAAGAGGATTAACATATCAAAAGTCCTCACCCCTACCCCCTGTGCTTAAGGGGTGGGGTTGGTTTGAAAGTACCATTTTTTCATTTTTCGCATATATCTCGGAAACGATGCATCTTATGAGCACTTGTATTCTGTGCAAAATTGGAGCTTACAAAATTACCAACAATTTTGTTCCTTTACATTTTCTCCATATCTCTCATAGTTTCTAAGATATCCGCTCTAGAAGGTGAGAATTTTTTTGAAAAAACACTTCTGCCTCCAGTTTTTTCATCTTTTCTGCCTTATAATTTTTGAACGATTGATGAAATAAATCCGTGCTGATTATGAGCTGATGGAGCATCAAATTATCTTCAGTTTGATGTATATTTTCACTATTTTACGCATTTCCCTACGACTGTTGCAGCAGTTTTAGTGTTGACAGTGAAATTTTATGTTCAGCAACAATAGATCAGTTGACAATGAAATTTGGAGGGAATGATTGGAGCACAATTTTTGACTTCGCAGCTTTGCTGAGACTAGTTTGGAGGTGAGCGTATCAAAAATCCCAACCCCTACATCATGTGCTGAAGGGATGAGGGTGGTTTGAAAGTTGCATTTTCCACTTATTACTTACATGCTTATATCTTGAAAACATTGTGTTCTATTGACTTAATCAACTACGTAAAAATAAAGCTTGATAAATTTCCTACAAGTTCTATTCAGTAGAGGTTTTCGATAAATCTGATACTTTTCGAGATATTTATGTTCTAAAGTGATGCATTTTCGAAAACCCAGTTTTTCTTTCATTTTTTCGCTTTTTCAAGTCTTATAACTATTGAACAATTGATGAAACAAGAATGTGCTAATTCCGAGATTGTAGAGCATTAATAATTATCTTTCATTTCATGTATAATTCGACTATTTCAAGCATTCCCATACGACTGTTGCAGCAGTTTTAATTTTGAGTGTCAAATCTCAAGATTTGCAACAAGTAACTTTCTTTGAATATCACACTATTCTGTCATCATAAATTGGCAGTGTGCTTCAGTCAGTATGAACATTCGTATTGAGTACCTATTGGAACGTGTGCAAAACTAAACACAGGGGGTGCTTCTAAACTTCCTACCAAACAAAGACACTCAAAACTAAAACTGCTGCAACAGTCGTATGGGAATGCTTGAAATAGTCGAATTATACATGAAATAAAAGATAATTCGATGTTCTACAATCTCGTAATTAGCACATTCTTGTTTCATCAATTGTTGAAAAGTTATAAGACTTGCGAAAAAATGAAATAAAAACTGGGTTTTCGAAATAAGATCACATTACTTGAAAGTGCACAATGTTGCATTTTAAAAGGTTACAACAGAACAATTTGGTATTTACTCGATTCAAAATAAAGCTGAGAGTCTGAGAAAAAATATTTCCACTATTCAGCAGAAGCATTCACTAATGTCTCTCTTTCTAACTAATTTATGCTCTTCAATTTGCTATCTATTTGATTTCAATGATAATTTCTGAATAAAAAAGTTTTTAAAATTGGATATATTTTCAAATTCTGATTCTGGCTGATTTCGCTGCATGTTTTTATACTTTATTTTTGATTCATTCATCAGCCTTACAAAGAACATTTTGAAATGATACAGGAAAAATCCATCTATCAATTGGGTTGTGACCAGAAAAGAAGTGATTTGAATACGATACACAACTACTGTATTTTTAAACTCAAATAGGGCATTCCGCATTGTATTACTCCTCTTTTGAAGACTCGAATAGATTTTCCCGTAGCTTTTGAGTGCTGAAATACATTCCAATAATAGCGCCAAATGCAGACACAAATGCAGTACATTTGTTTTCAATTGCTAAGCGAATGGTGGGCAAATCAACATAACGCATCCAATATGCATGGGCTTTCACCGGACTCGTATGAATCTGAATACAACTCAAATATGAACTTATAACTGTATAATGTACTACTCTCAAACAATACAAAAACTAAAGAACCGAGAAAATAGTATTATCAAAGTATCCTTAGCTGAGGATGCTGTGAATTATTCATGAACAGATGTTCTCTAGACAAACTTTGGTATCCTATCAATATAGTTCACGTGTATAATGCGTCATAATGCATAAAACGAGTAAACTATAGCTTTAAACAATTGGAGTACTCTAGCCAATGTGACTTTTATAGTTATTCACATTTTTTAATACACCCGTACATTATCAATATTGATTATTATTAAATTTAGTAAGTTGGTTCAAGAACGGTGGAGGAGCGATGTGCTATGAGAATGGAGTTTGAGGAAATGAAATTGAATTGTAATCTTGTGAACACACAAGTAGTAGCTCTCTATACCTGGGATTGGGATAGTACTGATTTTCAATAATTTTCATGCATTGCTTGTAGGCTTTGTGAAGGGATTTCTCATTTCAATCCAGCAAAAGATTCTGCATGTGACCAGCTTATATCTGGTAATGTGCCTAAAGTTTCCTGTATAGGATTCCTTATGAAGAAACAGTATTTACCAGAGTTACCAGATTTTCAGCCATTAAAAACTCATGCGGGTTTTTGAGACACATTGGGGCAAAGTGTTTTTAAAACCCCATACATTTTTACCTTACACCTATTATTTGAAATATTCACTTCTATTTGAAGACTTATGAACACTATTTTATACCCCATCTTTACTTGTATTATTACATTTTTACAAGTGAGATCTGTTTTTCTAGATAAAAAATCTCTTCAAGATGATGATGAAAGTTCTTTTGAATTATCTGTTTGATGTTTAGGAAAGAAAAATTGATTAGTCTGCAGGAGAAATGAATCATTCTTGTCAAATCTTAGTACGCATGTATGCACGTACGAATTGTTTCGACTTGACTTACTTGGTTACATGACACGTTCATACCCTTCTCTTTTATTTCTTTATCTAACTGATCGATAGAACAGGAATGTGAACAATAATACAAGTAGTATAACATAATGTAAAAATAAATTATACTCCAATAAGCTAACCAGTCGTGCTCAACAATTCAAATATTCCACTAGCAATACTTGTAAATTTATGACAATAGCCCTATGAAGATCACTGTACTCATCTCAACACGCTCATCTCGGAGTGTGAATTTAATGTTCACTTCTGACAAGAGTCGGACAGAACAAAGATGCTTGTTATTGTTGGAGTTACCCATCAATGCAACAAGTTAGTGGTTGCGGGCAGAAGTTTGCTGCCGACGGAAAGTATGGAGTATCGACAAGCTCGCGCATTGTCTGCTTATTCGAAAAGTGGTAATTGTGCGCGCATAACAACTGAATTACGCCGCGAAGGCGATAAGTTTGCGCGCGGATAATAGCAAGAAGACTGGTTTGCAACTAGAGTCGAAGTTGGATGATCGGTGGAATGCCAAATATTTGAGTTGACAATTTTACGAGTGCAATTGGCACTTGGCGCGGAGGTTTATTGCGTGGTTGTTAGGTGCTAGCTGTCGGCCGGTGAGGGAGGCTGCATAATGATGAACACCTGTGGCTTGTGCTGCCTGCTATCAACACAGTAGCAGCTCGCTGTGCGCCGTGTGAACACCTGGTCGAATCCATTAACAAATAAAGCACTGCCGCTACCCGCATGCCTACTGCACTCGCCATTCTTCAACATTCCCATCACCTCATTCTTGAATCGCTGCAGAGAAATGGTCGAATTCCAGTCGTAAAGTAGGAGTATCTGCGTGTTGAATTATTGATGTTAGTTGGCAGGAATATTTCAAATCACGGTCTTCAGAGCTGATGCGGTTCGACTTCGGCTGGAATATTTCAGTAGAGGCATGAATATCGTATTATTATAAATAATAAAATTATAAATTAATTTCATTGAAAAACGGGGACATGCTTGTTTTCTAGTTATCCAAGTGTACATTCTTATAATAGTTCCATTCAATTCTTTTCATTTGTATCATTGGAAAATTCATTCATTTGTCAACAACGTTTTTGCAATGTGATGTGAATACTCAATTATTTTTATAAAAGTAATAGCACTGGTATTCAAGCTAAGTGCATGAATGGCCAATCGAAAATTGATGACTCTCAGATAAAATTTCTTTGGGCGTTGACTGCATTTAAATACTTCTCATTTCACATTTATCTGAAGATATTGTTCTATTATTTGGTATATATTCAATTTTCAGAAGTCTTTATTGAAATGTAAGATGTTTAACACTGCGATCTTAATCGAGTGAGATATATATTTTAATATGTTTGTATTTCGTTGCTAAAATCAATATTGTGGTCTGAAATGTTTATTTATATTTCATTGAAAATATTTCTCAAGTCGATTAACTAGGAACATCAGGATAACTAAGTACCTATTTGTCAAATTTTCTGTCATTTTTTTTTAACTGCTATTGTCAGTTGTCTTAATATCATGCTGTCCTGGAAATATATTCAAGGATCATTCATTGAACGAAAATAACTGATTGACAAGGTTTTGATCAGTTGCCATGTATTTAATCACGAGTAAAGCCCTTGTAAAATAAACCTGCTGTAAATGTGTGTACTAAACCCTTGTACTAACTTACTAAGGTTCTGAGGGTCATCCAATCAAAACGTTTTCGGCGATAACCGCAGACAATGACCATGTAATCTATGGAAAAGGTGGACTGCACTGAATGTGCTGTCATGAACCTGTTCGTGTGATATAATTGTGAAAATTAACGTGTACAGGCCGAGGCAACAGGTGCAGATCGGATTAGTGTTTCATTTACAGGCAACAAACATCACGTCTTGGTTGGCGCCGTGAAATTCGATCGTAGACTAGACGACCGATTAACGGTTGACCACAAATTGTTGCTTTTGATTTTTCTTGTTTTTTATCTCCAGCTCCTGATACATCAGGCTAGTCGACTGATGTCGATAAAAATTACGCACTTAAATCGTTACACACCTTCTCATAAGTCACTTGAGTTGTGCAGATTCGATCAAATAAAACATTCGCATATAGATCATTCAAGTTCAAGTGAGTAATCGCTCATTTTTGACATTTGAAGATTTAAAATGAAGTGGACTCGAAGACTCTTTATCGCAACCAAATTGAGTATCAGTCTTAATCTCATCTTCTTTCCTTGTCTTCTAGAGGAGACAAGGAAATATTATAGAGAATATTATCACGCAGAATATTGTTGAATTTGAAAATAGTGATACAGAAAAAGCACAGAGACAAGCCTTGTCTGTGGTAAAAGAAATTAGTTATTACTTATCCAACTAAAAAATTACAAGAATTACATGAATCTCTCGAATATATTCAAGCTCTCCAAGAGTTTATCAGCACTTTCTTGAATCACGGCTGCTGCCCATTCTGAATTGAAACAACCGAATGAAGATAATGGTCTGAATGGGTTGGAGCAGCGAGCAGGTGCAGCTTGATGTATAGGCAGGGCAGGCCTACTATGAGGCGCGGGCACGAGCTCTGCCTGTAATTAGCTCGCGAAATTCAAAAGGAAACCCGCAAACCGTGACAGGACTGGTACTTTTTGAACATTTCTCTAATTGGGAAGACAATGGTGCAAATGCTAATTTTGTGCTTCCTTAATGAAGGCATCCTGATGAGATTGGTGGTTGAGGAGGGGTGGGAGAAGTAGGAGGGTAAGGAGGTGAAGTAGTGACGTCACGGCGAAGAAGTGGAGGAGAAGCTGTTGACCGACCGATGTATGCACATCCATTGGCTACGCTCTGTTCATCAAGCAAAACACCTTAATTGCAGCAACCGCTAATGGGGAAACACTCCACGGAGCACGCGTACACTAACTACAAAATCTCCTCTCATCAACTAAACCCCCCCCCCACCAGCACCCCCCTGACTAGCACCCATCTGATGACTCCTCAACTGTGGCACAGAGCACGAGCTTGACAGCTTCTCTTATCACTACCCAAGAAAATGCAGGCATACTATACTGCTGTTGGATTGCACAAACCAAGATAAAGTGTCCTGTATCAGCTGATCAGTTTAATGTTGATCTCGGATTAAGGTTGATGTCACTTCGTGCAACCCAGCGTTGCACTCCTTGAGTCTTTGAAGTACACCAGCTTGGAAGCTAGAGCTTTAGGTTTTCAAGGGCAATGACAATTTGGCATCAATGATTTGATGATTCGATTTCTTGAGATAGTTTGATTCAACCAGGACCTTGTTCCATGGAGAAGAATTTGAAAATCCTGTTGTTATGAAAAAATATTATACTGGACTTACTTGGCGTGCAATGATTAATGAGCAAGAGCATGAATAGCTCGGTTTGCTCTGTAGTAATTCATAAATCGTATGTGTGGGCAGATTTTTCCTGTATTATAGAACTTCTTATGTATCTAAGAAATATCATGTTTCTATTTGTACCCGTTCTTGTGAATTTGAAGTGAATTCACAACACAGAATATGATTATAGCAACGAATATTAAACTTGTATATTTTTATTATTTTTGACAAACTGGCTGTGACTTCACTTGATTGGGTGGATGAATAGAAATCCCTTTCTAAAATTGCAAAGACTAAATACTCCCGAAATTGCAACTCTTTCTGAAATTGCAAGGACTAAACATTCCTGAAAAATCAATAGCAAACAACTAATTGATTCGAATTCATCAGAATGTCTGAACTGATTCCAGATTCTTGCTAATCATACCAATTCCATCAAGGGAATACTCGATGACTTAAATGAACTGGAGGGAAACGTTTTTATAACAATTCAACCTATCCTGTCACACAGCCCAATTTACATACACAAACGTCCACAATCATCGATCAATTCACTATTTAGTTTTCACTGATAACAGAATTTGCCGAGAAAAAATTTGCCCCTTGTGAAAAACATGTAGGTCTGAAAACTTTCCAGCTAAAAATATTGGTGATTTATATGGTAATTAACTGTCCAATAATTGTTTGTTATAGCCATAAAAATAAGGATCTCCTACTGTAATTAAAAGTTCATAATGAAACAAAAACACAGCACGAGCACACTCCAGCGAGCTAATTGTCGAATGACGCAAGTTGAGCCTCAGTTACCTTCACTAGCAACAGCGATCTGTAGACGAGATTATTTTTCGATCTAGGCTCTTTCTGTAGATAACACAGAAATGAAAGCCTCTTGAAGCCTTTTTCTACTCTCCAGTAACTCTCGGTCTGTAGTCAGATTTGCTTCAAACTGTCAGCTTTCCTTATGCAAGTAACATCAACGTTCCCCATTCAACGAATGCTGGCAGATTGAGGTGATTCTCCCGACCCGTAGCTGCCCACATTCAGCCATCCGTTGGCAGATCCTCACTTGGAATACAGCAGCCTTCCAGTTATGCTTATGCACCATGAACATAGAAATTATAATATTCTAACTGTTCCAGCAGCCCTCAACCTCTTATGTGCCTCATGTTTGAATTCCAGTCTAACTGTAGTTTTTGCTGTTATTTACAACTGAATTTTCATTGTTTCCTGATTCCATTCAATGCGATCTCAAATCAGAAGCTTTTTTCAAATGAAATCACCAAAATTCATGCAAAGTTGTTTGTTTTTTAGGTGTTGAATTTGCTGCATTGTTAAAACCGAGTACTATCAAATGTCAAATGAAGTAATACACTTGTAATAGTATTTTTCTATGATTCCCACATAAGCTTTTTTGGAAAGTGGGAGGGTGATTTGATGAGATGATAAACGTCCATGCCTACCGGCGGGACTCGAACCCACGACCAGGTACCGCTAGAAGACTAAAGAGTGTTAACGCCACATTCGTCTCAGTCATTCTGGCCGGCAAATTACAGCTTCTGTTTCTATAAAATGATTTACGAAAGAAATTAGATTTATGATAAATTATTTGATTTGAAGCAGGATTGGTTGATTGATATTGTGAACTGAGTTCATCATTATGTAATTCGTTTGGGATAAAGTCTGAGGCCTACTTAGTACTATAGATTAGCCTACTAGAATGAAGCATTATAGGTTTCCACTTTGGCTAGATCACATTCTTGAATAAGGTACACTCAATTCTACGTATTATTTCTACTTAGAAATAACTCTTGATCAATAATTAATTATCCCCCAAATGTGACAAGCTAAAACAGAAGTTTGGATTTAGTCTTAAACAAAAACCTAAAGATGTAACTGAAATGAGATAATATTGCTAAGATACTTTATCAAATTAGCAGGTACAGATTAATGGATAATTCAAGAGAAAAACTATTATTTTTCAAATATCATTGATGAGAATTACATTTATTGCAATCTGGCATTGTATACTCACTTCAAACAGTATGATCGACATGCAAAATGAACACAGATTTTTAGCAAGAAGATGAACCAGTTGAAAATTGCATGTGACTGTCTGATAATTGATAAAATGAATGAACGAAAAATGATATTACTTTGCATATATTCATTATCAGTTGAAATCCGAGGAAAAAAGAGTTCTCACTGTCAAGCATAACATATTTCAATGTTACATTCAAAGGAATGATTCTAAAGAAACAAATATAAGAATAAGCTACTCATCCTTAGTTGTTCAAAGTCTGATTTTCATTTGTGTTTTCCTCTAGCAGTACCAAAGCAGTACCAAGGACAAACTGAAGTTGTTATTTCTTCAACATCATCGCATAATTATGATTCAAGTATTATATACCAGTACTGCAATTTGATAATTTAATTATTTCCTTGGAGTTAAATGGAAGTAGGAAGTAGATGTGAATGCCAATGTCGATGATTTATTCATAAAGGTCGATGAATACATTACTGTAGTCGATTAATAGTGTGTACTTCAAATACTGTATGTATAATATAGGAATAGATATGAGGAAAAATTCCCCACTCATTCATCTATGGTGTAGCTATACAGTAGTGTTTAATTTTTACTAATATTTTATTTTCAATATTCTCACTGTTTTGTATTCTTTTTTTTAAACTATGTGTAATGAATCATTGTAGTTTTTATGTTATGTAAGCAATTTTTGGGGGGAATCTTGTATGCTACCATGTTTCCATAAATAAATGGAATAAACTAAAATTCACGATTTTTTTCCTGTGTATTCTTTTTTCTTTGTACGGTGATGTATTTTGATTTGTGAATTGAATTGAATTGAGATACCAAATAAATGTTGTAAATTCATCATGAATGAAATAGTTAAGAGCAATGAAAATATGAATATAGATTTTATGTCATTGTGCACTGATTTTCGGAATTTTCTTGTCATGGGTTCAAGAACTTTTGTACTCCCATAACCGAACATCAAGCACAAAAGAAAATTTGTAAGTACTGTACGCAATATTGATGAATGATTCTATAGTGCTTTCCTCTTGATTCATGGACTGAGTGGGAATTGGTTTACGTTCGGGACATATCACTTCGCATATGAGTAGAAATTAGAGAGAGAATTCAATGCAATCAAACATAAAATTAGTTGGAAACACTGAATATTCATCAGGTTACTTCAATGAGAGACGAGGACGATTAGTTGAACATGACAAATATCTCTATAATAAATCTCATAATGTTTTATAAATATTCGAATATCTTTAAAAAAATTTTTGAATAAGAACTGAAAACTCAGTGATAAAAAAGATGGGATACCATCTAAATACTGTAATACCAAATACTATCAAAATAGTATTGCACTAAATCTGTGATGAATAATATCCAATGATTATTAAATAAATTTTGTTAATTCAATTTAACTCTCCAACCGATTCTAGTTTTAGTTATTTAAAAATATTATGAAAAGCATTTCAGGTTTCAAAATATGAGTGTATTGATAGAATTATAGAAAAGCTGATAGAATAAATTAATAATTTATCAATAAATCAATTATTAGATTCTACTCAACTAATAGTAGAAGAGTGTTATATTTCAACTAAGAGTGAGCACATTGACTTAGGCTACGTGATAAAATCAAAAATCATACATTCAGTCATATTATATTCTCATGCTCATATATCCGTTAAAGATGCGATCAAGTAATGAAGCCATACAAGGCAAGGCAATATAGTTTTGAAAAATAATGATAAATAACAGTATTTATGATGTCTAGAGCAAGAATAACCTTGGCTAAATATACAATTTAACGAGTGTAGAGTCCAGTCGTTCTTGTATCTCTATGAGGGGAGGTATGTAGATTTGCATTTACAGTTTATTTCATATGGTTGTTTTGCACACAGTATGATCGCTTGTTTAATGTAAGCGGCATTGCTAAACGAGGGATATTGCATTTACTGGTGAATTGATGAGAGCGAAACAGATAATACGAAGAAACTTGTAGCACATTTCATTATGCATAGAGGTATAATAGATTGATTGGAAAGTGGGGGTTACAAGAAATGCGTTTATCCATTCATAAGACCATACAAGAATGGTCGGGATGTAAAGAGCTCTGAACTCACACGTAGCTTTGTTTGAATGTAAATCTTAATCGGCTTCAATAATGTGAGTTGCGATAATTTAAAGAATCTTGTACAAGAAGCAATAAAGTGTGATTTATCTATTAATAATCCTGATTCTGGTTTGAATCATGATCTATCTCATTGTGTGTATCTTAATTTTATATTCCTTTTGAAATCAAAATATTTCAGGTTTTTCCAATTTTTAATACGAGCTTTGTATTGAGTTATGTATCGTATTCATTTTGGAGTATTTGAATTTAATGTAAATTAAATGCGTAAGTGGCATCAGCTCACTGTTTCTCTACATCATGCTACATTCATATGTAACTCCCGCACCTCAGTCATTCCTTTGGTGACTAACGATGTTCAGTTCAACTACTTCTGTATTTGGACGCAAATACCTTTTGGTAGCACTAAGAGGTGCTACTAACAACTTTTTTAGTGTTTCAGTGTAAGCAGAACATAAAATACATCAAATTATCTAAATATAGGCGAATATTTTCCTCTTAACCCTCTTTAATCAATCTGGCTTTTTCGAAGACTGTCTTTGAATCGTTTTGAGAACTTCGTAATCATTCCCTGTATACACACTTGGTAGTATTGGTGTTTTTGATTTGGAAACATGGGCTGACTCAGCCGTGAATTAGAAGACTGTAATATTTGGTTTTGTTAACCGGTTAATTGCAAACTCCATTTTATACAATTCCACTGGAAAGCATGAAAACTGAATGAGAAAACCGCCTATTATGACTGTAGTTCGGAGAAAACATGTTCCACATACACTATGATTCTACTACATAATAGTTTCTTTCAAAACTATTCTATGAAACATTCGACAAAATTAATTTTACATTCTGTGAGAAAGACGTTTCATATAATATAATGAACCATTTTTGACAGAATTGAATTTGTAGGAATGGAGGATGTTTCCTCATGTCGAATTCGATAAACTATTTGATATTTGAATCATTTTGATCGCTTCTCTTCTTCAGCCTAGGTTTTGTGATGAATTTTTCTGAGTAAATCTCATGAAAGGAGAGAATTAACTAGAAAAATTATAATTACCCTTATAAAATAAAAGTTAAAATAAAAAACGAACAGTTAGCACCCGAGCGATAAGGCTTCCTTATCAACAGCTGAGTATAAGATAAGAGTACCGTTTTGTACTACACATTTTTTCCAAAGAATTATTTAATAAAATTTTCATTATTTTGCAAATTAAGTACAAATCATTTATGAATTGCTCATTGAACTTTTGGAGGTTACACTTTTGTTTACAATTGATCAGATGTTTTGAAGCAGCTCAGACACAGGTGACTGACTCAATATATTATAAATGTCATGCCAGGTTTTCATGCAAACTATAATATTATTTCTAAAATTAAGAACTATCGAAAAAGGATAAAGAATTTCAAATAGAAAAATAAAATGTATGTATTATTGTTAAAATTATTTATTACTCACGAAATTACATTATAATGCCAAATGTTGTTATAACGACTGTTATAATAAGATGACTATTATAATGTTGTTATAATAAGAATTGTATAGAAATATTAAATTATAAATTATTGATTCAACTGAGTCACATGGTGAATGAATCTCTTTGGCAAGTCTAAGCCAATCATATGTCATAGAAATAGCACCAAAAGGGATGATCGTTTGAAAGCATCATATGTTAATCTGTTATCAGCCAGCAAACCTGCCTTATCATATATGCTAGTGCATGTACACTGTATAGAGGAACTGTATCTAGAGAATTAAGCAATTTAAAAAATTATACAAATTAAGTTATTATTGTAATCAAAGGAATTATATTTTAGTGCTTGCCACTGACGTCATGCCTACGTCATAATCATTCTACCAATGGCAAATTTTCATGCTAATTAATTACACAGAGATTCTCAGAAAAGGGTTCTAGCCAAAGGCTTAGAAGAAGGCAAGACACTTCCCTTTTAAAATCCTCACCGTTCAGATCTTGTTAAAAAGTTACCTATTAGTGAAATTTTAGTGAAATTTAGTGAAATTTTGTTCGATTTTTGTATATTTTATCTGTGAGCCAATATCTTAGGCTAATTTATCTATTATTTTGTAAATTTATCCATCAATTGATTATTCTAGAAATTCTAATTTAATTATTCCCTAATTTATTGGTGAAGGAAATATTTAATTAAAATTCCACACGTGCTAAGACCGAAGCCTGGACCAGCCACCGATCATACAAAATTTGATCTAAAGGAACCACGACCGCCAAGAGGATTCACGTGAGTTGTATATGTTTGGGGCCCCAATCTTCGCTTCGAAAGAAATACAGTGCAGAAACATATAACATTTTTCTTCGTTAAAATAATGGCCATGCCGACAAGCGCTTATAACCATTAAGATCCTAGATTTTATCTGGTATAGAATTTATAAGAACTTGTAGTTGATTAACTATCCTCCGCTGCTAGAACCACGACCTTGAGTAATTTTAAAAATCTTTTATAATTTGTTTTCATTATTTTTAGAAAACTGTTAAATTTGTCAATTATAAATTCTGTTGGATCATGCATGGTATCATGCGAGCACAAGCAAATTTCTAATTATTTTGTTAGTGTTAAACTATTCTCAATCTGTAATCCAAACTTTAAATCTGCACTGTCAAATCATATATTTTATTATATTATATTTCCATTTTGTCAATTCGTCTTCTGAGTTCGATTATTTCTTAAGCCTGTCAATTATTGTGTCTGACACGTTCTATATTATCAAGAACCGATCAAGTACGATCATTGAAATAATTGAGTCAACCTGGATATTGGAACAGATCTAAGTGGATGTAGTGTGGGGGGTCAGATCGAGATTACCTATTCTCTGTCCTTACCTGCTCATATATCAGCTTTTATCTGTGACCAACTTCGGCTTGGGAGCGAATTTTTCGACTGTATGGCAGATGCAGCTGGAGATAATATAATTTCCTACAATAGAGCATAAAGCCCGACAAGACTCTGTTCTCGAAGTATATTCCAAACGATCTCTGGTCCTTAGTACCCTATCTTAATCCTTCGGAACTTATTAGAGACGCAGTCCCGTAGATTATCTACATCGGGATTTTTGCTCGACCTGTATGATTTTATATGTGGTTTCATCACAGGTAATAGTTTTAAGATATCTGTATTCAGTGTTTAGCGACCGCTACACTACCTCTGAAAGTTTTATCATTATACAATCAGTCATAAGAAGAATCAAGGGTGAGCGAGTGTTTATGCCTCCCGCGATTCAGACGATTGTATCGAATCTTGTAGTGACTCATTCAGTCTGGTGTTCACTTAGCGTCCACGCACGCATTTTCAAATTTCTAACCTCAATACTGGTGACTCAGTGGAAGATTCATTATACGTGTGTCGACCTAACCTTGGAGGCGATAGTAACTCCCCCAAGAAGTACTCCACAGAGAAAGACGTTTCATATAATACAATGAACCATTTTTGACAGAATTGAATTTGTAGGAATGGAGGATGTTTCCTCATGTCGAATTCGATAAACTATTTGATATTTGAATCATTTTGATCGCTTCACTTCTTCAGCCTAGGTTTATAGACCATTTATGAGTTATTCAGAGTTAAAAAACAAACATGAGTCTGTGCATTAATTGCAATTGCATTGACGCCAATTTCGATTGACACGAGACCTGATCGACGCAGACTGCATTGATGCGTCGACACGCGTGCCCTATCACCCTAATTGCAATCAGACCGGAAGGGCGGGTAGCTGACATTGTGCTGCCCAAATAGACTGACCTTCAAATTAATACTAATTAGACCCTTTGTTGGTATCACTATCCTCCACTAAACGGCCTAATGAACCTGTCTGAATCTGTAACAAAGCGACTACGATATAGCCTACTATATACTGTACTAAACACTGTATTGTACAATGTTGTGTAGGCCTACTCAATATGAATAGAAAGTCCATAGATGGATTTTGCAAATGGAGCATTTTTAAGTCATATACTTCCATATTGTTGAGAAGCTCGGTGGTACAATACAGACGTGGTATTGTGAGAACTTTTTTACAATAGTAAAACTAGAGCTTAAACTGAATCTTCTAATAGATTTGATTTTTGATTAGCGACCAGTGATAGCAAGAAATTTCTATGTTTCCATCCATCCTCCCTGCTTGTCATCAAATCATACTACGCTACAAATAACTATGCATTTTGCATGGAGAGGATATAGAAACTTATTTTAACGAGGTGAAGTGTTAGAGAAGATCCCAATTTCGCCCAATGATGGTAATTTTCATTTTTATAACATTTAGGTTACAACTAAATCATTCTTCTTCAGAATACCGACTTCAGAATAGTACTTCAAATTTCATTAATATTCCACTTATATAAAGTGACTGAGGCTTTCGAGATGAGTCGTTCAAGAAATGGGTTCAAATTAACTGAAAGCTGGCATTGGAGAATGTATGAGTATTAAAATTAATTGTTTAATTACGAAACTGTGGGATCATCAAGCCTTCGTAGGAGGATTCGGAGGAGATTGAAATGAATGAGCCTGTATCACTGCAACCTTCTCAGCTTTGCCACTGTAATCTGCAAAAAGATGAAGAAATTGAATCAGTTGAACAAAACTTTTACACATAGATTAACATAAATTTACAAATACAGACAAAGACTATGGCAACTGTTTCATTGAAATTTTGATATATAATTAAGGTGTGTCACCAAAGCACCACGAATATATTATTAAGGTGACTCATGCGCCACGAATACGCACACTCCACTTTTCATCAGCTGATGCTGTTCCTATTATATCTGTATCTTACTGTGTCTGTACAAATAATGATAAGATAAGAATAGCAACAGCTGATGAAAGATGAAATGCGCGTGCTCGTGGCGCATAAGTCTATACGTACCTTTAGATTGTAAAAATAAAAACTTTGAAATGTGATAAGAATTAGACCATGCCTATTATTTTAGAACCTATTAGATTTTTTTAAACGTTTTGTGAAAAGTACGGAGAAGAAAAGATACATGTAATCAAAATTTTCGCGAGTTGCATTGTTGAAAATAATCTTCACATATGATAGACACATTGAGGATATGTTGAAGAGTTGGCGAAAAAATACGGAAGCCGGAAAGGAAACGTCTGACAGAAAAGGAGGCAAAATATGGAAAGAAACATGACATGCCGTGCGTGGAAATTTCATAGTAGCAGAGCCAACGGACAATGCAAAGAGGAAATCCGAACAACGAGTCCAAGAGAGAAACGAAGATAAATGGAGGAAAGGATTGCTGCTGCTGGAGGGGGATAAATTTGAAAGGGGAGGGGGCAATTGTAATGGTGGGTGAGGTACGGTTCGTTGAGCATATGTTTCCAAGCATATCGCCATGACAATGGCACGCGCCGGCTCCTCTGTTATTATTATATTATTATAGATAAGGATTGAAGAAAAGCGAAAGAAAAGAAGAAGCGACTTGAAGAAGTGGAGTGCAGAGAGCATAACGCCTCTGAGGGGGCTCTCAGGTGAGGGAGGGAAAGGGGGAGCCTAGAGGATCACCTGCCGCGAGGTTGATGCTCTTGTTCGGGTAATAGCAAAATTATTTGGTTTCCTGTCATTAGTCGTTCAGACTTACTGTGGAGTTCAATTCTTGGAATCATTCTGATTCTACTTGAATCTGCGACTACTATATAAGCCAATGTATCAGAATAAATATCAAAGTATGGGAGGATGCAGAACATTCATTTGATTTTTCAAAATGCACCCTCTCTAAAAACAATCCATGTCTAGAATATCATAAAATACAGTTGAAGCTGTTACTTCTTCAAATGAATACTGTTCCAAAAACCATGAAAGTCTGAGGAATGTAATTAACTCGGACATAGTTTGAGATGAGCTTCACAAAGTTTTGAAATTAGCCTAGTGACAAGTGGAAGACATTACACAGCTTGTTGACTAGCATCATCAACTTCAAACCATGCTTTCTTTTCGAATTCTATCTTAATCAATTGCTTTTAATACTCAATTATCATTGATATCATTATCATTCTTTCTTTCATCACTCGGGTTGGCGACATTTTGGATGCTGGAGAATCAACATCAGCTAGTGCGATATTTTTAAAACATCGAAATAATAATAAATAATATAATATAATTAATAATATGCGTTTTAGCCCCTCCTGGAACAATCTTGAAAATGTATTCAAGTTATATGTTGGCTTGGAATCCTCATTTGTATAAAGATCTGTCAGTGCAATCTAAGATTTTCAGAGAATGAGGATGGGAGTTGTGAAAAGAAATGATATCAGGCTTACAACAGTGGTGTTGTGAATGAAGCTTGCGTGGTAGCATACATTGCCCCTGAATTCGCTTGAAGTCACTATGACCGATGAATAAGATATCAATCACTTTCTCAACAAACTACCATGCTGTTATTAAGAATGAGCTGTAGCATGTGAATCTTAAAAGCTATAAGAAAAATCATAAGCTATAAATTTATTGTTTTCATCATTATTTTAATAATGTCATTATTATGATAATTGAGGAAAAGCAACAGGCCCATTCTCAAAATTGTTCCTCTTTCACGTATCGCCCGTCATTAATCCTTTGAACAAAAAGTTGAAGATATTCCTTTATGTATTTAAACATGTGTTTCTCAAGTATTAAGTCACACGAGCTCCAATTGATCAACAAAAACTTACAGGAATGGTGTGATCAGCTGAATTTAAAGGGATACTTGATATGTGGAATAACTAGTATCCTTTTATCCTTTCAAAGACATGAACGGTTTCAGGTAATAAATTATGCCATTCCGAAGTGTCTGAATGAATTATTGAAGCTATTCAATGATTCTTCCTCCTGCTATGGAAAGCATTAATCAATTTGAGCAGCAAACTGACATTTGCTACTGTTATTACTACACCAGTGTTACTATAATGCGACTCTTGAGATCAGTCCCTCAGCTTGAACATGACACAAAGTTCGACTGTTGAAAGATGTCAACGTGATGCCAAGTCTGGAAACGGATGTGGTAGGTTAAATACGGGTGCTGCGGCTTTCATTCATACTTATGGAAGTATGAAATTAAGTGCTCTGCGCTGCGTGAGGCATATGCCCGGCCGGTGTGTTGGCCCCAGCCGCCAGAGCAGTCCAAATATCAGTCAGTCCAGTTAGCCTCCGCCTATTCAGTCCATTGTTGTTATTACACGTCGGTGTGTTTATTTGGAGGTTGTCGTGTGCCCGGCAGTGGGAAGGGGGGGAGGTGGTAGAGAGGCTAGTGCAACTAAAGAGTTTGCCCGCTCTTGGAGTCTCGTTCCGCCGTCTCAGCTGACCCGTGTCTCCGCTACCTCATCCTTCCCCCCACTCCTTGCAACTACCCTCCTAACAGGTAACTAACTACATGAAACCATTTCTTCTTTTCTCAATCCATTTCTTCTCCTTTTTTCTGTCCTCCTTCTTATCTTCTACAGTAGCCTATTTTTTCTGTTCAGCATTTTCCTGTCTATTCATTTCTTTGGGTTTATTTCTTTTCTAACTCCCGTCTATTCTAATTCTTAAAACCCCCTCTTTACTTCCTCTGTATTCACGTTTTCTCATTTCACATGTCCCCTATCTTCTTTTCATCCTCTTTGTTCTTCCATCTACTCCAATAATTAAGCATTCTCATTTTTATCATTCTATCTTATTCTTCTCTTCTTTCCACTCTTCCCTCCGGCTTCCTCTTCATCTTCTGCCATTTCCCCTCCTTCCTCCTCACCTCCATCACCTCCCCACCTCTTTCTCATCCTCCTTCTCCAACGTCTCCTCCTTCTTCTCCTAATAGCCATCATCTTCGCCACATGCTCCTTCTTATCTTGCTACTCTTCTATTCTTCCATTTGTCCTCAATTTCGCCTTCTTCATAGCAGTTATTTTCGTGTACCGTAGTCTTTTCCTATTTCTTGTCCTTTTTTCCCTGTTATCCTTCTTCTCTCCCCTCTATACCTTCTTATACTTTCCCCTCGTCTCATCAAACTTTACCTTCTTCTCCTTCTTCTCCTCCTTATCCGTCTTCATCATCTCCTCTTTCCTTCCCACATCTCCATCACCACCTCTTCGTTAGCAATCAAACAGGAAAGAGCTGCTGCACTGCACCTCATTGAGAATGGCCATTTCCATTAATTAGAAAAGGAATGTAATTACGGCTCATCATAAAATCGCGGGCCGTGTTGTGTTCCCGTTTCTTTCGGCATCAAGCCACGCATGGCGAAAATAATTATTGTTGTTGTTGTTGTAGCCCACTCGCAATTCAGTACTGTAGTTGGTTTTCAAAAAGTGCGAAGCTGAGTGGATTCGACTTGTTCGACACCTTATTCTATTGTACCATTGGAGGAGTTGATTGAACAATATTCATTCTATATATATAGCAAATATTGGTTGTAAATTGGAATTATTCTGGTTTATATACTATTCTGGTTTTCAGGCTCATAATACTGATTTTTTGATTTTTGAAATTCATCTCCTACTATTAAAAATAACACATAAGTGGGATCCAGATGTTTTGCTTATAATAAGGAATTGGTTCAAGTTAATTGATCTGAAGCTGGAGATCCTTAGAACTTATTCTCATTTCGAATCGTATTTTTTTGCTGGATGAACCCACATTAGCTCTATGTTGTAAGTTGAGGAAGGGATTATGTGATCAAATACACGTTTCTACGCTCATGGTGATGGTGGTGGCTGTGTGAAGCCAAAAGCATTGGAACCCACGACCAGGAGCTACAATGCAGCTTGAAGTTGCCAAACCTCAGACCACTCGGTCACGACAGCCGGCAAATCTAGAAGAAAAATAAAAATTCAAATTGAAATTCATTTTCTTACACTCTTCTTACATGCTTTTATTACAAAATCAAATTTTCTGTAACAAATGCATTCAATTATTATCCACATAGTTGGACAAAAATAAGTATGGAAGATTTGGAATAGCTGTCACATACAGTAAGTCTTTACTTTTAATGATTAAATTTGAGGAAATTGTGGTTAAACAAATTTGAAATTTTTTATCAAGTGAAGAACATTATATCTGTTTTGATGGCATCCGTTTTGTCCATAAATTTATGTTTTGTTTTGAAGTGTTGACGTATGGAAGCGAATCATAGGTACAAGGTAGAAAAGAAATCAGCAGAATCCAAGCGGCTGAGATGCGCTTTCTAAGGAGTGTAAAGGGATGCACAAGATTGGATCTACTCCGGAATGAGGACATTCGAGAGGAGTTTAAGGTTGAGCCACTGAATAAAGAAATTAAAAATATTGAAATAGATGGAAAGCGCACATCGACAGAATGCCAACCGGAAGAATCCCTGTGAAAGCACTCAACTATAAGACAGGTCTAGATTACTAGACCAGGCAACGAATGCTTAAAAAATGTATATAGGGAAAAGTTTGGAACACAATTTTTGACCCCACAGCTCTTTTAAGGATAGTTAAGAGGTTAACATATCGCATATTGTTCGAGATATATTCAAAAAACAAAATATGGTACTTTCAAACCACCACCACCCCCTTAGCAAAGGGGGTAGGGGTGAGGACTTTTGATATGTTTACCTCTTAACTATCCATAAAAGAGCTGCGGGGTCAAAAATTGTGTTCCAAACTTTTCCCTCTATAATCTTTCGTTGACTGGACTAAACCTATTTCGGACTATGTGTTATCTAAATTTGGGAGAGGAATAGCACAAGGTTACCTTTTTTTCTCACCCTATCATTTTCATAATGAAATTATTGTATAAATGAATAAGAATTGTATAAGACTCACGTAGTTATCCATACTCCACTGAAGGGTTACACGTGCTATTTCTCGAATTTCTTGTGCTATTCTATCACTTGGGCCTTCAAGTGTACGTGACTCGTTTATGTATACACGAGCCTCGAGGTAGCCTCATAGCAAATAGTGACAAGAAAGGTCCGGTGAACGAGGAGGCCACTCTACATCTCCACGAAACGAAAATTCCAGAGAGGTTCTGGCTCAGAGATCACACAGTCCTCTGGATATATGGCATGTTGGAATTATTCAGTATTAAAGTTAATCATCTTCTCAATTGTGGCTAAAAGCAGGTAGCATTGTTAGATAACGATCTGGATTGTCAGTGACATTATCTAAAAAATCTGGTGTGGTACACGCACACAACTTTCCTTGCTCATTGAACTATTTAAAATTTTACATCTATTTTCGTTTAAAAACCTTTCCCCTTATTTTGATCAAATATTTCTCTTGTAAAAAAACATCCACGGAACAAAGTGCCCTTTTTATAACCCAACCTTAAAATTTCCAATATAGTTCGCTAAATAAACCTAAGCCTCAATATCAAACGAGAATAATTTAGGAGAAAAACATAATGAAGATTGACGGCAACATATTTGCAACTACGATCAGACTACTGTATATGTGTATATACAATTGTTTTCAGAGTACTTTTTCCTTTATGTAAATATTGTGAAATTCGATGTTTTTTTTAAATTCGTCAAAACAGCTGTTCTACAGATGAAATATCTTGACTATGACTGTGTTCTTTTTATAAACTGCTCTACCTACCCACGGTATATGGAAGAAGAAAAAGTAAAAACCGTGTTCCTACCTACCTCATGAACGAGAAGGAGGTTACAAAGTCCATTTCTCAAGGATTGGGTGGACCCCCCATTAGTACCCCAGGAAAAAGACTCATGTCAGTTGATAGAGCTAATAAATAACTATACAGGGTATGGATTTGAAAAAAATTGTTAGAGCCGTTTTTGAGAAAATCGTGAAAAACATGGTTTTTTAGTAACTGTCATTTTTCTCAAGAATATTACGGAGCTCCTGCAATTTTCACAGAAATGAGACTCATGTCAGTTGATAGGGCTTATAAATAGCTATCCATGGTATAAATTTGAAGAAAATCGTTAAAGCCGTTTTCGAGAAAACCGTGAAAAACATGGCTTTTTAGTCATTATCCGCCATTTTTCTCAATAATATTACGGAGCTCCTGAAATTTTCCCTGAAATGAGACTCATTTCAGTTGATAAGGCTTATAAATAGCTATCCATGGTATAAATTTGAAGAAAATCGTTAGAGCCATTTTCGAGAAAAACGTGAAAATCATGGTTTTTTAGTAATTATCCGCCATTTTTTCCGCCATCTTGAATTGAATTCTTTTGAATTTCTTATTGTCGGGTCCTCATGGTATAAGGACCTTAAGTTTAAAATTTCAAGTCAATCGGTTAATTAGGAATGGAGTTATCGTGTTCACAGACATACACACATACACACACACACACACACACACACATACACACACACACATACACACACACAGACCAATACCCAAAAATCATGTTTTTGGACTCAGGGGACCTTAAAACGTATAGAAAACTTGAAATTGGGGTACCTTAATTTTTTTTGGAAAGCAATACTTTCCTTACCTATGGTAGTAGGGCAAGGAAAGTAAAAATGTTAGGGCCAGTAATGAAGATTCGACTCATACCTCAACAAACATTCAAATTATTCACCATTGATACTAATACAACAAAATTACAAACAGAAAACCTCAATCTTCATTCACTAACCTTTTCCCCACAGCAGATAAGGTCATCTCTAGGAAGGCACTTTGTCATCAACCTCTCACAACGTCTACAGGAGTTTTTTATCGAAAACGGACACAATTTTCAAAATATTGTTGTCCGTCCGTAATCAAGGTTTTAATTTTCCTACTCTCAAAATACTAAGAATGAGAACATCCAAAATACATACTGGAAGAGAAAATTATGAATCCAATATCTCATTTATCAACCTTGTATAATTCTTAAGAATAGGCTACTCGTTTGAAGAGAAGAAAGTTTGCTTGAAAAAGATTCTAAGTTCTCCTCAGTTTCATTGACAAATAGAGATTGAGTTTTCATGACAGATAGATTCGACAATCAGAGATTGTGTAAGCATCACAACATAGATGTTTTGAGAGAGGTCCAAGTAAAACTATTGCACATGGACAAAGTAACTCTCGATAAAGGATGTGGGATTATTTTAGTATCAGGCAGCGAGAGAAATCCGAGACGGCGTGATAAAGTTGTCCTAACTGGTTCCGAGGATAAGTTACAAGTAGGCGCAACGAGATGATCACTCAGATAGCAGAGGGTTTCGAATCAATTTGAGAGGGAAAGTAGGCTGAAGGTGGACGCATGCATGGACGGATCTGAGGAGCCGATCGAGTAGCTTGTAGAGTATGAAATGTAGCGAAAATGTACGCCAAGCAATGAATGATATGGATGGGTTTTGGTATAAATAGCGGGTCGAAGGATGCCTCCCACACGGATACAATGGGCGCCCGCGGGATCCTGGTACTCTTTGTTCCTTCCGCGCAGTTCTTTCCTAATTGAATTATACACGTCGCAGCATTGCCATTGCCATGCCATACATCCAAGCTGACTTCTTTTTATTCGCTAGCGCGTGCTCAACACCACCCGATCACCATGGCCCCTCTAGCCCTTTGTCCTTTCTTCCTCCTTCTCCTCTAACAAGGAGTTTTCTCTTATTTTTCTTTCTCTTCTTCTTCTTCTTCCACTTCTTCTTCTTCTTATTTTATTCTACAATTCGAATGCATATATACATAAATAGCATACACTGATTCTGAGACATACTCTCCAGTGACAGTTGTAAAATAAATCTATGAACTCTGGAATCAACATTCAAAACAACCAATATGTCTCTACAATTTTCATAGAACATTATATCTTCAATTGATATATTTTCTAATGTCAGCGTTTTTCTCATGAGGAATTCTAGTATAGTCAAAAGATTCAATACTCTCAAAGGCACTGGTTCCGACCTGAATTTTCAATAGCATAGAACTCTACTCTACAAAGATCCATCAGTGTTACAAATAGGAAACAGATTTTAACCAATGAGCCATTATTTTGAATCAATTTCAATTTCGATTAATCTGTTTCAAATTACAATTCCATATGTTCACATATATTTCAATCCTTCTAGTTATTAGCTAGCTATTAGAGAGATCAACATGAACTCACCCTCACACATTAGGGAGAGTCCTCAAATTTCTTCAAGGTTCTTCATAAGTTATCATCTTAACAATTAGAACTAACATTTTCTATAGTACATCATACTGAGTTGCTATCGGAGATCGTTAACTTTTGATATTAGCTTGTCACTTTCTTTTAAAAATTTTCAACATTTCTACTAATGGAATGATTGCCATTCAACAATTCTAGGCAATTAATTTCTAGAAAATTCATAGATATCACTAGGCAGTGATACATATTTTGTTGCTCATGATTTAATTTGAATACTGACGACTTCTACTGACGGTTATTCAGCATGAACAGTCAAGTTGTTCAAGGACTCAGGAGTGAACGCTTTCTATATTATAATTAATCATCGAACCGTATAAATTTCGTCCGATTGATCTGAAAATGCAATTAATTGCCAAACTGCTGTATTCAGAAATGTGCCTAATTGTATTCGAGGGAAGGCTTCACGCTTAAATTTGTTAATTCAGCCTCAAATAAAATTCATTTCCGCTATATAAATTGAATCCGGATTGAACGCAATTGATTAATTATTTTACAATCATAATTTAATTTAATATTTCAATTTGTCACTATTATATTATTATTATATATTGTCACTATATATAATATTATTGCTGTTCCAAGCCTCTCTCACTACAAAACCCTTATTCGAATATTATTATACTGTATATAGCATTCGTATTGAAGTTTTTTATCATAGATAAAAAATATATTGGATTAGAAGGAAAGAAGAAATTGAATGAACAAGACCAAGAAATTGTCAAAAAAAAGATATTGTCTTTTTCATTCAATATGAATAATTACCACAATATCAACTTCTCAACTACACAAAAAGTGAAAGAAGAAATTGTCCTCTCACAAATTAAAAGTTTGAAATGAATTGCAGATGTATTGACATTAATTATGCGATACAAATAATTCAGACCGAAATATTTTTTGATCACAATCAAGGATAATTTTCCTCTAGCAAGTCATTCTTAACGTATCGCATATCTATCACATCACTATGAAAATTACATTCAACGATTTTGGAAAGATTGGAAAGATCGGGAAAATTGAAAAGTTTGAAAAGATCACTTTCAAATTTGCTTTGCTTACGGTACCGGTTACTTTCTAGACGTTTCTTCAATCCTGCAATTTTCTGAAAAATATCATCACAAAATTTGGTAATTCAACAGCTGTTACCTTTCATGTCTCGTTTTCAATAGACTATGGAAAATTCCGTGTCGATCAACTGTTACTTAAAGTATACGCATAAATCGATTTTTAAGGGCCTTCAGCGAGATTTTCAGATTTGGGACCTGTTCCGAAAGAATTTTTATATTACCAACCTACTTTATTCCAAATTTTATAAAAATCGTTGGAGCCTTCTTCGAGATCCGTCCGACATACGAATTTTTATACTGTTAACATACAAATAATAGAAATCGCTCGCGCTTAATACAATAGAATTAATCAAGGGCATTCATATGGATCAAGAGATATCACATTAGCATACGAATATCAATCATAATTGGGCTATGAAGGGGTTTTCCATTTTATTGATAACTTTAGGCTAAGGAGTGTACCTAAAAAAAAACTACTGAAAAGGTTATGACTCTTTTGTACTAAGAGTAAGATAACGTTTTCATGCAAACTTTCTGATCTCTCGGGTGAGAATAGTTCTAAAATCCATTCTCATAGAAACAACTAGAGATCTTGTAGCATAAAACACGTTTTCTGCCTCTGAAAGCAAGTGCAGGCGGCATTTGTTTGTGCAAACAGCAATCTGATAAACGTGCCGGTCCCTCCCTGGGAAGTTAGCTAGCTTCTTGTCATTCTGTGTTGATATCATTTCAATTTTTTACATGAAAATGACGCTTCCACATTGATAAAATAACTGCAGTTGACAGATTAAATTTGAAAAATTGAATGAATAAGCCAAGTTCAGTAATCCTTTAACTGACAGAAGCATTTAGACGAAATTGGATTTGGGGATGTAGTTGATTTGATATTGTGATGTCAATATGAATTTTTAAAAAGTTCTCTCCAAAACATTGTATAGATCAGGAGCCGTATCTCATAGATCGGCATTGCGATCATAATCTTGTCAAGGTGGGTGATTCTTCAGCAGTATTCTCCAATATCTTTGTTCGATAGATGAATCTAGTATTTGGAACGTTAAATAATTTTATCAGTAGATAAATGTATTCACGATGTTTTATCTTGAATTTATCATCAATTTCTGCGGGATTATATAGGGTTTCTTCTAGCAGAATAGCAGATTTAAGCAACTCTAAAAAAATGGCAGTAAACCACAGCTTGATTGAAGATACTGAAATTATATGGATAAGTCAATAACTTTCGTCCTTGTATCAAAATAGTTTAACAAACTATGTTGATGCAAACGATCTTTCCATTTATTCTGTTCTAATTGATGAATTATTAGCGATCGTACGATTTTCTGGATACACTCTCGAGCAGTTTGTGTTCAAGTTTTATTTCTTCATTTTTCATGTTTGCCACTGAACCACGTTCTGAAACCAAATTCATAATGAATTCTTCCACAAGATAACAATTATAATCCCTAGAAGCATACATAATTGATTTAGTTGTGAAAACAGTTTTATTGGAGACATGGAACAATTTTTATATTTGAAAACATTCTAGAATCTCTTATGAGTTGTGTATCGATTTGTGATTTGTCAAGATAGATTTCCATTAATATAATCTCATGATTTTGTACATGTGTCAAAAAACATTTCCACAACTTGTTGATTAAATTGGATGTATTGTTTTGAGCAAAGAATCATAAGCTATTTAAATTTTCGAAAGAAATTCATTCTAATAATTATGAGTGAACCATATAGTGATTGGTACGAGGAGAAGAGGAAGGCCACGGAAAAGATGGATTGGTGACGTGTGGATGATCCTGTGCTGGGAGTGACAAACTGGCGGCGCAAAGCACAAGAGAGACGTGGAGGCGGCATGTTGAGAAGGCTCATCATGGACTGTATAGCCACATAAAATAAAGTAAAGTAAGTAATTACGAGTGAACCGCATGAGGAATTCCCTTGAACTCTTAAAATTCTATCAAAATGAAAATGCCTTCTTAGGTTTCAATCTAATTATCTCCACTAGAAATACGAACATACAATTTCTCAAATATCGCAAAGTGTCAACATCAATATCCACTCTATATGAAAGCAAAGTAGGGTAGTAATAGTAGTGATATTGATTCACACAATATGAACATCTTAAAAATGATAGGGAGAGAAGAAATGAGATAACCGTGTGCTATTCCTTTCCCAAATTTAGATAAGGATTAAGGCGAAGTGTAGCCAATAGATGAGGATATAACCAAAGCAATCACTACAATGGGTCCCATTCACAGGTAATACCATTTCTTCATGAACTTGCATCTTGATTAACCAATTTCTAATTTCTTGATTGATTTCGTACGGGCCATTTGTTTCGCGTTATTAGATTACAATCTTATAATCTTACATAAGTGGGCGACGCGTAGAGACCCAATCAGTTCCAACAACATCCGCCAATCGAAAGCAAATCCTGTAATTGAATAATTATTACATGGGCCAACAGCCAGAGCCAGTATTATTACATTGTACAGCCGCCATTAATGTAATCAGAGGTTTCCATCGTGGAGCAACAAGTGGCCTAGGGTGGAAGCAGCAGAGAATAGGTCATAAACAGTGTTGGCGGTTTGAGATGCGGCTGGAGTAACTGTCCCATTGTTGGCAGGTCTTTTATTTTTGAATTACGCGCCAGTGCGCGGTGACAAGACTTCCCATTTCCTGCCATTTGGTCGACCGTGATTTCCAAGATGGCGGCCGCAGTTTGACGTGACGGTCCATTACAGACAGACTCCATTCTTGTGCGACGTCTCCTCACGCCATTGGTCGACGCCGCCAAAGACGTCTTTCTCCGCCAACCGCAGACGTCGCCGTCCCCCCGCTACCCCCGCGGAGCATCCGCTTTTCTTGCCTGCAGCAGCACCGTGGAAATCGACTTTTTCGCGCTTATCAGTCGATCTTTCAAAACAACTAATGAAATTAGAAAAAACTCCGACTTAAGCGTCGCGCTGTTAATGGAACACTTCCTGCATTGTTGTACTCCCAGCTGCGAACAATGTTTCGCAAATGCCTGTTGCAGCAATAGCTGAATTTTCCAATGCAAATAAGGAATAATGTTGTATTAGATGTAGGTACCAGAGTGTCTCCATTTGCTGGATTTCTTAACGCAATAAGGAATAATGTTGAATCAATTGTTCGCATTACTGATACTCCAATTCTTGAATTTTCCAACACAAGTAAGGAATAAGTTTGAATAAAATGTGGATACTGGAGTGACTTCGATCTAAGGAGTTCTTCTAATGATACATTCCAAAAAAAACAGGATCTTACTTAATATTGAAATTGATCAAATAGCCGATTCAACGAAAGTAGTAATAATGTTGAATTCAATGTAGATACTGAAGTAAGTCTAATCTGAGGAATTTTGCTGAATATACATTATCTCACGATCATAGTGTAGAAAATACTCTGCATGAATTGAAATTTCAGAAAAAAGTTGATTTCTCCATTTTGTGAAGTTCAGTGTGATCTTGATTATTATCATCACATCTAATCAATGCATATTGAATTCCATCAATGGATGTACAGCTGCAGTTTTCCATGATTGGAGAGTGGAAAACTTCAGATGATAAGAGATAAAATTCATAGTTCTCGGAAAATATTCTTCTTGTTATTGGAGGTAACTGGGCCGAGCTGGAAGATCTGACATAATTTCCATCATACTTCGCATCAAATGTTCAATGCTTTTTGATGATTCTTCTGCTTAAAAGCTAAACGCTATTCTTCTGATTAAGCGATGAATTCGAGATAGTCAATTCTGAGTATGAAATCAGAAATCAAAGTACATAATATTACTAAATCATGACAATTCATTTAATATAAGGCCATTGACAATATTAAAAACGTGGCTATGAAAGGAGAGGTAATCCACTCGTTTTTCAATAATGTTTGAATAAATTTGGCAGTAATAGCTCCAAACCAAGAGCTCGGGTGAAATATTAGCTACTTACTACAATTACTGATAGCTACCGTTCTGGAGCTAGAAATATGAAATGGAGATCCAAACCATCGAGCAATGGTATTTATGTATATGTTAATTTTAGAAAGCAGGTAGGATGATTCAATTCTATTAGTCAACTAATTGTACAGAAAAAAAACAAGTAATTTGACATCACGCCTTACTTTACAGGGATCTAATACTGAACATTATCTGAGGGAATTGGTAGAGTATAATCGAAGGGGCAGAAAACTCTGGGCTTTTTATAATAGATGCATGTCGAAAATTTGATTTGCAAACGTTCTAGATGGTGAATAGGTTTATTAGAATAAGGATCCCACACTTCGCATGCATACTCTAACAGACTCCTCACAATTGACTTGAAAGAGTAGCAGAGCCACCACGTCAATGAAGGGTGAGCCATGAGACCCATCTGTTGATTGGCTTGTCATCTATGTTATCAATATGTGAATTAAAAGAAAGGTCGGGGTTGAATACTACTCCAAAGTCCCTTACGGTTCCACATTTTCCAAAAGTCCAGTCACTATTAATATACGGTACATTGATGCTTGCAAAATACCATTACAGTAGTTCTATTTTTTATGTTTTTTGGATACGTAAGAGAAGTCCAGAACCAAATTTTGAATGCGAAACTTATTTTTGCAAAATACAGAGTGCCTCGAAGACATCGAATTTTATGCTAATTTTCAGCTACTTCCGCCAAAACCAGCCATCGGACAGAAAAATTATTTTAGATAAAAATTTTTTTCAAATATTAAAATTTTGAAAATAATGAAATCATTCGCAACTCTCTATCTCGAATGAGTACTTTTCTGAATTTTTCAAATATGAGAATTATTTTTATAAAAAATTTAATTCTTATGAATTTCAGTTTTTAATTAAAAACAACTTTTGATTTACACTATCCTAATATATAATTCATCAAAATCCTTCGGAGCGTAATTGTGTGTTCTATAATCTGACACCAGGTAGACCTTCCTATGTAAGAGAGATTTCCAGTTATAATTGATAACAAATTTCCTTGCTCTCCACCGGCTGGTTTCTATGGTGGTTCCATATGGTTGTTGTTACAGTACCATATTTGTTACAAATGTGGATCGCAATGTGGAAGCGCAAAAATTCGTACATTGTGTAGATTTTCTGAACAATTAAGATTATAGGACTTTAAAAACGTGTGACTCATGATACACCATTCTAAAGGTCTTGAAATGAACAACAACTTTTATCCGATATATTTATCAAAAAAACGGAAGTGTAAACGTTATAGAACACGATTCTTATAGTACATGGTCGTAGAAGGCTGTATAAGTTTCAGAAGTCTCAATGTGGGAGCAATAAAGTTACTGATGATGTTTGAAGCTAGAAATTAGGCATTTTTCGAATTACAAAGCATTGTTATCAGGTCTACCTGTTGTAACGATCCATTTTCTTGGTATATGAAAAGTATATTACAAAGCATTGTTATCAGGTCTACCTGTTGTAACGATCCATTTTCTTGGTATATGAAAATATCAAGAATAGTGTCCAATTTCAAAACAAATCAACATTCCAACCCTAAAACGTAAATTCGTATGGCTTTTGTTGGTGGGGAGTCCCTTGCGGGAAGGTCCCACCGCCAGGGTTCCAACCCTGCTATTTGCCAACTAACAGATAAGGCAGCTCTAGCCGAGCTCTAATAGATAATAGTTGAAAACAACTCCTCTACCCTTTAGGCTCCTTCACCCTTCCTTAAATTCTTTTACTGGCATAATGATAAGCAAGAAAGTACGAGAAATGAACCAGCAGTGACGAAAAAGAGGCAGTGCAGTCCCGGAAGTTGCCGTATCGTGTCTAGCATCCCGTGCCGTGTGTCATGCCGTAAAGACCACGTTTGTCGAAATATGTGAAGTTGGGCTGAGAGAAACGCGTGCGCGTAAGCAAATGATTATTAACAGTGGCGAGTAAAACAATCACATTTATCATTGTCATTATCTGCCAGTTACAAATTATATTTACCCATCTCCTAGTATATTATTTTTCATCCATGATCATCCTGAATAATATCAAATTTCCTCTCAAACCCTCTTTTTAAAAAAGTTTGCATATCATTGTTCTTGATAAAAATAAAAACCCGTTAACTTATGACTATCCGGAGCATCAAGTTTCAGTAAAAGCCGTTGCACAGGTACCCTAAAACAGGGACATAATAATAAAAACCCTTACAACATGGCTCACGAACTTGTCAAAGAATTTTTACCTAATATTAAAACCGTTACTCTGTAAATCTATATTATGAGATAGAGCGGTCCACCTGGTCTAAGGTTATAGAACACTTCTTTTTATAATGTTACATAATTTGCATATTTATACACTTTACACTGTACAATACTTATACTTATCTCCTTACTTATCACCCTGTATAACTTGTGAGGTGTCACTTTTTGGGTACATAAATATATGCTCCTCTATGGTGACATGTGTTAAAACTCCTGTTTTCTTGAGTCACTGGGGGTGTAGTTATCGCCCCACTAGATGACCTTAGAGCTGAGAATCTATTTGTTTCTAAATCCAGAAGAATTTTGTATAAAGGATTGGGGTTATGTCTGTATGACTCAAGATTATCTGATTCGGATTGTGAACTGATCTTATGGGACCCTGAAGGGGATAACTATATAAAGTATTCAGAGAAAATGATATGTAGGCTGTAATAATCACTGATGTTACTAAAATAAATTTTGTAAGTGTCACACACAGGGTGACAGATTTTTTAATTGTCAACGGTAGTATACTGTTAGATACACCTTGATCTCTTATATGGACCGTGAAACTTGTAGTTTACCCCTGATTTGGGAATGGAATATTTCAATTGCAATGAGCAAAAATAAAACAATCTTAAAACTATTACCTGTTTGTTGTTCTTATAAAGAGCCAATGCAACTTGAACGAAGATATAGATCACTAATCCATGTATGATTGTGTCTCTCACTACTATCAGAATTGATGATGAGTTATTTAAAAAATAAATATGATATCTGAAGAGAGGTTCGAGTACAGAATCTAATCCAATCAGTGTTGAGTTACATTGACCTGAATCCTGCAAAATGCCGCATAAACTGTTTAATTTTGTCTGGAAATTATGAGATAGGCTACCGACAGCAACCAATGTAAGAGTGAATGCAAGCAAAACTATAGTAATTAATTTCTCAGCAATCAACTGATACATCAGCAACTACCTACAACCTTCCACTCAATTAATTTCTTGACTTGTTTCACTGACTGTATGAGGTGTATCAAAATACCAATGATAACGTGTCAAAGACGATATTGAGGTTTTTAGAAAGGAAAGAAACTGGAAGATATGCTCAGATATTCTAATATATTATACAATCATAAGATTAGCGACATTGCAAGATAATTGGACAGTAGTTTAAAATTTTAAAGTGAGTAATATTGAACGGTATAATGTGCTCTGGTTTAGCAATACCAGACATGTACAATTGATAATTTAACAATAATTTATGAATTGAAAGAAAATAATATAATAAAATGATAATTACAGGGTTGTGAGTTCTGCTTTGGAATAGCTTGATCAATAAACAGACTATGAATTAGCTTAATTCAATAACGACTATTATAATGTAGATTAAAGTTGAATTTTCCCTGATTGCAATCTGGTCATGACCATTAATTTTCCCAAGAATTTATGTCCCTTATGAATCGTAGATGGGGCCCCAATTTAATTATTAGAAGAATAACTCACGCGACTCTGTTTTCCATTTTTCTTGGTTCGCAAATAATTCTTCTGCTATGTGCTGGATTTTCTGGTCTCCAAGTGGAACGTGTTGCGCTGGCGTATTATTCGGCGATTCATTTAGATTCAATCGGTTATTTTACGTTAATTATTATTTTGACAGACAAAAGAAACTTTACAATTAACATTAATATTTCAAACACTGATATTTAAAACAATTAAAATATAATTTTTTTCAATAAAATGCAAGTATGCTAGAAACGTGTAGCTAGAGCCAGGTCTGTGCTAGAGAAGTCGTCTTCTTCCATGAATTGAGCTAATTATTCGTGAATCTCTATGTTTCTAATTTGCATAAAACAATTTCTATTGGTTGTAACCGAGTGATTTATTGTACACGTCATATTTTTATGAAAAATAGTTCCTTTGTTTACACTTAATTTCATGACTTATAGGACAAATAAATACATTCAAACATCAACATAATTCAAATTAAACCGAGCGGATTAACACCCATATCGGATAAATTATTACAATAAAGATACCGACATTTTGTGTTGTATTTTAACAATTCAAATTTTGGTATCTCTTTCTTTGTCCTCTGATTGGTAGTTCATGCAAAGAGAAACGAATCCAGAGAGATCGCTCCAATTCAATATTTATTTGTTAATAATCTGAACAATAAATATAATTAAATTGAATAATACTATTCAACAATATAGACTCACACACAAAGAGCATTTGTAACTTTTTTGTTGTTACTGTACATAAATATTATATATCCATTTCATAATTTGTTTTTCATAAATAAATTCATTTATAATGCTAATCATTCCGATCAATTTATTACTGCAGATTCCTTCATCCTTTTATAACGAAGTGGAAATAATAATTCGTAAAGAATGGCATTCGTTCACATTATTTTATATAATACGCAAGGCCTGGTTGATCTCAGATCTATGCTAGTATTCTAAGCCTTCAAGCGTTTTAGGTTAGGTTAATCATAACATTGGTTTATCCTAGAAATGCTGTTTTAGTAGAATAATTTTATAATTGTGATTGATATAATAAATAATATGAGCTTTCAATCTATTGAATGGAAGAGACAGATTCAATAGAATATCATTATCAGTAACGGTGAACGTTGATAAGAAAGTAGTTTATCAGGTGATAGTTCGATGTTTCTTCCTTGATCTTTCATAGTATAATTTAGAGAAAGTGGGTTTTTATGTAGCCACTATAAAGAATCGTCACAAACTATAAAAAATTCCCGGCCCAATGGGATTGGGAAGTTGGTGCCTGATAATTGAACATTTAGGCTAGCTTCATATTGAGACGCCACGCGACGATTTAATATTATCATATGGTCATACTAGCAGGAACCCGTGCTTCGCAAGGATCTATTTTCAAACTTGATAATCTGAAAACTTGACGTAATGAAATTTTAAAGAACTTAAAATAGGCCTATAACCATCCTTGGTTAATTAAGAATCTAGCCTATAAGCAAAATTTCAAGTTAATTAGTCCAGTAGTTCAGACGTGGTGATGCGTCAAACATAATTTTCCTATCCCATACGTGTATAAGCCAACTCTTTATTTTATTATAGATATGGTTAACAACTGCAAGAGATAAGAGTGTGGGACAGAATAGTTGTGAAACTATGATAGCGCCAGAAGTGTCTCAAACACAATAGTAGGTACTACATGAACTTTTTGAAAGTGATTTTAAAAAAAATGTTAAAACAACAGAACTGAAAGTTGTCAACCTTATCATTCTACCTCCATTTAGAAAGGCTTTTGTTTGAGTCGAATGAAATCTTCTATCTTATATATATATATATATATATATATATATATATATATATATATATATATATATATATGAAAAAATGAATGTCTGTTTGTGTGTTTGTTCCCTATGACTTGAAAATACTTAACATAACGGCATGAAACTTTGGGAATATGTTGTGTGAATATTGGGGATGGTTTCTGACCAGAAATTTTAATAGGGTGGCTGATAATGATTATTTATTAATCTACTCTACAGGCCTATGTTTTCGAAATTGTCGGCCTAGCGGCTACCGAAGAACGGAAACATGATCATGATTCAAGATCATATTGAGATAATATGATTTAGCATCTAAAGTTACCAGCTGTAATAAACACGTCACCCTATGATAAATTGTGTAGGCTACTGGTATTACAACGGTAGTTTGGAGTTGAAGTGTAGTTGATTGGTACCAGCTGTAGATAATGGTTCCTTAGAAGACCTATACAAATAATTATCACTCCCCTATCATTGAGTAACCGGAAAATGTTGGAAAAAATTATTCACCTCATGGAAGAGAGTTGTTCATATTGCATTTATTATTACTGAAGAATGTCAGAATAATTCACATTTTTTTGAATTTAGCTTAGCTTATTTTCATCCTGAAAATCCTAAAATGGAAGATGGAAAGAATATGTAATTCCTGGTGATGATTCATCGTACATCGCATATTTCCTGGACCATCTATTGACAATCAACAACTATGAAAAAATGTTGGAAAAAATTATTCACCTCATGGAAGAGAGTTGTTCATATTGCATTTATTATTACTGAAGAATGTCAGAATAATTCACTTTTTTTTGAATTTAGCTTAGCTTATTTTCATCCTGAAAATCCTAAAATGGAAGATGGAAAGAATATGTAATTCCTGGTGATGATTCATCGTACATCGCATATTTCCTGGACCATCTATTGACAATCAACAACTATGAAAACATTGAACTCATCTTTGAAACACTAATTTATCCTATCTATTTTTTTTAATTCAACACTTTACTGTTAGATATTACTACCAATTGTTTTAGTAGAATAATTTTATAATTGTGATTGATATAATAAATAATATGAGCTTTCAATCTATTGAATGGAAGAGACAGATTCAATAGAATATCATTATCAGTAACGGTGAACGTTGATAAGAAAGTAGTTTATCAGGTGATAGTTCGATGTTTCTTCCTTGATCTTTCATAGTATAATTTAGAGAAAGTGGGTTTTTATGTAGCCACTATAAAGAATCGTCACAAACTATAAAAAATTCCCGGCCCAATGGGATTGGGAAGTTGGTGCCTGATAATTGAACATTTAGGCTAGCTTCATATTGAGACGCCATGCGACGATTTAATATTATCATATGGTCATATTAGCCTATAAAATGTTCAAATTGAGAGGAGTTGTGTGGCGTCTCAATTCGCGACAAGCCTTTGCCTCAATCGGTCACCCGAGTCCAAAAACAGACCGTTTCCATTAATTCAATCAGAGTATCAGAGATTTGAATTATAACTTCAGATTGAGAGAGTTTACTGTAGAATCGAGAGTAGCTGAATCAATCTTAATTCATAACTCATATCAAAACTCCACTTGCAAATGACATAAATTACTTTCCAATTAATTGCTGTCCATTGAGATGATTGATTCAGGAGTACGAAACCACTCACTCAATCATCCCATCTCATAGTATGCTAGCAAAAACATGCAGCTAGAATATGATTGTGGATTTCAATTAGCTAGCAGTACAGAAGTAGAAAATTACAACCAGTATGAAAACCACAACGGATTTGCAATACTTATTCAGTGAGTTCAGTTGTAGAGGTAGCAAACTATTCATTTCGAGTTGAAGTAAATTAATTATTCTGTAGATCGGAGCTGGTCAGTCTATTATTACAACGACGGGCACATACAGCCTGTTGCTACCGAAGACCTTGATTTGTACAACCCTCATTTGCATTTTTACATTCACAAACGCTTCATTAATTCATCATTTATTTCCTTCTCTGCACGTAAGCTGGCTATTTCTGTCCAGAAGTGAAACAATGGCTGAATGTGTGGTTGCATCATGATCATCAACATCAACATGAATTCTGTGTGCGACCGGGAAATGATTTCCAGCTTCCTCTCCTACTCTCATCATTTATCAGCCAATAGCACATCACAGATTTCAAATTACCAAAGTATCACATCTTCAGACTTTTAAATAAACTGAGAATATGTTCCTTGTTCCAAACTAATGCTTGATCCATAATAGAATATTTATAATACATCGAGCATTAGATTGGAACAAGGAGAATATTCTAATATTATTTAAAAGTCTGAAAATGTGATACTTCGGAGTGTTACAGAGTGTTACAGAGAAACGGGAAATTTCGAAAGTTGAATAATTTCAAGAGAAACACATCTTTAAATAAAGTTTTTCATATCATTTAATTGTAAAAATAATGTCATTTTAGAATAAATACCGTAGCATTTATCTTTGAAGATGACATCTTGCAGGTGTGTTCCTTTTCTACGCAAACATTCCAGTAGTCTTTTCGTCACATTGTCCATGGTTTGAAGTAGCATTACAACTGGAATTACTGAAATAGCTTCTCGAATCTTGGCTTTCAATTCAGAAACCTGGATTTCAGAAATTCCAGTTGTAATGCTAGGTCAAACCACGGACAATGTGACGAAGAGACTACAGGATTGTTTGCGTAGAAAAGGAACACACCTGCAAGATGTCGTCATCATCATCATCATCATCATCATGTCATCTCCAAAAAATAAATATTACGGTATTTATTTCAAAATGGCATCATTTTTACTATTAAATGATACGGAAAACTTTATTTAAAGATTTGTTTTTCTTGAAATTATATAACTTTCAAAATTTCCCGTTTCTCTGAAACACTCTGTACGATAATTGGTTTGGCTAAATTATCATGACTTTTTTCATAGCTCTGATCTAGGAGTAATAATCTAGTCTCGTGGTTATAATTAAGTAATTGCTCTGAAAAATGTTAAAAACTATTAATAAATCATCAATAAATTCTCCATCAGTTTCGAAGAATTTGTAGGGAAGTAGGTATGTTTGAGAAAGGATTTAATTGTATTTGTGAAGAACCACTACAAAGTCTTTGATAACCTGAATGTTGACTCCATTAATATCTAAAGTGGTCACATTTTATTGTTAGTTGTATTAGAAATATTAATAGATAACTACGTGAAGCTCTAATGGAGAATTCAGGCAATTAGCTGGATGTGAAACGCACAAAATCCATCACAATCAATAGCATGCTATTTTCTTGAAATGTATATATTCAGGACTACTTAATTCCTTATTTGTAAAATAACATCAGAGTACCCATTTGAGAAGTTTTTAATATAAAATAGCAAATTAAAACAACTAGTTTCGATGATGTGAAACTAGTAGTCTTAATTTGTGTTTTTAATTTGTTATTGACCGAGCGAAGTGAGGTCTAAGATTTAAGTCGACGGCTTTGCATTTCTCTTTCTGTTTATATTTATATATTTATGTTCCGCATTTACAGCGAAACGCAGCAATAGATTTTCATGAAATTTGACAGATATGTTCCTTTTTGAATTTCGCGTCGGTCGACGTATACATACGGTTTTTTGAAATTTTGCATTTTAAGGATAATACAAAAGAAAAAGGAGTCTCCTTTGAACGCCAATATTACCGTAAAAATCATACTTTAGAATTATTCATCATAAATCAGCTGTCTAGTGGACTATAATAGTATCCGTTCAAAAACATTGAACATCTTGAAAATGTATCTTTCCATCAACGTTAGTAGACAGTTGACTAATACTACCCGTTCAAAAACATCGAGCATCTTGAAAATGTATCTTTCCATCAACGTTAGTAGACAGTTGCAGCCAGACCTGATAACAGCGCTCACACTCAACCGTGATGACACGTTACGGTACAATAGGACAGAAAGCTCTATGTTTATTTAGGATTTTTTCTGCACATTTTAAATTTATAAATTATCTATTAATTTTTGAGAAAACATAACAACAGGTCAATGTAACTTACTGAGCGTGAGGTCTACTGTTCACAGAACTACTAATTTTATATCAAAAACTTATCAAAAAGGGTACTATGATGCTATTTTGCAAATAAGCATGTTATTTATACTTCACTGTCGAAGATGATATGCTAACTCGAACAATGCTCTCTCTCTCTTATCGGCACATAGTCTGTAGTGAGACTATATGATCAAAGGAAAAGAGTTTCAAGAATACGAATTAATCTTTCTCACAATGTTATTGTCTTTCATGTCGACCTAGAATATCCAATCAAAACAGGCTGCATGCAACTATTCATAAGGATTTAGACGTAACCAAGCAGCCAAATAGTCTTGGAGCAGTGGAAAATAAAGAAGCAAATACAGAATCATATCTAATCATTGCTTATCTATAAATAGTAAAATTCATCAGTCAGTGGGAAGGTAAACTGTGGAAAGTATCTTTGTTATTAGGTTATGCCCTGATGCCTATATGTAACACTTATTAAACAGAGCGCAAGTACCAAATTGGATTAAGACTGAAAGTAGGAGAAGAAACTCAGTATGATGTACCAGAGAAAATGTTAGTTGGTTGAAGAACCTTGGAGAAATTTGAGGACTCTGCCTAATGTATGAGGGTGAGTTCATGTTGATCCCTCTAATAGCTAATAACTAGAAGGATTAAAATATATGTGAACTGTTCTATTGGAATTGTAATTTTGGAACAAATTAATCGAAATTGAAATTGATTCAAAATAATGGCTCATTGGTTAAAATCTGTTTCCTATTTGTAACACTGATGGATCTTTGTAGAGTAGAGTTCTATGCTATTGAAAATTCTGGTCGGAACCAATGCCTTTGAAAGTATTGAATCATTTGACAATACTAGAATTCCTCATGAGAAAAACGCTGACATTAGAAAATATAACAATTGAAGATATAAATTTCTATGAAAATTGTAAAGACATATTGGTTGTTTCGAATGTTGCTTCCAGAGTTCATAGATTTATTTTACAACTGTCACTGGAGAGTATGTCTCAGAATCAGTGTATGCTATTAATTACTTTCCTTGCCCTATTACCATAGGTAAGGAAAGTATTGCTTTCCGAAAAAAATAAGGTACCCCAATTTCTAAATTTCTATACGTTTCAAGGTCCCCTGAGTCCAAAAAAGTGGTTTTTGAGTATTGGTCTGTATGTGTGTGTGTGTGTGTGTGTGTGTGTGTGTGTGTGTGTGTGTGTGTGTGTGTGTGTGTGTGTGTGTGTGTGTGTGTGTGTACACGATATCTCATCTCCCCTTCAACGGAATGACTTGAAATTTGGAACTTAAGTACCTTACAATATAAGGATCCGACACGAACAATTCGATCAAATGCGGTTCAAGATGGCGGCTAAAATGGCGAAAATGTTGTCAAAAACAGGGTTTTTCGCGATTTTCTCGAAAACGGCTCTAACGATTTTGATCAAATTCATACCTTGAAAAGTCATTGATAAGCTCTATCAACTGCCATAAGTCCCATATCTGTTAACAATCCAGGAGACCCCATCTATGCAAAGTTTGATTTTAGATTACCAATTATCAGGCTTAAGATACAATTCAAACAAAAAATTTCAAGTGGAAAAGATTGAACATACAAATCTCTACAATATTAATGTTCAGTAACATTTTCGCCTAAAATTGAAAATAAGATTATTCAATTGCAAACTGTTGGCAACTGTTGATTCTATTAAGTCATCCACTATGAAGAGATAGCAGACTTCGTGTGTCTGCAGCGCTATTGTCCTGTCACCAGCTGGCTCAGATCTTAGAATAGTATACTTGAGATGCGCGTGAACACTAGCGTCAGGTGATCAATTTCCATAACGGCAAGGAAAGTTGTGTGAGTGCGCCACACTAGATTTTGTGTATATGCATTCGAATTGTAGAATAAAAAAAGAAGAAGAAGAAGAAAAAGAAGAAGAAGATCTGTATACATCACCTGTATTACACCACTTATCGTTATGATTACCGTACAATATTGATAACCTTCGTTTTGTATGAGTACAGTTGTACGAGCTTTTGACAACATGTATTCTTATAATTCAAAAATACCACAGAATTATTGTAGTAGCAGATTGAGCCCGGTGTACTTTATATCATTTCTCATAAGCAATAAAGCACTATAGAGGAAGACAAGGTAGCCTACAATCAGAAAATAAAACTGATACGTGTAAGAATAAACTTTGGGAATTGACTAGCCGCCTCAGCTACTGAACTACAATCGAAAATTACTTTTTGGCTACCTCATTTCGAAGAAGCTCGTTCACAGTGGATTAGAATCCAATAATGATCTTTTTCATCGGAATCTGGACTCGATGGTACAATTTTCTATTGATCCTTTGCGGCTTAACTTATGCAGGCTGCACCTGCCAGAGAAGGATACTACAGACTCTCTCTTTCCAGCTCCAATTTGTAATCGAGTACGTGACACTCATACAGTTCCACTCCAATTTTCTTTCTCAAATGATTGAGGTCGCAACCCTTCCGATTATTTGAACCATTATTTAGGAAAGTCGTTAGGCTTTTTGTGCATCCTGCTGACCAATAGCCAATAGATGATGGATGGTCAGAGGTCTCTTCTAAATGTGGAATATAATCTAGTGACGTAGATGTGGTTGAATCAGGTTGAATCCTGAGTTGTATTTTCTGTTCATTACTAGTGGGATATAATGATACACTGGTAAGCGAGGTGATGATGTTAAAGGTCTTGCTTGGTCCTTGACACCTTAGACGTTGTTGATGTAGTTTGGTAGGTTTGTGAGGATTCAAAGGCCTACAATGACCGAATACACTACTGTCTTCTGTGATACACATTTCAAGAAACTGAGATTTTTCCAGCAATCATTACGATGATCATTAACTACCAGACAAGATAAAGCAGCGGAGGAATGTTCATGTGAATAACTTAACAACTAGAAACAGCTGTAGGCTACTACTGAACTTTTTTCACTACTTTCTCATCATATTGATGATAGAAGGCGAAGAAAATGTTTGATAGCTGAAACATCAACTTTCATGAAAGTTGTATTTATTTTCACTGCAAATATTCCGACGAGATGTCGGTGTACCCTGAGGCTGGACCATGAAGAAACATGATAGTGTGACACAAATAATCTTAAAACATAACTATCAGATACTTAAAGACTGAAAATTCTTCTCAGGATATAATAAATCAAATCAGAAAAGTGGATAATAGTCATTATTTGTTCAAATTCAGTAGTTTCAAAATCTAAATTTTCTCAAGATAGAATATTAAAAAATGGTATCTTAAAGGTGGCAGAGAGACTTTAACATTCCATGTACAATGGAGAAATGTCCATGAAGTTCAGTAATTTTTTTTAAACCGCCAACTCAGCCAGAATAAAAATTCAAGCTGTAGAGTTGAGGTTTCTGCGGAGTGTTTTCGGTTGTACTGTACTGTATAAGACAGAACTAGAATGACGAGAATGGAGAGCTCTGTCTGCGACGTATCTGAATGATAAAAAGTTAAATCAAGGAAACTGGTGCAGTCACTCAAATAGGATGCCATAATACTGAGAGAGTGCCTTTGAAGCGCAAAATTACAAAACAAGAGAAAAAATAGAGAGATACAGAGGAAAATGGAAGAAGAGGTATAGGGTAGACCGAGGTAAAGATGGGTACCGGAATAGGTATGGTACACTTGATAAAATCTGTGAAGTGAAGATGATGGGCACATTTGAAGCTCTAAAAAAACTAAAAGAAATAGTCTTCATCCCCAGTGTTTCTTCCCAACTACTTGATATGAACATTGCATTTTCCTCTCATACGAAAAATAATGTGTTATGCACTGAGCCACTAGCCGATGACCATTCTTCCAAATTAGGTTTAGAATCCACCCCGACATTGTGAACCCCGACTACATTCATTCATAATAATGAAAGCGTGATCGCTGTACATGAAGAATAGCGTCATTATAAACCGCATTTCTTTTGAGTATTTTCGAATATCGAAAATTGATTCGGCTTCGATCAAAATAAGAGGGTTCAGAAAACATCCAAACAAGGTAGTTTGCAGGTAAGGTGTCTGATTTGTATAGTTTACACGGTCGACGTTCCATCACCTGCTCTGAGCGACGAAGCATGAGAGTATGCGGTGCACCGTGACACCGCAGTCGTCAGTCGGCTGAGGCAAGTGACGCAGGAAAGCAGTCACCTGCTCTCCAATATCGCCACCGTTTAACACCACCACCACAGTGGTACCTGCCAGTAGTTTGCAGGGTTGCAAAGCCCTAATGGAAAGTAGAATTTCAAAAAAATTCATAAGATTAACTTAATGATTAATTGTAGCAGTTTTGGGGTGAGCCTGTTCCTCTCGCCCAGTCATATCTATATTATTTGAGAGTTTTCAAATTTAAATCATTTCTCAAGTAAGTAACAGAGAAGAACGGAAACATTTGAAAAGTGGAGAGGGAGGAGGGAAATTCTAGTTTGCAGGTTTGGAAAGCCCTTATAAAAAGTGGAGCATATAAAAACAAAGAATTGACTATAAAGATCTATAGTAGAAGTTCTTGGTTGAACCTGTTGTTCTCTTCCAGTTGTGTTAATAACAAGTAACAATGCTAATTTTGTACATGATAATTTTATAAAAAAAGTAATGAATGAATGAGTAAAATTATGTATCAAACATAGTAAGAGAAGAGTACGTAAATAGTGAAGAGGGAGGCGAGAGAAATCTACAGTCATAATAAAGGAATAGAGGGAATAACAATAACAGAACAATTTACAAATTAATGGTAGAGGAGTAGGAATATAGGGGTAGCTACATCAATAAAACTACAATAAACTTGTTGCAGCGATAAACTGTTGATAACTCATATCTCAAAACTTTGAATTTATTGAATAGGATATTCTTGGTATAAATTTATGCAAGACAGATATTTCTGTGAGAGAGTGTCTGCTATTACAAAAAAATCATAATATTAATAATACAATTTTTTGGTTTTGAATATTTAAGTATAGAAGACTATTTATTACATCACATTTTCCATATTTCGTTTATGAAAAAAATGCATGCTTTCTGTTAATAATAAGGACACTAAAAATAGATTACTATTATAGATTTAAATTTAACGAGATACGTAATTGATAACTTCTATTCAGACTCATACGACTCTGGTGGCTGAAAATAGTTTGACGTAACGTGAAGAATTTTTTGTTTGATATTGTAAAACACTTCAAATTATGTTTTTTTCTAAAAGTTTTGTTGATTTATGAGAAAATACTTTGTAGTAGAGCCAACTATTCTGACTAGTCGCTTTGGAGAATGATGTTTGCTTATTCTCAGATTTGTTTTTCACCACAAACAATCATCACACTTCCCTCTCTCCTGCAAACCAAATATTCTAACGCCTCTCTTTCTTCATTCCATATCGATCAGAGATACTATCAGGTTTCGTAATTGCTTCTGGAGAACAGGTAGTAGAGGATGAAAGAAAGAAAAAGTTAGAAAGCGGGAGTGAGAGAAAGAATGAATAAGTTAAATGAGATGGAGAGAGCAAGAGAGACAGTGACAAAACCAGTTGCTACCTCTTTTGCTACTGCTTGTTTTTTAATCTCAGCCTCTATAAACATATCCTTTACACCCTGAAATGAGTCTTGTAAACCGCATGATTCAATGTTATCATTTGCTCAGTCATTACCTGAGAATTGATATGATTATCCTAATCCCCAAAGAAGATGTTTCCCGTCTTCTACATTACCCACCAACTGAAACAATATTCTCCCAGTCAATCTTCTTTGGATTAGACTCGGCGCCATCATTCATAGTAGGGTCAGTATGTTCAAGAGTCGAAAATAAGAAAGTAGAAGTTGTTGACCATGGTCATGAATACAAATAATATGATAGAGTAATTGAATCTGATGGTTTTATCTATTACTGTCTAAATAATTAAAATTGGTTTGTATGATGTGTTCGCAAATTCATTGGAATATCATCAAGAGGTACGATTCAGTTTTATGTTGATGTTGAGAGATCATCTTGATTACTTTATGAATTGCACCATATTCGATTATACATTTTATTGAATAGAGCATTCTTTTTGCAATATCAATAAATTCTCTCAATAAGAATGTGGTAAACTCATTGATAGCAGTAGTTAAATTTCGGCGTTCACTGGCTCTTCTATGTTACACCCTCCTAAAATGGTGATTGGTGCAATATTCATTGTTCCAATTCAAGTAAATCTCCAAATTGGAATTGACAGTGTGACGTTATTTTTGTGCTGAGACCTAACAATTTCTTTCAAAATATAAGTTTGGTAAATACCCAAAAATTATTGTTATAACAGTTTCCAGAGTAAGAGAATTTTCCCACGTTTCATAATCCTGCTATTTTTCAGTAGATCTGGCTATATTCGAATTACTGTCAATAAATTATAGACAATAATAATAAGATACTTTATTAACAAATGCATAATTTACAAACTCATAGTAGATTGGGATGGATATGAAAATTTCGTTAAAATCCAAATTCATGTGATTAAAATAATTCTCAGACACCTATAAGAGTGACGAGAAAAACTTTGTTTTTGGCTTTTCCTCGTAAAGAAAAAAATATTTGAGTTACTTGTATTTATTCTCCAATCACCTTTATTAGTGCTCGTTGGAAGAGAGTAATCATGTTTGAATACTCAGGATGTTCGATTCCATTGAAAGAATATGGTATAAATGATTTTTCACAGAATATTAATACCTTTTTCATCAAAAGCTACTTGAAAATCGACTATTGCTGAACCCTCTACTATTAGATCTACAGATCAACTCATGAAAGAGCTTAGAAAAGAGAATCTTTTCACTTTTTGTAGAATTCAAGCTATAGAAATGATTCCCACATCCCATAACATAAATTTTTAGACGTTCCAATTCTATGAAATGCCATCATAAATTCTATATATTTAGAGATACTTGAATAATTGTTAGTGATTGATAGTAGGAAACTAACATTGAAAATCAAAACTCGATGTAGACGACTGGGAATTTGTGTGCAGGAAGTCGATGAATAGCAATGGAAATAACAAGAGATGAGTTGCTTGATTACTTTGCGTCCGCTTGCCGTGTGGAAATGTATAAATCGTAGCAGGGTTGTGCGTGTGTGGGTGTTTGTGTGATTAGCTCCTGTTTAAATCATGGTTAAATATTCGGATGCTGTTTTAAAATTCTAATTAGCCTAAACGTGGCAAGGGTGGAAGGAAACAAAAGCTATAAAACGAGTATGATTCGAAAATGTTCAGTGATCGAGATTGCTACAGGACGGAAACGGGAAACAATGGACAAGTCGAGAGGGGAGTGCTGGCACTGGTGCTGCTGGCTCACCCTCCTAATACATTCGCTCCACTTCTGTCCCATTCATTATTTCGCTCTCTTTTCCTCTTTTCTCTCCTCTTTTCCTCTTCTGGCGAATGCATTTTCAGCTGTAATGGAATTGGGGAGCGCACTTGATCGATGTCTCTATGTCTGCCACCAGCTCCTAATGCAGCTACATATGTGGGGACAAGTTGGCTTTGATATGATTCATCACAGGACACTCGCTCCTGATTTATGCCCCTCCGATACTAATAGTCATCTCATTATTTTTACACATGACATTGTTGTTTTGAATGAGATTGATGGCTACAAAGTGATGCAAGGGATATCCTCTTGTCCTCTTGTGGTGGAGCTTGAAGTTACCAGAATATGAAAAATAAATTTATGAAATATCATGCAATATTATTAACTAGCGGGACCTCATGCCTCTCTACGGCAATCAAAAATATACCGTTTGAAGGATACTGTTAGATATCCTCCTATAGTATAAATTAATAATATATTTATTACTATCCTCATATATTTCAAAATAATTCACCTTGTGACATGGGTAATTTAAGTCATTATTCTTATTAGTTGATTTTTGATTATTGGTTATAGAGATAAAACTGAAGAATTGGGTTTCAGTTTATAGATTTTGATTCAGAAAAGCCTCTGATTTTAGCCAAGTAGCGGACTTAATTGAGAACATTCTATTAGTTCAATAACAGTATTATTGTTTTAAAGACAATGGAGATTTTGCCAACTTATGTCTGTTCAGAAGTGAGGCTATCCAATTCAATTCAATTCAATTTATTTTCATACACACATACAAGTTTGTTACAGATTAACAAAAATAACGTAATTCATACACGCTCGATAGTTCTCACGGATATAGACGTTCCACTAAGCGAGGTATCTTGTTGATACTCTCTCTAAAGGTTCATAAAATAACATATTCACATGTTATAATATTCTCAACAGCTCTTTTCCAGCACAACCCGGTCGTGTGTTGATAGGGAGGATATAATTTTATATCCCTCTTAGAGAATCGACAATTATTTGTTGAAACACCGCCGATTTATGAAGTTACATTACAATTTTATATTATTGTTATTCTAATTGCATTTAATCTTTATTCTCATTGATTAATTTTTTATACTTTGTATAATTCGTTGAATAATTAGCATTACCCTCATTTAATGTAAATTAGTGTATAAGCCAGTAAATATTGTAACATACATGAATAAAGAAATCTAATCTAATTTAATCTAAAGGTGCGTACTGACTTATGCGCCACCAACACGCGCATTTCACTTTTCATCAGTTGATGCTATTCCTATTATATCTGTATCATAATGTTTTTGGAATGCGCGTGTTCTGTACGTACCTTTAGAAATAAGCAAAGCTTTCAATTATTTTCTGGCCGAAACCCGTGAGACGAATTTTTCTCCACGTGTAGTTGGGCCTTAAGGTGGATTGCCGTGGAGAGGGAGGAACTTCTAGACCAAAATTCAGTCAGTTCTCAAGTCGTTTTGAATATTTCTTGAAAAGAGGATTGTCAACAATCAAAATTAATCCGGTAGGTTCGGAGAGTTGAATGAGTGTCCTGTGGATATTTGGAATTATTAGTGCTCTGATTGGGATTTCAGTGTGTGAGTGTCAATAATTTTTCAATACTAGTTTTCTATTAAGATCTATCGACCTAGACCCTATAATTTGAGGTCATAGTGACAACCAGTGAATCTTACTAGGAGGATAATTTTCCATTGTATCAAAGATGTGAATTTGAATATTGAATTGTGAATGGGGATGTAACCTTGGGTTACATAGGGTATGATGAAACTCCTCAAATTAGTTTTAATAGAGCTAATGACACTAATGCTTGAATCTTTTTAATCTTTAATCTCCTGTTGTTAGTTATTTAGCATAAATGCCTCAATATAACATCAGACAACTCACTTGAATTGTAAATCAATAATTGAGTCATTTTTGAATCTACCTCAAATCAAAAAGTTGTGTAATAAATATGTTATGACTCAGCCTCCTCCAATAGAATGAATGCAAAGGCCCTAGGCAATGCAGTGCTGCGAAGTGGTGCTGTCAACTGCTGGTGAAAACCAATGTACCTAGAATACATTCTAATGTATATTGGTGGAAACCAAGTTACCAACAATACATTCTAGGTACATTGGTGAAAACTAGTAAAATAGATAAAAGTCAAGAGAAATAGTCAAGATGCATTGAGTTTCATGCTATGCAAGAAATCAAGCTGAAATCAGCAGACAGCTGATTCATCTAATTGCTTACCATCAATTTTATAGTCAGCATCGATTAAATGGGAAGCTTTGACATTATGAATAGGAGATTGACGATCACAGTACTCATTCACAAGATTTTGGAACCATTGTAGCCAAAGAAACACTCATTCATTTTCATTCATTTAGATGGATTAAGCGTTGAAGGAACTTCACATATTTGAAATAACGAGGGGTCTCAGTCTTCAAAAAAATTAGATCATCCATACAAATTTATAAATACTTTTTAAATGGGGAACAGTATAATAATTAGTAATTGGTACTCAAGCCAGGGAATGCTTGAAAATGTATATTTTTTAGAGTTTTTGAATGTAGGCTACTCGAATTTAGCAACTTTCGTAACTTATAATAATGAATCATTGTAGGCTTCAGTCAACTGAATATTCTCAATTATGCCAATCTAGGAAACTATTTCTATTGAGGATAAATTAGTTTGAAACAAAATTTATTCATTCCAATAACTGACGGCTCTCAGCGATTCTTCTGTCCTTCACAGAAGGGGAAGAAGCCAACTTGTTTTCCCATTTCCTGTGATTCGAAACACTTGTGAACTTTCCCATTGAATTCTGAAATATTATTTAGCAGAAATTTGAATCACTCGTTATAATCAATAGACTATTATATACCAGCAATGACATAATGACTCTGCATACATCATGACCTCCCTTAAAACCAGTGGGCGATTCCCTGCAACCTATTCTCTCATTTCCTGCACATTTATTCAACTTTGGCTCATTTCGACTGTGATTTGCTTTTTCCAGGCAAGCCATCAAGACTTGACAAAGTACTCCAATTTTGTAGGTAGGCCCAACTCAGGAACTGCCTCAACCCTGACAGCAGCCTGTTGCATTCTATAGCAGAGACACAAACAGTATATAATATAAACTATATATGGAAATTACTGGCTTTCGTGTCCGGATTTCCGTCGGTAACCCCTGTCAACCCCCGCCCCCACCCCTCGTCCACACTTTTCCGGCCCCTGGTCACTAGACCAAATCTGGTCGCTCTCCTTGGTCAAGCCCTCCTCAGCAATTACGACCACCGGTTGCTCTTCACTCTCTGTTTAGGTGTGCCCTTGCCCTTCATTCCATCCACCCTTTCCACCCTATGTCGATTGCTCTTATCAGCCTGCGCACTCCTATATAGACACTTCATTCATGATGCAAGACTTATTATTCCATTGAGATTTCTTCCTTCGTGATTCATTGTAAACAAAAAATGTATAGTTGCTGATACATGTTCTTGTATAGTGTAGATTGTAGATTAATGTTTTTTCTCGGAGGTTGAACTCATAGTTTCATTGAGATTTCTTCCCATTCGATTTTGAGGTTAATTACTATTGACTCCCTGGGTTTGAGAAGTCGCTCGTGAACTGTTGTATTGATCTTTGAAATTCGGAACCTGTGATTATACAGAATGGGTGAAAATTATGGAAACAGCTTGATATTTCATAGCAAGCACAATTTGACAATGTGTTACATTGAGGATCCTATTGTAAAAAAATACTTTTCTGTCGCTTCAAAATTCATCTTGGATCTATACAATTTCATTTTGAATCAAAGTTCATTTCGAAACAGAAATTTAAGAGAAAATGGATGGTGGAAACTGGAAACCGCACATCGATATCTCACAGTAAAAAATACTAATAAAAATGAGTATTTGTATATTTTATATAATGAGTAGGTAGCCTACATTGAAAATTTACTAAAATCGAAACCATAGAATTTTACTCTATCAAGTGATACTAAACTTAGAAAAACGTAAAGAGGAAAGTTTTCCAATTTCTTTCGGGCAATGAACGGTAAAATATCTTGAGCGGTTATCAAACTAAGATTTCATTTTCATTGCGTTTCTAATAATACTTGTCCTAACGAAGAAATAATAAAGACTCCTTCATTTGTATATCGAGAATGACAATAGAGTGCCTTTTTCAGTAAACTTGTGCCCAGACAGTAGAGGAAGTGGCTTCCATAAAATATTTTTTGGCTGATGAACATCATAATTATCAAAAGGGCCGTAATATGTGTTCAAAATTAGTTCATTTGCTTATCGCCATAAGAGGTGTTCCATGTCATACAGTAACACAAGTTTTTGAAACATTTCAAGTCCACAATTAGATGGAAAACTAGAATGAAATACTATTCTTCATAACCAAACTAGTGATGTTTCAGAGTGGTAATTATGAATATTCATTTGGAAATCAATTTAGAACCCTTCCAGATTTTCATAAATCAATACGTTGATTGGAAACATACTAACAAAAATTATGGAATAATGATATATTATAAGTAATGTTCCATCTATGTAATATGATGTTCAAGGTATGAATTTCTCAGCCAAGCATAATAATGTCCTATACTATTAAACGAGCAATTTCTGTTTATAGGTTTAGATGTTTGGATGTTTAGATGTTTATATGTTTGTATTTCACTGGATCTCGAAAACGGTTCTAACGATTCTCACGAAATTCAGAACATAGAAGGTTTATAATATAAAGTTTCGATTGCACTAGGTCTCATCCCTGGAAAAACTCTCCGAAGGACATTAAAAGGATAATTCATCCTTGGAAGAACAGATTTCGTCGTCTGTCGATAACAGAAGATGCGTGTGCCTGTGTGGGAGATCATCTGTGTAATCATTCAAACAGCTTACCGTATCTCGCGAGAAATATTATCTAGAGATTTTAATAGACTCTATCAAAATAATCTGATTTGTTGACATGACATGGTTTATCACTCTAAATTAGAGTATATTATAATATTCAAAGTTAATCATTATTTTACAGTTTTAAGTGATTACTGAGTGTTATTTTGTTATACAATTTGGTTTGTAAACAATCTAAATTATAACTTTTCTGTTTTTAAAATTTTGACTGAAAATTGGACCTGAATTCAAGTGTATGAAACATAACCTACTTTTTGGACCATTTATAGTGTATATAAATAAAAATTCGGGGAAGAAACAGTTTTGGGCTGTGCCTGTTTGTCCTTCGCCAATCATTTTGAAGAATTGTGCTCTGTTTATCAATAAATAAATAACGAGCAAAGCTCGGTGCCCCGCTATTAAGTTTTAATTGCAGTAATATTGGTTAGAAGGGTCTAACAATCTCTAAGTAATGCTTTGCTTACATTAATTACCAAGTCGAATGACATTACTAGAATAGAAAGTATCCACATCAATTTCCAAAGTAAATTTAACTATCACAGTTAAATATAAATATTGATTATTGAAGGTTAATTGCATACAGAGAAATTTAAAAGTAAAAGCTCAGCGATAAAATATAATTTGATCAATGATTAGGAATCATTCACTTTTATTCACTTTTACAAGATTAAGTTCAAGCAGGAATTAAATCAAAAGGCGTTCGAATGTTATGGCTCTGAGTAAGTCTGGCAGGTGGCGCGGTGACTGATGCTGCGGCGTTTTCTGAACTACAACGAAGGATCAACGTTCACTGGAAAATTATCACAGAAACCAAAGTCCTGACTCCTGATAAAACTGCTCTAATCACAGATCACAGTGCTCTTATTGAAACTGAAAAATAACATCAAATATAATTCAATTAATTAGGTAAACAACCACTGATCAACCATCAGAAATTTATTCAATTGGGTTCCAACAAAGGGCTTGAAAAATCAAACATCTTCATATTATTATTTAGAATGTCAACATATCTTGTATCAAGATATGTTATATTTAGTAAACAAAACTTAATAATGTGAAAAAATTTTACTTCCACATTTCAGATTTCAATACAATATTCATTACTTACCTCGCAAAATCCATTACCTAATAAAATTATATAATAAAGACACTAATAATTATTATAAAGACAATTTCCAAGATACGACTCCATTATGTAGGCTACACTCAATAATAAGAACATAGGCACTGATACAGTACAAACATATTATGAGCTTCTCAAGTAATTGAATGGAAATCAATAAATCAATCGATCATCAATCAGTAATTGGATAATATGTGCAACTTACCTACATTCCAGTTTACTTGGAAAAGTCTAGTTACACACACACATCCGTTTTAGCCGCCCTTATAAATTCTATTAGATTAAACATAACTTAGCAAACAGCTGATGATGACGTGTATCTGCGCACGCATTCCGTTTAATCTATTTGAAGGTAACTATTAAAAGGACAGCAAAAATCATTCGTCCAAAAATCGATGTGTGTGTAAATGGGTCAGATTCTTCCAATTATCAGTAATATAATACCATCTTTCTACGAAAATAATCAATCTTGCGATTGATTTGACTTTAAAATGAACAATATGATTTCTAGGATCATCATTATGGTTATAAAAGTTAATTCTAGCAAAAATGAAAGTATTTTGAAAGCTCTTGAACAGCTAAACCATTCAAGTTAAAGAATGAGTACCTGATGTGGCTATTTTGATGAATCATCAACCTAGACATAACGGGACATTTCATGAATTACATCAATTACACCGTGAAACTTTATACATTGTTGACAAAAGAAGAGTTTGTTTCTTTCCATTCTCCATTTAGAAAAATCATGATCGATGATTGAATAATGCTGTCACAATTGCAACAAACATTGTCAAATTATTGAAAGAGTATTTTGAAATAGAGAATAAAATATGTCAAAATACGTGGTAGTTTTTCAATTGTTTAGAATGTTTTTGAAAGCTCTCCAAATTCAAGTAGTTTCCAGTACTTTTAATACATCCCTCAGTATAGGAGATCTCAAAGCATCAATTCCTGCCACATTACCAAAGCGTATTCTGTACAAATATTGAAGGTATTTTGTACAAATATTGTACGTATTGTACGTATTGTATTGTACGTATTCTGTACAAATATTGGCTCGAAATGAAGTGAACTACGATTTGCAGCATTCAGTCAGGCCTGGGCGTAATTAACGCAAGTCTCGTAAGTGACCGCAGACTGTAAAACGTGGGTGACCAAGAGATAACACAACATACATAACTCGAGCCGCAATCAAACGTACAACACTTTTGCGGCGTTTGGCAGTCAGTCCCCACTCCCCACTCCCCAGAGACGTGTAGCAGCGCAGCCGATAACGACCACTTAGACTGTCCTAAGACAATTCTTGGAGCCGCACCATTACATTTCATCATTGTATAGTACCATTGCGAATGGTTTATAACAAAATCTGCAATTGAAGTAGATGCTCTTAAGTAAGGTGTCGTTGGCACACCTTTGGGACGCGAGGCAGCATTGTCACTGAATTCAGATAGTTCACATCTTCCTTCCTTCTCACTCTCTAAAAGCTCCATCACGGTTTGCTTGACTGTCTTGTCTGCAGCTCTACATCACTGAGGCTGAGCAGGAATAGTTGCAATATACCAACTTAGTTGTTGAGCATGCAGGATTTTCAAAGGATTACTCTTTCTGAAATGGGAAGAACAGGATAAAAATTATGCTCTCAACAGCTCATCTTCCTGAAACTTCTCAAGAATCTGTTATGAACAACTGAATTAACAAGTGAATTTATTTCATTTTAACAATAAAAGGAAATAACAACGTTGTGTTATGAAAAAATTAATTGTTTAATTTGAATTTATAAACAGTGAATCCAAGTGAGTAATTTGATTTCCAGCCAAATATGTTCTCAATTACAAACGAATAACTTATGAACTGATTGGAATTAACAGTGAAACAAAATAAATTAACAGATTGGATGCGTTGATGTCATTCAGCTTGATAACACCATAATTTTATCGAGTGAACGTTGTCACGTGGTAATTTGAAACCACCAAATATTTTTAAATGAGCCAATGAAATGTAATAGAACTATAAAATTGGAAAGAAGGTTAGACCTACCCAAAGAGTAAATCTACTCAAAGCAAGTATTATTAGCGATTAGGAGTAATAGCATTATCAACAACGATAAGAAAACATGTATTATTGTGATTTAATAATTATGAGAACCCATTGGTAAGATCAAAAAATTATAAAGCGGCATACTTATTATTGGCGGATTATAAAAAAAAAAAATAAAATGCATGAACATTGAGGTTAGAGTTACTTGTTTACATTTTGAAAAGAATTAGTCGATCTTGGATAAATCGATAATTATCAGAACCAATACTGAACGAATCAGCTGATTATTCGATCAACCCATATGACTGGTTGAATCATACAAAATTCACTCATAAAGGATATATTATGTATACTAAAGGAAGTCGATGTGTAGAATTACAAACAACTATTATTTCTGTATAAATATTTATTATAATCCAAAAAAGCATGATAAATCAAGAGTATACAAAACTCATATAAAAACTAAATGTATATCTATTAAAATTGTATGTTACAATTTATTTATGAATTCAATTTAAGATAAACACTCCATATATTTGTATAAAAACTTCTTTTATTTAATTTTTTCTATTATAAAGCGAGGAAGCCCTGATTCCCAAGGCAACCAATTGTATTGAGTCTATTAAATTGAAGGCCAATCAGAGAGTAGCTTACAGAATTATTCTAGGAAGAGGCAAATTTTTCTGAAAACCTCCTTCTTCTGGCTTAAGATCCCAACCCGAGAGGATGCACATGGAGTTTAGGGTTTTTTCTTCTTCCTTTTAACAATTTTTAATGAACTATTAAGCCAAACCCTTTTTTAAATGTAATGTATGTTTGTTGAATGTTAATTATTTGTGAACTCAGTGCTGTCAAGGAGTTCGTAATTGTAAAGATTCCCATAAAAATAGCTTTAATTCGAAAGAAACTTATAAAAATCTGGATCACGCGTTAGCCCAGCAGTGACGAAAAGGAGCCTACCCAATTAATTATTGGAAATAATTAATTCAATCCACGAGAACATTTAGAACTTCAGTCAGTGAGTGATAAGTCAAACCAAACGAGCTCGTTTTTTCGTTTTTTCTACGTTCAGTGGGGGTAATTATTAAAACAAAAAGCGCTATTCCAATTAATTTAAATTAAAATAAAAAGTCACCACGTGTTGAACAATATCACATAGTTCATAAGAACATTTATAAATTTATTTATTATATGTAGGAAGCTTACTTCCATGCACAGCCCGAATTCATATAAATCCCTGAGATCTCATGTTTGAATATTAATTTATTAATTATAAATTTGTTATTTGAACCAAGTATATCATATCAAACTTATAGACCGAACAGGTTTTTATTGGCAGAATTTTGTATTGACTGGAAGTCTAAGTACCAGTATTAAATATAATGTATTTATGAATTTGAAACTCACTATTGTGAATATTAGCAAAGCCTGTGATAATTATTCAGATTTTTGAAATAGATTATTTAAGTGAATTATAGATATATTGAATATTTTATGCATATCTGTTTTATGGGAATATATTTTGTGTTTTATGTCAGCATACAAACTCATAGAATTTTTTATTATATCCTAACTCATCTCGTGATATATAGTTTGAGCTGTTTTAATATCATCAAACATTTAGCAGCATTTAAAATTATTGAATCAAGTAATATTAACCTTATTCAGAGCACTCAATATTTATCATCCTTTGATGATATTCATTTTATCAGCCAGAACAAGTATATTAAGAAATTATATTAATAAGGTTCCAGTTATATCATATAAGGATCCAGAGAGCTTCAAGAACTGGCGTTGTAAGTTCTAAGGAATTTTGAAAGGGTATATTGGTGAATACTTGTATTCACGACGAGCGTTTTAAGAATCAACTAGAAACAACTATAGTTGGTCCTGATTATTCTCTAGTGGTACATGGTTACTGATAATCAGTCATCAAATATTCTTTTAATTTCCTTACTGGTATTCTTCAAGAACTTCATAGAAGCAGCGGTAAGAATTACCAATCACCGATCACTGAACCTTATGGTGATTATTTGTATTTATAAAATTCATGTTTCTACCACTGAGCTAGAGCTGAGGTTTGAACCCAGTAATTTTGCGAGCCGGAAGGCCTTAATTTTTTGTGAATTTATTCGCAAAAGAGGGAATTTAGAGACTGCTCTTATAAATACCAGAAACATCGTATTATCTGTGAAGGAATTACAATCCACAACTTCACACAATGGCTTCATAACGTGGGACTCTATCATAAGAGATAACCCCCCCCAGGAGCACAACTTCACAACGTCACTAGATAATATATGCTCATCAACATAGTGTAATAGGAATAGTACTGTATGTTGAAAAAAATGAAGACTAAAAAGGAAGAGCGGTTTCCTCTATTCTAATCAAATTCTAAAATATCATCCTTCAAAAGTGACAATGAATGAGATTTGATAAAAACGTATGGCAAAAGCTATAACCTAATAATTTTTTATGTGATATTCCAAGTCTACAAATATTACAAATCTTGGTCTCCAGGATATTACTCACTCATGTTGAATTACTCAAGATAGTCAGGATATAGATAAGAAGTCTTCATTTGTACTGTATTTATTAATCATCTCAATTCGGGAGAAACAGTTCTGGGGTTATCCTGTTGTTTCTTTCCCAATCATTGATTTCATTGCGTCTTTTTGTGGCTGAATGAATAATTTTATAAGAGAGTAAGTCAAGATGTTGTTGCATTAATGCTGAAAAAACTAAGTAAATTCTAATGGCTCATTGTTGGTGAGGAGTCCCTTGCGGGAGAGTCTCACCTGACCTAAGTATATCATTCAAGACGTTAATGGGCAGTTATAATAACTACATACATTCCACATACGGTAATATTAAGAATATTTTGAATGTCTTCATTCCACCTCAAGAACAATTTTCACTTGATAGAAGTATCATTGAATTCATTATAATATAATGATATTAGATTTTCAGCTATGATTTTTAAGTTGATCTTGGAAATTGGAGAATTATTTGAATGACATTGAGATCCTTTTCAACTAGCATTGTTTGACTTAAAATCCATTAGTCATAAAAAACGATCAGTGAACAATCTTACTTGGACTGCAATAATTTACAGTAACTCATTGGAATTGAACGAGTATTTTGATAATATGAAGTAATAATTCATTGGATTTGAACGAGTCTTTAGATAATATCACGTACTCTAATAATTGAAATATGAAATTTAAGATTTTCACAAAAGTGATTCAGATTGTCACATCAATTTGATTTTATTCGATTCATATTTGATTATCTTTACTTATAATATCATTTTTCTATTTTGTTGTGTAGCCTATTTTGAAAAGATACAGCGAGATTTCTTCAAGTCAACCCAATCTCACTCTCTGGAGTCTCTTCCAGAAACCCGGTCTCCGGTTTCGCACAATGAATGGACGGACACTGCGATGACGCACACAGCACACCTGACACCTCACTTGATCCACGCTCCTCTTCAGAACACGAAGGCGTGACGACTTGATCCATGCAATGTCAACAGTCAACCGGCCTCCAGGCAGCCAACTCTTCCACCATTCAAACGACTATCGTGCAACAAACGGAGTCTACTCTTGAGGCAATCGCTCCTCTTCAATGAACGACCAGTTCCATTTCCATGAACGGAATTCACTCTTGAAGCAATAGCTTATCATTTAAAAGTGGTTGCTCTTCTTCAGTTGCGATCAGCAGAGGCTATTGAATTATGTTATGTGTTGGCTACTAGTGTTCTAGCACCGGGGAAATCAGCGATCCAACTGTCAGAAGCTGTATCAGCCTCGTTACGTGCCGACCTGCAGCTGGTTTATGGCATGCATTGTGTCTGCCGCGACGGCGACATTCAATTCAAGTTGTCAATGATCCAGCACTATTCAATACGCCACCACTCTTGAATGCCATTCATAATCTTGCTGCTTATTACCTGTGGCGTATGCCGGCGATTATTCAAGACCAGTTGAATAGTGCGCATGCGCTCATATAGGCACACCGGAAGTGTCCAGCACTACTAATGAATCGTCTTCCAACATGAATGGCGTCTTCTTGAGTAGTTTTGCTGCTTACTGCCTGCCTCTGCCTTTATTACATCTAATTTATCTGCCAGGTACTTTATAGACCTCTTTGCCTTTCCATCACTCCTTCCTATATTTTTTCCTTTCGTTTCTTCTCATACATTTTTTCTGTTATACTCACAGATATATCAGATATATTTTTCCCATACCCCCTTTTTTATTCTTCAAGAAATCCTCTTATTTTCATTTTCTTCATCTTCTCTCTCCTCCTCCTCCTCCAAATTTTCTTCTTCTTCCAGTGCCTACATCTCCACTACTACCATTCCTGCTTTTCAACATTCCATCTTATTTCTCTTCATAATATTATTATTTACTTTGCATATGCCCATACTTTATTTCAGTATGCAAAACTTTTATTCAACACTTCCCAAATTCTAATAATTTAATGTGATAAATTATAATGTACAGTAGTGGGAAGATTATTCTTATAAGTACTGTTCTCAATCAGTTATGGCATTGATATTACAAGTGCATGGTATTGAGCCATGATTGTCAGATTAGCGTTTTATTAATGATCCATTTTTGTTGTTTTGGTTTGTAGCCGGATGGAATAGTTTATGCCTTTGTATTTGTTATTTGCTTTCTACTATTCTTATTGCTTGTTTTTCATCATTTTGCAAGCAAGTTTTTAAAAAAGTATCGGAAATGAACTCACAGCTAGCGCACAAGTTCGCTTTGCTAGCTGTGCCAATTCCATTTATTCATTCGAAATGTATTATTCATTTCTATGATTAATATTTCAATTTTTATTGTATTATTTATTGGGAATGTTTTCTAGTGATTTTGTATTTTGGTAAAATAAAGTTTATTTTTTTTATTATTCGAGTCCTATATTATGTTATCCTTATCTTTCTCGTGTCTCCTTCTTCTCTTCCTTCTTATCATCCTCTTCATGCTCCTTTTTCTCTCTTGTTTGATTTTCCATCCCACTCATTCTTTTCTCTCTATTGCTGCCCTCCTATTAGTATACTTTCGATAGTCCTCCTTATCTCAATACTTGTTATTTATCTTCTATAGTGTTTTCAACCTCTTCTTCATTTCCCCATGGTTGTCTTCTTCTTCAGTTGTTGCTTTACTCTCTTACATTTCAACCCGCATCATTCTTCATTCTCTTTTCTTTTTCCGTCTCCCTCTCAACATCCCTCTACTCATCATTTCCTATAAATCTTCTTCTTCACCACTTCCCACCTACTCCTTCCCATTCTACCACCACACCACCTCCTCTTTGGATTTTCTTTCCACATTTTCTTCTCTTTTACCTTCTTCTTTTACATCGCTTCTGCTTCTAGATTAGCATCAAGTACTGCGCAAGACCAGTAAGAACAATCAGTGCTCGAGCCATTATCAACGTTCTAAAATCTTTCTTCCTATTATATTAGCGGCAGGTGTTCCATTCTCCATTCTGACGTATATTCATTCTATTTTTTTCAGCGGCATTCGCCAATTAAAACGTCACACCGTCCTGAACGCCAAGTGTCCGGTTGCTACCGACTAAAATTGAATAACTTAAATGAATGAAAATGCCCTTCACTAGGCCCAATTCTGTTTTTAATTTCATTTTCAATTCAAACACAGAGGTTGAAACAAAGTCACAGTGGAGTGTTTTGAATATCAATCGTCAGCATTAAATAAATCCTTCATTATTTTCGCAATAGTCACACAGTCAATGCGTTTTTCATCAATTACTGCTTCATATTTGTAAAAGATAAAATAATAATGTAGACTAAAAAGAAGTCTTCAGTGATACTTTCAGATATCATACAACGTGGAAAGATTGTCAAGATTTAATTCCATTAATATATTTCTTCTAGTAAAATAATTTCCACAGAGGTTTGAGAGTTTGCTTTATTTTCCTTTCCCAAAATCATTTTTATGATGAATGATTGATTATCATTTATCATTGGGAAGTATTATAATTTTAATGATAAATGATGATCTACACTAAATTAAAATAATTGTTTATCAATGTGACTCTAATACACAATAATATCAAACAACGAGTTGATTGCTCAGATTCTGATTGGCTTGTCGATTTTGAAAATAGAAATAAAAATGTATAGGCCTATCCCATGATATTTCAATGGAGTTCAATTCACTTCTTAAGAACAATAGAATAAAATTTCTCAACAAAACTTCACTAGAAGAATAAAATGAAATATTGGCTTCAAGAATAAATGTATTAATCTCTACTCTCTACACAGAGTGGTTGATGACATGATGACTTAAGCTGGGTTTACACGCTCAAGCCATTTGCGCAAACTGGCTTGCGCAAGCCAAATTCGCGCAAACGAGCGAAATAAAATTCTTCTGATCACACGCTCAGTTCAGTTTGTGCAATTTGGCAGGCCCGGCCCCGGGGGTGGGCGGACCGGGCGGCCGCCCAGGGCGGCAAATTCAGAGGAACGAAAAATTTTAAAATACAAATGAATAATAAATTTATAATATCAAATGTGAATGGTAAAATTATATAAGAAGCTTTTCAACCTCGAGCTACTGAAAACTTTTCTAAGATCAACAATGTCCCAGGAACGTCTGAGTGGTCCAGCGAACATAAAATAGTTCAGACCCCAGATCTTGAAGAATTGGTGAAGGAATTTCCCCATGCAAAGGTCAGACGGGTTCTACTTAATTAAACAGGTGTGTTAAACAAACTTGTAGAAATTGTAGTTCTAATTACTTAGCAAGTTAAGTAGGCCTAATACTATGTTGCAGTCTACGTCTTGAGGCTGTGCAAAGGCTAAAAATAAACTTTCTTTTACTGGTGATATTTTTCAAAGTTTTTCGATATGTACCGGTATATATCAAAATTAAAAAGTTTTCTTAGGAAAACATTTTCTTCCAATCATTACTTTTTGAGATATGAACGCCTAAAGTTTAAATTTTTGGGACAGTACATTTCAAATTCGGTACGAAACATTTGGAACATTTTGAAACATTTTCTGGAAATATCAATTTTTGAAAAAAGTTATTCAATTTACAAAAAAAACTCAACTAAACACTATTTTTGGTAATTTTTAGTAAATTGAACAACTTTCTCAAAAATTGATATTTTCAGAAAATTTTTGTTTTATTAAATCAAAAATACCATGAAGAATTTATCCTTTGAATTTTATGGATTCATCTCGTATTGAATTTAAAATGTTTTGTCCCAAAAATTTAAACTTCAGGCTCTCATGTCTCAGGAAGTAATGATTGAAAAAAAATGTTTTCCTAAGAAAACTTTTTCATTTTGATAGCTTGATCCTTAAGCGATCCTTGATCGTGTCCTCGCGCGCCTCTCCACTAGATGGTGGTGATGGTTGAAGCTAAAAATGAGGTGTTTTTCACAATACAATGAGCATTGTTTTCAAGTGTACCTGGAAATCTATATGAAGTAGAGCGCTCTACCTAGTCTCAGATTTTAGAGCACAAAATTACGCCCTGAGGGATTTTGAATTTTACATCTAGATTGTAATCGGGATATATTGTTGATTAAATACTAAATATGATCAAAATTGATTTTCTTTCTTAAAATATCACTCATATTTGAAAAATCATAACTCAGTACTCATTGGAGATAGAGAGTTCCGAATGATCTCATTTCATTCAGAATCTTATGATCTTAAAAAAGACAACAGCAAATTTTTCTGTCCGATCACTGATTTTGCCAGAAATAGCTGAAAACTGGAAAATGAACCTAAAATACGAACTTTTTGGGCTACTCTGTATTAGCACGAGGGAATTTTACATGAAGAATTTGGTTCTGAACCTCTCTCATGTATCCAAATAAAATATTAAAAAATCAGAACTGAAAATCAGAAATTGCAAGCAAACCCCCATTTTTATGTCTATATTGACTGGAATTTACTGTTCCCCAATATTTATATTTGTCAAATATTTGTTGAAATGTCAATAAATATTGTTTAACATAATTTTTAGAGTTTAATGAGACTCTGTGGTGTCGCATCACAGCGGAGACACAATAGTAACGCCGGTTACACACCTGGGCGGTTTCTGCCGCGGCGGCGAAACTGCCGTCGCCGCCTCGAAAAAAAAGTCGAGCTTACACATTCAGCGGAAAAAATTCCGCCAAACATCGAGCGGCAAAATTACTGCCACGTATGATCAGTAGCCAAAATAATTCTTGTAGTTCTTCATCGCAAATGTGTTGTGACTTCTCTGTTTCATGAGTGTTCAGTTAATTGTATTTTGCACATTTTTCAAAAGTATATATAATTAAGTGTTTAACTTGAAATGGAAAGGCAACAACTTTTACCACTTTTGTTGCAACTTCGAAGGAAAAGAAGACAGCAGAGGAATCGCCTTGCTTGGATTCATTGAAATGAACGTTTTTATTAAATCGACAGCAACATACAACATATTACAGTTTTTTCCTTGTCATCCAGAGTTTCAAAATGCCCCCTAATCTCCATACACACTTCCTTCCACGCTATCCTTGTTGCATCTCAATCCTTAAATATGTCGAGGGTTTTGTCCCACAAAACTGGCCTCTGTTCTACAAATGATATTAACAACTCATTGTCTATTAACTTACTCATTTTCTCACACTCGTCAACCACAAACACTTAAAACGATAAATAAATGTTATAAACAGCTTACAAACTTTACAACAAGACAGAAATTTAAAAAAGGCTGATTTTCAAAGACCTCTGACTTGGAGCAACTGGGAAAGACGACTGATCAGCGGCGACGGACAACCGCCAAATGTGTCACGTACGCCACTGCTTAGACAAGAGCGGCAAAAACACAAGCCAGCCGCAGTGGCAGTGGACGGCTGCACAGCTGCCGCCAACGGCAATATAACCGCGCGGCGTTTCTGCCGCCCAGCTTCCATTCAAATCCATAGACTACTGCTCGAACGGCGGCGACGGCGAAATTACCGCCCCGGCAGAAACCGCCCAATGTGTAACCGGCGTTAGGCGATCGCTCAAGGAGGGGTGGAACCCGAGATTAACAATTGAAGACGGGATACTTGCGGGGGAGGGGTGGGGCAGTTGCCGATCTTGCCCAGGGCGGCAAAGTCCCTAGCGCCGTGCCTGCAATTTGGCTTGCAAATTTCACTGCTACTAACCTAAAAACCAGCTGAACTGCTATCAGTAGCAGTTATTTATGGTAGCAGTAGCTATCCATATCAGTTTTGATCTAAGTTTATATAAGATTTTTATCCATATCACTTCCTAGTATCCATATCACTTCACAGCTTGGTCAAATGATCGCATTTTTTCTATCAAGGCATCATTAGCATGAGATTTAGCGTTGTGATCACTGTATTCTTTGCACTTAATTTGCCATAGACAAGGAAAAGATTTATAAACTTCTATGAAATCACTCAGGAAATCTTTTTCATTTGCCATATTATTATTAATTATTATGTGATATAAATATTATAGACACTATTAATTATGAAACACTTGATAACTAAACAATATTTTGCATGAAAACTTGAATTGGTAATAATGAAAAAAATCACGATACAGTCAAACTAGAGGTTCAGGTGTGGTTAGGATTCGCGTGAGCATGCGCGAAAACGTAGTTTTGGCCTGACAGTTTGCGCAAATGTCTTGAGCAGTGTTTAAACGCTCATTCCAATACTCCAACCGCAAGCCGATTTTCTGTCAGAACAGAATTTGCTCAAGCCAGATTTTTGAACCTCAAGCCACTGTTCACACGCACAAATTCAACTGCACAAACTGGCTTGCGCAAGCCAGTTTGCGCAAATGGCTTGAGCGTCTAAACCCGGCTTAAGATTTCGGTTTCTATCGATACCACTTATGAGCTGTTAGCACTAATCAGTATTCTTTATGATTGAACATAGGAAAGTCATCCTGGTGAGCAGAAATCAAGGCGTAACCATCGCGATTGCATTTCAGTTGCAATAAAGTAAGTAAATTCGTATGGCTTTTGTTGGTGGGGAGTCCCTTGCGGGAAGGTCCCACCGCCTGAATATATGATTTAAGCCATCAATGGACCTTACGACTGTCATACTTCAGCCGGGACCGACAGTTTAACGTGCCCATCTGATAACACGGGAGTGATCTGGTTAAAAAACTTTTGGTTATGAGAGGGATTGAACCCGGGATCTCTGTGCTGCTACGCAAGCACTCTATCCACTAGACCACGGATCACTCCAACGGATCAGTTGCAATATCGACCTGGCTGTTCTGTTCGTACCGTAACTGAAGTGAACCTCCCAACAGGAAATTGATGTTTATTCTCTTTGAATATGATATCAGTTCATTTTTCAACTAATATGAGCCACATTCAATGAGTAACTTATATGATGCAGCTGGTAGTGAAAAAGTTTTCTGCATTAATTTGTACAATATTTATAAAAAAACTAGCTTGCCCGGCGAACTTCGTACCGCCAAAAAGTCAATGTATCTCATGTCACACTTTAATTTATGTGGTGATTCATGAAATTTATCTGACAATCAATATTTTCATTCACATCTCAATACGGACTTCCTATGTGCTTATTCATGCAGCATTTATTATTCCAAAAACATATTCTTCTCAATCAATTGGTAGTTATATCTATCAGTAAAGTGTTGAATAAAAAAAATATAGTTAGGTTTAATCGGTGTTTCAAAGATGAATTTAAAACAAGTACACAATATTTATCTGTTTATTAGAGCTGTTAACTTCAGATGCTAAATCATATTATCACAACATGATCTTGAATCATGAACATCTTTCCGTTCTTCGGTAGCCGCTCGGCTTACAATTTCGATAACATAGCTCTGTAAAATGGATTAATAAATAATTATTACTATCCCCCCCCCTATAAAAAATTTCTGGTTAGAAACCATCCCCAATATTCATACAACATATTCCCAAAGTTTCATGCCGATATATATATAGATTAGAAATAATCTGAAATGGCATACACTGTTCATAATGATTATATTCCCGTAAATCATATAAAAAATATTCTCTTTTTTGGTAAGGTCTACTCATATTTATGTAGAGATTAAAAAATGAGTTTTTTCGACACACTCACTCAAATATGGCATTTTGTTGGAACATGTCGTGTGAAATAGAAGAATGTTGCAAATACGGTACTAGGGTGATTTTTTTCAAATTTATACAATATCAACAATATATTTTTCTAGAAATGCGAGTACTACAGATTTAATTGAAATCTGTAAAATAGATAATTTGTCAATTGACTAACACAATGTTGGTTGACAATGACACGATATACTGATATTTAAATTTATTTTTTCAATACAACAATATCTTTCTAGAAAGACTAGTATCCTACTACAGATTTACTTGAAATCTATCCTTGTAGAAAATTTAACAGCTGACTAACACAATGTTGATTAATAATGACACGATATACTGATATGTAATATAAAATTATATAATGGAAAAGAGCATGATACATTTTTGTTTTTTATTCAAATGAAGCTTGGGAATGGAGTTGAGGGTGTTGGAATTTCACGCGTGATAATGAATTAAATCGGACCCGCCTCTCGAAAGATCGCGTAAAATGAGCTGCTACCAAGTACCAAGGCAGATTGGTGGCAATGTGAGTGAGAGAGGATGTAGTGGGTAGGAGGGGTGGGTAGGAGAGAGTGCGGCAGTTCTACTCACTCTACGATTACCGACAATGATGTTGCACCGGAAGAGGTATTCGTCTCGCTTCTTCTTATTCCCACTTGCCACCTTCATTTCTTTCTCTCATCTTGTTTCTTCCATCTTCTCATCCCACAGTACACACGCACTCAAAAGCACCCTTCACACATTAGAGCTGTTTCAGCCCTTGACTATTAGAAAACACCCTTCAAGTGCTCCAGTACAATCATGAATCTAATTTAGGACAAACCGTCATCAACTCAACTCTTTCACTATGAACTCCCAACATGAGATAATAGTTGCATCCTTCCGTTTCAATAGTGTAATTCATCTCTTATATAATTATATTTCATCTTTTGACGACTTCATTTGGCTAGGATGTGGCTCACCAGAAGCGACCGGTTTAAATCTATTTTGATTCGGTCATTATACTTTTCCTGGATGTCGAGTGAAGGACTACTTGAGAAAGAAATTTTCAGTCGAAAGGATAGAATAGCTAGAGGCTTACAGAGAACGTCAGCATTCGGTTTATTACCCAGTTAATTCTTATCTTCGTTGTCACATTGACTATATAAACACAAGTCAAATAAGTTATTTCTAGAAAATTGGTTTTCAAATCACAGTGTTAAGTTATAAATATTTTTTCGATATTTATAATATTTATTTCCTTCTTGATATCAATCGATAGATTCAATTAAATGAGCTTCCTTAAAAATTAGGCATTCGCTCTTCTATTGGATGCAATTTTTCCCTTGTATCTCATTGACAAGTTCTAGGAAGGTCTAGAAAACCTATAATTTTATATTTGAAATTTGATTAGAATCAATAAGAATATTTTATAATTTGAAGTTTCCTTTTTCTGGGGGTTGTGCGCATGAAGGATTGAATGTTGATCCATGTAGCCCACTTGTCTTCCTACTTGTTTGTCTTTGATATCATTCAACAAATATCAGGTAACTCAAAATAATAGCTTCTAATAGCTAATAATCAGATTGTTGAGTGCTGATTTGTTAAACTTATTATAATTGTTCATTCGTCGATACCCCCATTTCTGTTATTTCTTGAACTGTTATTTATATCTATGTACGACTGGTTGAAATAGCTACTAATTCAACTAGCATCGATCAGGCAATATCAGCCTAATATCATTCAACAAAAATGTCAAGTAACTCAAAAGAATAAATGTAGTTACTTCTTGGGTGTTCTATGCTTTTCCTCTATGCTTCTTGTGTGCTAATTTGTTAAACGTCGATACTCTCATATCTGTTATTTCTTGAACTGTGATTTATTGCCATGTGCGACTGAAATAGCTGCCGATTCAACTAGCATCGACTTGGTTGGGAGTCGACGGATCTTAGTGAGGCGACGTAGCTCACGTGCTAGAGAGGATGTGGCGACGCTGTTATCAATCAGAGCGCTCCTTTTTCCCACTAGACCGGTAATTGACCGGACAGCCGGTGTATCAGGCGGGAGTCGGCTAGTTCGACACCAACAAAAACACAACAAAATCGGCGGCGGCCACTCACTGATCGATTGCCTCTTTCCGCCCGATTGTCTTTCAACATTATTATCGATACCACGCATCGATTTCAGCCGCCAGTGATAGCCTTTAGTCGGCTGGTCAACTCGTCCTAGCTGCCGAATTCAGTGTTACTCAACACTCAACTTGGGAACCTGGTTTCAAGGTCATTCAAATAGGAACACTACTCATATACGATTTTCAATGAATTGATGTTGATGGAATAACAATCAATTCACCAAGACTTATTGGATTATGAGTAAAGTCTATGTTACAAATATCTGGAGTTTTTAGTGGGTTGTGTAACTTACCAAATGAATTAGTAAGACAGAGTAAATTTTTAGGAGGAAAAATAAAAACAGCAATATTTCTCAATTTTTCTTTGTACAAATGTTATAACTGGGGCTAATTTATGATAATTAAACATTTTTAGCAATCAACTTATGAGTTATAGTTATTGATTATGAGTACAGTATGCAACTAACTAAAATTTCCACTTTAATGATAATCTATTTCTATTTTGAAGCTGGAATTAGTTGAGATGTTGAAAATGAGAAATTCTCTATTTATAAAATCAAATATTCTTAAATTCCTGCGTGATAGATGTGATAGCTTCAAGATAATATGAGTTATAATCTGAATATCACATTCACCCTTGAAGTATTTTGAGCTAGATAGAATAAGCTTGAGAGAATTTCGATAATTGAAAAATCGCTTGGTTGCCTCTATGAGGAATGGTATATAGACATAGTAAAATGAATAATAATATACAAGTATTACAATATTACCTACATAATGTCCCAACAAAAATGTAGGTACATAATGTCTGTACTAATATGATTGGACAAATCTCATTTTACATACTCTGTATTACAATATTTTACAGAACACCCACCACAGTCTGGACCCTCCAGTATGTATACATCTTTACAATAATAAGAATATCACTGTATCTCAACTTCCATATTTTATGCCTTTCTAATATATGATGTGTTCAGTCAGAGATCGGGGATTATTTATCATCAACGATACAGGTCCATACAATATGGCAGGGCTCTCCAACCTACGGCCCGCGGATAGATTTTGTCCGGCCCGCCGAGAGTTATTGCTACAGATTTTTTAAAATATAAATATATCTATACACATTCTTGACAACAACTGTGAGTTCAGTACTCTTCTCTTACAAGCCATTCCATTTCTCAATAAGTGTAAAATAAGCTGTAAACAAGCAGCGATCAACCATTGCGAGATATTAGCTAATGGTCTGCATGGACTGTACATGTCTCTCCCAGAAAAATACTCTAAAAACAAAAAAAAACCATGCTCAAGCTATGTTTTCTCTTTTTGGATCTACCTACAAGTGTGAGCATACATTTTCAAAAATGAAGATTGTTAAATCTAAATACAGATCTTCCTTGTCAGATGAACATTTGAAAACAATTTTAATGATCGGAACCACAAAGTTTGATCCCTCCCAAATGGGCGGACATTCTAAGTGGAAAAGAAATGTAATCTTCTCACTAAAAATAAGTATTCTCTTTTAGCTTGGTAACTTTATGTAAATTCGTATATTATCAGGTTGTCTTATTACTATTAAAAAAGTTATTATCATTTTGTTTAACTTGCTAAATTCATGCATTGCCAAGTTATCATATGACCTTTTTACACTCAATAAATTGGACTTTGTATTGGAATGAATTGGTTTTTTCCTTCCAGTGTTTCAATGGAATCTACTTGAAATTCCTCATATTATTTAAATGAAAATATAATAATTTTACACCCCCAAAATCCTTTATCGTGTGTGTCCTCACAAGTCAGATTCCACGTACATCCTTGTTATTGGCCCTCTAAGCCTCCCAAGAATTAACAATGTGGCCCTTGGATAAAAAAGGTTGGATACCCCTGCAATATGGAATCGTGCGGTGGCTATGAGAGCAATATTTGGGCAGTAATTTTCTGTGCAAAGGCAAACTAATGATTTCGATTTCCGTTCACTACCGAAACCGCACAACCAAATAAACCTACGTGGCCAGACAATCGTTCACGTATCTAGAGTTGAGAAAAACCAAGTTCTATGTATGATGGTCGCATCGAACGTGAGCAACTTTTTCTATTGCGAATAAAAAGACTCATGCCTAGACGTATTATTATGTGGGCCTACCTAAAATCAACAAAAACTAGAAATACGTTTACAGCAGCTTCTGGATGTGTTGAAATAAATAGGTGTTATGTTCATACAGTTTATAAGCTTTGTCTATTTGTTGAGAATCATCATCATTCTTCCCAGCAAAATTATCATTGAATCGTGATTACACCACTTACAATGCTAACGAAACAGTAAACAATAGTTCATGATATTGTGTCTTTATTCTTGAACGGCTAGAGAATAAAATATTTGATAAATAAGATTTTTTGAAAAGATATCATCCTTCACAGCACTCTGAACGATATTATTATATTTTCATAGTATTAGAGTAAATACTGATTAGCTTGGATTTCTAGTGGAATAGTTGTGCTTGGAGAATTTTTTGAAGATATCAATACTTATGGATGAACTATTCTTTATCTAGTCCTTATAGTTGCTGAGTAGAAACTTATTTTGAATTTTATGATTTGAAAAATTTGAAATTGAATTTACTGTATTCACCGGTTATTCAACCTAGCTGAACTATTGATTGTCAATATTATTGCATATAACTATCAGTTCTCCTCAACAACCAATGAGTAATACTGCACAACTTACTACAAGTACAACTAGGCCTACAACTTAATGCAAGTACTTCTAGCAGCGTAATAAATTTTTGTACAGACGAAGACGTTCTCTCAGCTACTACACACTTTTAATTAGCAGTTTAATTACAGGGCAATTATCGGTAGAATCAATTAAAAGCTTCTGTTATTTATTCATCCGAGTCTGTGTTTGTGTGTGGAGAGTGAGAAGGCTGTGTTGATGGGAAGCGAATAAATGCATGGCCCATTAGGCTATACGGGAGAAACGTGTAATCATTCGCATACAAGCATATAATTTCCGCAACGCTTATTTAAACAATTTCATACACAATCTTTTAGAACACGATTATATGAATATAATTTAATCTGTGTGGAGGGGCGGGTAGATTGATGGCGTGAGGAGGGGGGGGGGAAAGAGGACTCGTGAAAATAGTTTGAGAGAAGAGGTCGGTAGGACTTGTTAGCTTGCAGTGTGGTACCGATCAGTGGATGTTGATCGGCATGTACAAACAGCATGCACAACGCGTGAATCACACCTTCGACGACCAATTAAATGATCTCCCACACGAGATTAGGGGGCAGGCCTCCTTTCCCCCCTCCCCCCTTCAACCACGAATCACTAACCAATACTCGCCTGAACTCCTACACGTCTCAACACCGTCCTCTATCCACATGCCTAAACACCTATTTCCGTCTCACTCTAAAACCAATCCGCACCGTCTGCGGTGCGCCGGCCGTTTATTACGTTCAACTAAAATTTTATCAGGCATCGATTTATTTTTCAGCGCGCCACACTAACGGTTTACGCGGGTTTTTCTATATAATAAAATACATTTAGCTGAGGAATTGAGAATCTCAATTCTCGAGCATTCGGCACGTTTCTTGGGACTAGCTTTTCCCACCAACCAACGGCACCGAGCATAGCCGCTCTGCCGATCTTGTTTTTCCAATTTCAACCTCGTCACCACTATCTGGATTGCAGCTGGAATATTTACACGTGGAAGGGTAATAGCGCAAATAATTATCAGCTCATACCATTTAGTATTCTGCAAAATGTATAAGTCTTCACCAATAATTTTGAGTCCACGGAATATATTTGAATCGTGTAATGGATAAATAAATGTATATGAAGAGCATGAAAACGTTTTTAAATTCCTTTTCATTGGATTTCATGATAATACAAAAACAATTACAATGCAATTATTTGTTTTGCATCCTCGGTAGTGTTTAAATTATCCACAATCCTTATTGTTGAAATTTCATCTTGGAGTTGTATATGGAATCAATCTTCAACTAATACTAGAATAATATTTATATTTTATTATATTTTCATACTCTCCGTATTCATCTCCAAGAACCTCATCAAGCCATCTGTATAGAATAAATTCTCATCCTGTTCTTCATTGACAAGATAAGCGACGTTGAGTAGAAGATAAGAAAGAAGTATGAGTAGTGATATAAGAAGAAAGAAAATGAAGAGATAAGACAAGTTCAGTATAGTTTAGGAGTCCTAACATTTTTATTCGTGCATTTTTGATGCATGCAGATCTCGCTCTTCTCGAAATTTTATCGTGTTTCTCATTGACTATAATCTGTCCAAACTCCCATGAGCCCTGAAAGATTAAGCCGGTCCTCGCTCCCTCACGTGCAGGTACACACGCCCGGCCTACCTGTGCCATTGATATACTATGTATACTACATAGTATACAGGTAGGCAGACCGTCCCTTTACTCACACACACAAAAGGAGACTGCGCTTGTGTGTGTGAGTAGTAAGAGGGTCGGCCTAATCCTTCAGAGCTCATGCCTGTTTGGACAAAGTATAGATAGAATCAGTATAGATACTTCTTGGGACCCCTTACGCATTTCTTTCTTCTGTGATCCAAGACATAATAAGCTTGCAGGTATTCCCTCAAATTTTTAGTACTATGACAACAGACAAAATAAAATAACCTATTATATCTGGTTTTTACTCCTTTCACCTCCCACGTTTCCATGCATGTTGTGCAAGATTGGAATGGTAGCCGTGTAGAGACGGTAGGCGTGCGCGCTGACTGGGAGGAAGACATAGCGGCTGATGGAATTTGATCGAGCATGAACTGGCCTGGGACGGGTGACGGGACGGGACGCGTGCGTGGTGTGTGCGGGACACACTTGAGTTATGTCCGAGAACTCGACACTGGCAATATGATATTCGCGGCGGCGGCGGCACAATGGCAACAAGTATCAGTGACAACGCTGTTGCTCCTTTGTGTTGCGGGGGGGCGGGCGGCAACAATACAGCAGAACAGGAGGAGGATCCTTCCTTCTTCCTCCTCTGCCTTCCACCTTCAACCTCAACCTTAACATCTCCGCGCTCAACTTATTTCTCATTGTCTCACAGTGGAAACACACTTCTCAAGTTATCCTCGATATTCTGTTTCAACCCACCCACCCCATCCCTCACACAACACTAGTACCTCTTACTAGCTGTAGCTGTAGCTGAAGGCACGCTTCCTCCACTTTTTCATATCGAAACAGTTTGATATCGACAAAGAAAGAACAGAAATCCCGAAGAATGCGCAGATTCCGTGATTCCGTACTTGAGGAAGGTTGTTATTATGTCATATTTTTCGATATTGAATTCCTTCGGATTTGAATATGAATAGAATCACGATAGAGGGTGTTGTTCCATGTAGGAGAAAGCTGGGGAAAATATATTTTGAACGAGGTATGTTGACTAGTGTAAAACATCCACTCTGAAGTGGAGACCACGAGTTTATGTGAGAATAAAATTTCCATAGAGACATCGATTGAAAGATAATGACTGGATCATTTCATATTATCACAGCCATTCGTTTGCATGCATTTGAATTTTTCTATAACGCAAGAACAAACTCATCATGAAGATATCCAGTTATAACACTATTCAATTTCTAATGATAGTAAACATACAAATTTATGGAGATTGAGTGAAATTGATGATTGAATGCTTTAACTATAAAAAACTTCCTCACAAACGTTTTGAAAGGAATGAAAACTCTTCATCCTGAGTCCATGATTTGAATGTTATGACGTTATCACGTGAATTAATGTAATAATTGTCTCTAGTTGCAATAATAATATTATAGCATTATATTATCAGACCGCCTTATTGTGTAGAGTTTAGTTCTGAAACTGCCATGCATAATTCATAATTTGAGGAATGGATGAATTCTCAATATCCTCTCTTGGACCAATGCACGGTTATAGTAGTTATAGACCAAATCAATCTCCTGAGAAATACAACTCAGTCCCTGCTGATATGAACAATGAAGAGTTTGTCCTAGATTACCCCATTCTGATAGTGGTTGGAACAATACTTGATGTTTGCTTAGAAGCGGTTGCATAGCAAGTTATAGAGAAGCGACTGCACGCCCTATCTAATTGTATGTATCTTGACAAAGCATCTAATTGATGGAAATCGTAGCGAGCATCTCGACAAACGAGTCTTATCGTTGATAGGGATATGGCGATTGGCGAATGAGCAGCACGAAGGTCCAGAGAGCATCCTTGAGCAACAAAGAACACATAGAGCAACATAGAACACACATTCAGTGTTACACGATGTGTGTGGACCTCGTGTTTAATGGCTATCATAGTGTAATCGGGCGGACAACATGGAGATAAAGTGCTGCACTCGAGGCATACATATGCATATTCGGTCGTGGCCAAAGAAATTGTGGAATATGTGGTGTCGTCAGGAGAGCATATGGACGATCTTTGTACAGGGATGAGCGATTGGATGAGGTTGCTATTTTGTTCCGTCTATTCTGCTATGTTGTCCCTCCCAACTCTCTCCATTTATTCATCCTTTGCTAGTTATCTTTCTCACTTACACCCTTTTTTCCACACATTACACATCTTTACCCATCTCTAATCCTACCTCTATCGTTACTACGCAGCTCTACGTATTACCAGAGAAAACTGCTATAATATGTGGTATTACGTATTGAATATTACCCACCATTACGTTCCTCACTTCCACCTATCTCTTCTCTCGTCATCATATCTATTGTGTAATTTTCTCTCTTTTTCATCTTCACTTTATCTCCCATTCTCTTCCTCTGTTTTTCCACAATATGACAGTATAAAGTATATTCGTGTCTTCTATTTTTTGAAGATTGATGAACCTTATGTCAAAGTGCAATTATGCTACAACATGATTGTGGGAGCTTGACGAGTGATTAGTGATGAACGAGTCACTCATTCATAAAGTTCTTCAAACTGACAACATAGGATTCAAGATAAGTCAGTCAATCAATCAATTCCTCCTCTCTGCTATTATCTATTACATTCTCTTCCCATCTTCCGTCACCATTTTATATACTCTTTCTTTCCCTCTCTGTTTCTCTCTTTCACCCTAACTTCATTAAGTTTGCTGCGTTTTGTCTCATACCATCTGTTATTTGTTTCATTGTCACTATCTCTCCTTCTCCACTATAAATGTTTCACTTTATCTTTTTCTCTATTCTCTTCACCTCTCTCAATAACTCACACTCCGTTAGATGTATCACCCGTTCTTCTAATTTCTTTCCTTTTTCCTATCTGGAAATATTAATTTCCCTCTCCTTCTTATACTTTTCCTTCATTTCCATTTAACTTTTCACTTATCAATAATGTTTGTCTCCCGATTCATCACTTCCATTTTGACTAACAATCCGCCAATTTATCTTCTTCCTCACTCCATATTTATCATACTCCTCATCTCACTTATTCCTCTCTTTCTCTTTCTCTTGCATCTCTTAAATCTTCTACTCTTCCCGATTACCGTAACTCACTCTTTCTATCCCGCCCTCTCTCACACATTTCCAATCTCTGTTCTGTTCCTGGACAAGCCTGGGTCTCTGTGTATTGTTGACTGGCGCAGCTCGATGCGCAGGCCGATAACACCCGCGACCACGAACTGCATAGCAGGCTAAATCATCAGCATCCAGGATCGAGAGCAGCAGATAGCAAGCCAACAAATCACGCAGCCCAAGTGCACATAGCCTTCAGCGCCCGCGTCCCAAATATTCAACAAGTGCGGCTCATGTGGCCAATAAAACCATTGCTTAGCCATTAAAAGCCGCCCTCGCCAATCGGACATCATCTAGAACAGTTTACAACGCATTCCGATGTACACTCTTGTGGTGTGAGTCATCACTGCCATTTTAACATATCTGATGGGGATTTGAAACCGAAATTACTGAGTACATATTTTTGAGATCACTAAAACATAATAGAGTACTGTATCGAAGGAGAATTTTCCAGTTCATTTATGATTTGATAAGGAACTATGAGAGATTGGTCAATAAATAAAAAAATTACAAAATTCATCTTAACGTGAGAAATTAAATTGAAAATTCGAAAGTTTTCTACTGAAAAAGTTGCATAGGTTATTGAGAACAGTATTATTAGAGCTCCTCGAATTGAAGATGTACATTCTTCGATTGAGAATTTGCTAGCTATTGCAATAGAAAGTATTAAAAAATAATAGTTCACTCTCCCTCTCTATCCACGAACGAGGGATAGAGTATTTCAAAAATCCTCCCACTCCTCTTACTTCAAGATCTATTTTTCAATTGGATGAACTTTTGATTTTCACTGATACGAATGATAATAGAAGGCTTGTGTCCAGTCCACCATTAGTTTTTGAAGATTCATTGGAGTCGCACTCCAATCGACTTCAACCAGAATGTCTATAGGTGAAATCACTTCACTTATATGGGCTACTTCATTCAAATTATTAAAAACAATATAAAATTTGTAGTACCCTCTTATTAAAACATTTTAATGGCCAAAGTAGGTCGAAACTAGTCGTTTAAATGTTTCAAAGTTTTAAAAATATTTTAATAGAAGGGTACTAAAGTTTTATATTGTTTTTATTAATGTGTATAGGTAATTATATCCTTTATATCATTCTATAAACATCGATGAGCAGGCCCTGCCATTATTGGCGTCCTTAAAGTAATAGAAACATTAATCCCTGATCATGAATATACTTTCAATATCAATTTATTATCATAATTCAATTCCAAGAAGATTTCATGATCTGCAATATTAAATGAAGAGCAATTACTGAAAAATTTAGAAATAATTCAGGTATACCACGATAACTGGAGATTTATCATTTCACAGATCTGATATTTTACTATACAGGTTGAAATCTTGATCTCACTAAGGAGCCAAGTTTGAATGAAAAAGAGATGAGTTTATCAGAGATTGACAATGGTGTAATAACCGAAACCGGTCTTTCTAATTTCAATAAATCAGTGGTTTTTTGACAATATCTTAGTCTTTTTCATTCAATATGAATAATTACCACAATATCAACTTCTCAACTACACAAGAAAAAAGAAAAAAAAGAGCCAAGTTTAGTGAACACACTAATGAGACATTAGAATGCATCCGACGTATTTAGTGGTGCTTGTTGCACATTTGACCGAGTGACAAGCGCATTGCTAACCTGAAAACTGCACTCAGAATGAGTGTGCATTGTCGTAGTGACCAGACGAGATTACCCACTTGGGCCGCAACCCACTTCTCGCTCAAATTCAAGCAATAATCCGATCTTTTCCATGCAAATAACACACCCAAACCTTGAAATGCGAGCCGCAATAAATAACTCAGAGCTGCATTTCGTATATTTCTCTGCCGACAGTGACAACTTTCATAATAGTTGTTCAGTGTTCGTCTAAATGGCGGTAATCTATTCTAGTCTGTGCACGTCAAAAATGATTCAGAGTCGCTGCAGTTCTGTGGCGCGAAGTACAGCTCATGAGAGAGCTTTCCAGTAAAGCACATCTTGTAATGTAGGTCGGATTAGGACATGTCAAGATACTTTACTCGCGATTCAAACTACACCCACAGATCAGATTTTGATGGATTATATAAGAAAATACTCGTTTATTTCACTTGTAAGTGCTCACTTTTCATAAGAGTTGATAATTCGCGGATTTCTTCAAATTAGAGCATCAGATAAAATTCCGTAGTAGCTTGATTGTATCTTCAGGTTTTATTGTCGAGTACAGTGGAAATGAACATTATATCCATATTCCACTCTCACTAATCTTGATGCGTCTATTTCAAAACGGACATATGCCAACTCACTAGTTTGTGATTTAGTTGTGAAATTAATATTGTGTAGCCAATCATGAGAAGAGTTAAAACTATTATAAACTATTCCAAGGAATCTGCTCTGTGTATGTTGGTGATGTCAGTTCTTACAATATGATTCAAGTGCCTCTCATTAATCAATTATATCTTCAGTGTAAATTCTCACTCATTGTTTTCAACAGAATATTATGAGACCAATTTGTTATTAAAAGACTCAAAATGCTTCAGTTTCATGACCACAGTTCTTGTTTGATATGGAAAATTACCACTTCTCCTGCAGACGAAAAGTCTTTTTAGGTCTATAAATAATTTCTATGGTTTAACGCTACTAATATAAATTATATAGCTCATCCCTGTTTCTGCTCTGTATAGTTTCACGTGAGATGTAATGAGATAGTAATTACACGAAGAGTAATTATGTGTAATGATAGTGGCTAGCTTCGTTCACTTTGGAGTCAGAACGGTAAAGTACGCGCTCTATGCTATGGCCAAGAATCACGTGCGTCAGTCTCCAGCATTTTGCGCCCTAGTCTCAACATAATAAAGCAAATTATCAAATGAACATAAAGCGCAGACATAAACAAGCAGAGTACATCTTGAGCAGTTGAGCACGATCAATTAACTTCCATTACTCGTTATTATTTATCTTCAAATAATAAAACCCTGGAGCCAGTCTGTTGTAATCGTAATGATGTACTGATCTGGAATTGGTTGCAGAACAAAAGAATGTCGAGAAGTGCTCGTGCGCTCATATCGACGTCTGAGACAATATGATACAAATTTTTTCAGTCAAAATCAAAGGAATTTATAATATTTTCCCTGTTGTCGTACATATTCACACATTAATCTATATAATATTATTGTTTCTAGTTTATATTCGAATCATTTGGGCAATAAATTTATGTTTTTTACATTATTATTCATGGTGTAATGTTTAGGCTAATCATCGATTCTAGTGCCTTCTTTGACAATCTTCCTTGTTTGCCAAGCATTTTCATAATATCTATTCCTCACAGGTTCAGTTGTTGAATAAATTGGATTTATCCAAATCACTTGGATCTAGTTTTATGCTCTTATAACTGTTTAGAACAATCATTTGCACTCTTTGTGAGCTTGCAGAATGTTTTTGAGCTTGAAAACATTTCTTCGAATTGGTCTTTGAATCCACAGTTGAATCAAGCATGAAATATCAATGAATGTAATGACACAATTCACTATGGAAGCAGAAGCAGACTTCTAGTTCTTGACAGAAGCAATCAGTTAGGTTATTAGTATGGCATTAATTACAATTTTCCGGTTCTTCGATCTGGGGACCACACATAAACCATCAGTTGGAATCATAAAATAATCTCAATGTGAATTAATTCATTTCATGAAATTACAAATTTTAATTGTAAAATCAATGAGCTATTATTGTTCTGGTTGTACTAGTTGTTGATCTCAGTAGTATTTTCGAAAGACAAAATACCGTTTTAGGAAATACAATGCTTTGAGAGATACAGAGGCAAGGCCATCATTGGAGATTCTTTCAAAATATCCCAAATTGAGTACATTTATGGTGAAAAAGGCTGGAAAAAGTTATCAAAAATATAAAAGTGCTAAAATAATATCTTTAAGATACAGTAACTGATAAAGATACGTAAGATACGGCATAAGACATCAAAGTACATCACTATTTTAATAGAATTTCAGAGCGGAATAAAATAGAATTGAAAATCATGAAATAATTTCTTCAGCAACTTGTCATCAAATATGTTGTAAACTGATGTATTGAAAAGTGAGAGCTTGTGCCACAACCACATAGCATGTAAAATAGTCATGATCATTGGCTCAGAGACATTGTAACTTCATTAACCGAACGTAGTGAGGTCTATGTTTTAACTCGGATTTTCTTTTGTCTGTCTGTATGTATGTATGTAACGCAATCACGGCCAAACGCGTTGATAGAATTCGATGAGATTTGGCAGGAATATTCCTTTTTCAACTGCGCATAGATGTATACACAAGGTTTTTTTGAAATTTCGCATTCTAAAGATAAAATGGTAAGAATAGGAATTCCTCCATACTCCGATATCACTATATATATCATCTACTCTGAAGATAGGATTAATCAGACTATAGAATTATTCATAATCAATCAGCTGACAAGTGAATTACACAGATGTCTGGAGAAGCTGTGTCTATTTCTGTGAGGTCCATCGTTTCAATCAAAGACCTCAAGAGTTTCAATCAAGAGGAATGCATCTTTAAGGTCTTTGGTTTCAATATTTTGTTTTGCAGTTATGGTATTGTTATACGTGCCCATCAGTATTAATATTCTTATATTCGAAAAAAAAAATTCAATATGTGATTAAAAATAATCAAATGAACTAAATAATGCTGAAGAAAATATAATTTTTTGATTGTAAAAAATTAAGTTTCATCAGATGGAAAGATTATCACGGAACTGCATGAGTTATATCATATGGAATACAAATCCAAAAGTGAACTGAGTTTGTTAACATTTCAAACAGATACTTCTTGTGGATGAGAAAACTGCATGATGTTCACTGTTCACAGAGCTACTAGCATAGAGAAACAATAGCGTAAGTAGATATCCCATGGTATAGGGAATTTATGTCGCAACTTTTACTGTTATCCCAAGCCGATTACTGTCGATTATTGTCAATTTTCACTGTCTTGTTGGGGTAATAGTGTATGAACGGCACAATTTGAGATTCTACCAGCGTCACACAGCTGCATAGGAAAGAACTATGTGAACTATCGGCTTGGGATAACAGTAAAAGTTGCGACATAAACGCATGGTTGCTATACCATGTGATATCCACTTATGCTATCGTTTCTCTATGCTACTAGTTACTCATTGGCCTGAACATGGACAGTTTTATATTGCTCCAATCCCAATTTGACAATTACTCATGAAATGGATAATTCGTGCAAGCGTGAGTGATTAATGTATTACAATAAACAAATCTCCAATTGAAAAACATCATGCTACTCTTCTACTGTTTCTGTTCTTCTCCAGTTTCGCAGCCGCCCCGATATTCTCGAACCAACGTAATCTTCCCACAGATCAAAATGCACATTATTTCATATTAATTTCTGGTGTATTGACGTCGTCCATTATCTAATTATGTGAATTGAGGTTCTTTCACGCTCGCTGCGCATTTTCAGTACGTTTTTCACTTTATTGCATGCTAAAATTAAGAAATATTATTATTTTATCTATGATTGCTGAGATTAGGAAATTATAATTTTGTCTATGATCACTAAAATAAGAAATTATAATTTTGTCCATGATCAGGTGATTGATTGCTGGTTCAACCCATGATATTATGATCTGGTCATCCAAGTTCCATGATGGGTAAGCGTCATAACCTCAACAATGGCGAGAATATAATGTATTATTATATTATATTCATTGCTTTGTAGTCACATATAATCTTCTTCTTTGGCTAAGCCTTATCCCAATCATATGGGGTCGGCATTTCCCTCCTTCAGCTTTCTCCTCCACAAAATCCTGTTCATCTTCTCCCAGTTTCTGCAGCCCCTGTCCCGCAAATCAGCCACCACTGTGTCTCTCCACCTCATTCCTCGCCCTCTTCTCCCAGATCCAAATCCTGCCACCTTCGTCCCACATAATCCTCCTCACGTCTCTGCGCATGTCCAAACCACCTTATCCTGGCCTCCTGCATCATCCTGGATGAGGTGGTTTGAACATGTGCAGAGATGTAAGGAGGATTATGTGGGACGGAGGGTTCAGATTTTGGTTCTAGGTTTCACAGATAATACTAATCTTTGCGATCACATATAATACTGCAGACAATACTGCAGTTGTACAAAAAATGTTGTATGTAATTAGAGCGTAAAACTTCTTTATTGCATTCACTAAATTATCTGTTTTGCTCAAGCAATCAAGTCGCGTTTTACGCACTTTATACATACCGGTAATAGCTTTTTCATGATATGATATGATTAAAACATAATAATGTGAATAAGTTTTCATTATTATATGATATGCGGATTTTTCAATATTAAATAAATGTAATATAACAAATAAGAAGTATGCATTAAGGAAGTTAATAGAAAACATATTTTTCGTTTATAAGGATGAAGAGCAAATTAGTATTGACAGTCAGTAGACGATTAATATAAATTGAAATGCAGATAAAATACTTATTAATATCAATATAATATATTTTTAATATGATATGGAGGGCAATAAATTCTTATATAGATGATGAGCTACTAATGAAGAAATAGAATGTAAGATGGATAAACTAATTTGTGATTTGTCCTATCTGTTTCAGATGGAGTAAGAGTGGACGAGTATTGACAATTGAAAGAAGACGGATGCTACATGCAAGCAGAGTAGCGAGGAGTGATATGAAGCAGCAGCGTTGGTTGCTGTGTGGAGACTGGAGTCAGTGCACAGTCAGTGTGCCTTTGAGGAGACTGAAGTAGGTGCACAGTCCGATCGGCAATAAATCGAAAATATCGTGACTGAGCCAGAGGTCGGAGGGCATACAACTGGAGTACAGAGCCCCCTACTTCTCCCTCATCACACACACACACATGGTGGCCACTTGTTCACTTTTCCCATTTTCTCTCTCTTCCTGGAACGTTGCAGAAAAAGTACGAAACAACAGATTCGTGTGTTAACGACAAGTAGATATGAGAGAGAGCTGCTCTAGTCCTGGCGTGGGGCTGCTCTTGCAATCTATCGCACTACCATCCTTGGATATCGCGCCGTGATAACCGACTGAAACTGTCTCGCCACATACAACAGTCCCTCTTGTAGGTTACACTAGAATCTAGAAATCATATAGCTGGAAGTGAGATTACTGGAAAGTGGAGAATCTTGTTTTGATGTAAAATAAGGCTTGATTGAGAATGTGTTATTTGTAGTACGTTGAAAGATCATGTTGACATTATGTAATTGGATCAGACATGATCACTCAAATCAGGAAATTATTTTATGGTATGTGGAACTGCTCAAATATGATGAATCAGGGTTTGATATAAAATAAGGCTCGATTCTTAGCCACATTGTTGAGAGATTTTGTATTAATATATTAATGGAATAAGGCATTGTAATCTGGAATGTCAAACCTTATGAACTTATCAACAATTATTTAAAAATGTAACCTACTATGGAGCAGGCATGCTATTGCTACTTTCACAACTGTCTTTGGTCAAAGAACATCCAATGGGAAAGGAAGATCCATCTTTGGATAATTGTATTGTATCTTGTTTTATTTTTTGAAGAACCAGAAAATTAGTAAGAGATTCAAGTAATAGAGCTTTTTAAAAATGAGGAATACCAGTTAAATATGAAAGTACACCGTGTCCCACGAAGAGGTTTACACGTTTAATCTTATATTATGTCCCATTCATACACTGAACTTTTTTAAATTTCACACAGTTCACAAAGTAGGTTCTAAAAATATTATTGAAAAATTTCAGCTCCCTAACCTTCGTAGGAACAAAATGGTGGCATATTGAAAATTTACCAATTCATTAAAATTTTCAATTTCTGAGAAATTAAATAATTTTAAATTCTACACAGTTTAGAAAGTAGGTACCTACTAAAAATATTCTTGGGAAATTTCAGCTCCCTAACCTTTTGTAGAAACAAGATGGCGGCATATTCAAAATTTTGCCAATAATTCAATAAAATTTTCAATATGCCGCCTTTTTGTTTCTACGAAGGTGAGGGAGCTGAAATTACCCAAGAATATTTTTAGTAGGTACCTACTTTCTAAACTGTGTAGAATTTGAAAGAGTTTGGTGCATGAATGGGCACGTAATATGAAATTAAAAGTGTAAACCTCTTTGTGGGACACGATGTATATCATGCATGATGTCACAGATAATCATTTAACCATTATATTCTTTTTAATGTCAAAATATATAACACAGAATACATAACAAGGATAAGTTACAATTTTGCAATAAAGAAATCGGTACGTGCAAACTAGTCTTTACATGCTCAATCCACAGCAGAATAACACTGATAGAATGATAGTTGGGGAAAAGTCTATGCTGACTAACTGAAATAAGAAATTTTTGATCTCAAAATGAACTAACAATTCCAATTATGACAGAATCACATTTTAAGTACATTATCATTGCTAATTTACTATAATTGCAAACTAATCATCCCATGTATTATTCAAACCAGATGCTGACAAACATTTGAACTGATTTCCTTTGATGTCTCTTGTAGAACATTAGTTTCACAAGCTATCAAGTTGTGAAATTCCCGAAGGGGGGATCAAAGGTAGGCTATTTATCGGAACGGAAGAAGATTTTCCGTAGTCGTGCGTGGGTGTAGTCGGGAGGGGGGGGGGAGAAAGGAGAGGATGAAGAAGAGGCGCAGAAGGAAGATGGAAAAAAGGGAAAAGAGTGAAGGAAAACGGGTGAGAAAAGGTCAGTAGTTGTTGTCAGACGGTGGTGAATGGAATTTCGGGGCGAAGCGGGAAGATTGCTCCTTTGAGTTATGGATTAGTCATGGATTCTTGCTGCATCAGACGGCCTGCTCTCTTACGTCCTTCTGACAAGAAGTAAAAAGCATCATTCGGCCCGCAAACAAAAAGGATGCCACCGCTCGGTCCTGGCAACAGAATTCATTCACTACACGGCGGCTACCGCACTACGCGGCTCTATTCAAAACTGATTGCCATCCAACCTCTATAAACAGACGGCTTTTTATTGTTGAGTCGACACATTCGGATGAAATTGATTCCCAGTTCAAGGACGTAGTTTCTTGTGGTTATCATTAAAATGAGGGAGCCCAGGATCTGAAAACTTGATCATAGTAAAACTGATCCAGGAAATAGTTTAATACGCAATTAAGTAAATGAAGTTCTCAAGTGTTGTTTGATATGTAGTTTTCACCCTCATTTGGGAATTAAAGCATGAAAAATATCGAATTCAAAGTGTCTTCGAATTTTTAATGGTGAGAGAAACTTTGGATAATTTTTTAATCATTGGACTTCACTGTTCATAAATGTAAAACGTATACGTGACGACAGTACACAGGCGCCCTCGAACTATATTTCTTATCAAAATATTGATTGTAGAGAATAGTAAATGAAAAAGTCAATTCTTATATAAATAGTATACTGATCTCTAGTATGTGATCTATAAATTTATATTATGGTTTTCAAATTGTTGGGAAATAATGCATACAAATTCAAGTTGAAATCGATTGCTGTCGCTGGTCATACTAATGTTAATATCGGGGCACCGAGCTTCGCTCGTTGATTATCCATTGATAAACAGAACTCAATTCTTTAAAATGATTGGGGAAGGACTAACAGGCACAGTCCAAAACTGTTTCTTTCCGAATTTTGATTTATACACGATAAATATTCCTAAAAGTAGGTTATGTTCCATACACGTGAAATAGTTAGAGCCGTTTTCGAGATCCGTTGAACATAAATAACCATACAACCAGATAACCAGATATAAAACTATGAACAGATATACAGAAATCGCTCGCTTAATATAATAGGATATACTATGTTCGCTACAATATTTGTAAATATACTATGTACTATTCTACACTAACAGCATCTAGTTACTATTTTGGACTTTCTGAAGTGAACATGTTTTCTAAAAAAAAGATAAATAAACGAAAATAAGTTTTTTATTGTTGAATTTTTCTTTTCGTGAGATCAGCTGAATGATCCCACACATGCAACTTCCATTACGGTATCGACAGACTACAAAATTTCCAGCTGTTTTTCCAAGGACGTATTAGTCATTTCAATGTCCTTCAGCGAGTTATCCCAGGGTTGAGACCTAGTGCAATAGAATTTTCATATCATATAAACCTACTTAGTTCCAAATTTCGTGAGAATCGTTAGAGCCGTTTTCGAGATCCGGTCACATACAGATCAATATATAAACATAAAAACATCTAAACATATAAACAGAAATTGCTCGTTTAATAGTATGGGATAATCGATTTAAAAGTAAAATATGGCCAATGTAAGTAGCGACATTAATGAGTGCGGTCAGTTATGGGATAAGTTTTTACTGATTTGTCAATAATCTTCCATCAGAGTTCAATTATCTCAGACATTGACTATTCTATTACAAGTACAAATAATTTTGTTGTTTATATCATAAATGTTTTGCATTTGAAAAATCCTATTAACAGCATATTGACGATTTGAATAATATATTAACGAGTTTTCCTATCCCTTTCTCAACAAGAAACTGCTTCAAACTGGAAAGCTTCCCCAGTTGTTCTAAATAGTTATTTTTTTCTATCAAATGATAGATTGGAGATTCTTGATTGGAAATTGACGCACCTGCTGGAATGACAAGAGAAACTCCTAATGAGATTGGAGTGCTTTAAGCGATGCTTTCTGTGGCACAGTAAAAACCGTCGCAGGATTCTCTTGTTAAGGGAGCAGTAAAGAATAAAGGGAGCACACCGCTCGGACCTTGACTTGTCCCACAACCCAATCACGCCTTTGTTACCTGCATGATAATGGCTGTCTTCCGCGCCCTTCAGTTCCAGTCAAATCAAAACTCAGATCAAGTATATCTGCTGGGAAGCCAACTTGACATCATCAATAGGTTCGAAGGTCTATCTTTATATGAATATTGGAGCTGTTTAGGAAAGGTTTTGAATGCATATAATTCAATAAGTTTATGAAAGTGAGAATTACATGTGATGAATTCGAAGAGAAAGCACAACATAAAATGAAGATTCTGGAGTAAATAGAAATATGAAACTTGGAGCTGAACCTTAATTGTGTATGGGTCCTAGCTCTTAGCTGTCTTTAGATCTATACTTCCTATTTATAAATGTAAACCTTATATATGTTTATAAGGTTTATAGGGAATACAGAGGGTTTTTTGTATTATATGTTTATGGGGAATGTCAATATTCACAAATTTCCTCGTTCGTTAGGTTTTAATAAATTGTAGAAAATAATGAATGATGATAATGAATTATATATATATATCGCGAGTTCAATTTACAGCTCAAGCCGTCTCTCGCATCCCACATGCCATCTCTATCTCTATTCATCCAATCTCCTTCTGCCAAATTCCTCTCGCCCATGTTACCGTACTCTTCACTTGCTTCATCCAAGTTTCAGGTGGTCTTCCCCTCTTCCTTCTTCCTGGTGGATTCCAATTCAATATCGTTTTGGGCCAAAGATCATCATCCATTCTTTGCATGTGTCCCATCCATACAAGGCGCCTTCTTTTGATCTCATCCACTGTTGAAATCTGCTTCCCGACTCTTTCCCTGATCTCCAAATTTCTGACCCGTTCCATCCGAGATACACAGCAACTTTACCACTTCTTCAATCCATTTTTACTGCGTTCAGGCTCTGGCTGTCCCTTTTTGTCATTTCTCACGTTTCTGAGCCATAAATATTAGAATGCTCTGTACAATGGAGTTGTAAACTCTAACTTTGGTACTGCTATCAATGCTTCTGGACCAGAGCATAGAATTTAGTCTCTGTGTAGCATGCCTAGCCTGCCCAATTCTATTGGTGATCTCTCTTCTTGAATTACCTTCTGAGGTTATAAGACTGCCAAGATACTTATACTTTGCACATTTCTTAATTACTTGACTATCTTCATAGAGATCGTTTGCATCACCACCTGAAACTAGATATTTTGTCTTTTTATAGTTGATCTGCATACCATTTTCTTCATATGCCTCTACGAGCTTTCTAAACTCGTTCTAAACATTTCTAAACATATAGGTGATGTCATGCTCATCTCCGGCCATTATGACTTGGTCATCAGCAAATAACAGACAGTAAATGTGATCCTCATTTATTGGAATTCCCATATATCGGTATTTTATTTTCCACTATAATAATGAATTATTCTCTTATAAATACTCGTACTTCTCTGATCTCATTCTAGGTATAAATACGATTTTCTCTTCTCAAATGCGTGAATCAAACATTTCTCTTGAAATGCAAAAAAGCAAAGATAAATCTCTGGCACTTATCAGAATACAACAAGTTTTAACATAGTGACTGTCAAATTTAATGGGTTGGAGATTCGAACGTTTCTCACCAGGGATTCCTTCCAAGTAATAATAATGTAGGTATATATTTATAGTTTTCTATCATATTGACGTGAATATAATATTCATAATTTTTTACGTGAAAAGTATAAAATGAACAACATTGAGAGAGCTATAGGGGAAACATTCAATTGGATATTGGATTTCGAAGAGCATACAATTACCTGGAATTTGACAAATCACACAAATAATATGAATCAAGTTTTTTGAAAATTCCAGATAACCAATATTTGAGCATTAGGGAATTAAAATTTTTAATTCTCCTATTATCAAGTTGTAATTTATTACAAGTTATCGATTTTTGATCCCATATGGATAGTATCATAGAGAAACAATAGCATAAGTGTTGAATGAAAAAGACTAAGAAATTGTCTTTTTCATTCAATATGAATAATTACCACAATATCAACTTCTCAACTACACAAAAAGTGAAAATAGCATAAGTAGATAACCCATGGTATAGGGTGTTTATGTCGCAACTTTTACTGTTATCTCAAGCCGATAGTCCACGTAGTTCTTCCCCGTGAAGCTGTGTGACGCTGGTAGTCTCTCATATTGTGCCGTTCATACACTCTTACCCGGTCAAAACAGTTCAAATGGACAATAATCGACAGTAATCGACTTGAGATAACAGTAAATGTTGCGACATAAACGCCCTATACCATGGGTTATCTACTTATGCTATTCTTTCTCTATGATAGTATTTCGTCTCCTTAGTCCAAGTCCAAACTTGAAGTCAATAAACTACTATACTTTGAACAAAAAACTATTACAGCATTATCACATGTACCAAACATAAAGTTCCTGTAAATTTTAGTAACCACCATTTCCTGTACAAATTTTCCTCCGTGATCCAATGAAATCACATTACTCGAAGTTCACATGAATGAGAAGAGAAGAGTTTCTTTTTTGGTGGTCAATTGAGTCGTGGGAAGCGTCCAGCCATTCACTGAGAAATGAGTGCGTATGTCAGCAGAGCCAGTGATTGACCACCGTAGTGTCCTTCAATGAACGAGAGAGTACACTGGTTATTTCTCAAAGAACATCGATCGAAGTCAAGAAGAATCCTACTAGCTACATCACAACATTGTCGATTGACGTGGCTCAATCTTATACCCAGACCCGTTTAAAATTTCATTCAAGTTTTTTAAATTTGTCATTTCTGAGTGTAAACTCAGATGAGATAATTTTGAAGTCTTTAGCTCACTCGATAGAATGCGTCACCTGTTGGAAGGAAATTTCAACCAACTCAATCATAAATCTTTCTCACTCTTTACACCTGCAAAAATAAATCCAATAGGAAAGAACTATTTGAAAGTGTAGAAAGCTATCATTTGGGTCTTTGAAAAGACTTTCCATGAAGAAATAAAAAAAATTTATTAATAATGTTTTAGATCTCAAAGAGAGTTTAGAGCAATTAACTGTTGTGCTCCTCTAATAGACTATTGTAATTACTTTGAAGTCAATTTAAAATCATCTGAAACAACAAGATCGTTAAATTTTCATAATAATGCTGTGATACTCCGATCGAAAAAAATCGAACACACACGGGCTGATTCCGTTCGAACTCAAGAAGAATATTCCGGGACAATCTATAGTAGAAATTCTACGAGTTGAGTGGTATAACACGACATTTGAAGGATATATTACAAAACAGCTGATTACAAGAGGACTTGATTGGAAAATTGAAGGGAAATTAAAGAGAATAGAGTGATGTAGATTCAAGATTTAATGTTGAGATGCCCTTTATATCCCTACCGAACAATATGTATGCATCATAAAATCGGGATTATGAAAGCACGAAAATCAACATTATACCATCCTCGTTCTGAAGATAATATGAATACAAGCGAAGAGTGCACAGTAGCAATGATCTCTGATTCGAATCACGGCGCCGCTTATCACGGTGGTTCTCTGTGTGGAGAAGCGAATAAGTAGTTTGTAAATAGGTATTTACGAAGATGTGTTTGATATTCAGTAGCCGTGTATGAATAAAAGTAAGAGTGCGCTTCCTGCATCGTGTTAGCGGTGGGGAGGGGTTGAAGAGGGGGGAAGGGTTGTAAGGTAATGTTAAACAGTTTGTAGCAGCGAAGACGTGTTGTCGTTTTCATAAGGGTCGCCGGGTTGCCGTAGCTGCCAATAAGGCATTGTAAGCAAAGTGGTCGCAAGTGACCCGAGCGGCGGCCAAGTCAGCATTGCAGAAGTCTATCTGTGCGGCATCATACAAATGAGCCCACAGCCTGCAATGCAACCCACAACCCTTCTACGCTGGTGGCCAGCTCCTAGCTGCTCTCGGTATTGTTCTTATTCCGGCAAACCTCTTCTGGCGCATATTTGAGCTACTTGCTAATAGCTTTCTACCATATATCTGTGTATATTCATACCACATTTATTGTCTTATCAGTGGAACAAATTCCAAATACACGAGCTTTATTCCAATTTCATGAGCAGGAGGATTGATGCATAATAACTTTATGCATTTAATTAACTTTATACATAACTTTATACAATTAATTAATAACATTATATGAAATAATGACTGGTAACTAACTATTCATGAATAGGGTGGGGGGAAGGAGTTTATAAGTATCTTTATACTATAATGGGAATACTCTACTGTAATGCGGATAGCTGTATGATTTTGGATTATGTATGCATTTATTATTAGAAAAAATGGTTGATTTTATCCAATGAGGGATAAGAATATTGGTATCAATTTTATCATGTTGGTAAATTATGGTAAATTAAAGTATGGTAAATTAAACTTGAATTTTAAAACCACTTATGAAGTGAAATTGCACTTCCATTGGTAGTGACGATCGTTTCGACTTGTTGTGGCTGTGGGTCATCATCAGACTCCAGTCACTACCAATGTGAGTGCATTTTCACTTCATGAGTATTTTTTAAATTCAAGATTTATTTTATGAAAAAATATATAAAATACACTTATATTTTCTTGGGAGAGCTTTCTGGAGCAGAAAAAATAGGAAAAAATATAATCCTCAAATCTTGAATTGTTGATTGATCATGGGAATTACTCAAGAAGATCTGTAAATTTTAAGAGGGAGAATATTCAAAATACTGTTGTTTCTTATAATATATATTTTATATCTGCAAACTGTATCTAGCTACATTCATTCACTACAAATGTAAAAAATCATACTGCTTTAGAGAAGAGAGCTTATCATAGAGCAATGAATGTCAATAATAAAAGATGAATGGATATTATGCAACTTGACATTGTGTTGAATCACAAATAAATAAAGACATTTTTTTATTGTCATTGAGCAACTTCGGCAATAGACAAAGTCAAAACTAATACTAGACATTATACAAGGCAAAAGGATATAAGTTACGGTAAAGTAATTGAAATTATGTACATATTTAAACACAAAAATAACTACATCTAAAGTTATATCTAAACTAATCAACTAATAGAGTTACAATTTATATTAGATATTCATTGTTATTCTGAAGAAATCGATCAACTTAGTCCCACCTTGATATGTGCAAAAAAGTAAGTTGAAGTGTAGTTCTGCTTCTCATTTTCACATTATTTGAGTGCGTATACTCCAGGAAGAAGCATCGTCTTTTCAAGTGTCTACTGTCTCTTCCTTAGCAACATTGACTAGTATAGTATAATACAGAATGTTATTGTCACTAAGTTTCCAAGAACAAATGTTTGTTTTTGCGCAGTCTGTTTTACAACTATTTACACCGTTTACGACTGGACAGATTATTGATCTGGCAACTACCAAAGTCATAATCTATGACCTCACTTTTTATTTTTCCAGTTTCCTTTTTCAATTCCTTGTTATAATCTCACAATTGTAAAAGTGAATCAAATTTTATTGCTCGGTAACAACAAAGTGGCTTTTGTCTGCTTGAATGTGATAATAATCATGTCAATCCCACTTACATAATACGCGTAGCTCACAGCACCGTCATTTTCGTGTCATTATTGTCAGGATTTATTGTTTCTGTGTGAGTATTGTGAAGAATCAATGGAATACAGATTATTTTGATTGCACGCCTATTTCAGTTTTGTAGGGGAATTCTAAATTTCTCATATGATAGAGTACAACTGAATTGTGAAGTGAACTCTGGAAAAAAACAAAATATCATTTCATACGAAAAGTTAGTTATAGAAAAATAGTATAAAAAAATTGTATCCAGTTCCAGGAGTGACAGAATAAGTCGCAAGTTGATAGCTCTCACTGCAATTATTCAATGTATTCTAAAAATACTAGATTAACGCAATAAATGTATATCAATTGTCACGATATCCTTCTTTTCAAGGAACTAAAATTGACAAATAAATTATAGGAAATCAAATTATAGAAAATAGAAATATTTCTATCATGAGAAGCTGTTGTAAACCAATACAAGACCTAGCTAATATAACTACTGCTATTATCTCACCTTATGTTTATAATGTTTCACTATGTATCTTATCTTGTATGTCATTTATATATAATAATGAATTTATTGTGCACTCTTTCCCATATAGAATTATTGTTGTGAATAGGAATTATTAGAAAACTAACCTCATTTAGTCAACATGTTTTTAAAATATGTCAAAGGGGCACAGCCTCATAAATTATTTACCTGTCAATAAGACGAGAAGAATGTTCTTTATTTTTCATATTTGAATTTATAAAATATCTTGAAGATTTTGAATTAGAAAATATTGAAAGACAACATGCAATAAAATAAATAAATTAAAGTTGTGTTTACTCACCGGTATATAGTAGTTGAATAATAATTGTGGTTATAAGCAGACAATCACCTGTCAAGCGCTTATCTTTGTACCGTTATTATCAAAATTAGCCTCCCTTGCTATTGCTTTATTTTCTTTCGTAGAATTAAAATGTATTTTTTGTAATTATTTTTTATTTCCTCGCACTTCACATCACTGTATCACATGGCTTGTGCCAATGTTATCGTAGGTCAGTGATTCTTGTAATCACCACGTGAATGTGATGTCTGATAAGGAAGAAGCTAGCTTCATACGGTATGTTCTAGTGATAAGAGGTTCGACTTTTGTTTGAATTAAAAAATATCCCGGTTTCAAATTTATGTAAATTGCTGATTTTGAATCACTACATCTGGGAACTACTTTCTTTATTTGCAAACGTCATTGTGATGAAAGCCATTTCGAATTAAATCAACCTATCAGAAGCCCGGATTTATTTATTCAAGGGTGTATGAACTCAAGTATTTTCAAGAATAACCACTTCCCAGATGATCATCTAGCGGTAAACAACCATGGTTGAATGTTCCCCGTTTAACTGTTTTAAATGTTAAAGTAAATGTCTCAAATAATTGTAAATCAGCACCAAATACCGTCTCTTATATATATTTTTGATTAATTACGGAGTGAAGTGGAATATTATAAAAAAATTAAGACGTCACCGAACTTAGCCGCCGACACTCTGCCTGTGCCACAACGTGAGCGATCCATATCCGAGGTCCAGTCAATTTTCATCCGAAGACATCGAGTGAGTAATTTCATTTCATCATTTTGTATTGGGCCCAATGCACAGTGCAGTGCATCGATAAAATATAACAAAGCGCTAACGACGAATTATTTGAAACTGAGAGTCTCCGACAATACATGAAATTTGTATTAATTGTAATCTCATTCCTTGCTTTCCACACCAGCCCCCTGAGTCTCAGTCGCTCAAGGCTAGTAATTAACTTATTTTTAACTATTATCAAATCTCTCCAATTCAATATCTGGACTTTGTTCAATCAAATATCCTGCTAAAAACTTTAAATATAGTAACTCTTCAAATTATCATCACAGTGTTGAATGTGTTGTACACATTAGACTGTGATTTTTGTATAAAGTGTGGATTTTTTGTGCGCATTATATTTGCAGTTTATTATCAACTTATAGCAATTCATTTTATCCCGTGTTTGGCAAACTCACAAGGTATAGTTATAAGACGAGCAAAGGTCTCCCTGAACTATATTCTTGGCTGTGGGAGTCAGCCGGAAGTGTTGAGCTTATTGATATATTCGCAAACGCCACGTTACACCACATTCCATCATTTGTGATTGGATATTATCTTTATATTTTTTTGAGTTCTATGAAGACGGTGTAATCGAGTTGAAAGGAGAGAATAACTACCTCCCAGACCGATTACTCCGGACTCATTCCACTCTTTCTTTGTATTGGCTTTCCTGCTCCCGGGCGGAGGTGAACCTCAAACAACGTGGAGATCATTACAAGAGGTAACCCCTCAGGAAGTCCATTACAAGATGGCTTCACAACGAGGAAGCCCATTACACAATTTACAAAAATAACAGTTAAATGAACAGTAGATGAACCAGCTGTAGATGTGTGTCATCAAATGTCACTTACGCAACATTTTTGCTGGAAACTTGCTTCCCAGAAAGTATACCCATCCTCAAGTGTATACATTGTCTGTGGCTGCGAATAATACCTTTAAATTGTCACCTGCTATACGCATATACCGTGAGGTTTGGAGTGCGAGCTAGTATCACAGAGGAGCTCAGCCAGCCCAGTTTGACGCGGTCCCGTTCAGTCATCCCGGACGAGGACACTGCTACAGTTCCAGCTGTACATAGGCCGGTTAAGGCCCGGGAGTATCCTCTAGCTTGTCTTCAATCCTGCAAAAATACCTTTGGTCCTCAATTATAAACAAACGTCTCCAAGTCTCCAAAGTAAGCGCTTGCACGTCTACTGAGCAGGCATATAGAAGAGACGAGAGCGTTTTAGAACGAGAGACCAGGGGGAGGAATGTTTCGACATACTATAATGCTAGCGTATACAGTTGAAGACTAACTGACAGTTTTATGAAGTTTTAGGGCAATAGTGGAAATCGTTTAATAATCAAAAACTTTGCAATAGTGAAAGCGGTCACCATCGATCAACCGTTGTAAAAGATGAGAATTTAAAAAAAGTAGTAAAATTTTATGGAAAAACATTTTCCAGTATCGTGTTCTACGCCTACCTGGTCGTAGTGTAGAAAGGAATGAAAAGAGACGTTAGTATCTAGAAGATAGCAGAAGCGTAGAAGAATTCTGTATATAAGAAGCACAGCACTTATATTATTTGACAAAGAACCCATCAATGAAAATTAATTGAAAGGTATTGGGATGTTTTGAGATGCAACTTTACTGTTTGATGTTATTCTCTGAACCAATTCATCTTTAGATCAAGCTTTATTTGAAGCATCTTCAAATATGATTATCAAGTCTCAATAGTTTTTATAGAAGGTGCAATCATTAAGAATATTTCATATTCTCTTAAGGAAAGGTTTAGTTCCATTCATGAAATTATCAATGGAGGATGATTCGAATACTATATTCACTGGTAAAGTATTCTTATTCAATGATCGACGAGCAAACAATAGTGAAATCTTCCTTCCACCCGCACCAATCCACGGCCAGTTAATACTTGAACATTAAATGTGACTGTAATGCTGGAATGACAACCAATAAAATCCACCTATATTAGCGAGGTCTTTTATGTTGGAAAGGCAGCCATTTGTTTTACGGTGAAATGTTTAGTACGGCGTCTGAGGAGGGAATCGCGAACAGAATGGAAATAATTTGCGCTGTTTCAATGTTTATAGTGAATGCAGGGTACGGATAAGAGATTGCCTACGGGCCCTGCGCTATAACCAACCCCATGGACTCTAATTAGTCCATTTTGTAAACCATAAACACGAGCAAAAACCGTCTGAATGACCCGACGGGTCAGATCTGTTCGACGCCGCAAGAGCAGCAACTGACATCGGCTTATTATTCTCTAGTTCAGACGTCGCTCACACAACCCTACCACAAGTTCCTTCGAATTTTGCGCGCTTTCAACTCTCCTCGCTGTCATTTAGGCTGCTACAAGCATTTCCCTGTTGTAGTTTTCGCGTGGGATCTTTCCTTTGTCTAGGCAATCTCGAGCAGCTCCGTTAAAGTAATCGCTATATTTACACAAAAAATCTCAACAAATCAGTATTGTCTTCCTTGTGAATTTAATAACTAAACTTGAAGAACCAGTTGTAGAAAAACGCTGTGAACAGCTATCATAGTAAGATTCGCTACAAAATGTCAGCATTCCTTAGAAATAACATAAGAGATCCCCATTTAATTAGTGCTGACAGTTTAAAGTGAATATCACTATATACTTTTCGTCCGTGTCTATTTATTTAGTTGAGACTGGTTGATGGGAGAAGCGTAACTGAAGAACTGGGCTACGAGGATGAATAGGATTTGCAGCCTCTTGTAGCTGCGGCGTGTATTTACGACGCTGGCTTTACGAGATTCCTGTTCCTCCTCTAAGCTAATTCAGGATATTTTCAAATATACAAGAGAACATTGGCAGTGACTGAGTTTCTCATGTAAAATTACGATTTTTTCTAGGCTGGACAGTTGAAAAACAGGATCTTTGAATAAGAAGTTTCTAAAGAGACTCGACTCTAGTCGAGAGCATGTGTTTTCAAATGGTGACGTCGCGGATGTAAGAATCGATAGAATCGACTGGTCTGAGTGTCACCATTTGGAAACACATGTTCTCGACTATAGATAGAGTCGAGTCTCTTCTCGACCTGAGTGTGAGTTTATATCAAGTGTACAGTGTTATTACAGTGTTTAAGGCACACCAGTGTTTAATGTTAAATCTAGGCCACAAACTCAAGTTCTGTAGTAAATTTGTCAAACTCTTTAAATAAGGATGATATACTGTATTTTCATCCATAATGAATGAATGACTTGTGAAGATGTCTTGTACTGGTCTGAACTATTAATAACATGTATTTTTTCCACAATGCAGGTTCTGAACGACAGCATCACCAAACATATCGAACAAGATGAATGGAGGAGGGAGATGCCGATGAGCATTATAGGATCTAGTCGATTTATCGCCAGGCCATGCATAAGTACCATACCAGGACCAAACAGAGACCATCTCTAGCTATTTTAATTGGTAGACGAACAATGAAAAACAAACCTGGGACGTCATAGATAAGGAGCTCATGAAATTTCAACCCCTCATCTCAGCCCATACAATAATCACACCACGGAAAAAACAAAGCACTCCAGCGGTCTATATCCAATACTAAATTATAACGCTGGAGACTAAAGCACAAGCTTCACATACAATCACCGCGGAGAGCGGACTGGAAAAAAGTTGGCATGCAAAAAGTGGTCGCTGATCGCTGCTCGACTCTCGTCTGCTTTTTAGCACGATTGTGTGCGCTTAACTAAATAATCTCTTTAAAAAATACGGCTGAACTGCCTTTGTCCTACAGTGATGACCGAAGGGCATTTGTTAAATATTTAGCTTGATAAATCATCCTTTATGACATCTAACAGCCTATTAATTATAATATTTTTTCATAACCTTACTAAACATCAACTCATTTTGTCTCGGATGGGTGATCGTAGTCAACGATCTATAGCTTGTGTCATTTGCTGGGTAGTTACTACTGTTGGTTTATACATAAATGGATCTGAAATTCATCACTCAATCATATTTTTTCATTGTACATTATTTTTTCACTGTACTTTCAAATAGAAAAGTCTTTGAAACTGATACCAATTCATGGAATGTACGTGGCGGATGATAATGTGTATTCAATGTACACGACCTGGAGTTTTATGATGATGATTTCATTTTCCTATCAGCTATCTCATTGTTGTTTTCTTAAGGACTAGACCATATTGGACGGTTTTTTCAGGCGCCAACCCAATCAGCCAATCTCAGAGCGTCTCAAAACGCCTGAAAACACCTAATATGATCTCGCCCTTGAAAAAGCCCTCTGATAATTATCATTTGGATACAGAATGTCAAAAAAATCACAACAAAATATTTCAAAATTAGAATTCAAAGTGAAACAGGACATTTGTTTAATTCCGTTAGTTTCTCAAGTTTTAGAAAATTTGTTTTTGTAATATTTTACATTTGGTGAAAATGGTACAGGAACAGAAATGCATGGATATATTGATTTTATCGATTGAAAGATTGTACTATATATCTGAAGACTTATAAAAATATTTTATTTTCCACATGGTGACAGAGTGTTGAATGGAAATAGAAAATTCTATGCTGGAATTGGTTAATCACGAATTATCATTGCCCTTGGAAAACTGATAACTTACAATATTCACAAGAGAACACAAAAATACCCGTATTTTAGTTTCAGATGTCTACTAACCTTCAGATTGTATGCATAATATGTCAGCAGCTTCAATGGAATCGAATTCAAGTTTACATAAAAACAGTCCCATTATAATATTAAGGTTGAACATCAAAGTGAATAACTTAAAGGCTCAAAATAATTTCAATAACGCTCTATTATAGAATTATAATAAATGTCACATAGATGTGGAATTATCATTCAACTGAAAATCACCAATGAGATTTTTCCATTGAATTTGAATCTATATATTATAAAAGATATTGTAAAACCGCTTTTCCATCTTGCCTATCCTACAATTTCTTCCTAATTTTTCTCTTTTGTTCCTGAGTCCTAGCAAACTGCACTACATGAACTAAAAGTTATGTATTATTTTTTACAGTTTTTTTCATACATGGGATTTTTCTATGTGATTTCCAATTCGAATAATACTATTTACAGAGGCAACATTTGATATTCTTTGAATTTTGAAAGTGATTACGAATATAACTAGAGATAAACACAACTGAACACTTCACTATCAATTACAATTTGGTTTTATGTGTTCACTAATAATATTGAGGTTGTATAACAATCAAGTTTTTAATGATGTTGAATAGGCAATGAAGTGGTTGACTTCTCGCTTCAGTGCTAAAAGTTTTTTTGGTGTAAGAACTATCAGTGTTGATAGGCAATTATTCCTACAATAATAGTCAATATCTATTGCGCGTAATGAGATTGATGTCTGTACGAGTTGTTAGAGTACTACTTCTGGAATAGTAGTAATTAAAAGTGATTCGAAATGCTGCGAAAAAAGACAATTTCTAATCGGTTTCCTAATTCTTGGCCACATCGTTTTATGTTGGGTGGAACGCCTTTCTCTCTTTGGTGGCTGGTTGATCAGCCTCTCACTTTTTGCAGCCGCGCACCCACTGCACTGCGATGGGTCGCGTTCGCTTTCTCTCGAGCCGCGATGACCGCGCGACCCTCTCTTTCTGTCAAGCGACTTTTTTGGATTAACCAGCGGTATAGCTGCAGTCGCCTATTGTCACATTTTTACAGCCACTAAAAACAAATCCCACAGCCGACGAGTAGAATCAACGAAAATGTTATACAACAACTGGAGTAACAGTGACGCGCTACGGTTTCACCGTAGAATTATTTGCGATACTTTTTGCAAACAATTGCAATGATTGAATTCTGTAAGTGAAGAAATGAAGCTTTTGTATTGAACAAAATAAGTAACTATGCTTCACTTATTTTCCAATACACAGGTACGAAGTTGCATCAATTGAATTGCCTTAGTGAACAAGACATTTGTATCAAATCTTTATTTGTCCCAAAAACATAATTACAATGAAAATGGTTATGAAAGAAAAATTTAATGTACAATGTAAAATAGAAAATGAATAAATATCATCGAAATAGATTGAATATTTCTGAATTAAATATTTTATGTTAAATCTTTTATAAAATAAAAGAAACTGAATCAAGTTAATCACCAAGTAATTTATTTATAATTAGTATACATTGTATTCGAACCCAACAGTTCCGTGCCTACTCTGGCTACCCATATGAATGAATGCAATTCCCTGCAAGGTTCGAAAAACCTCAGCGCAGAGGCTGAGTGTTCAATGATCAACAATACAAGAGAATACAATGCTTGACTTGTAGAATCTTTTGATTTTGTTATGTTTCCATGCAGCCTATATCTATGTATTCTTAAAAGAGAATGAGATAATCTGACTATCGGAGTAAATTCACCATTGGTGATTTTTCTCCAAAGGTTTGTCCTCTCCACATTTATTTGACATCAAATGAATCTAAGAGGGAATGATTCTGAGGGAAGACCTGTTACAAATAGATATATTCATATATTTTTTCTGAAGCTGAGTGTGATGCCCACATGAGCTCCAGGCTTGTGCTCGGTTAATGAGACGGCTGGTGGTGATGAGAGAAGAGTGCAAGAATAGTGTATAGATTAGTGACGTATCACTATAATTCTAGTGACGTATAGATTAGTACGTAAACGCTATCGAGCCAACCTGCTATATACTATCCTCGAGATGAGTGTACCTGCAGCTATAGTCACCTAGAAACGATTTTCAAACTCATTGACCGAGCGAATTGAGGTCTAAGATTCAAGTCGACGGTTTGGCATTTCTCTGCTTAAATGTTCATATGTTGCGCATTTACGGCGAAACGCGGTAATAGATTTTCATGAAATTTGACAGGTATGTTCCTTTTTTAAATGCGCGTCGACGTATTTACAAGGTTTTTAGAAATTTTGCATTTCAAGGATAATATAAAAGGAAAAAGGAGCCTCCTTCATACGCCAATATTAGAGTGAAAATCAGACTATAGAGTTATTCATCATAAATCAGCTGACAAGTGATTACACAGATGTGTGGAGAAGCCAGTCTATTGCTGTATTTCCATAATAATTATTATAGTCTATAGTTTCAATCAGGTACTTGTGGATGAGAATACTGCGTGAGGTCTACTGTTCACAGAACTACTAGTAAAAAATGATATTTAGAGGAGTCGGCTGTTGAAATGCTCACACTTCCAACGGCAGTTAGAAAGCGCATGGATTTCAACTATAAATCATATCGATAGCTTTTCAGTGCAACCACGGAGCCAACCATTTAAGATTCATTATAAGATTATACCTTACACATGCCAATCCATATCTTTCTTCCAACTTCTCATTTGAACGACTGGTTGGTTAGGGTTTTCGTTCTAATTCCATCTATTCCAAAATTGTTTAGCTTTTGAAGTAGGTAAACTAGATAGCAGGATTTTCTCTTAGAATGGACAACTCGTTCAGTAAATTAGGTGTCAAACAGTATTAAACTTTTGTCAAATCTCCCTTGTACATAACAACTGAGACAATGGTCAATGGGAATGGAGTTCATCGACTTGCAGGTAAGTGGCCACTTCTATTTAGGGAAACAAACTGTCCGTTCTCAAACAAACCGGCAGTGACACCTTCAATAGTATTCCGCTTGAAGAATTCTCTCAGTACCTGGGAAACCAGGTAGTAGCTGTGGCCTACACTATGAATACATCGTTATTTAAAGTGAATAATAGTCAACATTATATTACTGAGTATGAAAGACGCTCAAGCTATGAAGGAACATCCTTCACATAAAGTTGAGGTTGAAAACACCAGTCTAAAGTTAGTTTTCTGCCGTTATTGCAAAGGGATTGAGAATTGAGATGTGAATTCCAATGTAACGTGAGTATCCAATATCCAGTAAGTTGGAAAATATTTCAGACGAACATATTTCAAATCTTCCTGTAGAACTTGGATTCAAAAATAAAAACTTGATGGCCTAATAAAACTTCCTTCCAAACATTCAGTTCATGCTGTTATTGCGGCGTCATTTGGTATTTGTGATCAACCCTAAAAATACAACACAAAACAAGCAACCTTTAAAGACAACGCATTACTTATAAATCTCTAAAAATTCCAACTAGACCCATTTTTTATACTGTTTTCTATGATCAACCTCTTGAGTATCAACTTTCGATGTCTTATGTGATTTTTCAAATTTCATCGAAAGGATATAAAATAAATCTATTGGACCACCAAATTTGATTCTTTTTGCAACAGCTGAAAAATACCCATCCATTTCTATTTGATTGTGTTGATTTGTATTCAATCTGTGAAAAACATGTTTATAACATATCAAAGAACTAAAAATATGAATTTAGAAAGGATCCAATTAAAAAAAAGTGAGATTTGTAAAGAATGTATTGATAATTGCTGGAAAACATGAAGAAGCTTATGTAAAATGAGTGATATGATGAAGAATCTTCAGAAATAAGAAAATATGACTAGAATAGAGAATAACAATAGACCTAATAATAATATAAATGAAGATAACAAAGGTTCAGAATCTGTAGAGCATGCTGATGAATTGTATTGTGAATAAAGTGCTCTCATGACACTTTGAAACACTCTCTACTAATGTAATCATCGAGTTTGTATGAAGCCCAAATGAATCAACGTTGCACTTAGGCAACAGGGGTTACGTGTTACCCCTGTTGTCTTTCTAGGGTTAACCTTCAAAATTTTAAATTGATGTATTGATGAGCATTTAGTTTTCGCTCTTAATAAGTGAAATTTTGCAGAAAATGGTGATATAAAAAACATTTAATTTATCCTAATTTTGCAACATAATGAAAAAGAGAAGCTCTGAGCTACAGTATGTATCTTTTTTGTATTGTATCTGTTTCAAGTAACTTTATAAAATCGCAGTGGAATAAATGAATTATTCTTATAATTTATTATGATTAAATTGAGAGCGAACTGGGTCGCAACAAGCATCTAGTCAAACGATTTCAATTTCAACGCTCCATTGGCAACGTTCAAGAAACGCTTCAACGCCAACGGCTTTCGTGGTGACAGCTGAGGCATAGACGCGTTTTTCCGACTGACGGTCGTCCGATGAATGGAAGAGGAGAGCGCCTTCTGGGAAGCCCTGAGTGGGGGTTGATAGGTGGAGAGGGAGGCTATGCCCCACTGGTAGGAGGGGGGGTCTACCTGTGAGTGCTCCAGCACAGGTGTGCATGGTGGGAGTGGAGGGGGCACTTGCTGGCCGTTCCGTATGCTTGGACTGGCGCTGAAGCGTGTTTGGGGTATCACTCCAGTGCATCCACGGCGCTACGGCAGCACGCATCATCGGTGGACCTTACAGATTCAATGAGTCACTTTATCGGTGTGTGATTTTCGAGTGCGTATCTCTGTGACCGACGACCTGTTGATGACACTTCATGCGTGCATGCCGTCGCTGACCACTGTGTGCTCAGTTGACACGCTTCAACTGCACCCCAATATCGCACCTCAATTCATACAAACAGTTTCCACAAACAACAAACACAACCCTAGCTAAAAACTACCTACAACTAGAATATCCCCAAGTAATCTCAATCTCACATCTTACCAACGACACAACTAGTGATTAATATTCTGATACCCAACAAACCTACCCCATATTTCCACTCAATTCTTCAGTGATATCAAGTTCAATTAAATCCCAACATCAAGCTCAATTTTCACAATTTTCAACCAACTCCCTTTGATCCTCTATAGTACTCTATAGTACACCATGTTGTACTAAATCTCATTCAACTATGCAGTGTTCTTCTCTCCTACCGTATTATCACCTCTCATAGACAGTTTTTAGGAAAATAACGTGTATAAACTTTGTTTCAGTTGTGTGTCGTGTAATTTGATTTGATTTTGGTAAAAATTTGTGTTATGTTGTGAATCGTCGAACAATGTTATTTCGGTGACAATCGTTGTTAATTCTAAGACTGAACGGATATTTTGTTGTGATTGTTGGCGAGTTTCTAAGTGCAGCGGTAGAGTGCCGCGCTCTTGTGCAAGAGGTAAGTGCAAAATTATTTATTCATCAAGTGCTTGTTGATATGAATCTTCGAGAAGATTCAAACCAAAGACTTCGGTCTTTTTAGATCAATCAAAATTTCATAACGTTTCCAAGAGTTTGTGATGAAAATTTGTTGGAACTGGAAAGTTCTCCATCGGTTTAATACATTTTTTCATCTTTCATAGAAAGTATAAGACATACTTCACTAGTATTTGAATAAGCTACATTCAGTGGAGATTTAAACGGTGGAATATCACGTGAATCGATGAAATATGGTTAATATTATCCAGAATTAAGTTAAGTTTCATAATGATAATTTTTTTAATTGTTCTGAAGTTCTCCAACCTCAGATCCTAATCAATAGTAAAGTTTCATGTTATAGTTGGAAAATTTCCTACAAAGCAGCTGGAAATCAAAATATAACTATCAGAGACAAAATTTGATCAATTTGAAAATATTTCTATTTCAATAGAACTTGCTCTGAATTTAAATGAATACAGTATTTAGAACACATTGGTTTGAATAATCTTGAGGGATTCCTGAAAAATTTTTATTCTCAATAAATTATTGACTAGTTAGCTATTTTTTTATCTTAGTTACATTTATAATATACTTTTATTCAGGTATCTAACAAAATGAAAAGCTCACGCATGAATTACTTATTTGTAGCCTATCATGATCTAGAGATATTTCGAAGAAAAATCTTCTTTTGAATTGTTTAATCTCTGCATGTCAGAAAATCGTTGATAAACTGATAACTTCTAACTTTTGAGAAAAAAATGAGAACTAAAACGTTAATAACTTATCAATATTGTTGATCCCAGAGAAACCAAGTTCCTATAGAAATTTGCAAAAGTACAAAATTTGGAATATCATTTTCATGCAAGAGTAATTGGGAATGAGAAGTAAAAACTTCAATCCAAATTTCAACTATCTCAAGACAACATGCATTCTGGAGTCTATTGAAATCATGTTGAAAATCTAGTCGAGAACGATATTTCATTTAATCCAATTTTCAATGAGAGCCCCATGTAGGTTGCATGTTGAACACTGTTTCTTTCACTTTTCAATTATGACAGAATATCTCGGCTGCGCGACAAAAGGCAGAAAACCAGTTATGACCCATCAAGTAATTTAAAATGACATCAGCTCATGAAAAAGTGAGAGAGTTTGAGTTCGAAAAAAAGGCTCGCAAGTTTATTTTGAGAGGGACAGAAAATAAGAGAAGAGTCGAAAAGAGACGAAGAGCGAGGAGGAGGAAGGGTACTTGGATGAGCAAAGGGATTCACAAGAGGAAGGTAAAGTAGAACTAGAATGATAGAGGAAGAAAGAGTGAGGGGAGAGAAAAAATTGAAATAGTGAGAGAGTAAGAAGACTTCTCTAATGTTCATTCGTGACTGACGCCGCATCGGGACATTATTGTGTCCTTTCAGATAAAAATGAAAATATTTTTAATGTCATGATGCAACCGGCGTACATTTAAACTTCTTCCGTTGTGATTTTTCTCTGTACCAACACATTTCCGTTGCTTGTTGCGTTTTGTGAGCAAAATGTTTCGGAAAGTTTTCAGCTATTCTATTGTACTAGAATTTGCCCTAATATTCATTCTTTTCTTATCCATCTCTAATATTTCTATTTGAGGCTCAACCTAAATTGATGCTATACGGAGAACGATTATAAGTTGCCAATAAAGTAGACCTTCAACGGACCGAATGATTAACGCTATGATGAACCCTCTTTTCAAGATAATACGCTACAATGCAGTAACTGCCAAAAATAACTTTCATGACACAACAGGTCGGTGAAATATCTATAAAAAATCGTGTGGGGTCTGATTCATTGCTACTTGCTTACATGATTCGGAATTCCGATATTATTTATTATCAGAGCAATCATTAAGAATATCAAAGATTAGATAGTTGATAAAAGAGCACTTACACATTATACGAGAGATGAGATAGTGAGGTCCACGTTATTATCGCAGTACTTGATTGACAATGGTGTTACTATCCTTTTCTATCATTCGACAAAGCAGATATTGCTTTTTCTTTCTAGCTTTGCAATGTTGTCACTTTGCCAGAAATATACTATTTTTACTTCTGACAGTGACTGTACAGATGTAAACAAATCATCTTTATGTCTTTATGTTTCATTTTGATTCTAACAAAATACTTGAGTAGACATCAAGTCGCATAATTTATTTTAAAAATTTATTTTTATTTTTTTTATAAGTTACCGTATGAGGAATACGAAAATTATACCTGAAATATCATTTTATAAGTTGAATATCGGGGACCTAGCTTCGCTCTGGAGTAAAAAAGCATAACAAATTTATTACGTAAGGAGAAATTATAATAAAATTCATACATAAATGTTCAATCAAATCACAGTAAATTGAGATTAATTCCCAGAAGAATGCAAAAATTTCCCTCACAAAGGCCCAGTTGCACAAAAGCTGGTTAAATTTTAATTCTGATTAACTCCACGTGAACCAAATCAGAGAAGACCATTTCAAAAAGGTGGATCTACTGGAATTAATCAGGATTGAAAATAACCCGGTTTTTTTGCAACCGGTACTAAGTACCAGATTGAATGATTACAAAAGTTCAACAGCTGAGTCATAATTCTGACACAGTCCTACACACATGTACTCGCTCATTCACTTCCATCACCAACAGCCGACGAAATAATTAAGATCAGCTGTTTTTCCAAGGATGAATAATAATTATCCTTTTAATGTCCTTCAGCGAGTTTTCCCAGGGATGAGACCTAGTCCAATCTAATTTTTATATTATAAACCTACTTTGTTCTGAATTTCGTGAGAATGGTGAGCCGTTTTCGAGATCCGGTGAAATACAAACATATAAACATCTAAACATCCAAACATCTAAACATCCAAACATCTAAACATCCAAACATCTGATCATCTAAACATATAAACAGAAGTTGCTCGTTTAATATTATAGGGTAACTTTGACCGTCCGTATTCACAAACAGGCCTCAGTTACCGGTACCAGTGTAAATATTGAAAGGCTATTTCAGAATATTATTTCCACTGAAATTATCTCACTTAAAATGTGATTTCTATTTTGCTATTACTTCTAAGAGAAATTAAAATAGAATACCTACAGGATATCTTAATTTCTGTTGATTTAAAGTTAAGATTGTTCTATAAAAACTAGCCGCCCAGATTTCAAGTGTGTGTGAGAATAAAAATCTGATCTTAGGTAAGCTTTAAATGAAATCATGAAAAGGGGTATTTCATTGATGAATGTAATATTATTTTACATGAAATTGGTTATTATCAAATAAAAGAATGATCAAATGTAATGGGATGATTTGAGTTACGGCTATATAGAGTACAGTGTTTTAGTACAGTCTGTGGCAAAATGGAGTCACATAATAGAGAATCGGCAACCATGTTCTCCCATCTTTTCCCACTGTCATTATAACGTGAACCTCACTATAGCAATGAGTGATTGAAGTCGTTGATAAATGATAGAGCCTTATGAGGAGAGGGTGATTCTGTGAAATAATGTGTTTGCCATGAATACTGTCGGGTGGTTTAGCGCAGGTGGTCCGCCAAAGCAGTGAGCTGCTTCCGTCGCAGAAATGTTGACAATGAACTTTAATTGCAAATCGCAGGCGGCTGTCTGCAACTGGAGACGTCAACCGCAGTTATTGTTGTTGTAGTCGATGTTGTTGGAGTCTTCTCATTCCCAGCCCAATCATCGGTGGCTGACTAATCATCCACCTTTCTTGTGTTATAAGCGGTTTCATGTTTCTCAGAAAGGTGGGCTGATCTCTCCCTAGCTAATTATTATATTTATTCTTATGATATTATAGGATGGATCTCAGTGAGTAGTCATTCCAAAACGTTCAGATATCGTTGAATTCTTGCAAAAATATGACTTCAGTGTGAATGGAATTGTTATTCATTTCGACAAGAGAGAATATTGAATATGCCAGTCAACTGTTTCTCTTCGAGGATGTATTGATTTTTATCCATCACAGGGACACTTAGGAATATAATTCAAAATTACTTAACGCATTCTGTATAAGATAATTATGTATAAAATATTTCAAATCATTTGAAATTTTCATTGAAATATACATCATGCTATACAGAATGCGTTTAGTAATCATGATCCTAAGTATCCCTGTGATGAATAAAAATCAATACATCCTTGAGGAGAAACAGTGTTGACTGGCAAATGTGAACAACGATTACTCGATTTCAACTATAGAAGTAATCAACCATACAAATGCTATTATTTTAACATAGTTACTATTGGTAAAGATTGTGATAATTCTCCAATTAGATTTTATTGTAGAAGAAAGTTAAATTCGGAGCACATTCAACTTGTGACAGTGACAGTGACCAGTGACATATTATTGAGACATTTGAAGCAGTATAGTAGGAATCCAATCTGATCTATTTTTGAATAGAAGTGGGGAGGTCCTATTCTTCCAAATACTTTTGAGATCCTGGAATGTGAAGTGATTTCATATAGTTCATTCAATTTCATTGTTGAGTAAAAATGATTAATTTTCAATCTTGAAATACCAATGGCAAAGCCCGCTAGAATACTGTTTTCATTATTGATGTGGGCGGGATTTCATGTGATATTTCACGGTGTATTCGATACTCAGCATTCCAATCTGATCAGAATACAATCCACATTGTTTCTAAATGTGCGCTTCTCTAGCTCATCTTGGAATCGCTATTCCTTTTTCGGGAGTAGCTTCAGATTCATTGCTCGTTCCAGAACTCAATATGAATTCACATTCCTTTGAAAAGGACTAAAAAATTGATCAATTGAACAAATGACATAATTATTCTATTGATTATTTAGACATCTAATTATTTTATTTCAAACGTGACTTCGTAGTCTACTTATGTGAGAAAAGCTGAATGTCATGTGATTATAATGCATGCTCCCTGACAATTTCTCTAGTAGATGTCTCATTCAACTGTCTTGATAAAGTTCAAATTTAAATAATGTACAGTATTACCATCTCCTGTCAAAAGGTTGGGAATAATGGAATATAATGATTGGTTATCATCCTCTTATAAAAAAAACTAGAGCTTATACTATTGTGAATATTTCCTATTTTAGTGATAATAATGTGAAATATTTATTCTATGTTTGCTTCTAAAGCATCTAAATTTAAAAATTTACTCTGTGAAAATAATTAAGGACTGAACATTTTGTGAAGTGAGCTAGAAGAACTAGAAGACTTAACCTACTTCGGACTATGTGTAACCTTATCTAAATTTGGGAGACGAATAGTATGAGGTCACCTTATTTTTTTCTCCCTATCATTTTCATGATTTACGTATTGAATGAAGAAAGAAAGTGAAAAATATTTTACAAATAATTACTATCAAGTGAACCACACTCGCCAATTTCTTTCAGCAATGAAAATCTGATAACAAAAATAAAAACACCAAATCAACAAATTTATAATAAATGGGTGACTGAAACGAAGGAGAATATTGATTCAATCTTCAGTAATTCGTCGACAAAGCTTGTTATTGAATGTGAGGAAAAGAATGAACACACTTGTGTGCATTGTTGTTTGGACGCGTAATGTCAGCCGTGGGTTATTTAAAATTTCAAGGTTCCCGTATCCTGTGATAAGGGCTCAGTTCAATTGCACAGCACAGGTCTACTGTGCAGCTCCCTTTGTTTCCGATAACCAATCCAGTGTGCGCCATTAAAATAGGCTGGGATATGGCTAAATTACTGGAGGAACAGGTGTGCGGAGTTGTTTGATAGCTATTCAGCCTTTTCTTTCAAGGTTATTGCAAAATATATTTTCATCTCGCCGAAAATTACCAACACTTTCCCACGATTTGGGAAAAATGTTTCCTGTGCTAACTTTTGCGACTATAGGCCTACTAACTACTATTATTACGGAGCAAAATTGAACAGATTTTTCCAGTAGCTCATCGATTTAAAACTTTTTGAAAAAAGGAATAATATGAGCTATTATAGGAAATAATTCACACTGTATTTCATATTTTTATTTATAATGCAGGATGCATGTTCTTTTTCTCGCTACTGTATGAGTAAATTGAAGTGGGTTGAAAATAAGAAGGTGTAGTGACATGTAATTTATAATGTAATCGAATCCAAGCATCCTTCTGTAGGTAAACTTTCATTTCAAGTGTGATATAGGTATTTCAGAATTGGATTGGAAAATTAAATATAGCAGGTTTCAAGTAGACTATCAAATTCTTCAATTGATGAGATTGATAAGAAGTGGTAATATGAGAATAAGCTCAAAAATATGACTATTAAAAACAGTTTTATAAGAATTGTTTAATAATACAATCTTATTGAAGCTAAATGAAATTGGAGAAATAATTGATACCATGGAGTCATCACTGATGGTTACTTGGGTGGCTGCAACGATTGAAAAAGCAGGTGTGAATAGAAAAAATGTGGAAAAGGAAATAACTCATGAAGTAAAAAGTAAATTATTGACGTAGGCCGTAAATGTTCCACGGTAATTCCTCTTTCAGTTGTGTTAGCAATGCACTTAATGTTCTCTAATAGGAAGAACGAAGCCTGTTGGCATTTCAAACATCCATTTTTTCAACCAGTCTGATTCGGATTCCAAGATAGAAGTTGCGTCGAATTTGCAAGAAGCAACCTTATCGATAACGGGCGTCTTAGTTTCGAGTTCTAGTTTAATTGAGGGATGGAAATGATTCTTCTTGGTTCTAGACAGTAAAAATGTAGGTGAATAGATGAATTAGAAAAGTACATAGATTGAAGTACTCTAGTTTCACTGGTTCAACGTAGATTGAACTATTTCTTCTCACTGATTCTAGGTTGATATTCTTCACATACTTCGTGAGAGACTTCTAAGAGAGTATGTCCTTTATATCATTTGGCCTATAATACAATATACAACTTGAAAATTCATTTTTTCAGTAATAAACTGCTATGCAATAAGAAATATAGAAAACACTGAAAATATGTTCAATGCTAAATTCAATGAATGCCTGTACCTTATCATCTCTCATATGGAAGCCTTGTTAGATCAAATTAAAACTAGAATGTTATTTAAATGTTTAAAGTTGTTGTTGACCCATATTATCCTCACTGATGAATATCAACTATAGTGAACCGCGCCCAATGAAGTGTTCCTACATCAACAGGGCAATAATTGTTGTCATTAATGCGATAATTATATTTTTGTGAGCGACAATCATCACCTAGCAACTTGAAGGGTTTCCACTTGTAGTTCATACCTATCAATAAATTTCGTCTTCATTGGAATTAATCGGATAAAGAATTGAATGAGGTAAAATGGTAATAATGGTAGAATTTAGTGCAGATAAGTTATTGGTAATTGATGCTCTGATATTCATAAATGCCAAGATTCCAATTACGTATAGAAATTTTCAGGAGAAATTATAGCTAAGTTACAGGCAGCAACTCAAACACATGTCATCCATCAACATGCAAGGAGTGATAATGCGTTGATTGTCCACGTATTACCACGCGTTCAGAGGTGAAATAATGGATGTAAATGCCTCATATTGCAACTGAATGCAAAATTACTGTGGGGGTCGACTGACTCGGTAAGCTGTTTTCGAGTATGAGCTACGGGGCTATCAAGTAATAAGGCTTTTAAAGGGTTTACAATTGTAGAAGGTAATAGGAGTATCATAGCGTTGTAAATTTTCGATAATAAAAAGAGAAAGAGCCAATGCATCGAGGTGACGTCACGAATCGATTGTATCTGGCTAGAAGGAAGCGGAAGATATAAAATTATAATGTCCTGCCGATAAGTGCTCTGCTCTCTTAGCGGATCTGTATTATAGGTGAGCTTCTAGCGGGTCTCTAGTCGGAAGAAATATCACCGATGATTATATGGAAGGTGAGGATGTGCACTGCATTGGGAGCCAGGGAGCCCTCGTCGCTTTGTCAATAATTGCCGATAATCGACTGATTATCCAGACTCCGAAAACTTACACTCTCGATCTCACGTTTCAATCAGCCTAGTCCGGGTCGACCTTCGTTGCCAAATTGCGGTTCACGCTATGAGAAATGCACCAATCTAGTGCAAACACCCTGGCTATTTTCGATTTCATTTCATGAGAGATTTCAGAGTTCCCACACCTTATACTGTTCACCTTACACAAGAATTAGAAGTTATGATATTGTGTTAAAATTATTTTCTAAAAGCTACTTGGTAGTCAGATAAGATCCCTAATTAGTATTTCTGAGTAGGCATAATACAACCGGAGTTTGACAGAAATTCATTGGTAGGCTATCTGGAAAAATGAGAGGGAATAATCGAGAAGAAGGAAGAAAGAATATGGATGGAGTAGAAGTTGCCATCCAAGATTTTAGTTCTTCTAAAGAGCTTATTGGGCATTTTGTTTGCAGAAAATGTCAAGAAGCTATCAGCGATTAAATATCAAGCAACCTTCACTTTACCAGAATTTCCTTATTATTTATGAATTTTTGCTCTAGATGATTCAAAAGTATTTATAATTAAGTCATTTTGATATCAATATATCCGATAAATCTACTAGAGCAGAAAATTATAAAAATCTAGTAAAGCTTACTTGAAAGATAATAGCTTGCATAGCTACTATGATTCATGATCTATGGTAGTATGATGGTGTTGAAGTTCTAAATGTAAGAAATCATAAAATGGCCGAGCTTGAAGGCTTCTTTGTGATGGTGTCGCTAAAAAGTTTCAGTTTTTTTTAAGCTATTCGTACTTGACCAATGGAAAAAATTATCATTAAAGTGGCACTAGCTTTGTGTCTGAGTTATTGTATCCAAGCGAACTTCTTCAACTGCTTCAAAAGCACTGGAAGGATAAAAACCTCCAAAAGAAAGGAGTCTATCGACAACATGACACTTTTTATTACACGGACAGATTCCCGACATATGGCTGCTTATAGTTTTAATGTTAGCACCTTTGTTCCACACTGCTCATCAGGTTGAACTATGAAGATATACTTCGCTCGTAAAACTGTCAAATTAAGAGACCAGTTGCATTCGGCTGATGACAGTTAAAGAATGATGCGTCAGGATGCTGCTATAGAACAAGTGGCGTTAAGATTGTCATTGACTACTCACATCATACGAATCTACTTCATCTTCAAGTTTTAAGGCTTTTGAGTTCCTACAGTCATAAAACGTTTAATGAAGCTGATATGTAAAAATATTTATGAAGATTTTGTCATCTATGAACTTCAATTATTTCAGTTACGTTTATTAGATGCTTATGTGGGAATACCCTGAAATGAAGAGTGTTGTTTCTTGATGGAATTGTATGAAAAAGTATGAGATTAGAGATTAAATGAGCTACTTTCTATCAAATGTATTAAGAGCAACCAATTCAAAGAATCTTTAACTCAATGTTTCTCTATGAGAAAGCGAAAAAATATTCACTGTTCAAAAACAAGCGAATGACTACTAAAAACGTCTGCAAAGCCCTCACGTTCTATCTAGATTTAAAACCTTTTCCCATGATTAACCTTGACTTACACATTTCTCATTGTTGTTGAATCAGAAGATAATGATTATGATCATTGCATCATAGGATTGACGCATTGTTGTCATCCCAGAAAGAGTTTTGTGGCTTCCATGTGAAAATGGGAGATGAAAAATTATTTGTCTTCATATGTTACGGAGAGTGTAACTTTAAACCAAACAGAATAATCATGTTGAATATGTTACCTATATCATCCTACATACGAGAACGGAATTCCATAAAAGGGAAAAAGGTTATCATGAGTGATAAACTATTATAGAATGATTAATTCTATCATTTGATGTGAGAATAAGCATTAGGTATTAAAAACAGCTCCAATTAGGGATTGCATTTTTTTTTAATCTCACTGTAGTAGGATGAAAGATGACCAGTCTTGAATATCAGATTATTAAACTATAGATTAAAAGATTACTCATAAAGTAAAGTTATGCTGTAGTATTCTTTATCAACTGATTACGAGTTGTATTACTGGCAAATCAGGCTCAATCATCCTCAAAATTCATCACACGATATTTGTGTCACCAATGTAGCGCTTTTGAACTCTGTATCAGAAACTATGCACAGTAGAGGTCACGTGATCGCAACTGAAATGCACGAATATGGATGGCACAGAGAAGTCCGTATTGGAAGCAATAGCAATAGAATCAGCAGCAGCGGTGTGGCGATAAAGAAGAGGAAAGCACAGCTAATGATAGCTGGGAGTTTCCTGTCTGTGACTGACCACAGGCGCAGAGGGAGTCCAGTCAGTCAAAGTGACTGAGTCAGGTGACTGACTGCGCCGCTCAACAATCCATATCCATCCACCTTTACTCACTTACTTTGTCGCATGGCTCAGCTGATGAAAAACTCTCCATAAACCACTCACTGAGTTCTCCAGTTCGCGTCGTAACTCTTTCAACGGCCGATGGAGAGAGCCACAATCAATCACACATACAGTATCCTTTCTCTGTCGAATACATACCTATAAAAAGCTGCGCTCTCTTTCTAATAGGATTATCTTCCACCCTCGTCAAATGCTGAGGGCAAAGTTCAGTGTGCGGTCTTATGACTGCTGTTTACGGTGCTCTCCCACTCTCTTCCTTAGCCCTCTCTCTCACTCAGTCCCTCTCGTTACATCTCTCTTTCACCTTTTCTTTCTCCCTTGATTGCCTCACGCGAGCTCAGTGCAACAGGTATCTTGTCAAAGCATGTCGCGCGCTCACATTTCATTCTCAAATTTACTAGCTTCTTGCATCCTATCTTCCTCGTTATTCTCTTACTTTCACACAAAAATTTTGAACTTAGCAAGCTGCCATCCATCGCAAGTTGTGTCTACAGTGATTAAAACCAACCTTTATTTCACTTGGGTTCTGTTCTTTATTAACGTGCAATGATTATTCAATATGCAATAGGCCTATTGAGAAGATAAATACTTTTACCATCATTTTGATCAGAGAAAATTCTAAGAATTTATAAGTGAGATCGTATTAGTCTTCTTGGGAAATTCCTGATAGTGTTTTGATTGGACTGAAAAACGTGTACTGAATTGATTGTAATATCACTGATTCATTGAATTTTCTCCTATTTATTCTGTTGCACATATTCGCAGTAGCAAGAGTCTCCACAGTATTTTATAGCATAATCAATTGAGAATTTTATTTTATTAATATTCAAAAATATTACTGTTACTAAAATACTACTATTTACTTGATGTTGTTCTATTTTCAATAGAAATTCTGTTGAAAATTATCTAAAGTTATAGAAAATTATTTTCTTTTGAGAATTAATGTTCTATGTCAAGTCAATGTCAATTTGAGGGAGCAATGTCAAATAGTTTGATCATTGTTACTTAATTTCAGTCCTGGATGAATTGTTTAGTTCTTGTTTGAGATAAGTTTAATATAGGTGATAAAAATATAGAAATAGCGTAGGTCTGCTCGTGATTTTTCGAATTCCCAATGCAGGAAATAGAAAATTCATCCGGCAATTGTAGATTTGTAAGCCAGTGTAAAATGAAAACTCACTCCAAAATTGCATGATTACTAGAAAGCGAAGACTTTGCGATATTTGACTTAAAAATATTGTGAACTAGGACAGGACATAGGCTTACAGAACTTGAGTGAATCAGGAGTCAGCTTGCTGTTCATTTTATTTATTTATTTCAGTGAATACATATAGTTAACAATGTATTTATCCTTGGACTTTTATGAAGCTGCAGTCAATCTATTCGCTGCAAGTCGTTTTCTAATGAATTCGAAGTTGTTTATTCGGCTATCAGAAGTATATAGAAAAGTGCGAAGACCATAAACTTTCCATTCGGCAGATTTTTGCTAATGGTTCTTTGGAGGTGGCATCCTTCCCTTGAACATTTTAATGCAAACGTGAGCGGGAAAGACAGCGCTTGAGACTGATTTACACGATGCAGCTCGGCTCAACTCATCTTGTCCCGCTAATACTTTTGATTCATTAACTGAATGCGGCATCCCGCTGAGAGCGGCGTCTGAGATTAAATTTGCCGCTGTAATATTTTCAACGCAAAAGCCAATAAACAAATTCAAATAAATATTCTCGCGAAACCGTTTAAGATACTTCTGAATTAGCACATCATCTGTTGCTAAACACTATGGCACGATTGAGTTGGAAACGTATTGCTCTACGGAAGTCATATTTCTGTCTATTGGGGATGGATTTGATATTCAAGCTCTCAACACTTGGCTGGGCGTTAAATACACTGACGTTGATCTATGTGGTGGAAATTTTGGATAAACAAACCTTATGGAGAGTGGAGTTTCTAATCATATTAATGGTTTGGTAGCCATTATCGTAAGAGAGCAGTATCAAAAATTAGATTTCTACCTCTAGACCAAGATTGACTCTCTGGTAAACCTGATTAGGTAACACTCCTTGGAAGAAGTGGAAATATTATTGTTGTTTTGATGAATGATATCAAGATACAAATAAGTTGAATGATAGAAGATGATTATTATTATTATTATTATTACAGTAGATGAAGTTGCTGGAGTAATTACCCCTTTCAAGTCAATCAATACATTTCAAGTCTTCATGCATTTGATATTACTTATTGAGTAGTATGAGAATTATATACAAGCATTATGACACCAGTTCATATTGAAATAAACTTTTACAGGACAAAATATGTGTGATGAAGTCGATTAATATTTTTAATATTCCCCAATAAGATGTCACATTAATTATATCTATTCTGAAATATCTTATAAATGAGAATACAAAACTTAGAGGAGTGGAAATCAAATGCTCTTACCATCAATCTACTGATACATGGTATCGTTACTCCATGCTCTTACCAACAGAGATATGGCAACACATTCCTACCATCTATAAAATCGTATGACAAATATAGAAATCATATTACTTCTACTCAGCACTTTGCGAAAACAGAGCAGACCTACACCAACAATGCTTATCGGATAGGCGCTAGTAATAAAGTGATAACTTCTATGAATATATTTGTCGAGGAAACTGGACAATCTTGTTCACAATAGGAAATGGCTACACACACACATATATTATTTATTCGATATACTTTGATGATATCGGCTCAGATATGGATAAATATGGAGAGACCTTAGTTCTGTTCATGTGTATGTGTGAAAGAGAATGAGAGAAGGAAAGAGTGTGAGAGAGAATGCGCATGTGTGAGCCGCAGACAGGCAATCGACGGGATTATTGGTGCTCACGCGGAATAGATAAACAAGACGAGATGCATGTAGCCGACAATGTACAAGCCGATGGTAATCGTTCAGCTCTGTGGGACCGGTTCGACTTATTTTCAATAACTGGTGAAGCAAACAGAGCATAATCGTAGGTGGTTATGAGTAATGTAAGTTGTAATGCTCGGCTCTCGGCTTGTAAGCGCGTTTTGATGAAGATGCTATGGTGAGATTCATTCCAAACTGTCAGCCTTTGGTGAATGGAAATCATCGGTGTTATTCATAAGAAAGGTTGACAGGCTCAAGTGAATCTGATTGGGACAAGAGTCCTGTGAGCATGTCGCCCCACAAGAATACACATATATATTGTAGTACATATATACATAATATAAGCATGCTTGGACGTACATGCTAAGTAATAGATAGATCTATCAGCGCGTGTCTCCATACACGCATAAAGCACGGGCCTACATAACAAGCCGTAAGTACTATGCTTTGCGGCCCCTTTGACGACTTAGTTTCTCTCCACCATGTAAGTCTATTTCTCGGCTGGTCGCCTCAGTCCTCAATGACAAACATCCCTTCAACAACATTAAACATTATATTGAGCTTATTATTTTGTGTCTACATCCAATAAATAGTGTCACACAATATCTTATCATGCATTCCAATTCCAATAGAGACATACTTGATCTTGATAGTTTTCGAAGATTAAAATCAATTCTGATCCAATTATCTCATCCTTGAAAGCTTCCAATATTTCTGCATTCCTCTTCTTTTATTCCTTCCTTATGTAAGTAGAAGTATGGGGTAATGATATAGTTAGATATGAGTAAATATGTACGAATTTGAACAATTCTATGAACAGTAATCCAAGTTGCAATTGAGTTTTTAAATGAGTAGGTATTTCTAAAAATCTATTGAAAAAGGATGGAGTCAGAGGGCCAGAACCATCAGCATTAGATCATTCATGTGGTAATATCATTGACTGGCTAATTATCTTTACTTGAAATAAGAATTCCAACATTCTGGTAAGAGCTGATTTTACTATCTTGACAGCTTCTCATTCCAGAATCTAAATTAATTATTAATGCTTCAGATAGGCCTTCTAAACTGAATCCTTCACTTTTTGGTATAAAATATTTGCGTTCCATCATCCACATTCCAATTGAGTGGCAAAATCTCAACATCTATGTAGACTAATGATCAAGCTAATAATTACAAATAATACTACGTATAGATTTTCATAACACAAGTTGTAAGGTTAGAGGCTAACCTAGAGCTAAGGTGATGATGTCGCTCAGCCTAAATTGGTTCAAAATACATAACCTTATAACTATATCTGTTATCAGTGAGATGCGAGTAAGTTCTAGATGTTGTTACCAATATTGATGTGCAACTTCTATCTATCATGAATAATTCAAGAAAATATCACAAAAAAAGAACTTTTTCTAGTATCAAACGAAAGGATGACGTTAGCTTGTAAGCGACGTGAAAGTGCCGTTGATGGAAAACTGTGCGACAATTTCAGTCACTGTAATTACAATTATTGTTCTGGTTATTGTGTCAAGAGGATTTTGCGAAAGAGGCTCAACAAGCTAAGGCAGAGGAGGAGGTTGTGAGGAGTCCGGAGAAGGAGGAGGAGGGAGGATTTTAATCGTAGCTGGCGGAACAATCACAACACAGGCCGGAAACGGAGATGACGTCACAGCTCTGCAGATAGCGCTAGTAGTCCCCGGTGGCAGCCGCGGCTACTAATAATAATAAAAGCGAACAATGGAAATGAAGCCGAAAAGTGTAGTGTATGACAGCCGAAGAATTCTCTATAGAGAGATTCACCTGAAACTGTCAGCTTTCCTTAGCAATGAAACATTAGTGCTGCCCGTTCAACCAATACTGACAGTATGAAGTGATTCTCAAATTGACAGCATTCCTTATGAATAAAATGAGCTCTTCACATTCAACCAACGCTGACAGAATAAAATGAATTGCACTGGATTCAGAGCCTGCGGCAAGGTTGCGGCATTCCAATAAGTTGCCAGAGAACATCGGTTCGATGCTCGGTGCGCGATGCTGGACAGTGGAGCGATGTGGCCTCCAAATAGTCACTGCTCTTGCCGATCTGCGCTCGGAGGCTGGACAGTGTACATAGCACCATCCAAGTAACTGTAGTCAATCAATATGTGAGCTGATTTTGGATACCTTGATCACGAATACGGAGCACATATCACTTTTGTTTCATAGTTATGTCATGAAAATAGCTTCCTTTAACACTCTAGTTTACTACAAATTCTTTCTTGTTGTTCCATTGAGACGATGATAATAATCAATCCAGAGTGATATTGTCAAGAAGCATCAATTTGAACATCAAAGTAGACCTATACCTGATTCACTTATATGAAAAATCAATTTTAAGAACTCTTTTCATTATTTGTACTTGATTGTTTCTGTTCTATCATCATGTATGATATCTTTTCTTCTATAGCAATATTTTGTTCAGTCAGTTTTAATTTTAAACGAACTAAACAGAATTGTGTAATGGCTATAGTGATAGGAAACAGAATATTCAGGAGTATCATCTGTGAATATAGTCGAATGTAATTCTCTGAATAGTTTTCCAATGAGTTGTTTAGTGAAGAATTGAAATTTTATTCATAATGTAGTTTTTGTGAAGCTTAGCCATTACAATGTATATTGTACAATAACAATACATACCGTATCTCTTCCAAAACGTACTTCATCATCTCTATGTTTCAAGTTTCAAACCCAGAACAGTTACTTCAATTTGGGGAATACATAATGTGAATTTCTCAATTCACGTTTAATTGAATTATGTAAGTTTGAGATGTTAGAAGTTTTTTATCGATTTACTTTCAATCGAATAGCCCTTGAATCAGGAACCGCGGCACTGGGCTCAATCTAAATACTAGTGTGCACTTTGGAAAAAAATGCAACAAATAACAATATTCTCAGCTCAGATACAATCGGCTCGCTTATATAATCTCGTCCGAGTGCAAACTGTGCCAGATGGTCTCTATTCATATTCAGCGCGGATCCAATCAATCACTGGCACTGGCACTCTGGCAGTGTGTTGCAACAACCATTTGCGGAAAACTTTCGCCGTCCAGTGCAGGCAGTGCAGTTTTCCATCCATGTAATCAGGGTTGCAGCGGGGCAGACGAAACCAACTCGAATCTTGGTATCAGCTCGCGCATGCGCAGTCACAAGCGACCGCCGCAAGTGATGCTCCGGCAGGTTTCACCACAGTCCACCTCCACAAACACTAGCCACGATCATCGAAAGAATTCCCGTTTTCAACTAATTTACGACTCAGCAATACTCACCTCCGGCTACAAAAGGCAACGAGTCTCTCTATTTAAAACAAATGTTGTCAAAACAAATCATCTACTCACTCTCGCAGATAACTCTCTCTCCCAACATCGAAATCAATAAATAAGCGCAATCGATTTTCCAAAATAGTAAATACTCGGTACAACACCAAAACACGAGAGCGCTTATTCAATCTGATTGCATTCTGATTATTTTATCTGGGCAGAGAAGTTATTTGCCACTCGAGTTCCACATCCAAGTGCCAGGCGAATCGTGGATCATGATGTAATAGCTCCACTAGTTCTGCTATTTTATTTTTGTTACATTTTCTGATCACTGTGGATTCACCTTAACTCTTGTGATATGAACTACATTTTTGCATCGAATAATCTTGATTACACAAAGGAAAGGGTGGATATCGAAGGTTTTGAAATATTTTGATGCATAGGTTCAAATTGTGATAATACTGAATATCTTTGGATGCATTATAAGGATTTACTACACACACTAGTTACACACACATCGATTATTGGACGTACGATTTTTTGTCGTCCATGAATTCTATCAGATTAAAGAGAACGTGACAAACATCATCTGTTTATTCCTAATATCGGGGCACCGAGCTTCACTCGTTATTTATTTATTGACTTTTGATAAACCGAACACAATTCTTTAAAATGATTGGGGAAGTACTAACAGGCACAGCCCAAAACGGTTTTTTTCCCGAAATTTGATTTATACACTATAAATAGTCCAGAAAGTTGGTTATGTTCCATACACTTGAATTCAGGTTCAATTTTCTGTTCAAACATTTGGAAACAAAAAAATTATAATTTAGATTATATACAAATTGAATAACAAAATAACTCCACTAATCACTCGAAATTGTCAAATAATGATCAACTTTGAAAATTATGATATACTCTAGTTCAGGAGGATTATCATGTCATGTCAACAAATCAGATTATGTTGATCAAATCGATTAAAAATTGTCTAGCTAGATAAAATTTCTCGCTGATTGATTATGATTACACAGCTGGAAATAATTCTGTCTCTCTCCTACACAGACACACGCATCTTCTGTTATCGAGAGATGACGAAATTATCATCTGATTTCCAAGGATGAATTATTCTTTTAATTTCGTTCAGCGAGTTTTCCAAAGAATGAGACCTAGTGCAATCGAATCTTCATTTCATAAACCTACTATGTTCCAAATTTCGTGAAAATCGTTAGATCAGTTTTCGAGATCCGTAAAACATAAATAACCAGATATAAAAATAATCAGATATATACAGAAATTGCTCGCTTAATATAATATGATATAATTTATAAGGACGGCAAAAAACCGTACGTTCAAAAATCGATGTTTGTGTAACTGGCTTAACAAGCTAAGTTTACAGAACAGTTTCGGTTGTTATAACTCTGGCACTATATTTTAACTCGTCATCTACAACATTATTTATCCAGATCACTGTGACATTTGATTCTTTATTGCTCCACAAAACATTCAGAAGCATTATTTTGAGTTGAATTCATCTTCGTCACATATCCATCTGTTGTTAATTCTCATGAAAGTAGGATTTGAGTAGGAGACTGATTAACGAACAAGTGAAGCACCTCATGAAAGTATTATCAGTTCAAGAAAATAATTTCTCAAAAACTAATGAAGTATTCAACCGATATACATTTATTCACAATCTATCTTATTTAATGTAAGGCTATGGTTCTGCAGAATAGACAAGGAGAGCACCCTACGTGGTGATTAGACTCACTCACAGTTTGTGTTCGTTATTAGATAGATTTCTGAATGTGGAGGGAATAGCTGGCAGTTTAATAGCAATTACATAGTAAAAGGAGACGAGACGTAGCTGAGTTGAAAATTGAGTAGGAAATGAGTTGAATGGCTGTACGGATGGCGCTGTGGTGAACGTGTAAAGTAAATAGAGACTGTGATGGGATTTGAAATCGGTGCTTTTGAACTTGGCTGGATGGGTAGACTTTGGCTTGTGGGTGGGGGGGGGAGGCTGAAGGGAGGCGCCTTCAGCCTCTGTAGCCTGATATTGTCTTGGGAGGTGATTAGGCTAACCGCAGCCAGGTAAGGCTAGCCTTGATCAGGGTCCCGCACTCATCTATCCAAGCCGGCAATTGCCACCGCTCGGCATTACCCTTTCTTTCATTCATGCCGAAAAAAACAAACGTACACAATATTGCTGTTGAAAAGAGAGGAGCTGGAGTGCTGCACTTGGAACAACCTTGACAAGTGGCTCCCTTGACATGTTCAATCAGAGGTGCTAGTTTCATGGAAATTATGTTGTTCAGATTGACCCTATATTGATCACCAACGTTGATTTGTCACTGATCAAGTAGAGCTTTGGATTACAATAACTTCCCAAAAAAATCTTCAAGGGAATAACTTATGCTTCTTCATCACAGATAAGAGTTTGAGTTGGAATAGAAGGAAATACTTATTCCCAGGATATACATGAGATCACAACTGGATTATCAAGTTAATGGAATTTCAAATTCCATCCACACCTTGAAACATTGATAATAAATTCCTCAAATTCTCCAACACAGGAATGTAGATGATTATGCGATCAATCAATTTCTCAGTTAGATAAAGTTTGAATCCGACTCTACTCGTAGGATGTTATTCGTAACTACATAACAAGCGAACTATATGTGAATAATAATGAATATACTGATTAAACTCTCCAAAAATGGCTAATTTACTATCACCTCCGTAAAATTTCTACTCGAAACAACTCATTTATGAATTACTACTATAATATCTGCTACTATGGTAGTACTAGTAATATTCATCCTGAAAGAATTTCTCAATCTTGAAAGAGAATAATTTTGAGTGAATAATTCAGATGTTTTTCTAATAAAAGACAGGGAATTATGTTCCAAATTCAGAAGACTTGCTGCAAACGGAATATCACTCTTTATTCCATAATAATTATGATCATGCATGGTAAAATAGCTACTCATAATTATGTAAGTTCATTATTATTTTCAGTTAACTTCCTACTTGTGTTGTTCTAAGCTCAGTCATAAACCAATTCCTCACATGGCTAACCATGAAGAGTTGAAATACATGGTGGAGGGCGAAAAAGGAAAGTACCAATAAGTAAAGACAATCAGGTAGGAATTGTCCCGTCTTAACCTTTGTACCATGCTGCGATCGTGCTAGTTCAATGTGTAACGGCTACTGGTGAGCCTAAGTGCTTGCACATTGTAACTTAATTAAGCCGGAGAGTGAAAGTCCACTACATTTCACGGAACGTTATTATCTGGCGTGCAGAACACTTTTCGTTGTTTCTTGCAGTTGGAGAAGTCGCTTGTAGCAACGAGGTGCTACTTTTTCAGCTAGCTGTAGCCTAATCAGTGGAAGAGATAGGGAAACCTCCAACGACTAATCGCTTTGCTTGTTTTAGTTGAGATGACTTGGCATGAATATGTATTTTCGATTATTCAAGTTTTTTTATTCTCAACTTTATGGTTCTTGTTTAATTTCTTCTCATGCAAAATTAGTCAACTACAGATGGAGATTCTAGAACAACCGGGAAGCTCATAATCATTTAAGGTAGAATACGAGATCATATACAGAGAATAATTCACCATAGTAAAATTCAAGTTCAAGTGAATTCAAATGAACTATTGGATCAAACGTAGATAACAATATCATAAAATTATGACGACACATAAGTTCATGCTGTAATATTCATTTGAAACTAACATAAATGCGAGCTCTTGTGACTATACTTTTGAAGCAATACAAATTTATACATAAAAGAATCAATAAATTAGGCTCTATACCGAAAAATTATTGTTGTTGATGGCATAGTATGTGCCTACATAACATTGTGCGGCGAATCTCTCGGCATATGAAACGGGATTTTTCAATAATTTCTCAGCACGACCATGCCAAAAAACCAAAATAGTAGCTCGTGATTTGTTAAAGTCAGTTTTTTCTCGAGCGGGGCCGGCTGAAGGTTATAATTTACAGTTTAGTTCAAACTTGAGGAAAAGAAAGCAGATAATTTGGTAGGACTACCCGATCAGGTGTAAATGCTAAAGCGCTTGTCGGCGTGGCCAATAATTTAACGAAGAAAAATTTATGTTTTTCTGCACTGAAATATTTTCGAAGCGTAGATTGGGGCCCCTTATGACTTATAACTCACGTGAAATTCCTTGGTAGTCGTGGTTTTCTTCTCTAGATCAAAAATCGTTTGATCGGCGGCAATCCAGGCTTCGGTTTCAGCACGTGGGGAATTTTAATTTAAATATCTCCTTCACCGAATTAATTAAGGGATAATTTACTTTAAGCTTTTAAATTTATCGATTGATGAGAACAGAAATTTACGAATAACAAATAAATTGGCCTAAAATATCGGCTCACAAATAGAACATTTAAAATCGAACAAGAAATTTTCACAAATAGGTCTTTGGTAACTATAAAAAGAGATCTGCACGGTGAGGATTTCAAAAGGGAAGTGCTGCTCTTTTCTCTAAGCTTTTAGGCTAGACCTTGCTTCTCAGAATCTCAATGTAATAATTTGCATAAAAATTTGCCATTGGTAGAACGCTTGTGACGTAAACATGACGTCAGTGGCAAGCAGTAGAATACAATTCCTTTAATTACAATAATGATTTAATTTAGGTAATCCTTAAAACTGCTTAATCTTCTAGACATAGTTCCTCTCATACAATGTACACGTGCTAGTGTAACTGATAAGGCAGGGTTGGTGTCTGATAATAGATTAACATGTGTTGCTTTCAAACGATCACCGTCTTGGTGCTATTTCTATGCACTGTGATTGGCTTAGACCTGCCATAGAGATTTAATTACCATGTGGTTCAGTGAATTAAATTATTAATAAATTAATATTCTTGTACAATTTTTATTAGGTTGAGATTATTATAATTAATTTCTGCCATTTTGTCAATAATATAATTTCATGCTATGACCTATTAGTTACAATAAGACCTGACGTATAATATAATTTCTTAAATAATAAATAATTTCAACAATAATACATACATTTTATTTTTATTTTGAAATTCTTGATCCTTATTGATAGTTAAACAGAATATTACTCTTTATTCCATAATAATTATGATCATGCATGGTAAAATAGCTACTCATGATTATGTAAGTTCATTATTATTTTCAGTTAACTTCCTACTTGTGTTGTTCTAACCTCAGTCATAAACCAATTCCTCACATGGCTAACCATGAAGAGTTGAAATACATGGTGGAGGGCGAAAAAGGAAAGTACCAATAAGTAAAGACAATCAGGTAGGAATTGTCCCGTCTTAACCTTTGTACCATGCTGCGATCGTGCTAGTTCAATGTGTAACGGCTACTGGTGAGCCTAAGTGCTTGCACATTGTAACTTAATTAAGCCGGAGAGTGAAAGTCCACTACATTTCACGGAACGTTATTATCTGGCGTGCAGAACACTTTTCGTTGTTTCTTGCAGTTGGAGAAGTCGCTTGTAGCAACGAGGTGCTACTTTTTCAGCTAGCTGTAGCCTAATCAGTGGAAGAGATAGGGAAACCTCCAACGACTAATCGCTTTGCTTGTTTTAGTTGAGATGACTTGGCATGAATATGTATTTTTCATTATTCAAGTTTTTTTTATTCTCAACTTTATGGTTCTTGTTTAATTTCTTCTCATGCAAAATTAGTCAACTACCCCTACAGATGGAGATTCTAGAACAACCGGGAAGCTCATAATCATTTAAGGTAGAATACGAGATCATATACAGGGAATAATTCACCATAGTAAAAATTCAAGTTCAAGTAAAATCCAAATTAACTATTGGATCAAACGTAGATAACAATATCATAAAATTATGACGACACATAAGTTCATGCTTTATTATTCATTTGAAACTAGCATGAATGCGAGCTCTTGTGACTATACTTTTGAAGCAATACAAATTTATACATAAAATAATCAATAAATTAGGCTCTATACCGAAAAATTATTGTTGTTGATGGCATAGTATGTGCCTACATAACATTGTGCGGCGAATCTCTCAGCATATGAAACGGGATTTTTCAATAATTTCTCAGCACGACCATGCCAAAAAACCAAAATAGTAGCTCGTGATTTGTTAAAGTCAGTTTTTTCTCGAGCGGGGCCGGCTGAAGGTTATAATTTACAGTTTAGTTCAAACTTGAGGAAAAGAAAGCAGATAATTTGGTAGGACTACCCGATCAGGTGTATATGCTTCATCGTTCGTCACCATTTATTCTTCGATCCTTTTTTATTGCTTCTACCAATTCTTTATTATTGTTAGCAAGACGAAGAGAGTTGATAACAGTCGGTCACTTCAGATAGAAAAAACGTCGGCATCGGTCTATCAAGCTTCAAAACAGTGTCTAGTTGGAATATAACTAGTTTGAGTTGGTAGTTGGACTTGCCAAAGCGATAGCATGAGCGCCACTGCGATTAAACTTCCATCATCTCGTCGAAATCATCTTGTTGCTAGTGTAGCAAGCTCATTATTGTTCGCGCCTTATTTTGTAATGAGTTGAGCCGAGATTTTCGTCGACTATAGTGTTTCAGACGGAAGCGTGCCTGGTTAGTGATAAGCGATCGTAAATGAGCGCAACGCCCGCCCTGTACAGTAAACCCCACACCCACCCTTTCACTCACCTCTTCACACTCAACTATTCCAAGATTTCCGATAACAGTATAATTTCTCCCGTCGAGCCTGTTTACCTGTGGAGATCGGCTCTTTTTCGACACTGTTAATAGTCAAAATCGAACTGAATGTAATTCACTTCAACACCTTGGTTAGGTGTACTAATTGGGATCTAAACGTATGTCTTCTAAAATGGAAGAAGTGAGTGAGGAAAAAGTTGCAACGGCTTCAACTCGATTTATATGAATCATACTTTTGAGATTCCAATTTTATTTTTTCACCTTATGAACCCTGTAATATTATACAGCTAATTAAACTTAAGTATTGGTGTAGCTGAAGAAGGCGAAGCTTCTTTGATGGACTAGATAGAGTAAACGATCATGATAAATTTATATTATTTTAATTATGTTCTCTATCGAATAATCAACATACTTTCTTTGAAATGTGCAATTGAGATTGAAGAAATATTACTCACAATATTCATGAAGGAATAAGTCAGCAATCGTTCAGGACACAATAGTGCAATGTATAATATCCGATGATTTGGTTGAAAGTGTACATGTTACTATACATCGGATCATCGCAATAGTCTACTTTCATCGAGCAATAAATAATGCGGCGATCTTCCCAATCAATAAATTATTATAAGATTGAAAGCATGATACGATCCCAAGCTCCCCCAACATATCTCTTAGGTTTTGGAACTTGATTTTGGTAGATAATTTCATAGTTTTCTCAATCCCCTTATCCTGTACATACTAAATAAATACAATTGGATCTCAACTTTTGTACCGCTCTTTAGAAAAATCTATCATATGGTAAATGAGAGGAATACCACATAGTAAGAACGTATTAGAAAATATCTGTAAATTACGATTACTGTTCAGCATGATAAAATATTGAACCAACAACATCACTACTGACTTCGAAAGTAGGCTCTGTACGTGTGCATAGAGCAGTTGATAAGAAGCCATAAGTACGCAATTGCTCAGCTCCATTATTTCGATTAAGAACAAAGAAAGCCGTTGCGTTTTGTGATACATTGCGGATCCAATCTCGCGTCCTTCGCCTGATGCCAGAGAAGCTGCAACATCTTATCGCAGATCAGCGTCCAGGCCTGATTATTATGATGAGATAATCAGCGGTCTCATCTATATACAGTCACTCAACAACCATATAATTTATAACTATAGTTGGTGGCGCTGACCATATGCTGGTTAATAGCTATTTGACGCCCGCTGTTGTTTTAACAAGATTCGCAACCAGTGTTGTGAGGTTCGCGCTTGTTACTGGAAATTTCGATTCCGGTGTGAGGCTATGTATGCTACCGACTGCTTGAATTAGAGCATTCGCTTCAAACATAAATTGAGTCAATCTAACGAAGAGGAGCTGAAAAACGGGGCATCGATCTTGTTATATTGTTGGAGGGCTTGGCTCGTCCTCGTTTATTCTATCTCCAAATACAACTATGATTCCAATCATAATCTAACCTTTGAAATTTCTTCCTAACTCAATATATTTCTCATATAAAGAGCTTTGTTGAAGCTCCACAGAAGTAGACCAATTTCCTTTTTAGAAAAATAACATTATGCCTTGCATATAATTATTTCATTTTTTATTTGATTCTAATCGATGTTCATTTCAACGGATCAAAAGTATTTCTATTTTATCACGTCTCCTAAGAAATACACAGACTTTTCATAGAAATGGTGGCTCACAAATGAATAATAATTCAGAGTTGTTTTTTGTTTAAGATAATGTCAGACATTGATCGGAAAATTTTGAAGTTTTTGGCTATTTAGAAACAAATAAGGCCCAAGTTGAAAATTTGTATAACTGTGGGATGGAGAAAAAGGGTGTGAGCATGTGACTGCATTGGAAAATGTTTAGAATCCTGATCTATTCCAAGTAAATTCCCACAGATGTTGTAGCAAGGAACATTATTTGATTTCTCATTTCTCTGATTGGAAATAATAATCAGATCCATGTTTATGGATTTGCTGTATCATCATGACCAGTATCCCATCCCATTTTCATTAGGCTGAACAACGAGAGTTGTTAGATGTAATTCTCATTTCAATTTCAAATCGGCGTGGAGGTAAGAACAAGATGCTCAGAGCTATTACCAGCCAATACAAGGGCAGCTAATGAATATGCAATGCGAGTTGCAAGGCTGAGCGCTGAGCCTGGCAATGCACTAGTAATCTGCAAAAACATCTATCAATATTTGTTTTGCAAGCTTATCATGATGTGTTATAGATGAGCACTGAGATATAGAGAGGTGTATAACATTAGTATGCCATGAATTATAGATGGAAGACAAATGAGATATGATATGATTAATGTGAGGAAGCAGCTCTTATTAATATTTGAATATGTATGCCTGCATATACAAATGAACAATCACTTAAATTATGATACGCCCATGATGTCTCTCTCAATTGAAACTTAGAGCTGAGCCAACATTTATGCACTCTATACAGCGGATATTCTTAAACAGTGCAGATACTATTATCTTAATAAATGAACTATTACTTTAATAAAATGTACATGAATACACCTGGATAAAATATAATAAGCATTCAGTAGTTCAGATACTTTCTCATTTTTTAAGTTCTCATAATACACTAAATTATTTGTTGTTCTCCCATCCTTGACCTTACTCACATACTAAATATTTGGCGAAAACGAAGAAGATGAGAAAAAACGTGTTAATAGGTAATAATTGACGATTGAGACACTTTGTAGATTCTACTCATGATGTATCAACTCTTCAATTTGACTTGAAAAGCCTTCTCTTCTACTCTATACTCTCAGAGGGTGTTCAGCATATACAATTATCAATCACTCGACACAAAAGGAAGAAACCAGAATTTTTCTAACCAAAATTGAATAAAACCTGCACATTTGACAGCTCTGGGATTAAAAAACAGAATTAGTAAGTTAAGAGAGTGACAGATGAACAAGAAAACTGAAGTAGTTGGTTAAAAAAAAATTCAAAAATCAGTATAGTTTGACCTAATCTTTGATAATACATATTTTCATAATCCATCATTATTCACTTATGACGGCCATTCTTCTCATGCAACTATTACTTGATGTCCAATTCTCAATAGAAAAGTTTTAGAGTATACATCAATCTATAGCTTTCTTTTTCCAGTTCAACGTTTTTAGATCTAAAGTGAATTCAACGTGTGATCTGAAGTAAAGTAATAAGTAATAGTATGTCATTAGTGACTTATTCAAAGTATATAAAGTAAGTTCAAAGATTTGTTTTTCATCTGAAGTGAATTGGTGTTATTTTGACAGGTGGCGTGAGTGGCTATGATCAGCATGGAGTTGACGCCGATGCATCAGCACGGCACTCTGGCAATGCCCCCCCACCACATCCAACAAATACAAATTCCACAGCATCAGCAGGCGCTCATGCATCACGCTCTGCTACAGGACGAACCCAAGAAGAAGCGTGAGTACATCATCTTACATATCAGAACTTCATCTAAATCTTGGATCAAAGAATCATACATCAGAGATTTTCAAAATTGTTACTCCTAGATCACAGACAGATAATACGGTATATTAGATATTTTGAAGATTGCGAATCCTAGATCATGGATGGTATTTTGTAATTTTTAGATTGTAATTCCCAGATCATAAATGAATAATAGATTTGTAGATCCAGGAATCAAAGATATAGGATAATTAATTGTAAAGGTTGGATACATCCAGTATGGTATTTCTGCTCTTCCAAAGAATGGTTTCAATCTTGTGATTATTGTTAAATGGACAGCATGAACCAGAAGACGAATTCAACGTTATCGATAAATGACACCAATGGCAAATATCTCCGTGAAATTCGCTTATTCTTATTCATTTATAATTGTACCACTATTCTGTGACATACTATAATTGGAAATGATAACAATTTATTTATTGTATCAATTATATTAAGGCTGTCCGGTACACTTTCTTTTTTATTTAAATTGGATAATCTTTTTCAATATAATTGTTAACATCATAAGAGTGAGAAAAAGTGGTAACTGACATTTTTAAGTGGTCTAATAAGCGAGTTATGGGTTGCTGGAAGTGCTAACTACGTTTTCTTTGCAGATCATAAACGGTTTCCAATTTTCCATTGGAGTTTTTTAATACATTCAGTACATTGGCTTTGTTCCAATATGCGTTTTTTCGCGATTAATGCCAAAATAAACAAGTTATCAAATTAACAAAAAATGTCACTTTTTTATTTATGAACGATACGGGGAATAAAATGTTTTAGTTTGGAAAAATACATTTTTGGAATTTTTAAGAGAAGTTCTGTTAATGTAGTCGAAACCGTTTATGATCTGGAAAGAAAACGGAATCTGGAAAGTTAGCACTTCAACAACTCGCTTATTAGACCACTTAAAAATTTCAGTTGCCACTTTTTCTCACTCTTATAATAATCTTAACAATTATATTGAAAAAGGTTATCCAATTTAAATAAAAAAAAGGTGTACCGAACGGCCTTAAATCGTCTTCACTCTCTTCACACAATCTGAATTTAGTAGGATTGAATTGGGCAGAAATGTTCGAATGAATTTATGAAGCAATCGAAAAAATGTGGTTACACTTTGCTGAAGTGATAGTTTTATCAACTCTTTCAAATAGCTTTTAACTGTTGTTAGCTTTGCACCTATCCTAGTGTAATTTTAACTCTGCAGTTTTCTAATAACTTAGTTTTCATTAACTAACGTTTCTCACAGTTTAAAATTTTGATTTTTTACTGTACGATTCCGTCTTCTGTCAGCTTCAACCTACGTTAGATTCAAATATCTGTTACTTTTAACTTCTGTTGAATTTTCATAGTGTTGGCTCTTCAATCTACTGTTTAAGTAGATTAACGGAAAAACGGGAAATGCAAGGAAAATTCTACTTAGCTGCAATCAAGGTTAATTGATTTACCAAAAAACAAATCGTCAAGCATTCTTGTAATTAGGTACAAGTAGCTGATCAGAATTGGGAAAACAAGCTGCCTACTGATCAACGGAAATCAATTATTTCATGAAAAAGCAGCTAATTAAGATCTAGTTCCAAGGATATACCGTGCTTATTGTTATTATCAAGTCCTGCAAAGTGTACACAAATAGTTGTTTCTGTGGTTATACATTAAATCACAAGCACATCGTAACATCTTTGAAGTTGTAGAACTTCAAGGTGTTGAAAAGAACAACATTTCAGTGTTGAAATACGATACTTTCTCATTGAACTGAGCTAGTTCGATACCAAAGGAAGGAGATTTCACTTCAAAATATTATGAAAATATTTTTGAATTTCAGACATTATCATCCAGGAGAATAATCTATATTGATAGTGTTATTGGATGTATCTAGTTACCTCACATTGAAACTAACTGTCAAACATTTGCTGGATGAAAAAATTATGCTCAATACATTTTTAGGACATGTAATTTGCAATTTTTCAATTTTCATAATTCTGAATGCAATAAAAACTAGGATGTAGTGTAATAAAGAAGAATGTAGTGGACGTCAGGTCATTTATTGTCTATTTAGGCCGATGTACTTTGGCCAATATTCGACGTTTTCTTTACGTTCGTGCTTGTCGATTCTGTCCTCACCTGGTTTTCTTCAATAAACACAAGAGACAGCACAAGTAATGAGTTTCTTTGCAACGATCATAATTCAAGGCAAGCGAAGTAAATTGCTGTCGATTTTGCCGGCTGTAATTTTGATCGATATTCCTCAAAAGGTGGAAGAAAGAAAGAAGTGATGATCGTAAAATAGAGAATGGACGAGAAGTGATCAACTGCCGTATGCCACTAGTGCCAATCTATGAGGAGGAAGAGGAGAAGGATGAGGTGGAGGAGAACGATGAGGAGGAGGAAGAGAACAGGAGATTGTGTGGTGAGACGACACACAGTAGCAGTAGCAGGTAAAGCTAGATTGCGGAACAAATTGTAACAAACGACAGTGCTGCTCTGCGGTGGCAGTTTAAACCAGAAAAAAGGAAGCCGCTGACAATCTCAAATATCTGTTACTCCAAAATCTTGGCCTTTGGCATTGAATATCAATGAAAAAAAAACCTTTCCGTTACCAGAAACGAATTTATAATGTATCATTTTTTGAAGTGGATAATTATTACATTCAAAAGGTATTTTTTTGTCAAAAAGTATTTAAACTTGTCACTTGATTCTACCTGCGTTGGAAGGCCCATATCAAGAAGAAGAGATAAGAGCTTGGATTCTAATATTTGATCGATAGAAGGAAGCTTGATTGGCTGATTGAAAGAAACTCCACCTTTTCAACCCGAAACAACAGCTGATATTGAAGTCAGTATGCATGAATTTGTGATTTTACATTCTGTTGTATCCTAAGGTTTTTAATAATAAATTAACTCATGGATTCATAATAATTAAAACACTTTATTAATTACTCTTCATAACTTCGTATTGTACATATGAATGAATATCGGGTATGTACCAAAGACAGCAGATTAATGTTATACAACCGCAATTCCAGAACAAGGTGCTGAGGAACATTGTGGATGCTCCTTAGTTGACCGAGCGAAGTGAGGTGAAAGATTCAAGTCGACGGTTTGGCATTTCTCTCAATGTCTAAATGTTTATTATGTTACGCATTTACGGCGAAACGCGGTAATAGATTTTCGCATGAAATTTGACAGGTATGCTCCTTTTTAAATTGCGCGTCGACGTATATACAAGGTTTTTGGAAATTTTGCATCTCAAGGATAATATAAAAGGAAAAAGGAGCCTCCTTCATACGCCAATATTAGAGTAAAAATCAGACTATAGAATTATTCATCATAAATCAGCTGACAAGTGATTACACAGATGTGTGGAGAAGCCAGTCTATTACTGTATTTGTATAAGGTCTATAGTTTCAATCAAAGACCTTAAAGAGGTATGCATCTTTATGCTGGGTTTACACCAAAGTTATTAACATAATGTTAATCCTTATAGATTCTATTAGATAGAATGGAAGTTGACAAACACACATCTTCATCATGTGTATGATAAGTTATGTTCAATCTTATATAATCCATAAGGATTGAGTTAACATTTTGTTAATAACTTTGGTCTAATCGCAGCTTCAAGGTCTTTGGTTTCAATATTTTGTTTTGCAGTCATGTTATTATTATGCGTGCCCATTAGTATCAATATTCTCACATTGGAAAAAAACTAATTTAATAGGTGATTAAAAATAAACAAATGAACTAAATAATGCTGGAGAAATTATAATATTTCTGATTGTAAAAAATTAATTTTCATCAGATAGAAAGATTATCACGGAACTGGATGAATTATATCATATGGAATACAAATTCAAACGTGAACTGAGTTTGTTAACATTCAAAACATGTGACATAAGGTACTTGTGGATGAGAATATACTGCGTGAGGTCTACTGTTCACAGAACTACTAAACTACTAGTATGTAAGAAACAACGATCATCGCAAAGAGACCTGCAAGATCACTGTGTATCCACCGAAATTCAGGCAAGAAGAGAAGATTTCGCATACTCAGAAACAGAACAAACATTTTATGATACCAAAGTCATCAGAGAAGTCGTCTGCTGTATACTTCAATACCACAATATTTTCCACCAACATTTCGATGGAATATGAAAAAATCTGGTGTGGTGCACTCACACAACTTTCCTTGCCGTTATGAAAATTGATCAACTGACGCTAGTGTTCCCGCGCATCTCAAGTCTACTTTTCTAAGATCTGAGCCAGCTGGTGAGAGGACCATAGCGCTGCAGACACACGAAGTCTGCTATCTCTTCATAGTCAATGATTTAATAGAATCAACAGTTGCCAAAAGTTTGCAATAATTGAATAATCTTATTTTCTCGAATTTCGAGCTTATTTTCAATTTTAGGTGAAAATGCTACTGAACATTAATTGTAGAGATTTTTATGCTCAATCTTTTCCAATTGAATTTTTTTGTTTAAATTGTATCTGAAGCCTGATTATTGAGAATCTAAAATCAAACTTTGCATAGATGGTGCAGTGCTCCTGAAATTTTTACAGATATGAGACTTGTGGCAGTTGATAGAACTTATCAATGACTTTTCTAGGTATGAATTTGATCAAAATCGTTGGATCCGTTTTCGAGAAAATCGCGAAAAACCCTGTTTTTGACAACATTTTCGCCATTTTATCCGCCATCTTGAATTGCATTTGATCGAAAATGTTCGTGTCGGATCCTTATAGTGTAAGGACCTTAAGTACTAAATTCCAAGTCATTCCGTTAATTGGGAGATGAGATATCGTGTACACGGACGCTCATACATACACACACAAACACACACACACACACACACACACACACACACACACACACACACACACACACACACACACACACACACACACACACACACACACACACACACACACATACAGAACAATACCCAAAAACCACTTTTTTGGACTCAATGGACCTTGAAACGTTTAGAAATTTAGAAATTGGGGTACCTTAATTTTTTTCGGAAAGCAATACTTTCCTTACCTATGGTAATAGGGCAAGGAAAGTAAAAAATGGTCCACTACTCAACTTACTTATCAGCTCGTTTTCTGAAATTTGTGTATGCTCATAATACTGTATTGATATTGCTTAGCAGCTTGTTTATAGTGTATGTTACAGTGAAAATTCCAAGTTACTTGACGGAATAGATCTAGGGAAAAAGTTTTTGAAACCATAGTGAACAGAGAAAACATATTTGATGTATTTTGCAAGTCACCTCACCTAATTCGTAATATGACATGATTGTACAACATGCAACATGGGATTGCTATGCTGATCAGCTCTATGGGAGGATTGCATCTGGAGTCTTTGCACTCCGACAAATAAGAAGATTGAATGATACCAAACTCACAATGGAAGTCTACCACTCACTCATGTTGTCACACATCCGCTATGCCATTATTGTGTGGGGTGGGTCGTGCCAGAATTTGGAGAGGGTGTTCAAGCTCCAAAAAAAAGCTGTTAGAGCGATCAAAGGTATTATGCCTTTAGAGTCCTGTAGGAACCACTTTAAAGAATTAGGCATACTAACCGTTCCCTCTATTTATATCTATGAGATGATTATACATGTTAGAAGAAAGACAATGACTAGAAATGCTGATTCGCATGGATACAATACTAGAAATAGAGGAGACTATGCTTCACTGTATCACAGAACAGCTCTTTTTGAGAAAAAACCTACATATATGGGTCTTAAATTTATTAGAAAGCTTCCTACTCACTTGAAAAATTGTGAAGATGTCGATGTTTTTGAGAAGGAATTGAAAAGTTTTTTGATGCTTGGAGTATTCTATACCACAGAAGAGTTTGTGTGTAGAGAGGGTTCCTTTGTGTGATTTTTTTCTTTTTTGTAATACTGTATATTATAAATTTTTGACAATTCCTATACTCTGATTAGAGTCTCTGGGAAGCTTTAAAAACAAACAAACATCACTTGCCAGCAATGTAATGCGGTTTATATGGGTGAACATAATGTAGTAAACATGTTAAAACCAGAAAATATGAAGGTCAACATCCATCTTAAAAATTGAAACTACATCAAAAATTACTTTCTTCAAAAAAATTTCAAGATCCCTTAAATGTGTGTCAATTACTAGCCATTAGTGAAATACTAGCTATTCTCTTAAAATCAGTAAGTACACCGTTCATTTCAAAGTGACCCGTTCTTGTGGTATAGCGTGCTGCAGTTGACTAATGGACAATTTCACAGCCTTCGGATTGTTTGATTGCCAGACTGTTGACCTTTTCCTCAACTGTAAACTGCAACTTTCTGTCAAGAGTCTCTAATATAACTTGGTCACATGTATGGTAGCATAAAAATTTACAAAGATTGCAAGAATGAAACCAAATAATAAAAAAATTGAATTGATCTATTGAATCTAAAAATTGAAAGTGAATGATTTTTTGATAAAAAGATAGTTGAGCTAGATTCACTCAGCTTTCTAAAACGTTCATTCATTTCAGGAAGCTTTCATTCAAAAATAATCTTATAATAATCATCTGTAACACATTAGTTTATAAGCACATTCAGTGTAACACATTCATATTACATATTTATAGCTTTACTATATTCAAACCACAATAATTGAATCAGAGAGCAGCACTAGCAGCTATAAATAGGCTATGGAATTTATCATGTGGATAAGAGATTTTTACAGCTCTCAGCATTTTATAAATTAGATAGGGAATGCACAATAACATTAATAGTGTTAATTTCCTTGACACATAACAGCTGTAAAAAATGAGGAACCGGTTCCTGAGTCTGCTACTAGAGTAGGTATCAATGATAATTAATCAACAATTGAGAATATCCTTAATGTTACAGATTTCTCACTTCCTATTCTTATAATTTTGAATTTGTCCTTCCTGCCAGTAGAATAGGATGTTTTCGGCGAGATAATTGATTTCTTTTCGGATCACATTCAAAATCGGAGCTGGATTGGGAAGTTGTAAATCCACTCACATCCGCAAATAATATACCTGTTGAAAATAAATTTTTGGCTCAACCAAGGCTTGCATTTCCATTTTCAAGATATTACAATAAATTCCGCAATAGAATGGAATTGTGAAAAATTCTGCTTGTAATTTATTCTGGAAATGTACAGTATGAAATTGCTGAAATGCGTGGATCTTCAAACTACCGTAATGTGAATATGAATAGTATCATTTTAAGCCTTTCAAGTAAATTTGTATACCATCATTACTTTTTACTTTCATTGTTGATAGAAGAGGTCTAATGGAAGATTTTTTTTTCTTACAGAGGATGGAGGACATGGAATCAGTCAAGAAGGTAGGAATCTTATTTTGTTTTTGAACCATTATATAAAATACTCTGATATGATTTCAATTGATTTATCACTAGAAAATGGATTTGATGTATTCATCTTCTCACTATACATCATATGATGAGCTTGCACAGCTTATCTATAAAGCATATCACATCGTTCAACAATGAGACAGCATGCTGGTCCATTTCATTGCAAATAATGATCGAGATGCCGTTTGAAATACAGTTATATAAATCACAATATACTTTATATGTTGGCTTTATAATACCAGTAGAAGAGTATTCAATGAATCAACAGAACTACCATGATGAATTATTGTTGATAAATAATATTACTGTGAATACATTTCCTATTTTGAATAATACTTTCAACTCAGATTTTCATCCTCAAAATAATATTACTAGTAAAAACAAAAGCATACAGAAAGGGAATGCGTTTGTGTACTTTGGTTGATTCTCTTTCTGCCAGTTGTAATTGCTATGTACCATTTACAGTTACTGTAGTAAAAATGTTGACCATTGATAATTTATTAGCAATATCTCCTGTAACTGGAAGCTGAGAGTTACTTTCCATTAACTGCGATACAATAGTTTTGTAATAAAAGTTATAATTCAGTTGCAATGTGTCCGAGGATTTCAATTAGCAGCCAGGTGAATGGTGATTGCATTGGGAAATCACGAGCTACACGATTTGTTTTAGTTGATTTGTTTTCCAATTCACTCGTACTGTATCAACGTTCTAAATAATATTATTTACGGGCAAAAATAAGGATATTTGCTAATACGGAACAAGTTGGAACCTTCGGCTTGAAAAGTTCTTTCGGAAATCGGAAACTGTTCACGTTTCAGTAATAGTTTTGAGGCAATCAGTGATTTTATATCGTTGAGTTTAATTACAGTGAAAGGCGGGGTATGATCCGTTATGTTGTACTACTCGGTTAAAGCCGTCGGAATCAGCCGCGGTGTAAATCAGACTCGTAAACGATAGGGCTATAAAATGTCAATCACCACGGTGAATGTGTGTCAACTGAGTAAAAGAATTAGTTTTGGCGATTTGGAGAAGCCTTCTTCGTTTACCATTCAAATTCATCATTGGTCACGGAGAATGCCACGTTATATCATGTCTAATTATTTCCTACTGCTTTAAATTCACAGTAGCCAGTGACTTCACGTACCGGTACAGCACTGTATTGGGAAGATCAATTAACTGTGAAATATCTTGTTGGTACACTCGAATTGTTAATTGATCCATGTAAATAATAACTTCCAACTTAGTCATCATATTACAGTATTGTCTTTGCAAAACAATAAATATAATGTGCGTTATATTTGGAAACATGTAGGTTATCAAGCGCAGTTTCTTGAATAATTGGTTAGAGAGATTCTGATTGTGTTTTGAGAAATTGATTGTACATAGGAAACTCAATTCTTGTACAAAATAATGGCAAGCTAAGATAACTTTTTATTGCAGCTCACTAAAGTAAACATTAATTCACAATGATACCATTAGAATTAATGTTTAGTCCATTCTCGGTTAAAGTATGGAGAAAAAAACTACAGTTGAAGAACTAGCATTGAGTCAGGAAACTCGAGTTTTACAAAGAGAGCAATAATAATCAAGAAGTAATAAATGGAATGAAATAAAACCCCTCTCTTTATCAGGTGATGTGAGGGCTTTTCAGACCTCTTCACCACTCAAACTCGATTATTTCAGCTCGGATATAATAAATTTATATGTGATTCAGCTCGGCAGGACAAAAAATCTGGTAAACATCTCTATACTTTCTGAACTTCAACTTGTCATTTGCCATTTTGATCAATTATTATTTGACTTATAACTTTATTATTTTTACTTTTGATCTGAGCGTTTAGCTTATTATAAATACCTTCAATACAATATTTACTCATCGCTAACATTTTTTTATATCAACCACAGCTCGAGTATGGTTTCCCGCTTGGTATCTTTCTAGGGGTTATTGCTAGGAAAGAATGTCTCGGAGAAAGATTGCTTGGAATAAATGGGTCACGACAGTGTTCCAAACAATTTCTCTCGTGGAACAGATTCACATCTTCATTAGTTAATGAAAAGTATGTTGGCCGAGCTCGGTCGAGCGAGAGTGACACTCGATGATTTCAACCAATCCTCGCTGAACTTGGTTGGTTAGGTATTAGGAGGAGGAGGAGGAGTAGGAGTTTTGAAAACAGCGCGCTAATAGATCTCGGCTCAATCTACTAAATACAATATTAATGTTCTTCCTGTTGGCGCATGAGAAATAAATTAGAGCTGTGAGACAGAGCACTTTCGAAGGGAGCGAGGCAATAGCAATATAAATAGGAGACCTTTCAGGCAATATTTTTCAACTGCATATAAATCAGTCGTACTTAGTATATATAATATATTATCGGTAGAATCGTGTGCTTTGCTTCATATTTCTCGTGGCTCGTGTGAACCCACAGTTTTGATCCTCGGCTAGTGATATTGTATATCATTGTGGCTACACCGCTCAAAAATCGTGATTCCCCGCCCCATCCTCGGTTTCCCCGGAGGATCGGGGTCAGACGACGTTTGAGGAGGAGGAGAAGAAGAGGAGGAGGGGCCTCTCACCCTCCTCACTTGCACTTGCCGACTAGATGTCGATTAATAATAACGCCCGTATAGCTGCCGACGTCCAATAGCATAGGAGGTCAGTGTAGTACAAATATCTCGCATCTCCTCTTCTTTCCGCGCCACCTCTGACGCTCCGTCTCCTCCGACGGAGGATGACTTACTGCCGTTTTGCTTGTACTTACACTTCTAATAGACTGGCCAGCCCTGGCCTGCCTGGCCGTTGTGGCGGCATATTATACACTCATGCTTGCAGCTTGCAGCTATCGACAATCGATCGCTGAATTGGCCCCACGACCCACGACCAGTACCACATTCACGCTTTATATTGCCTATGTGTGGCCCACCAGCATCTCAAATCTTCATTCCTATCTTATTTGGTCGTTTATCCTGCAAATTTGACGAATTCCAATATCTTAGAACTGCTGTATACTGCCTATTTGAAGGAGTACGAAAGATCTTCATTCTCATTAATTACTGAACCTTTTCACAGCGTCTATTACTCGCATTCGAAGCAACCGTATTCTCCATTCAACTGGCAGCGATATTATTTTTCAGTTCCCTACTATTTCGTTATATATTGCTTATGTGAAGAGTAGGTGTGCTCCAATGGAGCTGATGGATAGTTGTTGAATTTCAATTTATTAAATCAAATTCATTTCAAAAACAATACAATGATTATCAATGTAATTTTCGTATCTCAAGAAACACCCTTACGTTAGAAAAATTCATTACTATACTAATAGATATTTTATTCCGATTTTTGTCCTTCACAGTGCAAATTTGATGATCTTCAATGGTTTGGCTTCATTTATTACCCATAATGACCAGCCATTGGCAGATTAATCAGAAATGGACAAAACTTGGCACTCGATAATTTCACCATGGAAGTGTAAAACATTGGAGGATTTTCAGTCGATCCATTGAATCGATATAGTTATATTATTGTGAGTCTCTTTGGCTTCGAAAAAGACAGTTAGTTGGAATGACCGGTTGAAAAATATGATTGAAAGTTGTATTGGAGAAATTATTTTTTCATTCTACATTCATTTCATCAAGTTATTTTCGGAAAAAATAAAAAAGTGTAATGATTTTTCCCAGTTCTCATAGTCCAATGCTTGGACGAATAGCGTTGTCAGTTAGAAGTGAGTAGATTCAGAGCAATCGAAATTGTCATAGATTATGCAACTGGACTTCAGAGTTCAACTAAGAAGAATGATATCTGAAAATTCTCAGATCCAGATCTCTTGAGGAAAAGATTGTGATTTGCAAATCAGTTAGTAATAGATTAACATGATTCAGTAATATTATCAATTGATTATAGGAATTACTTTTATAGAGCATACAATTCAGGGCGTGTTAATTGAATTAACAGTGAGGATAGAGTCCACCAGCAAACTGAACGAGATACACAGACACGCCATCTGTTATCTTCGGTCGGAGATCTTTAGAGATAAGGAAATAGTTTTATTCTAACTGAAATTCACAGTTAATAGAGATCTTCCACAATAGATTATGGTGTTTCGAATTGTTTATGAAGTCATCTCCAATATAGATTCGAGTAATAGGCTGGATAGAATTTATAGAGAGTGTCAGAAATATGTCTAGAAGCAAAAACTTGAAGTAGCACATTCAATGGAGCATTTATTGACTAGACCTCTTTCCAAGTTCAAACTGTATAATCAATTCAATTTCTATTCCTGCATATTTGACAAATTCATATTTTGGGAATAATGCATTTCTATCATTGCGTGAGTGCTCGCTGAAAGTATTTTCTTTCAATTTAATTGGTAATATTGATTTTCTCCAGTCATTTTTCTTCTATATATTTTTAGAGTTTGTTTCTTACTTATTATAATCAATGAAATAAAGTGATAGGCTAGAATCTTCCATACTGTTCCATGTACCTGAAATTTATTACTTTTTTGAACGGAAAAGTTGATCATTATATTCAAACCAATGATAACAGAGATGTTTTAAAAAATGGTGTTCCGTTTGCTCTTTAACGTATGGATTGCTAATGTGAGATATTCTCTAACGGCCAGAGGGAAGAAATTCTTTCGTGCAGGCTGATCGAATCTTGACTGTGAAGTTGCCGCGTCTTAAAACAAACAAAACAAATACGAGCAGAAGGCGTAGAATATGCATCACCACTAAACACTATGGAGCGCGAGTGTATGTACATATGCATGCGGGCGAGCCACTGAAAATCTACACCATCTTAAACGAGCTTGGCGCTCTCACCAAAACTGCAATTTTGGCCAAATATCATTATTAGATCTTAAATTGGTTGAATGATCTATGGGGTATAGAGATTCAAGTACCAGTTTGATCGTAAGCAGAAGTCTCTTTCTATACGTTTACGGGGGTCTAGGTGTAAGAGTCATTTTTTCCTAGGTTATTTGAAATTAATGAAGTACTGATGGAGTACAGATGAGAAAAGAGCAAACAAATGACCTGCTAACACAGATAAGATACAGACAAGAAAATATAAATGATATTTGAACAACGCAATATTAATTAGATGAAATACAAGAAAGTTAAATACAGAAATTAGTGAATTAGAAATTAGAAAGGAAGCTGCCCTTCCTTGTATCCTTTCATAAATTCATCTATGAAATTTAGTAATATTTTCTCCCATTTCTTTTTTGATGAATTTGAAACTGGAATCAGAAATAATGATCTGGCAACATTTTATTATTAGCCAAATTCATAATATTGAGGTGAACATTAAATTGCATTCCAAGAATAATAATTGGGAGAGTATATGTGGAGTAGAGACTATAAGCAATTTAAAGTTGGTTATCTAGGAGGAATTGGACATGGTAGTGCAATAAATTCTATCAGGATTTTAGGAGCCTTTGCAAGGTAGGGAAGCTAATATTGCAATAGGAAAAGCAGGTGTAATTCAATCAGCACTTAGTAACGGCTTCGAAGCTCGTCTGATATCATCAAGAATGAATGAATGAATTGAGAAGCTAAAAAATCCCAACAAACCTCACTACACCTGTTGCAACGGATTCCACATCTGTTGCTTACTAAATGTAAATTCGCCGGAGGCATTTTCGGATAGACTTCCGTGGCTGCGGAAGAACCCAACGATTAAATTAAAATGGACCCAACCTGTTTGGAAGAGTGAGAATCGTCGTTTTACTCCTTTTTTCAACCTGTTGTCGAGTGGCCCACTCTCCTAATAGCTTTATCACTCGACATGATGGACTAATTGATTAACATTCACTGAAGAAACACCCATCACATTGACCAAGCAATATTGGCACCTTCCCACTTCTCACTGCCTTGATTATACTTATATATAGGCTATATGATCAATTTAAGACCTAAATGTTTACATTTTACCATCTGTTCAAATTCTTGCACGAGTTTTACTATTGCAATTCAAAGCTAAAGAGTCTTCCATATTCTATATCAAATGCATACAAGTTCATCTTCTACTCATACTTTGGCTCAGGAAAGAATAATAAAATCTGACCTTGAAGTGCAAATGTTCTAATGTAACACAGCGTACTCAGGTGAACCAATTCTGACTTCAATTGCAGATTTTTGATACAACATTCACATTAAAGAAGTTGGCGAGGCTTTATGAAATTAAATAAGAAAAAATCTCACTCCAAAATAAATTTGTATATGAAACACAGATTTGTACTGTCGGGTTCTGAAGGAGCCCGATGATATTATAAGAGCTTTTCAGGAATAAAAATTTTGATTTTGTTCAACTTTTGAATAGAATAAATTTAAAATCAAAACTCATTATAGCGTTGGGGATGGATAATTACATTTGAAATAGAATATACTGAAGAGATAAGATTATTCAATAAACCATCCAAGTGGATGGTTATCGGAACCTAGATCCAATAACCAGATTAACGAATATTATTCGTAAGAAATTTTGTATGAGAATCAAACTGATAATTATTTTTAATCTGGTTCAATTTCTAATCTCTTTATTCAAACTTCTTTATCATAATTTTTTCATCGGTAAGATGAATTCAAGAATGTTGAGAAAATGTTGTATCCATGATATCATAGAGAAAGTAGACTGTTTGATACTTCTATCAGTTGTCTCTTATGATATTCAATTATTATCTTGTACCATCTCTAGATCCATCCATATTTGCATGGTATATAATCATGTCGGAGTAACTTTCAATCTCCAAGTGAAATTCAGTTTCATTCTCATGAGAATTTACCTTTAACTCAACTCGCGCTATTGTGTTGACATAAGATGTCAAGTGACAGTCAAGTAGTATGCATCTTGTTTTGAGTTGCATTAGCGGCGATATAAGAGTGATAAGTATGGGGTGGTTGCATTTGAAATCGGTGACGGGGTCTCTGCCCTGCAATCCACCCCACCATCCACCTGTAACGGCGTTCCGAGCCAACGAACATCCCATCTGTTGCCCAGTTTTCAGTCAGAGTAGCTCTTCCTCGAGCCTCCCCTACTCCACTCATCACTATCATCATCATAATCGTCATCATCCAGCACAAGAGTCCGTTACAACACTGGGATGTTGTAATTACAAGGGCAAGTCGGTTTTTCAATATACTTGGCGGTTGTACTCTTCAAGGCTTTCATTGTTTTTCGTTGACTTCCGGCGACTTTCTGAAGCCAAGGACTCACTAACGTCTCATCTCTAATATTGATATAACTAACTTGTTATCATGAGATCTGCTAGCCAGTATATCGCAATCAAAGTCATGTAAAAATGTTAAGAGTGTTTGGAACACTGACTTGTAGGATCTGAGGTTGGAAATGGAAAACTTTGGTGTACTCACATTGATAATATCAGACTACTGCCTGATTCAATTAATTCGATTAAAAGTTTGAAATAGTAAAATTTATACGCCATTTTCTTTTATTCATGCTGTTCAAGCATTATTAAAAATTTCCAATAGTTTTCCTGATTCCTAAAAAAAAATTCAAACTCAAAACCACATTGATTACTCAAGTCAATTACAGACTAGGATCTTGTTAATTTGGTTCTTAATGTAGATCTAAAATCAAAATTATGTTTCGAGATTTCGAATAACATGAATGTTCTACACAATTCTCATTGAAGTCCAGTCTCAGATGAAATAAAACATTCATTTTCCAAATACGTCAAGATTCCAACAGAACCGTCTTGAGTTTGTTTCTAGAACACCAACGTAGACGTCTTTACGTAACTTTGCCAGTCACTGTACTACTCTCTTCGTCAGAGCTCGAAGCAATATTCTGCTGAATATTTTACCGGTGAATTCGATGAAATAATCATTGTTCTGCACAGAAAAATATTATTTGCTTTCCCTTTCTGTTGCAATGGGCTCATGATAGTAGATCGATGTCTGCACTTTGTCTGTTTGCGGGGGAGGATCGTACCGACATACTGAAAACAATCACTGCCCGCTGAATCTTATATCTAGGGAATCGGTAGGTATTATCGTGTCTTCCCCTTCTCCTCCCATCTAATAGAAAGCGATTGTGATAGTGAATCACGGGCAAGGGGCCAGTTCGTACTGCAGGCTGTATCTGAGATTTTATCGGATAGATAACAGAATATTGAAGCGGGATCCATCGGCTAAGAGAGAATGCACGACTTCACAGTTTTCATTCAATTTATTGTTCTTCTTACCAAATCCAACGCAGCTCTATCAAGTAAATAAGGAATTCGACTCACAAGTACTGTGATTAACCTGATTATTTGTTAGGATGGTCGAGGAAGAAGACTTGTTTGATAGCTTTAAGACTATTTTTACAGTTTTAAATGAGATCTATTATTTTGAATCCATATTGAGTTGATCGATATTGTTGTAACCAATCCAGTTTCATCAACCATCCAATCATCGTCGTACAATCCACAGTCTCTCTCACTTCTGATATGAGTGATGTTTGCATTTCAGTAATGTTTTCACTATGTGATTAATCATTATTATCATCAAAAATAGCTTGATCATATTGTTTTCTTGAAAGCCATCTTTTTCTCAGATTGATTCTTGCTGATAATCCTTCTCACAAATTTATAGAATTAACTTCTATACTATAACGTACTTTGTGTTTCTTCATAAATAATAATATTGTATGCTATTTGGCTTTTCAATGTAGATTGAACCCACACATTATTATTGATCATCAACAAACTATTGACATGATTGTGATGATACACTACAATTATTATCATTGATGATATATCATAAAACCACAGAAAATTTATTAATTTTTCAAGGTTAGGCATTGTTTTCCAGGAGTGTAGTTTTCATCTATAGAACTGTAGAACATAGCTATCAGAAGAGTCGAGAAATAAGCAATAACTATTCTAACCAAATTTTTCAGTACTGATAAGGATGTTCCAATCAAATAATGACTGGAAGAAATAGTTTATTGATGGAACTCCTCGATTAAGCTTCTTAGTTGCATTCCTTAAGGAACATGTGGCTTAACCGTTGCAAATAACAACAGCTGGCGCTACTCCTGACCACGCATTTCAATATCATTTACAATCTTCCAGACACGTTTCGGCCATTAACTTGTCTAATCAAAATTACGCTCTGCAATTAAATCATGCGAATGCAAATCGGAAGCAATCAAAGATCTGTGTACTTGCTGAAAACTATTCCAAGTCCCATTTATCTCTAGCAAGGAAAATTCTGATTATTTTGAATAAAAAGCAATTCATTTGAATGTAAATTGACCTGAGAGGAACGAAAATCATCGTATTTTGATAGATAGGTAAGGTGGTAGGTCAAAAAAGTATTTGGAAGAATATAAGTTAGTAGGTAGTAGCCTTGAATGACTATGGTATTCATTACAAAGATTCTCATGAATGCTCTGGTAAATTAATTATAATTTAATCAGCACTCCAGCAGATAAAATAGAGTCCATGAAGTGAGCCGACGATTGTTTATTGATCACTGTGGCACTGTGTGTGGATTGCAAACCTATCTATACTTGAAAAATAACATATAACGATTGAATGATATCAACTCCCTTCAGTTATTTCTCTCTTATCAACCACATATTAGTATCACGACATTATCACAGAGTCATACGAATATTTATTTACTTAGCAGCAAGCTATGATTCAAATATTTCGGCATGTACACTGATCGTTGTTCAGCTATATTCCGATATCATTCTTGATTTCCTGTTCCAGTAATAACAATAAGTCACTTCTTATCTAAAATTGAATCTCCAATTGTTATCAAATTTTGGTACATGTACATTGGACCACCAACGATTACTCTCTCTTTTCAATTAAGAACCACTTTCAAATTCATTTAGAGCTTCATGCAATGGTGATTAGATGTGATCAGTTGTTAATCCTCTATATAAATTTATTTAGTTGGCTACTGTAGAATTATCAAAAAGTGAAAAGTTATCAAAAGACTTGAGGTATTGTCACTCTCGTACTCACTGACTCATGCAAGGAAGGAATATTTTTTTAAGGATTCAATTTACTTTAGTATACTCACGTTATAAACGTAAGCATGCACAATTCGTGAATTGAATTGCCTTCTTCGATGTTTTAGATTTCAGAAATGTGTCTTGCATGTTGTCAACCATTACCATCGAACGTAAACAACAAACAATAACTCAACATCCAATGCAATAATTATTAGTAATTTTGACGAATACTGCTCAGTTCAGTAACAACCAACCGAGGCACTGTTCAGTATTCAAGAGATTGAGTGTCCATATGAATGTTTCGGTCCCTTTTACTACTCATGAAAGACTCATTTCACTTGTAAAGTCCTATTTTACAATTTTATCCCATGATGATATATGACAGAAGATCAAGTTTGTATTTAGTGCCTCTTGAATACTTATGTTAGTATTTATTTGAGTGATACTATACTCAGTAAAGTGGTGTAAAATACGTGATACACATTGCTACACGTGATAAGATGCTGGAGGACATGTTCTCTCTCCAGCGAGTGTGTCTGTTGAGATGAATGTGAGAGATAGTGATGTGGTGTGAGCTGTGAGAGGGCTGCAGGGGGAGGGATGAGTAGGAGAAATGCAAACACTGACATGTGAGATACATAAATTAAAGGCCAGGCTAATATCGCTCGTGCTGGACTACTGGACTGCTGGACTGCAGATTGGAGGTTGGAGCTGTGGCCGCGGGAAACAACCGACTGCATTGGTCACTGGATTAGGGGTCGACCTAACCTAACATTGGCAACCGGCGCACAATTGATATGTCAAATCCACAGACAGCTCTTCGACTATATAATTAGTTGGCCGACATCGTAATTTACCGACTCGGCTAGATTTATTGCGCTGCTCTCCACTGGCCACGAATTGTTGAGAAACGTCTTTCATAAAAACGTTTATTTATTGGAAAATGTGCTATCAGCCTAAAATGTCGGGACAGGAAAATCTGTGCTGTACTTTCTGATTATGAAATTAAGACACGAGTTGAGTGCGTTTGTGGCTGAGCGAGTTACTGTATCTACCATGTAATCAGCGGTCAATGCTTGCTCCAGTATCACGTTGCAAGCTTATAAATTTGATTATTTATTAAGTGTGAGTTCAATGAATACGTAGAGCTTGTGATTGGAAATAGATTGAAGAGAATGTAAACTAATCTGGAATCCATTTTTTCTCAAAGATTGTGATTAATTTCTGCACTTTTTATGTTGTTTTTTTGCAATATACATTAGGATTGCGAAAATAAAAATAATAATATTCATAGCTCGTATTACCTAATTTCATTGATTTTGTTTTGGTAAATAGTTCGCTTGATGGGGTATCCTATAACGCTTGGTCCATTACTGCTGATTCGTGCGGTAAAAACAGTTCATGTAGATTAAATCAGTCTGAATTGATAAATGGGAAAATGAATGGATGTAACAAACTACATTGAACAAGTGAAGAATGTCTCAAGTGTTCCATTTTCTTTTTGAAACTTGAGAATTCTAGGTAAATGTACATAAACTTAATACATTTTCAGCGACGGTATTAGAAAAAGGATAATTGCTTGATTGAATTACTTTGAATATTGTAAACTTCATGAAAGTAGTGATCCATGTAAAGCACTTTTAGCACATGTAAACAATGAAAGCTCTCAACAACTTGTTCAACATACTTTGCTGACTTTGTTCTGAACAAGCATTGCTGTGAGCTTTGGTAAGAAGCGCAACATTGTTATCAGCTGATTCGTGCCTCTTTGCTGGAAATGAACTCACCCGCTTCCACGACGGAATTCTAATTCTATCACGAAAAACAAATCATATCTACGTAATCAATATCAACGTAATTGTAGCAGTCTGACGAAACTACTTTACAAATTTCAGATGTGGCTCAAAGTTGTGGTTTTTCTCAGCGCTGTTTTTGTGACTGTACTTCTTGGGTCAAAAATGTTAAATTGTTCATATAAAAACGGATTGTTAACTCCCAAATAGCTATAAAACACCCTTTTAGACACAAATTTATTTGAAAATGTTGTGGTAATGATTATTTTATTAGGAAAGCCTCTCTATTTGTATGTCTAATATTTATATTCTGGGTATTTTCCCACTTGTTATAGTTTGCTGAAATGGGTATACAATTGCAATTCAAGTTGTTTATGAGTATTCTATATGAGATTTATGGAGAATTATATTCCGTTTAGGGTTGCTACTCATTGGTTAGAGTTTAATTGAGTGGAACCTCTAATCGAATCCTATGGATCTTATGATTTTAAACGTCCCGTCAGGGATTAATGGCCTCATATTCGGTACATACTTCAGAGAGCAGAGGGCACTTTGATATCGTTTCCCTATTGTAGTATTTACGAATGAAATATGTATCGGTATCAGACGTAGGGATGGCGTTCGTTCTGCAGGGCAATAATACATGCGATAAGCGGAAACCAGCTTACGGACGACGATATTAGCTGAAATGCACGTCGAGTTTCGTTTTTATGGGTTTGGAAAAGAGGTCGTCACGAATGGGGCCCAGGCGGGGCTCGCGGCTGCGGTAGATTCCATCTGGAAAAGCATTGGAGGTGCTGAGGGATCGGAGACTAGAGAATCTTGTATGGAGAGAGAATTAAAATAGGAGAGAGTCCGAGAACAACCTTTGCCGAGCGCAAATTATACCCTGGTCAACAACGATAATCACTTTACCTCAATGTGTAAACACAATTTTTGGGTGCCTTCCAATGTAATTTGAACGTTCATCGCGGACGTAAGGTGTGATAATATCTGTAATAAGGATGATTTAATGTTTGCTCTCCGCCATTCTTCCCAACATTCTCTTATCGTTTGCGTTCCTCTCCCTGAAGATGAAGACAGCCGCCGCTGAATCATTCAAATCGCGCCTCGATTTTCGGCTTCTTTGGTCTCTTCTTTTCTTCCTCCACCCTTAACTCTTCTGCGATCTTTTTCTCACTCATCATTTCTCCCCCGCGAATAACCTGCTTCTTCTCGCACACATGAATAACAGTCTGTAATGACAGTGGTCACGTGTTGTGTGTTCCACGTGTCGGCCTCAGTAACCATCACGTTCGGCCCGCCGCTCAATTCCCGATAAAAATCAATTTATAATCTGGCACCAACCGGCCGCGCCGCGCCGCCGGGAACCACGCCAAAGTGCTAATGGACACTTCAAGTCGTAATTCACACTCCACTATTGAAACCATCGACTTTTAAACTACCATGGCCCAGCTTTGTGGCTTCGATGCGATCATAATAACGATTTAACGAACAACCTGTGAAAATACTTCGCAGCTGCCTCAACTTAATAATCTACCCAAATTCCGCAAGTAAATGGGACATTATTGATAGAACAATAGATTATCTTGTATTTTCTCAAAAATAACCGGAATGAGAACAGGAAATTTGTGTTGAATTGCTTTATTGAGCTCTCAAAAGTAGGCTCTCAGTAATTTAGTTGTTGAGCTTTCTTTGTTCAATAAACATAGAGAACTTGGAGAGCTAGTCTTGAGGTGTAGCTACGATAAAGAAATATGATTCTACGTTTTCTAATATACCTATTAATCATGCATTCCAATTTACTTTCAATGGTAGTGGTTTTATTAAATATATAAGGACTAGGGCCGGCCACTAACGACAGGACAAGACTGTGTCGAAAATGTATAATAGAACATATCTTCAAATGAAAAAGACTACAACGCGAAAGGCTTCGAACGAAAAACAGTTGTTTAGCAACAGACTCCAACATAAAATAAACAATAAATAAACTACTGGAAAATTAAAAATTCTGATTCAAAAATAATTTAACCTCAAATAGAGCAGTGAAGAGAAAAATCGACGGTAGAAAAACAAAAAATCGAAGGTAAAAAACCCAACCTCAAAAACTTTTTCTCGATGCCTTTCGCCGAAGACACACATGTTCGTCACACTTGTCCTATTGTTAGTGACCGGCCTAAGCTATTATTTTTATTTGCTCTTCCAGTAAGCCCATCCTGTGCAACTTGTATTTCCGACTTAGTTTGATTGTAATGGTAACACAGATCCCACCTATTAACTCTAAGAATAACACAGTTATCTTTACCAAGGTAAGCTATTTTGACAGAAGCGAACGTCAAGCATTGAGTTCAATCAAGTAGTAATCAATCAAAAAATGAGAGCATACTCAATAAGGATACTGATTAAATCAACCAAGTCGATTTAATTAAATTGATTAGTAATCGGCATTACGAGAAGCGAGTAATATATCCATGAAACAACATCCAATTGACCTGCCTTGGATACGAGATTGAAGATTGAAGACGTTCTTGTTGGAACGCTTTTTGCAGGAGGATTTGCGAGGCTCCTTCTTGGTAGTTGTTAGAGAGGCTTGTTGATCGTTTCAATATGGGCGAGCCTGTCTGGGTTTGTTTACTGAGGAGTAGTGTGTAAGTGTAGAGGATCAAGATGAGGTCTTCTGCTAACCATGTTTGCTGGCTGCCGGTAACCTGTCGTAATGGTTGAAGAAGATGGTTGTTGAAGGCACTACGATTGACACGGTACATATTATTACCGCTTGCTTCTCTGACTTCTTGGCGCTCAGTTTTGCATGCTACCCGATTCTCCCCCGCAATGCAGCACTGCACAACCATGCTTCTCCAGCTACTTAATTGCAAGTCATATGTATGCACTGTCTTATCAATCACGGCCGACAATTACACCAATCATAAAAATGAGTCTACTTCAAACATCCTGGCTCTGAACAAGTGAGCTCGGCAAAGTACTCCATTCAATTCTCTCATTTCTCCGATCGTAATGCAGGTTGCAATCATTTTGTGGACCAGTAAGCTGTATTATCTTCTCCAGTTAATCTCAGCAGTCGTATTCCCTTGCTAAGAATAAGAAATACAAATTACAAAAAATTCATTCAATATAACTTCAAAATAATAATTGGTATGTGATGAATTATAATGAGAGTATATTTGTTTCTTGAAATTATACAAACAGTCTCCTATGTTTGGGCATCTTTCAAATAATATTTTCTGATAGGTCGAAATTGAGATACCCTCTGGAATGTTTGGAAAGTTCAATTAAACTTTCTAGAACAATAAATATATGAGAGGCTAGGGAAAGAAACTATCGTCAATCGAAAACAAAATGTCTTCTAAGCATCACAAAATTTGGAATATGTGGAAATATCTCTTATATTTTATATAATATATAAGTATTATATTTCATATAATAATGGTATTTCCAATAACTTTTTCTTATCCACAATCTAACTTCATGGTTTGATGGAAATGATATTCCACATAACAAATCATGAGAATTACAGAATTACTACTACTAGGGAAAATGTTGATAAAAACAATATGATAAATCTCTAAGAAATTGGAGAAAGGTGTGGAATAACTCATACCAAGAACCTTGTTCAAACCAACCTGCAAGCTACTTTGATTAACTTATAAATGGAGTGCAGTTATTGCCAGATTATTATTATTAGATTATAATCCATGTTTACTGACTTATTGAGAGTAGATTCAGAGAATGAGACAGCGTTGAGAAGGGAGGTCTACGAACTAGGGGAGGGAAAGGATGGAAATATTGTTGTCTGAGGAGCTGTGATAGAGAGGGAAGATGGAGTTTTGTGGAATGAGGGAGGTTTAGTAATGTTGAGTCCGTGACTGGTTTTAACAAGATGTGTGCTGACATAATAGCGGCCCTATACCTCACTCACAATTCTGATGTGAAGCACGGCGCCTGCTCCAGCTTTCTCTCTCACACTGTCTTAGAACCTATCTCTTTCTCTCTTCTACTTAAACCGTAAACATCAAAAGCGCAATCAACAGTGCCTCAAACTATCTAGCAAGTAATGCGACGCGAAACGATAACACACACTTAACTCACCGAGTTCTGCAATGCACTGCACTTGGCAGATTGCTATTTGACCGGCCAACTTGATTGTGTGTTTATTGGCAGGCAGACACTGAATTAGCAGCTCGTCTAATTTCCACGCTGGCTCCCACCAGTCAATCTTCGCAAGTTCATGAGCAATTGCATGTGCAATAGCTTTCTATATCCCAGAAGCATCAATTTACTAACTCGATTAAAAAACAGGTGTTTATCATTGAAATTGTTGGAGGAAAGCTGGTCAGTCAAAAACTTCCTGAAACATTAATTTATGAAACTAAGAGGGGAGAATATAATATGAAAATTCTGAAATCAAAACATCATACGACTAGACTGATTGAAATTTTCCAGGCTAGATCTTTGGAAAATTCGGCATTGAGACCGTTCAGTATTCTATTACGATTGAAAGAATAGTTGTAATGGGACATTCTTGTTCCGTGCTGGAACCATGGTAAAATCTACGAAACTCTCTTATGAGATGAATGTTCTCAGTGGACTTTCTTGCAGACAATGAAAAAATGGTATTTTACAAGCGCCAATATTATACACGATGCTTCAGTATTTATAAGATACGTGTGATGCGAATCACATTTTCTATACATTTTGGAAAGGGATTATTGATAGAGAGTTATTGAATACACAAAAATGTTGTAAAATATCACGAATTTATCTGGAGAAAACCTACATCTCCTTATTACTAAATCTCATCGAACACTGTATCAGGAGAGAAATAAATATTTCAGAGGAAACGTTAATTTGATATAAAAAATTATATTAATGTAGTAAGTTGATGACGGTTGATCTGATACGCATATTCAAATCTTCTATCGAACTCAACCACAACCTCTCACGAACTGTTACTATTTTCAGTGTAATGTATATTTTAATGGATTGCTATTAAAATCCACGCTAACAACTAGTAAGATACCTGACTCACACACAAGTGGAGCAGGAGAACGTGCTAAACCATCGTCGATGGTCAGTGCTTCTGCTGCTGCAGCAATCAGTTGCTTGAAAAGTTTTTTTCATCGGTTGGCGAAGGACGCGTTGATTAGGGCTGCGACCGTGGGATGAACCGCGTACGGTTCAGAGCTTCAGACTGTAGTCTGACAAGGCGAGAGTTACGCGCCGAAAGCGATCGGTGCAGGTGATTGAGAGCCAGTGCCGGTGCAAGACAGCAGCCATATTGGAGCAAGCAATAATAAAGATGCGATCTTGACCAAGAGTGGAGGCGTCCAGCTATTGTAATATTGTTTAAATTATATGGGAATTAATTTGTGAAACGTGTCCACATTAACAGCTGAACGGCAAGCGTCGTTCAGGTGCTGGAAATGGCTGCTTGTAGCTAATAACAAATTGATGTTGATCCGTTGAGTTGCAGGTATTTAGTTGCTGCTGCATCAAGTACCCAATTCCGCCCATCGCCTTATCAGTAGTTCTATATTGTAAACGCATTGAGGCAGCTCTGGAGATTGGAATGTATGGTAGAATGTAGAAAATGGATTCCGTGCTGCAATAGTGGGTTGTAGGTGTAGCTGTAGTTAATCTTCAATCTAATAGAATAATTTTTCTCTGAATGTTGGAAAAAATCACTCTATCAACATAATTGTATTGAATACTTTTTCTTATTAATAATACTGAAATTCTCCAAATATTATAGTAACATATTGTAGAACTGGACTTCTTATTGTTAAATTCCTACTATATATCAAAAAACATTATTATACATTGGAATGAATCAAAGTTACTAGATTATAATGATTGTTTACAAATGTTCATCAATGTTAATAAGGGGCTTCATTAAGAATAATTCTACTTATCAAGTTAATACTTGAATGACTACTTTCCGTTCCGCTTCCTATATTGGCAGTGTTCCATCGTACATTTATAAATATTTCTGATAGGAAATATAAAGTGATCGACTCAGTTTCGTGTTATGTGGGTCAATCATTCATAGTTGAACAATAGTTATGAAAACAAGCTTGTTGATGATTAGGGATTGTGAAAAATACACACGTTGATATGACATTATCAATCTATATAGTTTCCGGTTGTCTGCTAGTGGTGATTAGACCTACTAAACAAATCCTGGTGATAAATTGGACCTGTTAATTGGATAGACAGATAGCAGCAATTTGAATAATGAAGATGTGTGTGGGTGTGTTGTGTTACATGTCGCGCGATAAGTGCCTTCGCTTAGTTACCAGTGTTTGTGTATTGTGGAGTGGATATTATTGTCTGTTGGGAGTCTGGTAGTGACCAGATGTTCCAATAGTCGAGTTTAGGGGTGGGTCGGTTCCACCTCCCACCCAGAAACCGACAGCCACCCTAAACGAACCTGCCCTTCTCATTTCAACTCTCATCCCTCATGATTATTACCTTTTATAAATCCATTACTTGTTATTGTTGTTTTCAAAATAGCCCCGTATTATGCTACACCCCGCTGTGAACTTGCTATATTGCATCCATTAAACTCCTCATTACACTGGCAGCCACCTTTAGCTAGCAACTTTCCCGAATAATAGCGAAATACTGTAGTCCAACAGCTTTCTGACAAGCATAGAAATTTCCTTTGGCATATCCTGTCAGATGAAAAAACCAGTGGTGAAAGTGAAATCCAATCATTTTTATCCTAGAATTGTTTCACATTCTTTGTTCGATTTCCTGTTTAGATGTCTGTACCCATATGGTATACGAGGAAATCAAAAATTAGAAAAAATAATCTAATCTTATTTGACTTGCTTTGAAAGCAGTTGACATTGAACGGAGAAAAATGTTATCAGAAATCATGAGTTATTATATGTTCTCATAGAATCCATCATGAAAACATATATGATTATAGATGAATTGAAAATCAAAGGCTCTCTCCAAAAAAATCTGAAAGATATTAACATAAATGTAGCTCTTGAGTACAATATTGAAAATTAAATCACCAAAGCAATTTAAATGATATTCTAGCCAAGAGACTATGCATCGTGATCATTACAAGCTGGACAGCCTATAAACCTTTTATTCCCAAAATAGGGAAATAAAGGGTTTCACTTCCAATATCATAGAAGTTGGATGAGTTTCTACATTCTACATTCATACTCCTAACTATTTTCAATTCTCTTCAGTTCAACACAAATTAATAGGATCTCATGTGGTAGGTACGTCACATTAGGTGGTTCTACAGGGATAGTAATCCTGGCAAATTATTGATGTTATCGGTGTTCCACGATCTTTACCTGCTGCCTGCTGCCCTGACAGGGAAGAAGTGATTGCAGCGGTAAAGCACATGACCTGCAGCTCGACTCACAATTAACGTGCAAAGACCTTTGCTCCAGCTATGATGGGCTCAGTAAATGAATGAGAGTGGACGGCCGAGTGAAATGCGTTCGCTTATGACCGTCCAACGTTATCAGAAAAGGCTATAAAACGTGGTGAGCTTATAGCCGCTGGGATGAGCTGCGTTGCCTTCGTTAGGCTTCGTCATCTGCTATCACAGACTGGAGCAGAATCAATTGGTTCACATGTTTACGGCATACTCCCTTATTACTCCGCCAAGGACAATGAGCGGGACTCCGCGATCACGACTCGACTATCAGATGGGACCCCGGGCGGGGGGCGGAGTCCCCCACAACGCCTGGAGGCAGCACGAGTACCCACAATACTGCCCCCATTACCGCCCCCACCGTATAACAACGCACACATTTACAAAAATCCCCCCTACATTGTTACTTCCTACCGCTGCAAACCTTCATACTTTCTTCCCCCAACATGACATTCTATCTCGACTATTTACTGCGAAATTCTTCCAAGCTTATCCATCTATGACCTCTCTAGTTATCTACCTTATTAGTATCTCTAATAAGCTCCTGAGTATGGTAGTTTGTATGGAAATGCATTGTTTCGTATGGAAACTATATTGAAACTTGACGTAGGATAATCTTATTATGTGAAATTATTGCTGCCTGGATGAATTATTTCACTAATAAGATAATGGAGTTTTGCATAATTCGTTTGACAACGTGAGCCTTATACTGTACTCATACTCACATAGCACCATCTATTTCTATGTTCACGAATGTATTGAGAATTTTTTAGAATGACTATTAGCAATGAATATATATCAATATTCAAAATATTGTGAGATGTTTTCTGCTCAATGCTTTTCTTACAAAGTTAAGTTGTCGCATCTATAGCAGTAAATCTCATTCAGGGAACAAGCATAAACTTTTATCAATTCCATTCATCATTATTATTATGGTGTTGCACCTTTTCAGTTGAAGGTGTTAGGAGCAATATGAATCTATTCAATTGGGTTATATGACGAATCAATTCGATAATGATCCATAATTTCTATTTAATGTTTTCATTCTGTAGTCTATAAAATAAAACTTTAAAATTTTATGCACAACAATTAATATACACGATCGATCTGAGTCAGTCTCCAATACAATAGTAGCCTATAGTCATTGGAATATTTGCTTATAAACTCCATCTATTCAGCTCAGGGAGAGTGAGAAAGCCTTTATTGGGGTGCTACTATTTCCCACGTATTTCAAACATGTCCGACAGTAACTTCAAGATGTCGTTGACAAGCAGTTATAGGTGCATATACATCACACATGGGTGCGTATATATTCTTGGCACGTGGCTCACGTTCTTAAAAGACCAATCGTCTCCCAAATAGCAACACCTGGGTCCGGTTAGTTAGTATACTCATCCACTAGTATGTGTGTGTGTGTCACATCATCTTCTTATTTCCTGCTCTTACAATTCTGGAAATTAAGTTGAATTGTTCGTTGCACATCTGAACAATTGATGCGGTATCAAGGATTGCAAAGACCGCTGATTGAGAGACATTCGACAATGATGTAGATTGTGGGTGGGATGAATAGGAGGTTGCAAGAGAAGGAAGAAGAGGAGGAGGTAGACGAGAGAAAAAAGAATAAGAAGAGGATACGGAATGAAGAAAACTAAGAGAATGATGTTGATGATGATGTGAAGGTAAGAAAGGCGTCTTCCCAGGTGTGGATCAATTACTGACTATTGAGAGCGTGATGGATCCCTTTGTTTTCGGATGTCATCGCTTTTACCGTTATCAGTCTCATGTCGAAAAGGGCGTCAGCTGTTTTGCGCACGCGCCTGTTCATCTGCCCTTTTTTTCTTTAAGGGCTGCAAGGGCATTTGCCGCACTTTGAAGAGTGCCTTTCATTTTCTTTTTCTTTTCCACCCTGGTGATTTCCAACGTATCCACGCATGTCACTCTTAGCTGAAAGATAATTGTTGACGATCACTCCCAAGACGAGCTTGTGAGTTTCCAGTGACTAGTGTCTGAGACTGACAGACGGCAAACCTCTTCCGCATCCCCGTCCGTTAGGCCGTCAACCTTCTGGACTGTTATTATCCGTTTTGCCAAAAATTAAATTTTCAAGTAATTGCTTTATTCACTGGGTTAGAGACTTCGTTCTTAGTTGAACAAATTTCTGGAATAGAACCTCTTATCGGCTTCATAATAACTTTTCAAAATTGTAATTTGAAATGGTTCATTTTCAAATTGGTTCGAATGAAATTCTATGAAAATAGAGGTTAAGTTTTATTCCAAAATCGATGATCCATGAAGAAAACAGGGAAAGAATTCAATGGAATAAATTATTTGGTGTTATTCTAAATAAGTAAACAAAACGTCAGATGTTGAGGAGAAAGAAGATTCCAATGATCGAATAGAAAGAATATAGCCAAGAAGCATGAGAGGTGAACTCTTACAATACTACCCAATGAACCTAGAATATACCAACATACCTTGATACTTCCTAGTGTCAGCTCTTCATGCTGATTGAAAATATAGTTAGATTTTTGTACGATCCTCTACGTCATTTTATTATTCCTGTTTTTGAAATTCCCTTCAAGATATTCACTTATAGCTCAAGCTTGTACAACTGGATAACTTTGATGTCTGACCCAGTATCAGAACTCTTTGATATGGTGCAAAATTGCTTGATGTATAAATATTATCTTGGATTGTTTTCAAATATTCCTTATCAGATGATCTCATGATAATCCCATAAGAGGGTGATATAATTATTATGAATTATAAAAAAATAGATAATAAAATAATACAATTACACGTTGTACAAAGAAATCACAATAGCTCATTTACATCAATAGAAGAATAAATAATTCCAAAATAAGATCCTATAAGTTTTATGATTGTAGCTCGGATGCAACTCGGAAATGAACAACAGTCAATGGAGAAGTAACTATTGATGGAACGATGACTTTGGCCTGAGATCATCTGTGGATGAAGCTGCTTGCCGGTGCGTAGCCACCCTCTTCTCCGCTTCTTTATTCCTCCTCCTTCTCCTCATCCTAGTCTTTGCAGTCGTCGGATATGGGCCATTTTTCAAGCTCTGCTTGGCTTCGCCTGGTAGGCCACTCTGGCGTGAAGCACCGGCACCAGCACTGGTTCACTCACACTGGGTCAACTTTTCCCTCCTCGGCCTTCCAATTAACCACCTACCACAACACACACACTCACACATACGCATGCCGCGTTTTCTTTCCACTCGATGCGTCCGCTTTTCCAAATTAAACAGACGAATTAAAACATGACATTAGTTTCTCTTCTACACTAGTCAAAGTCACGTGATGTATCAAGTTTCACAAAGTAATTAGTTCTTAGTAGTTGAACATTATTTTTGGTAATTTATATGAATGACTGATTTAGAAATCAAATTGACCAGGAGAAAAAGGATTTTCTGCTTTTGTGACTCTTATTTGACTTTTCCAAGACATGGAGCAAGTACAATGAATGGAAACTCAGTCCTGATGGAGCTATTGCCCGCTGTTTTAAAGGCTGGCTGTCTGAGAATCTCCTAATATTTTCAAATATTCATCTTAAAATGAGCAAAAACATACAGATTACCTTTTCCATTACGAATCAGGTCAATGAACAAATGGGGGAACATCATATTATTATTATGTTATCAGAAAATGATCTCAACATGTTGTCAGTTTTCTATCATTTATCTACTCAGGCAATACTAAGTTCTATTTCTCTCCACTGAGATCAATTTCCCTACACAGCCCAAAAGTCTATGCACCGAGCAAATTAATGGGATCATCTCTTAGCTTCCAGCAGTATCGTCATGTACGTTAAGTTAAATCTATTATTTAGTGATATATTATTACACGGGTACAACATGAGCTTACACTTGTAGCAGTAGTTATGTGAATTTGAAAATTGTAATTCTCAAGTAATATAGAGAGCTCTTATTCAGTGCTGCTTGCAATACATTTAAAATAAATTCAATCTTTCACAGACATAAAAATCGAACTCAATCATGATCACATTTTTACAAGACAATAAAACATTTTAACGTTTTTACTGTTTATTTAGGTTCCAAATAACTGATATATTTATCTATCAGTAGTGATTTTCAAATTTAAATGTGAATAATACTGATAACATGAAGATTGGCAAGTAAATTTGAATCGATGATTGTTCAAGCAAAGAATAGGCTTGCACCTTGATTCTGAAATTGTGAATACGGTATTCAGTTAGTTTTTGGAAAATCAAATGGTATTCTCGCGATTTCAGGCTTCGAACGAGAGATTTATCATCTTCATCTCTCTCACCATGAATCTTCATTGCTAGGCATATTCATGTTCTCTACTGTAATATAAATTCAATTGATACTTTCCAATTCAGCCACCCTTCCGATAGCACTTTTCTATGAGTGAATTCACGACCACTTCCAAATAAATTTATCAGTAATCGTGAGCTTGAGCACTAACTGTCTAGACTCCAGAGATCAATCGATTTGAAAACAATTAGGAGATAAACAGTTTTAATTCTGGGGTGGACTAAAATTCGAAACAACGTACAACTTATCTGTAATCGTTTTGAACGATCCGCTCAAGGGCATGCTTTCAAAGAATTCATTTAGGTAGCAACTCATTCGGTACCAATAACAAGAACACGGATACATTTGGTCGGTTGCAAGCAAGTTGTTCGCGAAAGGTGCAATGCTTTTGGTGCACGCCTTCAGTAATAAGCGCGCGCAGACTCACGTTTGGAGCTGAAATTTATGCAGCGTAATTGTATTGAGACGTCGCCGGGTATTGGTAATTGTTTATTGGCGATTGTTTATGGGCGATTGAATGCTGGCTTACAATAGGGGAAGAAGGGATGGTGAGTTTTGGCAGCTGGGATAAACTCGCGTTAGAGTCAAGAGCTAGAGAGCTGGAGAGGGCCTTTACTTGCAAAGAGCCGCTAAGCACAGGTGAGTGATATTTATTGTCATGTAAGCTTGCTATTCTTAATTTTACTCTATGTCAATCACAAACATGATTCAGTTCCAACTAAAGCTTTTTTGAAATAGAACTTTTTTGTAGAACACAAGTATTTATTAGATAACATTTTACTTTCAAAGAAATATCCTAGCTGCTTCCAATAGCAAGATTTAATCTTACATGAACATTTCATTTGATAACAATAATTCAAACTTACTTCTTATTATTCTTCTTTTATTGATGGATTTGTAGTATATTTAGCTATTCTTTCACCTATAAACCTCATTTTCCGTTTTAAATAATTCCTTCGAAGCAGAAAGCGCCTCTGTTGGATTTTGGAACAATTGGTTTTGTTATCTGATCCTTTTGCGATCAATATTGAATTATTTATTGATATTGATCAATGCAACAGGGAAACTCTCCACTTGAGAATTCAAGCCAATATGGCTAAAACAGAACTTACTTCAATCACGTACACAAAATTGAGATCTTGGAACTCCTATTTGATCGGTTTTTACCTCAAGTTTAGTTTGTTTCAGTAGCCAAATTAGTTTGCAGGTATTCAATAATTTTTAGGAAGTCGTCATTCGGAAGTTATTCTTATCAATGATAATTGATTTTGTAGTGAATTAATTCCAAGTTACAGTTTTTATCCACTTCGCTATTGGCAGAAGACCCGTTTCCCAACGTCTCCGATGGAGACAGCCACCTGTATATGTTCCGGACGACGAAGACGATGTTGGAGTCGGCAGCGACGAACAATCCGACTCCACTCAAGGTCGTTCCCAGGACGAACAACTTACATCATACATAAACATGCCCCCGTACCACTGCAACAGTCAACAGTCTCCCACACCTAATGGAGACAGAGACAGATAGAGACAGCCTGCGTGCCAAAATCCCTTCCTGCACACACCAAACAGTACTTCTATTACTCTGTCAGCATCCTTATTAAAATACATCTACGCTTCCCAGTCAACCAATGCTGATGGTTTGCAGTGAATTCCAACACAGTGAATTCTTCTCTTACCGGCCAATTGCTGGCTACTCCACGCACATTAACAATCATGGCTCTTGTTTTTATAGGCTGCATTAAAAGTCTTCCGGTGATCAATCAGTGCCCTATCAAGCAGGGAGCACTTAGTATGAGATTAATTCGAAGGTGTTTGAAGGAAGGAATGTGGATAGCTTCACAGGAAAGTTGCATTCGAACTAAACTTTTGTATAGGCTGAAGAATAGTTTAGAAGGTTGGTTGGATTGATTAATTGGTTGCATTTATGCCGATTACAAAAAGATAGGAAACAGAAGGGTAGCATATAAATAATAAGTAATTTATTATGTTACTAATTTTCCCTACAATGAAGAAAATTTTAAACAGATCTTCTATCATCAAAAATTGAATGTGTTGTAAGTGTGATCAGCTTATCAACTATTATATATTTTATAATACTGTTATCAAAATAATGGAATAGTATTATTTCTATTTTCGACTCCTGCACACGTATAACCTAATCTTCTTTTTTACGAATTTCTTCTCTGAGATGCAGAAAAAGATCAATCTAGCGAAGTTAACTTCGTAGAGGATACAATATTCATTCATATTAAGTAATTTTTCGAATATTATAAATTCAATTCACAACTCTCGAAGGATTTGACCTTCTTTGAACAAACTTTCTAATCTTTCAACTTCTCCTAATAATACTTATTCCATAACGAGCATTTTCTTGTTGTACAGCTTACTGATTATTTTCGATTTCGGTCGTGGCTACAGTACAGTACTGCAATCGCTGCTCTGCCTGCCTTAGAAACTGTTCTGCAATTGGACAATGGACGGCGAGGCGACGACTGAACAATGTGAGAGAAATAAAAAAGTGTAAGTGTCAAAAATCACAGTAATAAGGTGGAAAAAAGTGACGAAGTGGAACGATTCCTGGAAGCCGATTTGAGAATATTGAGCTGAGTGTGAACGGGGCTGCCGGTCGGTCTTAGACTCTAGAGGCAGCGGGAAGTCTTGTCTTGCTGCTGCTTTTCTGTTGGGCGTTTCATAAGTTGGGCACCGGAATATGATGACGTCACAAGGTGGAGCTTCCGACGCAGCCTTGATTGCTCTCCTAATGCCAAATGCGCCGCTATAGATAGCCTACAAGTCGTTGTGCTCGTCTCAATGTCGAATGCACTAATTCAGCGACTGGTAATTCACAGTTACTGAGCTATAGAGACAGATTTGCTGTTGGACATATTCACAAACGTTATATATGTTAAAGGTCGAATCTTTAATTCCGTGCTTATTAATTTGATTGACATTTTCACCATTTTACTTATTCAATGTTCTATTGGAAGATATTCAATTAAATTTTACTTGGTAAATAGACAGATTGGAAAATGTATCAAAATGTAAAGAATCATAGCTTGTTTGTTCATCTTCAGCTATTGATTAATATCATTGTCATATGAATCAGTGGAGTGCTTAGTTTCTTTATTACCCTTGAAAGCTAGTGTTTCAAGCAAGATAGCGGGTGGTTTCAATTAACTTGAAGGAACTTCATCGGAAAAGTGAAGGGAGAGAAATGTTATGAACAAAACCACAAACATTTTTCATTTTGCTTTTTCATTGTACGGGGGATTACAATCTAACAAACAAAAATATTCCCTGTTCCTTGATCAGAGAACTCTTGGCAGCTTATATTATATGAATAATACTGGATATTACTGCATGGATGATATTGCTTGTATAACACTGATAATTGTGAACGGGTGAACCTTTATCAAACAAATGTGTAATTTTAGTACTTGGGGAAAATCGAGCTCAAGTGGGATTCTGATTAGAGAATATTCAAATCTGTAGGATAACTTAATTCTTTGGAGATTAGTTGGAGCCACAACAGTAGTGAACGGCAATGAAACTGAAACTCACCTTGGCCCTTCAAACGCTTTGTTCGCGAGTAAAATAATAATTACAATTGTCTCTAGTATCATTGTTGCTGCCGGGGACTTATAAGACAGTGTTTTTATCAGCAAACACTGCTAAGAGAGGTATAATTAAAATGAGTGGCTGCCTAATGATGGGAACGCATACCAGTCGGGTGGGGTGAGAAGAAAAAGCGCTGCTTGAATGGACAATGTGCATGCATGGGAACTTCTCAGCGAGCCACTCTTGCCCAAGCCTACCGACCTGCTCAAGGTCGTCCCATTTCGTTTTCACTGCCTTAAACTTGGCTTTTCCTGACTAAAAGTTATGGTAGGAGCAGGTGTTCCAGTTTCAAAAAATCCAAAATCGATGGAAATCTGTTATAACGTCAAGGAGAGGAATGGATGATATCTCTCTTTGGAACTTGTTTTTTTTTATTTTATTCCGATGAATCTACCAAATTTGTTCAGCTGGAGTATACAATGCACTCATCGGATTGTGTTTCCGAATAATTTCCAACGATTCATGTTGATTTTTCCGACGTCCAAACTCTTGTCTCAAATAGTCGATTGCAATGTCTGTGGCACTCAATATACTCTAATCATAGTCTTCATATGCTATGGAGGCTGCATTGAAGCGAATTTCTTCAAATTTCTTCAGTTTGGACCGAGCATCGAGATGAAGTAACTTATATCACAGATGGATTCACAAGAAGTGATTGTTTGAATAAAACTAAAAAGTATTTTTTGGTTACTCCAATCAGGATGATAGCGAACTCCGATTGGATTAAGATAATTATTATGAACTAATGTTTTGAGACGTTATGAACTAACGATTTTTATATAAATCATATCAAATTTTGATGTTATACGTTTGGATTCTTTACAATTTTTTTGAATATCTCATACCTCAACACAATCAGTCAAAACAGGAATAATTAGCTTACATGATCTTCTTCACAAACAAAAAAGAACAAACATTCTCAAGATGGTCTATAAACATTATTACATTGGCCGAGCTTCAAAGAGATTAAAGAAAATGGAGAAATAAACAGAGACAAAATGATGAGACCGGCGATGTGAAAACCTAGATAGTGAGACAAACAATAAGCCAGTTTTCACACGCAGAATGGGGCAAGGTCCTTCTCACATACTAAGGATAAGCCTTTGTCTTGTTGAGTTGTGGGGGCTTCTGCCGGCGGTAAGGTCAGATTTTACGTGGACACAGTTGCTTCACTATTACGTCAACCCACACGTGCATCACTCACGCTGCCTGCTATAGTCCAATGGATGGTTCTGATTGGAGCTCTTCCTCTCCATGTGTTCCCATGCTAAACGACGTGAGTAATATAGCTGATGCTTGATAAGACATACATAGATTTTTCTTGTTGAATTTTTAACTTAACTATGAGTTAAACAGTTGTGAGCTAAGAGCTATGGAGCTGAGCTGGGATTGAATTCAAATCCTGGTTCATTGGGATTGGAATTGACAGTAATGCATTATAGTCGTAGAGCAAACATTAATTTCTACCAACGAGCTCCAATTGGTAACTTGATATTTCTGAATAAATAACGATCAGTTCCATCGAATGTTCAAAATATATACTTGGTGCTCAACAAGTTTTAACCATGTTCGGACTGAATGGATGTGAAAGTGGTAGCGGTGCCTTCTGAAACGCCGCCCTGTTTTTTGCTTTAATCCTTAGATAATGAAAGGGACGACAAAACATTCTTTAGGAAAATTACACGTTTAGAACGAGTCATTACATTACATTAGGTTAGCCAACAGATTGAAAATGAGGTGGCCTGCTGCTTTTGAGGAACAGAATGCAACATTCTTGTATGGAGAGTAGCCTAGGCTAGAGCACTGCATGTGCAGCATGATACAATGCTACAATGGCCCATACAAAAACTGTGTACGCTCATTCATTCTGTCGTGAAGGCCAGACGACATTATTTGTTCATTATTTTCCAGCCTCTGAAGTCTTTCCACGCTTGTAACAGCCGTTCATTCATCTTTTCTAATTCAATAGCGTGCCATTCCTTTTACTCGAGCATGATATTCAAAGTGCTTTTGTAGCTCTCAATGTTTATCATAATTATTGTTCGTTATTGGCCCATCAAAGATCACATTATCGAGGTGTTTAGGATCAGAGGAGTTAGGATTTGAGTTAAGGATCAAAAGTTAGCCTACCTCTTGTATTGATTTGTATCATTTTTGATCTATTGATATTGGAAATATATTTTCATGAAGAGAGGGAATAAAGTTGCCATCACTGCTCCACCTTTACTACAGTACTGATTAGGCCATACAGGAAGCCTGATATTAATATTATTATATCGTGAATAAAGGTTCAATGTTTATACAGTAATCTCATCAATACTCCTACATCATCCGTACTATTCAAACTACACCAATCTCAATATTGTTGATGGTATCCTTTCAACTCCAAATCCAAGTTCTTTCTTTTCCTCTCTTCCTTCCTTCTCTTTCCACCTCAAGATATTGACCGGAAACCGCAATGCAATGGTAATGTTCAGAAGCTACTTCACGTGCAGTAGGATAAAAAGGAAAGAAAACGGAAGGAGAAAACATTGGTTAGGAGCGTGTATTGGTCAGCAAACTGCTACAGAAAAATATATATCTGTCTCTGACCGCAGACTACTGTCTTGTTCTCATTAGATATTCACTCGCTCTCCAAGGTAACGAGCTCACACTACAATCATCTCAATCCATCGCTATCAACTGCTGAAGGATCAATGATATGGTTTGCTTAGTGGAAGAGACTAGTAGTCTTTGTACCTGTGTACGGATAAAACTCTGTAAGTATGAATCACCTAGTAGGCCATATTCATCTCAAGTTATTTCATAATTGTAAGCAATACAAAGAAGATGTGGACTGCTATTCTGGAGATGATAGAATATTAATACTTTTTCAAAAACTAAACTATTCATCCTAATAGTTTATTTATCATTACTTAATCATCTCTATAAGACCGAAAACTAAGGTTGATTCTATCATTATACGTTTTTTTATATCCATGATATGTAATGTGACCTGTTTCGTATATGACCAAAAAGAGGGACTGAATGTCCTTTTTTGAATATTTCAAAAATAACCAAGGAGGAAGACTGAATGTACTTTTTCAAATAGTAATAGAGCCTACTTCTATTCTCTACTCCTGATAGATTTCTTTTAGTCGAATTCTTCATCTCATCTATCATCTCACCACGATTCTTATCGATATCTAGCTCTTTTTGAAAGAATAATATGATTCAATTCCTCTTGGAACAAGTTATTCAAATTTGTATGTAATAATATATTATAAAAAGTTGTATTTATTGTATCCTATTATATTAAGCGAGCAATTTCTGTATTTATATATCTGGTTATTTTTGTTTTACGGATCTCGAAAACGGCTCCAACGATTTTCACGAAATTAGGAACATAGTAGGTTTATGATATAAAGATTCGATTCTAGGTCTCATTCTTTGGAAAACTCGCTGAACGACATTAAAAGGTATAATTCATCCTTGGAAAACAGATGATAATTTCGTCGTCTCTCGATAACAGAAGATGCGTGTGCCTGTGTGGGAGAGAGACAGAATTATTTCCAGCTGTGTAATCATAATCAATCAGCGAGAAATTTTATCTATAGTGAGGTGCACGTTATAATGACAGTATTTGATTAACTTTAGTGTTGCTATCCTTGTCTATCATTCGACAAAGCAGGTAGTACTATCCTTTTCTAGCTCCGCAATGGTCCCAAATGTATAAATCAAAATTCGGGAAAGAAACAGTTTTGGGCTGTGCCTGTTAGTACTTCCCCAATCATTTTAAAGAATTGTGGGCTAAATTATCAAAAGTCAATAAATAAATAACGAGCGAAGCTCGGTGCCCCGATATTAATTATGATATCCAATCAATATCACATGGTGTAGTCCTTATCATTCTGATCGGATTGGTCAGTGATTATTTTGAAGAACTTATTTGATGAATAAGCACAGTGGTTCCCAAACTTTTTTGATCCATGGCTTTCTTTGAGTACAGATATGGCTTGGCGGCGCACCTAGTATAATTTATTTATATCGCATTGCATTATTTATTATTATTATTATGCGTCAAATTCCCTTGTATGGAAATCGCTAAGCATTTACTTTGGATTCCGTACTCGATCCTTATTTCTACGATTCTCCCAAATTTTTTCCATTCTAGCTGATATAGCCTCTCTTCTTTCTTGGGAAAAGACTACATTTCTCCTCTCAATTTCCACGGGGCGTATTTCCCATTTTGCAACACTCCTGGATTGTTTTCTGTCAAATATTATGTCATCATCAATAATTTCTGCATCAGAAAGTCCTTCTGTACATTTTTAATCCAATTTTCCCCCGTCTTTTTGCTCTTCACAAAAAGTAGGATTCTCTTCGTCATTCGATCCCCCGGCAGTCTCATCAAATGTACAAAGAATTTTGATCTCCTCCTTTTGATATCGGCAGATACTTTCGAGTATTTTTCCACAACGCAGTTCTTTTGCAGCCTATATCCTTCTTCCGTTTTCCTTGGGCCAATTATTCTCCTGATGATTTTCCTCTCCACACGACATAAATCCTCAATATCCAGTTTGGTGTTCAAAGCTAAAGTTCCACTTTGCATTATTTATTATTATCAATTTTTTAGTTTATATTCTTAATAGTAATTTATTATTGACTTACTTTACGTAAGATTGTCAATATTTTTTACACGGCACACACACAGACTGATCCGCACTGTTTTGTAGTGTGAGTCTTTGATAGACAATGGCGGCGTACCTGGCACTAGTTTGCGGCGCCCCCGGTCGCCGCGGCGCACAGTTTGAGAACCTCTGAATTAGCATGAAAAGCGATCAATTATTGAAGCTTTAAAAACTGTTTTTGAACAAAAACAACTGGAAAAGAATAGCGAGGAATTAATTGGAATTTGAAAAGTCTTTGTTGTAACGTAATCAGTTCTATCCAATAAATTTAACTTCTCGAAACTCCTACAGATCCCATAAATTCTCTCTTACATGCAAATAAGATCTAGCGTCACTATCAGTCTCTGGATGACTGAATAGCATTCATTCGTATCTGAATGAAATATATCATGAACAATAAAGTGTTATTGAAGGCGCGTTCTTCTCAGATAAGTCAATGGTAGGCTAGAAATTTATGAGTTAATTTATTAGTGAATGAAGGTGTACGAATTTCAAACTGCGACCAGCAGCAACAAGCTAATTCGTATTCAGGAGCGATCTCGGATTCTCTTGGAATTCAGAACGGGAAGCGGTGAACATTCGTAATGGGGGGATAGCAATGCGACCAAGTAGGCCTACGAATGCGTTCTTGCATGTAAGTTGGTCCGTCACTATTTGAAGCTGTTGGAACATGTTTTACAGCTGATCTGAGGTGGTCTCTCTGCTAGCACTTGATCAGATGCGCTTCCTCTCTCAATCTTCCCATTCTCTCATCCCCTCTCACTCCTCTCTCACCGTTCCCCTGTTGTAACTAACTATCGATTCTAGTCCTGTCCACTTAGAAATGCAAGTACTCCATTCATAAAGGGCTGAAGACATAATGTTCTCGTCCTTTTACCGTAACAGACAAGGCAGTTTGAAACTGGATGAATATAAATTGACTCTGAGTTATGTCGTGCTTGTTTATTTAGTGAAATGTATAGCAATGTGATATTGATAGAATATCCGTTCATCCACTATTGTCTTTATGAATTTTGGCGCTAAAATTGCCTTATTGATTTGTGACATTTTGTATGATTTTTTGAAGTGCTTAAATCCCTTCAAATCCGTGTGAATTATTAAATAATACCTTGTCGCTAAATATAAGACGCATTCAAGAAGTATGAATTAACTTGCTTTTTGTTCAAGCTCTTGTAGATTCCTATGCCGAACCTGTTGACATTTTGAGATTCCTGCTATAGTACGCATTATGTAATCATATTATAGTTTGTTTCCCTCCCTCCATTAGCTTTGTTTCCTAATAAATTAATATTCAATACTAGCTGGCCCGGCGAACTTCGTATCGTCAAATAGATAATGCATCTCATGACAAACTTTAGCAGGATCTGAGGAGGTGCACACCTGAGGAGGCGCGATGCGGCATTTTGCATCCAGGTGCTTCTTGCTTATTGGTTATAATGGAAGAACTCACACACAATGAATCGGGCATGGCGTGGAACCAGGACCTCCTATATACTACCGGACCTGAGCTTAAAAAAAATGGCCGCCGTATGTGGTGGTTACAGAAATTCCTACTAAGAAAAAATCACTAATCAGCTGTTAGAGAGCGTCTCAATTTGTCGAAATCTCAGTACGTCTAGTTCCCGTTTAAAATATCAATACCGGCCACCACATACGGCGGCCATTTTTTTTGTAGGCGCAGGTCCGGTATATAGGAAGTCCTGTAAAGAGCAATCACCATAAGATCAACACTTTCAGATCACCAAGCCGTGCCTCCTCAGGTGTACTTAGCCTTAGCTTAATCTGATGCATTATATTTTTTATGAAAATTAACCAACAATCAGTATTTACATTTAATATCTTAATATGGACTTCCTATGTGCTTAGTTAGTCGTGCAGCAGTTTGTATTTCCAGTTATACTTGAATGCAGCTTGCTGGGAATTGAATGGTATAACTCCTTGCTGCTGATTTTTTCGTGCAGATTCTAAATTTACAGCATTTCGAGTTATACGACCCAAGTTTGGACGTCGTTTGTACCGCGTCATTATTAGGAATTGAAGTTTTCTGAATCAGTAGAAAGAAAATTGAAAAACAGATCTACCATCGGCTGTTGGATGACGCAATGATTATAACAGCTGTTTTTTATTTCTGTGTGTGACCAGCTCACAAATCTTCTCCCATAAGGATTACATGCAAACTTTGAAGGACCGTAGGAAAGAGTCCTGAAGTTGGATTTTGAATTTGATAGGCCATAAACCTGGTCCTGAACATAACGAACACAACTAAAAATATCATCAAATTCGGTGCACACATAAAAAAGTTATTGAACGTCAAAATTTAGGCTCGATTTTTATTTATATAGATGTACTGTGATTTATATAGAAAAGAAGAATCATTATCATACCAAAAACATCGACGATTAATCGATTTTATTCAGAATCTATCGATTCTATCCAATAAAGGTTCTCCTTTTGGTTGTAGATTCCACTCTTCTTCATCAGATTCCATCCTATTTCGGTAAAAATCGATAATACTTTTCGATGTCAGTGAATCAGTGAGAATCGAACTAAGACATCTTCCAATTTCCAATAGAACATTCTCAAAAATTTTCAGCCTTTTCTCAATAAATCATCATCTATACATAGTCTAGGTACATTTGACTGTTGTATAAATTAGAATTGGAACCGTATGGGCGTAAGCCTGTCGTACTTTTCTGTAAGTTGTGTAATTCTGAATTATTAAATAAATAAATCAATTGACGGGAAGTAATGATTAGATGAAATTCACAATAAGTCAGGATCCGATTGAAGTGATGCTGGAACATTTGACTTCTTTTGGAGAGAAAAACAGGCTTGCATGAGTGTGTAAGTGTATGTTGCTACCGTAGCTGTTACGTTGTATACGATGATGTGATGTTTAAGAGGTTTTGTGGTTGAATGGGACAGTGAGCAGTGAGGAGGCAGAGGATGCAGTCTGCATTAGCCACGCATGACTCTTGTTCCCAAGTGATGGTGTTCATTCATTCATCCTCCTCCTCCTCTTCATCCTCTCTTCACCCCTCGTGCACAATCTCCTCCTCTCTCCTCGTATCCTGGAGTCCATTCACATTCTTCGAAGGAACATGTAGCGGCAGGCCGGGACACGAAACTGAGGTAATTTGAACTGAAAGAGGAACTACGTGAGGAATTGAGTGTGATGGAGGAATGGAGAGGAATCGTATTGTGTGTGAGACGTTGGATTGGAGAGAAGAACGCCAGAAAAACTTGGAAAAACGGAGAGGGAGAGCGCGAAATGAATGTGGTGATTGATAGCAGTCCAAGACGAGGAAAGTGATCACAGAATAGAGGGAGTGAACAGAAGAACTGGTGAAAAAAACGGAGATAAGTGAAAGGAATAGTGGAGAAAAACCAAGAGTATTTTCCGCTCGGGAAGGATTTTCAAGTCTGCTTTACCTGTATATTCGGTTCAACTTTTCACCTTCAAACTGTCTGGCATCCACTGCACAACTTGTTAGTAATTCTCTCATATTCACTCAAATTTGTAACTCACCACAATTGATTCTATAATAATTGATTTTAATTGATAATTATTTAAATTCAATACTGACAATCTCATTTTAATATGTTTTCTCTTTTACAGGTATGTCAACATTACTTGCTGATTCATTTTCTTGGTTCCCAGTGTGATGTAAGTTTAAAACTTGGTAATATTATAATATTCAACAATTTTAAGTCGACAATAATCTATCGTGAAATCTAGTCAGGTTTTAGACTTACCAGTGTTACTTCTAGTTCAATAGTGAATGAGTTAATCTAGTCCTATCAATTGAATGAAAATCGAGATAATCTGTTTACCTGCAGACTTGGAAATGTTTCTAGTCCTAAAAATGTTAGTCTTAAAGGTAAAAAAATGACTTGAACCAATTGATTTTTTCATTAATTTCTGAACTTAATTCACTCATTTGAGAATGACATTAATTTTGATACATTTTGTAAGTTAAATTTTGAAAAGGGGTTTTTCGATTTTTTATTTTATTTCTCGTTTACTTAACGTTTTTATTACTAAACCTGAATTATTCTCCAATACTCCCAGCTCTTATAAGAGATCAACTTCATTTTTGTATTTCTAAATTTCTAAATTATTATGATTTTCAAGCCTTGTTCCTCTTTAAATAAGGTTTTAGTTATCTTTTTTGGAAGCGATTATATCTTCATAATTACATTAATTCACACGAAAAATTGTGCATATATTTTTGTAAATCGAGAGATTGACCATCGGTGAATACCAAGTCAGAGTTTGAGTGTTGGCCGATTGTGCGATGGCTTTTCCAGGTGGAGACGCTTTTGTGTTCAATTGAAAAGCGCTGCTCTGCTCTGCTCTGAGCGGTGTGTGGACGTTGTTGAAATTGTTTCGCCACAGATCATGTGACTTCCCCGCCTGAATGTGGGGCATGACGAATGCGGTCTGCGTTACCAATTCAGCTCGCTTCAATCTCAGTCCGAACTCTGCCGAACTTCGCCGATGACAGACGACGATGTACATTGAATACAAGCTTGATGTGCATTAATTTGAAATTTTCAGATTCATAGGTTGAAGACGAATGCATAGAGGCGTCTAGTACAGGAAATTTACTTTTGTTGTATTTGAAATTTTAAATCCTGGACGTAGCAGCGATGATCAGAATAACAATCTGTAAAAGTCACAATTTTCAAGAGTTTACATTCAAAAACTAACTTGCATTTTGACTTCACATTGGATTGATGAGCTTATCAAACCAACTTAGACTACGACTTGCTCTTTTCTTGGACCTTATTAAAGTTGCAGATTCCTAATCTTTATAAGCTGACTTTTTGTAACCAATACTATGTTTAGAATGAAGAAGAACATTAAAATACAGGACAGTTTGAATTGCAGAGTAGATAGATAGATAGATAGATGAATAAATGCCATTTCATTTACAGTTAACAATAATAAAAGTGATGTGGGCGAAGTTGAGCACCCTCTCACTATGAGTAGAGAGGTAGAGTGTTCGTTAGAGAGATAGTTCGTAAAAAATCTGGTGTGGCGCACTCACACAACTTTCCTTGCCGTTATGAAAATTGATCACCTGACGCTAGTGTTCCCGCGCATCTCAAAGCTACTATTCAAAGATTTTAGTCAGCTGGTGACAGGGCAATAACGCTGAAGACACACATGAGGTCTGCTATCTCTTCATAGTGAATGATTCAATAGAATCAACGATAGTTTGCAATTGAATAATCATATTTTCTCGAATTTAAAGCTTATTTTCAATTTTAGGTGAAAATGTTACTGAACATTAATTGTAGAGATTTCCATGCTCAATCTACTCCACTTGATTTTTTTTGTTTAAATTGTATCTGAAGCCTGATAATTGGAAATCTAAAATCGAACTTTGCATAGATGGGGTGGAGCTCCTGAGATTTTTACAGATATGGGACTTGTGGCAGTTGATAGTGCTTATTGATGACTATTTTAGGTATGAATTTGATGAAAATCGTTGGAGCCGTTTCCGAGAAAATCACGAAAAACCCTGTTTTTGGCAACATTTTCGCCATTTTAGCCGCCATCTTTAATTGCATTTGATCGAAATTGTTCGTGTCGGATCCTTATAGTGAAAGGACCTTAAGTTCCAAATTTCAAGTCATTCCGTTAATTGGGAGATGAGATATCGTGTACACAGACGCACATACACTCATACACACACACACACACACACACACACACACACACACACACACACACACACACACACACACACACACACACACACACACACACACACACATACAGACCAATACCCAAAAACCACTTTTTTGGACTCAGGGGACCTTGGAACGTATAGAAATTTAGAAATTGGGGTACCTTAATTTTTTTCGGAAAGCAATACTTTCCTTACCTATGGTAATAGGGCAAGGAAAGTAAAAAGATGTCGTTGTAGGAATCATCAGGTTGGCAGAATATTCTGTTTATTTCGTCCTAAGGAATACTGTCCTATTACTATACCTTCCTCTCGTAGAAAGAGAGTTAAGAAAGAAGAAGGAATAATGGAGAACTGATAATGGAGTGAGGGAACGTGAGATATAGCTCACGAATAGATACGAGATAAAATGAAGTCAAGCTAGCTTTGGAGAATAAGAAACACGGAAACTGATCGGTGATTTCGTGAATTGGAAATGAATTCGGATAGAGCAGGTTTGCATTGTGAATGAGCACGTTGGCCGCTCATCAACAACTAATTTGAGGTTATGAGGAGTGAACAAACACAAACATGATCGGTTTGCCCGTGCCTGAATCTGTTATCAGGGCTTTATCTCCATATCAATCAAACTTCCAGGGCGGGCCGTTTATACCTACCGCACTATGGATGTTTACAAATACTGAATTCGATAGAAGCATTCAATTTTCTAATTATAGATCAAATATAATTTGCATCTAGAATGGAATAGAGTTATTATAGTTCCACGTGAACTATTTTCTATGTTTCAACAGCGTTAGTGAACTTTGTTTACCATGTTCTAGATTTGCTTCTTTCTTGCTATTTTTGATTAGTCACAATTTTATTCTTAATTGATTTAGACGACTGTAAAGCTGGAAATGAAAATACTCTTTATTCGGACAGCTTAAGAAGGCGTAGTTTTCTAAGCTGTTCCAATCCACAATTTCCATTAATTTGAGTGTGGACTCCACTTCATGTTCTTTACAAAAAACAATAATAAGAGATGAGACAATTGAATTTATCCAGTAGAATATTATCGCTTGATGAAATAAATAATGATGTATAGGATCCAAAGAACATATCTGGGATTTTTTTTTGTAGAAATACTACTGTTGCAAAACGTTTTTCTTTTTTGTCAAAGTTGGTCTCAGAATAGTAGATAGATTTTGTGCAGCGTCTTCCACGGCCCTAATGCGTATATTATGGAGAGGCTAGCCGCAGAGTTGTAGCTGGCTGGCAAACACAATGTAAATTGCTAATATTGAAAGTGCTCATCGTATTAAACAGCAATCAGTGAAGGAAATCGCACCAGGTTAATGATAAAAGGGTGCACCAAATTGTTGTTGTCATCCTAACGTTCGTTTGATTACTTCGTGATTCTGTATGCTGGGAAAAGTCTGTTCCCATTAATGTTCACACTAAGGCAACAAACTTTCATTATTTGTGCTCAAGGTTTCTTCTTGTCACCTGGTATTCCAAGAGTGTGTTTGAATCATTCATGCTCATTCATGCAATTTGGACCTGCTCATTGAATAATTAAATTTATCAAAATGTTAAAGATAATTATATTATTAAGACACCATTATCAACATTCATATTATATCATTACTATTTGAACCACCCAGCGTAACACACCAGTTCTAAACTATCATACTTCCTCTAGTCTCTATGGATTAAGAGAACAGTTCATATCTGACGAGTACGTTTGTACATTATTTTCTATTCTCCTTTTTCTAAACTTCAACAATTAACATCAAACATCAATATAATCAAAAAGCGGTTCAAGCTTCTAAATTGCATATAATCTTTCTTAAGTTTCTTAATTTGATGATCAATATTCCTATCAAAACGTAATTATATGAATTTTCATCTGTATAATGTGAGAAAGTTAGATGTGGACACTGGCTTATTCAAAATAATACTGCAGATGCTAGTATTCTATGATAAGGCGGTGCTCCATCATTGGGCTACACAAAAATCCATACTTATACTGCAGTAGCCTAGACCACAGCTTGTATATAGCTTATATAGTCAATACAGATATATAATCAGTGTCCAGAGAGTCTAGACTCGGCCGGAAGCCGGTGAGTAGTCGCATTGGCCATTGTTGCGTCCGTTCCCAGACCGCTCATTGGTCCAGAAAATTTTTTCAACGCCACCTACAGTTCATTAGCGAGCATTTTTTATGTGTTACAAACGAAAATTGCCCTTGTATTTTAGTATTATCAGTTCCTTTATAAAAACACCATTTTCTTCTCAGCTATGTACCTCCTCATTCGCGGAATGACGTGAGATAATCTGCGCATTTCTAAAACTACAGTATCCCCACAAATGTACAAGAACATGTCTAGGATTTTTGCAATGCTGAATGTTGAGGTATGTCTTCACTTGACTGATCGATAAGATCCAATCAGTGAGAGTGAATGCTGCATTTAAGAAAATAAACAAATTATTCAAATTACCTAGGATTTTCAGGTCTGAATTCTCTTTTATTCAGATTTCATGTATGGTATGATACTTTATACCTTCAATATAAACAAAAAGTTTAAAATTCAGTGTAAAATATATTTTCACTCAACTGGCTGTTGTTTGATGTGAATTCAATTTCTCTCCTAGGGGAAAATTCCACAGGTTAAGTTAGCTATTTGAAAGAGAACATGAATAGAGGATTTTTCATGTATATACTCGTATATCTACTATCCATTCTATTAAATCATACACATAACCTTGTTTAGTTTCCCACATTTTTCCAGCCTAATGAAATATTATATCACTCCTCATATTATGAATATCATATTGATTCATCTATATCGAGAATGTACAAAATTTTGAGTACAATAAGTGATGATAATTCACATTTTTGGAATAATAATTATAATAATCTCCAATTTTCTCTGAATAGTTCTAATCAAGAATCTGGACCCTTCTCTTTCTTGACATGTCGTAACGTAACCCCTAGCATTACGAATATGATTAGTGAGAGAGGAGTTAATAGAAACAATGATACTAATAAACTCACAAGCAAGCCGGGAAAAAGGAGGGAAGGGTTCCGTAGAGTCATGAAATTATAATTCGACTTTGATTGAGGGTTAGGCTGTCGGTGTGTAGACTCTTGTTTGGGAACGGTTGTAAAGAACGGGAGGCATTTTTTGATTTGTCTTTGTTCTTGTCCGTTTTAGTGCGCGATCTTCGTGGTTATTGTTTTCCTTTGCGTCGTCCGTTGAAGAAGAAAGGAAGAGTGAGAGGAAAGAGGCCAAACAATAATTGTGATAAATGTGGGACCGTGTTCGTCCTTTCTCACACCTCATTTCCTCTCTACTATCCGTTTGCAATACATCAGCCTTTGGTCGGCAGCTTGACAGCCGCGTAATCTGTGCACTACAAGCACATTGTCGATAGTTGGTACCTTACAGAAAACAGCTCTTCTTCAACGAATGCTGAACGTTTTGAATGAGTCTCTCTACAGTAGGCCTATAGGCATTTCGTATTTTCCACAAGAATCAAACGGCATTCCTCACATTTTTCAACTCTGGAAAATTCAAATGCTAATTCGATGAACTCCATAGTACTGAAAAACTGAAAGATTGTTTCATAATTTTACCATCAACATTCAATATTCACTGATAAATAATTATATTACATGTGAATCTAACACATCTTAAATCATAATTTATATCATACATATTATAATTTACGACCATCATTCATAAATAACACATAAATTCAAAATGAAACAAAATTAACATTCTTCTCCAATAATATTTATCAATTTCAAAGTGAAAAATTGAATGTAAGAAATATGAAGCATTTTATTTCTGAAATCTTAGGAGAGTATATTTTGTTTTATTGTGAGGAATAATAGTCACAATTATATTCTCTGTAAGTTGTGTAATTCTGAATGATCAAATAAATAAATTATAGCTTGTAAAGACGGTTTGTATAATCTATAGGGATCAATTCCAGTATTTGATTTATCCTCTTTTTTTTAATTGTATAGTTATTTGGTTTATTTGATTGTGCAGACAGAGCTAATTTATCCAATTTATCCAGCATCGGCCGTCTCAGAAGTGCTGAGTAGAAGGCGGTTGGAAGTTCATATTTACTAAAATATCATGATATATAAGATTTTCTTATATCACTTCTCTTTCCCAATTCTAAACTTTATTGTTCGTATAGTTTATTCATGGCTAGCAGAGATGCTTTTTGATTATGTCAATTGTGAAAATGTCTGGACCAATGAACTATCTGTGAACTGATAGAAACATTTTTTTGTTCACTTGTGTGAATCGTAATTTAATTATTGTGTACGATTGATAGCTGATAGATGATGAGATTGCAATAACAGATCAGCCGAAGGAAGCCAAGGCAGTCTGTGTTTAGCAGGCGCAGTATCAAGTGCCGTTGAGGTGTACGAGGTTCCGCTTCCTGCCACCAGGCTGCGCATTCAGGCCAAGTCTGTCAAGTTCTGCTACCTTGTGAGCAAGTCCACAAGCTCACATCCAAACTTTTCAAAATCGGTGGTTCTTCGAATACTGACTGGGATGCTTTGAAATTTAAATAGGTAGCCTAGGTCAGATTTTTGAATTTGAACTGAGCAACAGTTTTTGCTCTGAATATAGGCTAATTAGAAAACATGGTACTCCAATATTAATGAGAGTAGTTATTCATCACTGAACAATATAAATAGATCAGCAGAAATTGATGTTTCATACATCATGACTCCTATGAGTAAAATATGTGAGCCATTAGTGAAAGAATAAAATTTAGGGCTCTTGTCGAATTGTTCCACAAATACTTCAAGTAGTACTGGTACTGCTACTTGAGTTGATTTTTCCTCGTTCCCTACCTGACATTACCTTACACTTGAATTTTCTGGGCTCTCCATGATTTTCCCAATTTCGAATCATTTGAACTCGAATTAATATAATTCGTGTATCGGGACATCATAAGGAACTACACGTTCTTGAGCAGTTACAATTTGATTCCTTTATTTCTAGTACAGTAACGGTTTTATACTTTTTTACTATAATGCCTTCCATAAAAGGATTGAACCAGATCCAACGAATTCTGAGTGGACCACATGAACCAGATGCTCCGGAATACGAAACAATTCTCTTGGATTTCAAATTAGAGACAGTTACGAGTAAAATACTCTCAATCAGTACTACCATTGTAGGTAGTCATTCCAAGTATTTTTACTGCATCGTGATCAGTTTGTCTACAGACAGGATTATAAGATCTTAACGCAGTTTCAATATTATGATCTGGAACCTATTTCTGGTCTCAATGGCGCACTCAATAGTCGGTTTTAAAACTGGACAAAATCTGAGTTCAAATCTCTAGTAGATATCAGCAGAGACAATTAAAAGAATTGGATTTCCAACTTCTCCGTGCTTTGATTCACATTCTCTTCATCTACCAATTGATAGGCTAGAATATATGGACATAACCTACATAATATTTGGACAATAATTTAAGACAAAATTAGGAAATTGAAGAAGTTTTGGGCAAAAGCCTGTTTTTCTTTTCCGACTACTGTATTGTTTACTCTATGCAATAAATAAATAAATTTTGCGATACTAAATTTAATATGATGGACAGAAGTATGGAGCACATTATGTGGGAAAATGGATCGGCTTATACAGTAGGCTATTAACTGTATAAGGCTGGTCACACACCGATTAGTCAAGACAAGACTAGTCACGTATAGTCACAATACTTCACATAGTTGCTTATGACGCAACACACACTGATTAGTCATTGCAATTAGACATGACTCCATGAGCAACTATGTGAAGTATTGTGACTAAACGTGACTAATCTTGTCTTACTAATCGGTGTGTGACCAGTCTAACAGTTAACTCGAGTAAATCTGACCACTCTAATCTGATATTCTATTTAAAAGGATGTGTTAACCTTAGTAATCTGAGTTTTAGAGGAAATTTGGTCTGATGGATTAAAATGTATGGATCAATAAGGAAGAATACGCAAATGATGATCAAGTGTGAGATAATCTTCCTTCAATGTTGTGGCAACTCACAATATATATGCTGGCTTATACACCAGTGACACACTTGGTTATACACAAAGTCACAATGACAATACAGAGAGAACGAATGTATTGAATGGATTTCAGGATGTATTGAGTATGCCCAATTAATGTAATGACGAATCGAGAAAAATGATTTGAGTTGTTACATAGACGTGAAGAGGGTTGCAATGAGGCAAATGTGCTGGTACAACCTTGAGCCCAAATTGCTGGTTGTGGGAGGAAACAGCCGCAGTTTCCGATCGGTTTTTTCATCTCAGCTATCAGAAAAGTAAAAACTACTAAAACGATTAGTCTTTGTAGGTAGGAGTGAAGCCGCCTTTCCCACGCGGCAGCCCCGATTCAGCGTGAAGCTTCCTAGAGTTATTTTAATATGTAACAACAACCGATCGTCGCATCCACGGCTACCGTGCACCGCGCGGACTCTTCTCCTCCTTCTCCTCTTCCTTATTCTTTATATTTTCCTCTTCTTCTTTTCCATTCCTTTTCTTCCTCATCCTCATAAAATCACCGTCACTAAACGCTTGCCCTCTCCACCCCTCCCACCAACCCCCTGAACACCACCACTCACCTATTGAGCTGCCTATAAATTCTTCAGATATGACTTGGTTCGATTACCAGACCCTGATGTATCAGGAATTTTGTTCACATTGAAGAGGTCATAGATATTATCCATAGATTCCACAGAAAATACTTATTTCTATGTTATGTTAGTCTATTGCATAATGATGATTATGCTGAATTCAAAAAAATTGGACGTCTTTATTTATTTATTTTATTTATTCAGGATACAATCACAATTCATATGAATATGATTGAGAAAGAACAACAGGCTTGTCCCAAAATTATTATATTCCCAAATTTCGATAATGAATAACATGTCCAAAAAATTGATTATGTTTTTACTGTTGAAAGTTGAAAGTATAGAAGTATATTGAAGTATAGAAAGTTTCTATAATGTTCTATAACTACAGTTCTGAAGTTTGATGTACGATTATGACATGAATCGTGTCTGCTAATTATAAAGTAGAATTCAAAATAATAACTAAATTCATGATGGAATTAGTTTGAATAGGAGATTTGGCTAGCTATGGTGTTGATTGACTCAGTCTTTGACAAGAAATGAATAATTAGGACAGAATGTTAAATTTATTGACAATTTCCTCTCCAAAGTTGATAGGCAATTGAAAGGTTACTCAATGATTGCAGAAATATCCAATCTGGAACACTGATTGAAAAATTTTATCGGATCCGCTATCAAACCTCTAATAAAAATATACATAAAAAGAGAATGTGATTGGTAGATAGCGACATTCTTTAACTGACATTTCTATTGCCTCTTATTAAGAAATTCAAACAGCATCAATATAGGTCTACTACATTGAACTTCAATTTTAAGAAGAAATAATAAATCCATGTTCCTAATTACCTAATTCTACCTCAATTTCAGTTTCCCTTGTTTGACTGAAACGCTCTTAGTAACAGGTCTCTATCACAATTGAGTAGGCCTAGCTCAATTGATCAGTATTTTTATAATAGCATGGAATGAATCAATTGAATAATGCTACCTCTACCGTACTGATAATGCAACTACCGTACCAATTGAATATACAGATAGTCAATACAAATAAATTATAATTATGTATTGCTGAATATGTATCATATCGTCTGTACTTCTCACCATATAGATAAAAATACTAACTTAATTCATTGAATAAATCAAGTTCTATTGAATGACAACATTTACATGACAAATTGAACAGTTATTCACGCAGATGATCACTGAGTATAGGCAACTGAGCTTAAAAAGTAACTATTACCATATTTATATCACAGGATAACTTACCGATATTTATGTATCATAGTGTATATAATAAGAGGTAATGAGGATTGCTCTGCAAAAGTTCCCACACAAACACACAATGAAAATATAGCTACTTTCTTTACGAAACAAGAACACATTTATTTGACTTCTCTTTTATTCACTTTACACTGCCCATTCACAGTACATTATAATTCATATGCATACTTCAGTCTGAACGGAGAAATGGTGACTTTTCCAGTAGAATACCACAGAATATTCGACCGCGGAAGTTTTATTGTTGAGAATAAAAACCAAACACAAGCATTCGTTTTTCGAGGTTGAAATGTTGCAACCAATCGCTGCAGAGGGATTTCACTGATGGATTTCAGGTCGTCAGCTGCGGTCGCCTTTCTTCCTCCACAGATCGTTGAAAGTGACGATGACTGGCTTTTTTATTTTCAATGAATCACTTTCTATCGTTGGTTAGTAGCTTTCCTGATTGGTTTTTCTATTTCGAAATGAATCAAACAAGAAATTATTTGTTTTCTCAACTGTAACAATTCGAATGCATCTGATAAGAACGCTTTTGTAAGCAACGATTATGATGAGTTGCATTAATCTTCAATCTGCTGACCATTCAAGGAAAGAGGACTAATTAAGAGTTCTAGTGCATCTTACAAGTGATTTCTAAATAATCACAAATTTTTATTTTGTTTCGAATAAATGAATGACGAAACATTACTGATAATTGATTGGCATGGCAGTTCTTAATTTATCCTCTATAGCCCACTTGATCCAATATAAAAACTAATATCATAGAGAAACAATAGCATAAGTAGATATCCCATGGAATAGGGCGTTTATGTCGCAACTTTAACTGTTATCTCAAGCCGATTACTGTCGATTATTGTCGATTTTTACTGTTTTGAACGGTGTAGGAAGAGTGTATGAACGGCTCAATATGAGAGACTACCAGCGTCATAAAGCTTCACGGGAAAGAACTACGTGGACTATAGGCTTGAGATAACAGTAAAAGTTGTGACATAAACGCCCTATACCATGAGATATCTACTAATGCTATTGTTTCTCTATGCTAATACAGTTATTACTCACATCCCATTTAAGGGTTGTGTGGCGGAGAGGACCAGGAGTCTTGACTCCGCCCTAATAAAGGCATATAATCAATCAATCCTAGACTATCTCGTTCTCTAATATTCCATAAACTAATATAGTTAACAACTTTATTATGTGTTCCAGAACCACAAATCACAAATGGACTTTGGGACCATCCAAAACTCCTAGTCCCTGCTTCATTTATTACAGAATATTTATGTCCATCTTCTACGAGTCTCAAAGTAATATGATTCCATAATCAATAAAACATAACACAAATTATTCATTCATTTATCTATTAACAATCATCATTAGCTATACAACAAAAGTTTAGACTATTAGGTCATTGAGTGAAATAAAATTTTACTGAGGCAAATTACCTTGTATTATGTAACACAAGGACACAAACTTACTAAAAAATCGACTAAAATGAGTCATATGCTCACGCAATCCTTTGCGAGAAAAATTGAGCATTCAGTTATAACTCGTGGCCTAACTCGATTCGAAGCACAGTGCTGTCATCCCGACCACCCCTTGTGCCGCGCCGCAATGACGCTGAATGATGGTGTCTTTTGGTGGTGGCAACTGGTCGCGTAGCAAACCGCGAAGCATGAATAAAATAGCAAGCTGCGTGCTGTTGCTAAAAGCCAGGGCGTCTCTATTATCTCCGCATTTGAATGCATAATCTGCTGTACGCTTTCGGTTTGTCTCCGAAGATATGCAGCCAAATCGGATCGCCGGGTTTTTTTGCTTGTGTGCCGCTGTCGATGCCACCCCTCCCGGCTTGCTTTGCTTTCCTCTGCACATTATGCTGATGCTGAGTGGGATACGCTCCGCAGATCAAGGGATCCCCACCCCCCACCTCTCACCCGGCGCATCTCCAAGGCATCAAGCCGTGCATTAGAGAGCTTCGCTCCTTCAAAGCAAACCACCCACCCACACCCCTCTCAACACACACATATTCGGGCCTAATCTGCCAGGTGCCATGTATAACCAACCCCTCACCATCACCATCAACCAAACTCCTAATTAGTCCTCATGCCGACAGAGGCCGCAATGTAATGTCGCCGTGCTCTTCCCAATTATACAACACATCCATCCATTTGTCTATGAATTTGCTCTCTTGTACCAATTAAAACTACAAAGTAGATGTACGATGTGTGGAGTCAGTCATTAGGTGCAATACAGTGAGTGGAACACGCAAATACTCGTCTAAAATGTAATGGCAACATTTCGAAGAGAATCCGAAAAGGATTGCTATTCTCCCAGTATTGACTGGGAATTATCATACTTGTATTGAATATACATTTCTATTACAGGCAAAAGCTTTTATAGGAAACGAATCTGCATGGATAACCCCATAGATCCTATGTTCTACAAAGGTTGAAAAAAGTAAATATTTAAGAGTATTATTCATTCATTTTACCCACAATCATAGAAGATAATAGTTAAAAATACTAAGATGTAAGTGAATAACACAAAACTATAACAACAATAATAATATACTAATTTGATATCAGTGATGGGTGCGAAATAAGGGAGGATTGTAAGGTTTTCTAACTGTGGTTTTACTCATGTACTGAGAAAATCCTTAATCCTTCAAAGCTTAAAAAAGGAATCAGGAAAAGTGAAAGGAAGGTAGGTAGGACAGGATGTGACGAAGAATGGTATGTTAGAATAGGACCACAAAATTAATAAATTTAATCAAAATGAATGGGAATATTGTTAAAACCGTAACATATTGGAAGTGATACGTGATGATCTTGAAAAGGAACCAATAAGATAAACTTGGATGGCAAATAATGTGTTAAGGTTGGATGATACTCTTCAAATACTATCGGCTATAATATTATAATAGAAGACCTATGTTGAATTGATTTTTATTATCTGACTTTAATCCAAGGTGTCCTTTCACATTATACGGTTTGGAATCAGTGTAAGTAAACGCAATAATTACTGTACCAAATAGATGATCTATAATAAGACTGGACTATTCCATTGCTACAAATTACACTGACTTTGAATTTATTGAACGATTTACTGCAAAGCTAAGAGTACAAATGAGTTGACTATCATATATGTTGTTAATGAAAGTAGTCATTAAAGTTGAAATATGTCGACTTGCAAAAGTTGTTAATCATTTGGTTTATGGAAGCAGCCAGGGCGACTGAGTGTATGCAGCGCACTGCTCTGTGTGTGAGGTCCTTGGTTCAAGTCCAAGTTAGGGAGTAGCGAAGCATGACCAATTTACCGGCGTCTTTAGCGTTTTGGTGCTTCATCATAACTGAAATAAACCATTGCTACTAGTTCGTCAACGCCTCCCACACGTAAATACGTTGTAAATACGCTGCATATTTCTGATTTTCAGTTTTATTTTTTGTACCAAACGGCATGTGATTTTTCCCTAAGCACGACTGGTAGTGGATTCTTACTGTGTCCACTATCTATGAGATTTGAATATGGAGAAGTTTAGTTTTGACATTTCAGGTTGTTACTTTGAGGAGTTGAATTCCGATTTCAAAAATATGAAAACGTTTTCTACAATACTTGGTAGTAGGTTGATTTCCTCATGTTTCCGTAAGTCACTACTATCAAATCAGAATTAAATGGTGTCTGGATCAATTTATTGATTGACTTGTTTCTCAATTTGGTAGCAAGTGGATAGTAAATATGTGAACTGTTATCAAATTGGCTCACAAAAAAACAACTCCATATTTCCAAATATCATAGCATACATGTTATAAAATAAGTATCTTTTTATCCATAAGTAAATAGACTGAACTTTTAAGTCTATTATAGTAGACTAAAAGTATAGTTTACCCTTTTCCTATAATAGTTGTTCCAATTTGTTTTAACTAATCAGATTTTCGAATCAGTATATTTTATATATATATGTGTGCTTTGAACTATCTTTTGCTCCTTCTGACACAAATTATCAATATACATACTACTAAATCTGGAGAAAATAGATTCCCATCAATCTAAGTCTGTAGGCTGTTTTCAAATCCATCAAGTATGAAAACCCTGAATTAATATTTCTCTATTTTAGGGAGGAGTGGAGTCCAAATTCAAGCGACCTACTATGATACAATTATGGACGATTCTCAATCACTTCAAGATGATGGTAAAAATAATATTTGATTTTACTAATTTATACAGATAAAACCTGCATGGGTGAAATCTGTGCTAGAATATCAGCTTTTTAACAATTCGCTTATATTCTATGAAAATCTAGAAGAATCTACTTCTTAACTTAGATACGTAACGTATCTTATTAACGTAGTTGTGTAATGTAAAATGAGTCAATATGTATCACTAATTCTCATTCAAATCTAAAATTTTATAAATTACATCTGAACTCTCTTATCTTGAAGAAGAACGTTTCATTTTTTGAAAAATCTCTTATTCAAGCAGTTTAGGCTTTCGCAGTCTTTATTCACAATTCAGATCTAACAATTTTTTTCAATTTTTTTTTTCAATTTATTATTATTAAAAACACACATAACAAGACAAAACAAAATTACAAAGAATTTGAAACAAATAAAACACAATAAAATGTTACAAATATAAAAAACCATGGGCTTTGTGGTTGGGTGTGTTGGAGAAGAGAAAAAAGAGAGGAAGATACCTAGCCAACTATGGTTTCCCATGTAATAGGCCGGCAAAGAAGAGAAGAGAAGTAATGAGGGAAAAATGTAAGGGAGAAATGGGGGGAAGGAAGAAAACAGAGGAATAGGTACTCAAAATAAAGGTAAGCGAGTCCACTGAAAAATGAAAAAAACAATGCTGGAGCAGAAATCTCGAGTCATATATCTAAATGGAAGAAGAAATTACTGTATGTCCAGTTTTTTATATCCAGTTTAATTTTTCCGCTGATCTTATTGTCCATGAGAAAGTGATTTGGAATGAGGTTTATTATTTTAGTACCTATGTAAATTAACTGCCTCCTTATACATTCAATATTAGTGTTATAGGTTACATATTTGTTAGCAGTGGCCCTTAGATTATAATAATTAAGTGTAGAGTTTATTGTGAGAGGAAAATCGGATCTATATTTTATCAAGTACTCAATTACGGTTTTTATGTATAATTGACGTATAGTCATGACCTCAAAATCACTAAAAACCATATCCGTTGGATAGAGCCTGGGTTTGCTTAATATAGTTTTAATTATCAGTTTTTGTGCTACAAATAATTCAGCAATATGACAGTTGAAACAGCCTCCCCAAACAACTATGCCATACTGCAGAATTGACTTGACTAGAGCATGATACATCATTTTCAGGTGGTTCTTATTAAGAATTCTGTTAACTTGGTAAAATTAAAAGATAAATATCTAATTTTTCTACATATGTATTAATATGAACATCCCATTTAAGGTTTTCATCAATTATGATTCCCAAGTACTTAGTATTATTGACTTTTTTAATGGTGGGACAATCACAATTACCCAAGTTTAAATTGCACTGAGAATGGAGTCTCAAATCTTGATTCTCGTTGGGCTGTCCTACTCTATTTGCAGAGAAAGTTATGTGATTCGTTTTTTCAATATTTAAACTCAAGGTATTCTTATCTAACCACTTCTTGATTAAAAGCATATTATTTTCAGCTATGGTATGAACTTCATTCCAAGAATTACCGTGAAAAATAGCTGCAGTATCATCTGCAAAGGATATCACAGTTGAGTTTAGAAGTCTTAAATTTAAAAAGTCATTACATAGAGTATGAAAAGGATGGGAGAAAGTACAGTACCTTGAGGAAGACCATAAGAAGTTAAGTTAGTTACACTAGATTGATCATTTATGGTTAGGGACTGGGTTCTATTACTCAGATAGCTTTTGAACAATTTAAGCGAGACTCCTCTGAAACCATAGGACTCCAGTTTATTGAACAAAGTATTATGAGGTATTGTATCAAAAGCTTTGCGTATATCCAGGAAGACTGCAATAGTTTTCTTATTGGAGTTTATTTTATCAGATAAAGTATTGACGATTTTATTAGAGCGTCAGATGTACTTTTACCATTTTGGAAACCGAATTGGTTCTTGTTGATTATTTTGTTAAGATTCAAGAAAGAAACAACTCTTGACTTTATAAGTTTCTCCATTATTTTAGCAAGGTTGCTGATAAGACTAATCGGTCTATAATTACAGGGATTAGTCGGGTCACCTTGTTTGAATAGAGGTTTTATTTTGGCTGACTTGAGGTGCTCAGGAAAATATCCCTCCTCAAAGCATCTATTAAAAATGAAAGAGAGAGGTTGAGATATAAAATTGGCTATTTTCTTCAGCGTAATATTACCTAGACTATCAATACCAGGACTGCAGTTGTTCTTCAGATTTTTAATAGTTGCCTCAACCTCAACTGGGCACGTTGGTCTCATAAAAAACGTGTTATCGATCTGTATTTCAGGGAATCGATCACCAGTATTATCAGGGATATTGATAGTTTGAGCTTGTAATTTACCCACATTTGTGAAATAATTGTTGAGGGATTGAGCATCAAGTTCAGTACTCTTGTCGTTGATACTGTCCTCACCTATAACTTCGTTTATGCACTTCCACAACTTCATGCTGTTGTTATTACAATTTTCAATTTTCCCTTTATAGTAGACTTCCTTTGCATGATTTATGATCTTATTCAAACCATTACGATAAACTTTATATTCATTCTTTAATATATTGTTATTAGGATCTCTTCTGAGTCTAGAATGCATTTTGTCCCGCGTGATTATTGATCTTATGATGCCTTCAGATATCCAGGGCTTCAGGGGACGAAGTCTGTTAGGTATCTCTTTTACCTTTCTGCATTGGTTGATGAGACTGGTCAAACGATCGACAAATTTATTCATAATAGTGTCAATGCTTCCATTCACGGTATAGATTTCTTCCCAATCTTCATTCCTTATGCGTTCCAATAGTGCATGATAGTTGGTTCTAGTTAATGTGTTTATCAATACTTTTCTATTATTCTTATTGATAGGAACCTTCACCAAGTTCAGTACAACCGCGTAGTGGTCAGTTATGGTTGTCCTAAATATTGCTCCTTTAATGGACATAGGATGGTTGCCTGAATTTTTATAAAAAATGTGGTCAATGCAAGAATTTGTTGTGGTTGTTACTCTGGTATCACCAGTTATGTAAGACTTATAGCCATTACTATTAAAATATGCAGATAATCTTGAACAGGAACACTAGTTGAATGTGTATTTATATTCATGTCTCCCGCCACACATACATTTATTCCATTAGGAATATTACTGATTTCATTACTCAGACTATTAAGAAAATTATCAATATTTTGATTACTTGGTGATCTATAAACCCCAATCACCTTCACAATAAAATCATCAATTCTTAGGTCAGCACTAACTACATTAGCATCAGTAATATCGAGTGAAACTTCATTGAATCTTATACAATCTTTTATGTACATGCATAATCCATCACATTTATTCTGTTTAGTGAACTTATTTATTGCCGTATATCCAGGAATGTTGAAAATGAACGGCATATCTGCAGTCAACCAGGTCTCCGTTGATATTATAATGTGAATATCAGTTTTCAATTCATTGAGGCAGCAAATGAACTGATCGAAATTAGCATTCAAACTACGTATATTCATAGACATAATATTGAAACACTCAGCATCTTTATTTCTGCACTCGAGAAAATGATAGTTCAAATAATCGTCGATTACATCTGTTTCATTTTCTGTTTCTAAAATATTCAGAACTTCTTCAGTGTCACTCATAACTTATATCATCAGGTCCACTTCTCTTTTCCTTGTTCCATTTAACAAGCCCCTCACTATCTATGAATTAAGTTTCTTAATTAGTTTGTCCACAGCATCATCTACTAGACTGGTTGTTAAATACCTGAAAGTTTCAGTGTGTCTAGACAAAGCGACAATCGCATGGGGCATGCTGTTATAGATTTCATTCTCTTGTACTTAATTCTGATTAGAATAACATTTTTATGAGTTAGCCCTTGTGCTTCATGGATTGTGTGAAGTGCAACATCCTCTCTCCACTTTATAGTATCACCCACCATAAGTTTTTCCTCTTGGGTGAATGTCAATATCAAAGTGTCGGGTTGTATCAGATGGTATTCCCCATTTCTGTAAGTAGGCAGAATTGAGATAGCTCTTTCATTAATCGTCGTAATATTTTCATAGACAGTGGAAAGGACAAAACAAACATCGATAGGACATCTACGAGTTACCGTTTGCTTTGTAAAAGGTTCGCAGAATTCTGAAATTTTATGCCATCTTATGGCATAATTACTTCTCTCAATATAGGGTATTTGGTTTGCGTCACCAACAACAATCATTTCTGAGGCCTTACTCAAGTTAGCAATAAACCCGATGTAACCCGCATGCATAAGTAGAGCTTCATCAATAAAAACTCTATCGTATGTTTTATTCTGATTATGATTTATTATATATGAGCCAACTGTTCTGTAATCAAGCTTAAGACGATTACAATGTTTTCGACCATACCTTTCAATGACAGTTTCACGGATTGCTTTAATACCTGCCCGTGTTTGAGTGAGTACTAGATCCTTGCCAGGCTCATGATGCGAGACTATAAAGTAAGATTTACCACAGCTGGGAACACCGTCATACCACTTTATTTTAGGAAGTTTACACTCATGAAGAGTTATTCTATTTATAGTTTTTATTAATTCGCTATTCAGCATAAGTGTAGTATTACGTGTGGCTAAAACATATCGTTCTTTAGTAGAGAATTTTAAAGTATCCTCTTGAAATTCTACGTAACTTCCACCCTGCTCCAAGCAATATCCCATTCGGTATTTAGAGTTTGTTTTGAATAGGAATCTTTTCAAATTATTATCATAGATGTTCATATTGTTATTCAGGACGCTTATTAGTTCATCACCTGATATTGACATGTTTCTATGCGTGATCCTAAGAAGAATATTTTTATATATTTTAGCATTTTCGTTATCAGTGTTTTGAAGTAGAGTCCGTAATTCAATCATAGAGTTTATGAATGCTTCACGTTTATTATTACCTTCAAAGAATCCTACAGGGTGAGAAATTCAATAAACAACCACATATTTGAGAATTTGTGAGAATAATGTTCTTAAAAAACATTAGAAGTGATAATCTACAAAAATAGCATTTTCCTTACAATCACTTATTTGTGATTTCAAATAACTATCTTAATTTCTAAGATTATTTAAATTGAGGTCGGTAACTTGCAATATTTGACTCATGATATTTATTAGATAGCTTGAATCAGTCTGTCATCGTTGGGGCATAGGCTACCGTTTAGGACAAAGTAATAGTGCATCAAGGCCAGTACATTTGTCACTCATAGATAACATAAAAATATGCTGACGTTGCAAAACTCAACTACGGGAAACAATAAATTAATATTTCGAGACAAAAAAGTACGTCTTCAGCTGACATCACAATGCTATCAGTTGTTGAATGAAAGTATCCGCCAAACTATCATCCTAACAGTAAAAATAGTGGACATTAATGCATGAAGAGGCAATTCAATAGCTAGGGCCCTAGTCACGATAGTGACTTCACTTCGCTTTTAGAGTCTCATCAGATTAGAGATTTGATAAAGAGGGCACAATCAGTAATTTGGGTGGAGAGTGAACTGAGGAATGACCTTGGCGTGTGCTCATATTTCTTGTCAAATTTGAAAACAAAGCGAATTGAAAGTAATTTTCCTGTTGCGTACAATGCAAGGTCACAAGTCAACTACTGCAACAACAACACAGGATCGATTCTTCTCATTCCTGTTTCATCAACAAGATCAACATCAAGATTGACTTAGACTTAATGTGTACCTGTATTGTTGCTATACTTCGGCAATTTGAAGATTTGGTATGCATTTTAATTGAACCTTCACCAGAATACCACTTCGAATCATACTTTGTCCGAAAAGGCATTTCTGATAAATTTTAATGGCTATATTGCTAATGATGATGCTTATGTACCCTGGCATCAATGCACGCATTACACTACAAAAGTTGAGTACAATACAAAAATTCAATAATTAACATACTTATTCATTAATTATCATTGAATTACGATTATTGTTAGTATTAACTAGTCAGGGCACCTATAAAGTTCTTGTAACGGAGAAATATTTTCTTTGGAATTTTTCACAGATAGCCTAAATCAATGTAAACAATAGCTTTTGGAGAAGAACAACTGATTTAAATACAGCTTTAGCGAGACCTACGTTTGTTAAACCTAATAATTATGATAGCACTTCCAATATAAAACAACGTAGACAATGAATCGATTAACAAAATAATTAATCTACCAATATTTATTAATGTACTAGCCGTCAGGCTCGCTTCGCTCGCCATATCCGGTTGAATTTAAAAAGAGTTTTATAGTTCTCAACTATTGGTTGTGATCGTATCTGGTATAGTTTCCTCTTCCTCATACGAAATGGTTGAGCCATTTTACTATGAGCAAAAGGTGATAAGCTGCTCTAGACTAGACTCACCTTTTTTGAAGCATTTGCTTCAAACGTTGAGCAAATGCTCTATTTTATTCATACAATTTTGAGTATAAGCTTTTACTTTTGAGCAAATGCTCAAACTATTTCTTTGATGAGCATGAGAAAAAGGTTTTGCTCACGTTTATTCATAGAAAATGAAGCAAATGCTCCATATTCTAGAAGTATAAGCAAATGCTCAACTTTATTCATATGGCCCATTATGTTGAAGTTAGATTTATATCCAATGATTCAACGTATTTGTGCAGTAGGTGATTGAAATTGATCTTACTGCTGTCCCAAACCTCAAACCTATTTTTCTATCTATCAACGAGTACTATCTATCTTGCACCTTGGTACCAAACATTATCAACATGCTTCATTAATATTAAACATAGTCAATTTCGATGCTTATAAAATAATGATATTCCCAAGGTAGGACGTCTTTGTTGTAAACCATCTATGTTATTTAAAGGTGATAACATGGGCAATGGGCATGTCAGTGATAAGACTGAGATGATTTTAGTGGCGGGGTGCGTAGAGCGTCAAATATTACCGACATCGATCACTGCAACTTTCTGATTTCCCTAAACACTGTCTCTGAGTAATGACATTCAAAATCTCCTGCGAGAGATCTTTAAAGAGTCTGAAAATGACTTTTTCGCTTTAATCAAGCCGAGAAACAGGGTGGATGAAGGGGCGGGGAGGGAGAGGAAGTTGAGAGTGGATTACAGTCTGTGTATTGAGAGAGCGAACGCGCCATGGAAATGTCACAGGCTATGATAAATTCGCAAGCCCTGAGCCCTGAGCAGCCCGGTGCAGTGCAGACAAGTGTGAAATATGAAACAGCCCCAAACGTGGGCCCCTTACCCATGGTTTTGATTTGCGCTCACCCTTACCGACGCTTTAATTTCGTGGCTGGACGCTCTCGCTCGTCAACGCTCGTCTGGGAGTCGCTAGTATTTTTTCTTCTCCTCTCTCACTCACTTCATCCTGTATATACTGAATTTATTATCAAATGTCGCATGGTGACTCTCTCACTCTCTGTATTTTTTAACAGCACGCGGCAGCCGCTTTGCTCATATGAGCGGCCGGGCGAAGCGGGGCTGACGGTTGCCTCCGCGTATTTACAATGTTTCGGTGGCGTGCGTACGTACGCTCTCTACGCTCACTACTACGTTATGAATACTTACCGACGCATTAGATGCATTGTTGGTGGTGGTGTGGAGGGGACTCTCCTATTATAATCATAGCTGTTTTTCTCCACATACCTCATGATTAATCAGAATCACTAATCATTGTGACATGACTAGAATAGCTGATGTCATGGATTGGTATCGAAGGGGGAGTAATTTGAATATGAGTAGAATAATTAGAATTTTCACTGGCACTGAGACTGAGAAAAGATGAGGAATTGAAAAGGGTTTACAATAGAAGATTTCATGCAGTCCAATGAAAATTTGTTTTCTATTCGAAAACTTATTGAGGAAATTTAAAATATCTATCTGAAGAATGTCAAGAGTACAATCACTATGTATCTTGAGATTAAAATTTGAAATTTTTGTTATTCAGGTATAATATTGCAAGATCCAGAATGAATTTAAAATGCTTCAAACATAAAATAAATTGTGTGGACTGGTCAAGTAGGCTATATTGTAAGTAGAAGAAATATCATTCCAAACTATATCAACCATATTAGATCCATTCCTTTCATTGAAGAAGAGAAAATAGTTTTGACTGACAGAGAATTTCAATATCGAAAGTTTTTTATCAATTACTTTTTGTTATTAGAAACAAATTTCTTTGAGAAATTTCATTGATAGCTTATACATTTTGCTATAATATTATATCAGTTCATCAGAGATTGACATTGGTGTAACAACTGAAACCGGTCTTTCTAACTATCAATAAAATCCGTGGTTTTTGACAATTTCTTAGTCCTTGTATTTAATAAGATTATATTACGATGCTTTTAATATACCGACAATAAATTGTTTGTAGTGGAAAGTGATTATAGTAATTAAGCAGCCTCCGATACAGAATTGTACATCATGAATATTTGATGCTCACTACAATAGATGAAAATAGTTCAAGGATGAATACGATTTTGGTGTGCACTTGTAATAAATAAGTAGTGATAATTTCAGAGTAAATAGAGTATCTCTGTAGGTTCAGAAAAACGATATTCTCTATCTCATACGAGAATTAAATTTGCAGGCGAGTAAAATGCTTTTATGAATAATATGATGAACTATTTTATTTCGGTTATTTCCTCAGAGAATTCAACATCTTATTTTTCAGTATTCCAATGCTGCCTACTTCGACACCACATTTTTGTTGCTCAGAAAAAAACGCATAAATATACATTCTATTTACAATATTCCCAGATGTTATCTGCGGCTGCATTACTCCTACGAAGATTCCGATTATAGACGACAAAATAGCATAGGACTGGAGTGTGTGAGGCCACCAACATGTCACTAAAGCGCTTCCACATTTCACTGACTCCGCTTTGAAAGAGCATCCCTGTGCCGCGAAGATGAATCACAGTTTCTGAGCTCCCGTTGTCATCCTTTAATAGGCCTACACCATTCAACTGGCTCTATGAAATTAATAGCTTCTTCCTACTTGGACTAATGATCCTGTCACCTTTTTATCTTTTCAAGTTTACTGCTCCAGAATATAGTACACACTGTGTCTTTATTCCTGTCATCGTTGTACATCTATTGTTCAAATTTTACTGCTGTACCAGCCACTTAGTCTCTTGAAACATATTTCGCTTGACTGACTGAAAATATTGTCGAATCGTGTATGTCTTCTACAATATTTCCATCCATTTTCAATATTCTAAACAATACATTGATCAATTCAAACTGCTTTCACCTAGAATTACTGGTTCATAAAAGTGGAAAATCCCTCTAAGCTTCTTTGAACTCAACATTAATTACTGTGATCAATTACAACATGATTAACTCCAACTACTGACATGTTGCGGTTGAATTCCAAAAAAAATTGAAAAGCATTGTAGATTATAATATATTGATTTTTTCAAAACACAAATCATAAGTATCTTAGTATTCTTGAACTGAACATATTGTGGATCATTATTCAAGTCGCATATAGACACCATCAGAGTGTCATTCATTTATTTCAAATTCACTGATAGAGCATAAATTGAATCCTTTGTTGTTTCAATCTGCCCATGATACTTGCTCTGTTATACTATATAAATACAAAGCAATAAAATCGAGTGGCCGATTCAGTCAGGAACTTACTGATAGCTTAAACGCGAATCTAGCAACAAGTTGAATGCAAAATGTCGGCCGACCTCTTCGAATGAGTGAGTTTGCCATCAACAAGCTATTGCAAGGAGAACTGTCACAAGTAAATTTCTATGGCAATATTTGCGGTGGCCCATCAGACACATATCCAATCCATGCGTCGTCAGTGGGCTATGACCCCGAACTCGACTTAGACAAATTGCTGTTGCTGTTGTTGCACCCCCTCACTTCATCCATCTCACAAATCGCCTTTCAAGAAAACACATCAACGTATGCAAAAGGGGTTAATTCGAACGCTCGAAACCTATGAACCGAACAGCGACTACTCACTCGTCTAAAATCACTCTCCTTTTTCTTCGTCTTCCTATTTATTCTTTTTTATTTGCTCACAAGCGACTGGCATTGAACGATGTACCTCACGGATCATTGCTCTATCTACTCCAACCACATTTCATCACATAGGAGAACTAGGCTCTCCTCCTTCCAATGTTGAATGTGAACACCTCGTAAACAAATCGCCTCACCAATATGGTGTGCTTGAAAGATTAATCAGATTGAATGCAAATTGAATCGGAAAACACATCAATGTTGAATTCGATATTCTATTTAAATAGTTATTGACAACTTCATAACATTTTATCCTACCGCATTCTTGACATTTGATATTATTCGACGGCTGAAGCTGGATATAACTAATATAGCTAATTCGGAAACAACACACTTTTAAATTCAGAAAATATACTAAATTTATTTTAAAAAATTCAAGCATTTTCTCGCATGTTTTCCTGCTATCAATTATTATTAAATTACCTTATCTTAATATAAGAAATATATAACTCTATAAATTCTTCAACTAGTATAGAGAGTTCACGAGATAATAAATCATCTCTCTCGATATTATTACTCCATAGGAGTCCCTTTTTATTTAAAAATTGAAATTGGAAATAAATTTGCGAGGAACAGGCTCTGAGGAAAGTAATCTTTCATGAAATATATTAGGTTTAGTGTTCAAAATTCCAGTATGTTTCTCAAGAATGCACTACATAAAAACTTTGATAGTCTCCTTCATTAAGACTGAGAAACTCATGCCATTTTCTAGAGAATATTGAAAACCCGATTAACATTATATCAAGTGAACATTATCTATTTCGAGTAATCATTTTCGCTTAGGTCCCTATCGATTCTTTACTATAGACTGAAAGATAATATGAATAGATCTTATGAACAAAATTATCGATGAATCCATATCTGAGGAATAATTAAATAAGAAACTTTATTAAGTATGTTTTTATTTTAAAATTTTGCAATATCCAGTATTACTGATAAATTTATTGCCAGTGATTAACGAATGGCGCAGTCATCCTTTCATGTCTTGTTTCTTTTTTATTTATTGTACAAAATACTACAATCATGATATGATTATGACATTGGAAGAAAAAATAAGTTCAGCCTGTATTATTTCTCTCCAAAAATTTTGATAAAAAGTTAATGCTGTCCAAAATTTGAGGTTGAAAATTTGAATACAAAATCACACACTGCTTCGTCACTTGATTTTTGATCCAGGAATAATGATTTGAAGATTTTGAATTTTTAAGGTTGACATAATACTTGAAATGAATCATAGAATGTATCACAATGAATAAAAAACTTTAGAAATATTGCATTTATTTGAAAAATTTGAATAAAAAATCACAAACCTACTCACTATTCTCAAAGCATAATAATGGTAAAACTTCAGTCTATGTCTATGAATCAAAGGAGTCATCGAATTCAATCATGCCTATTTGAATTTCATACTTATCTGACTTAGTCATAAACTCTTCTTGTGATTGTCGATTTGAATCACTTGGAGAGCGATTAAGTGAGCTAGGGATACCCCATTTTTGGTTACCCCATTCAATAATTTGTCGCTTAGCATATGCCACATACATCATGCGAACATTGACGCCAGAATGGTTGAGCAGCAACGCAAGGAATATGCATCTAACCGATATAGTTTACAAAACAAAAAAATCTATTATTCGAAGATTTACTGGTTATTAACGTTGATCTTTGGCTATTATGGCTGAGAATGGGAGAGTTGAGGATGGATGACGGAATAGGCAGGTGACTGGAGAGGCAACAATAGTCAGAAACACCTTTTTAATAGGGTAACTGGCTCGAGGGGACACTTCATTCAGTCGAGTGGAGATGCTGAGCAAGGACTCTCCATCTATTGTCATGATGCAGCTCACTTCCCATTGCTACAACCCTCCTTTAGAATTAGAAATGGACCCTGACTTCTGCCCTCGCACAATAGAAGAGAGTCTCAACTCTGTAGCATTCTTTCTTCCGAAGCCGAATTTTGGATCACCCTTCGAGCAGCTCAAGATTTTTCAGATTTTTGGAATAGGCACAGCAAGCTGGTCCAGTTCCAAGCTATAAATAGAGTAAGATCTGGTTTGACATCATTATACTCATAGAAATGCTATCAAGAAAATAAATGTTCACGTGAAATCTGTGAGTCATTCCGAGAAATCAAATTCACAGCTTCAATATGATTCCATAATTTAGAATAGATTCAGTGATATTGAAAAAAATGAATCTGTATATTCAATAAACCCCGTTCATGAATGAAATCATGGTTATGAATTTCACTGAAATTCAAAAGCATCCAATTGTACAATATTATTGATGGCAGCGATATAACCCACTTCTGTCATGTAGCCTACATCAATGTGAATAGAACTCCAATCTATGTACAATAATGATTCATCAGTAATTGAATAAATCATTTAAACAGTTTATAGTCCCATTGTTTATGATATTACTGCAATTCACAGTAAAATCTCTCTTGACTTGAATTTTGAATTGAGCTGTCAGGTCCAGTATTATTCATTCAACTGATCTGTTTCTTCTATAATTTCTGATCAGAATTGTCATAACAACTCCAAATAACAGTATATATTATGTGATAGTGTCTCAGTCCCAAGTTGATTGTAGGAATATAATTAAATATAACTATTTGCCAGGAATATAATGAATGAGAAAACGTCTCTATAGCTTCAGAAGTAAAATAGTTCGAATAAAAAACTAATAGGCAATGAAGTGTACATATTATCACAGACAACCAGGCTTTTATCTATGGTATTATCCATAATTTTCAATTAGTAGTAATACCATGTTATACAAAGTCACATAGATCAAGTTGAGTACTTTTCTGCATAGCCTAAACTGACTGAATCTCCCATATTGGGATACAAGTCTCAGTTGCAATGAATCGAACTTGATGTTGCAAAGTGTGCAGTGTGGGCCTTGCCGTAGTCCTTGCCCTTCGCCGAAGGAAACCGGGGAGCCGCCGAATCGATACCTTTTGTTCGGGGACAGCACTGAAGCCGGAGTCGATGAAGGGAAAATAGCTGAAGCACGGTTCCCAGACCGCAGTCTCAGCTCTGCGCTTCCTCCATTTCCCAATTCGGTTCCTTCTCTTCCCAAACTCACACTCACACTCACACACACTTGAAAGAGAGCGGTTACTACCACTCCCCACCACCACCAACCGTATCCAGTTGTTGTGAATGAACGTCGGAAAAAGAGGAAGCACGGTTTTACCACTATGCAACTGACTCAATGAACGTGATCATTAGGGCTACTACTAGAATTTCTTTGTGGTTGGAGAAGTGTTTGTATGGACTCAACCACTTATCTGAGAACATGAAATCAAATTTCATGAACATAAGAGACATCGATTTGAATGTTGAGATTAACATGTATTTGATAACAATTCGTAATAAATGGTATTTGGGCTGGTATGAATTCTCCGTGAAGGCTGAAGGTTCAAGTGAACGTTGAAAAAAAATGATATGGAGTCATTTACCAATATAAACATTTATGTAACAATGTAATGTTTATTGGTTTCATTGAGATTCTATTCAATTTTTAAATTATAAGTGATGATCAGTTGCAAGGGAAACATAGGCCTACTCGAGGTCCGCAACAACTCACGCATAATTCAAACTGACAATTTTCTAATTCATGAAAATGCTGTATAAAACTAATCTAGAAATGGTCCAAATCCTGATGATGGATGAGTTATTAGAATTTGATAGTATTTGCATAGTTTGTGATATAGTATTATATTTGCATGGTTTCAGTTAGTATTTGCACACTATTTGTGATAGTGTTTACATCAAGTACAACTACTAAATAATTCAATGTAAATGTGTATGATAGACTATAATGATTGATTCCAATTATAGATTTTACAGCTTATTTGCTTAGCAGCTTCAAAAAATTATATTTGTAACATAAGACCAAAGTGAATAGTTTTATTTTATCTATTTTCTACGAAATACACACCTTAACATTGAGAAAATAAGAGAGAGGACAATGTCGATTTATTGAAGTAATTTAAATTGAATTGGTGATGGATGTCTTGTCTTGTTAATTTTATATACTAATATAATGTTCAAAAATTATAATGTGAAAAAATATTCTGTTGTATAATCAAAATATAACCGATACTAGCATTAAAACATTCAGGTCCAACAAAGACAGCGTTGAGTTGCCTTGAAGGTCACTCAGGTGCTATTAGGTAACTCACAGCAAAACAACGTAAAAATATCGATGAATGAAAAACAGTTCTCTAGATGAAATGAATACAATTGCTGTTGAGTTACATGACGACATGTGGAGGAAGCGCAGGTCCAAGTTCACACAAATCTTGCGGTTACAGTGTTACGTGCATGAGTGTGCGTGTGAACGACTAGGGAAATAGATACGCGCGTACAAAGACAGTCACTGTAGGTGCCGTGCCGTATTGGTCAGTATCAGTTACATTGTCGATCGGGGTAAGAGCTCAGGTGAATGAATCGGTTGATGGGAGAAGCTACGTGACCACGATCTCAAACCCCCCTCGACCCCCGCCAACACCGGGACACCCCCTACCCACCTGTAGACTGGCTGTCTCCTGTCTTATTTTTGCGTGAGACCTGCTTCAAGTTGTTCCACTCACAGGCAGCTATCATTCAATATCCTCCAGGCCTAGAATTCAATACGTAGAATCTCTGCGAATGTCTGTCTGTCTCATTTCAAAAAAGTGGATTATTTGGTTCCGAACTAGTTTTCTGGAGATTACTATTTCGTTTTTGTTACTGAATTACAGTTTCTTCTACTTCTTCACAATCTTGTTTGTATTATATCTCTTTATCTTATTCGAATTCAGTACAAAAATAAATTAATTTGGTTTGTCCAAATTCAAGATGAATTTCTAACTTGCGAATACTCTCGAGTTTACTGTTCTATCAATTGTTCCTCTAAAAAATAGAATGAAACAAGTTATTGAGCCCAAAAGTCCAGTTTTTCGGGTACTAGAGCATGATAATAAGATAATCAGAAAGCTATATAGTACAATATTCAGTACACGCTTTCAGATAATTTACTGATAGGAGAGTTTATGTTTTTGAAACCTTTTGAGAAAAAACACGATATTTTGGTACTTTCCTTGTTCTAGTCACAATCAATAATGGAATTCATCTCGGACTATCCACTTCTTAGCTAATTCAACTAAAATAATTTTCCTGAAAATATTTCTGTGAGTTTGTATAATCGGAGCTGAAAGTTGTATGGCATTATAATAAAGAACAAGAGAATCAAGTAGACTGATGGGCCTATTGGAAAAAATATCAAGTAATGTGTTGCAGAAAAAAACAATTATGATAGAATAATCATTAATGATCTCATTAGTCCCTTTATTTTTTGTAAATACTAGCAGAAAACAGAAATGAAAGGGAGAGTAACAAAGAAATTATCTATTCTGCAAGCTAATCAAATTATGATAAAATGATTAGGAATAATCTCAATAGGCCCAAGTTTGTGAAGGAGAAATGGTATGGGATGATCATTTCGTTCTAATTTCAGCAGTTTTCCAAATCAAACCGAAGTCAGTATTGTGCTTTTGAAGTGGTAGCAAAGCACAGAAGTTGTGTTATGGAGTAGTGCTTGAATTCAAGTGCTGAGTGTTGTAGTGAAGCACGCCGCGACGCCAGAGGGGTGCCTAGACGCCCCCCACCACTCGACCACGCCCCTGTCCCATCAGCCAATAGGAATTCACCCTTCCCTGCGCCGCTCAACCCTCGCCCTTGCTACCACAGGCTCTAAATTCCCTTCAATATTTCACATGCACAGTCTCGGCGTGATGTATTATTAAAACAAAGTAGCAAACCTCGGTTCTATACTTTCGTCGTTGTTTCAGGGCTCGCGGAGTCTGCTCAAAGAAATGTAATACAAACTTTCACGCAAGAATTATTGCTCTAATACTTCTTAAACGAGCGTCTCCATACCAACGCCCGTGCACAATTTATATTATCTGTTGTCATAACAGTTCACTTTTTGTTAGCCAACCCGAACTACAGGCCAGCTAGATGGCATTGTAAATCATGGCTGTCTTGAGAGAAAAGAAAGGAAATATAAAACTTAAAACAGAACAATAGAGAAAACCTCTACCGAGACCTTTTGAACCCTTTGTAGGCCCTTTTAGTTTCCCATATCAGCATCATTTGAAAAAAAACTCCTTAAATAGGAAAATTACTAGGAAGAAAGTGAGTTGACGTTTCCAGTAAGAATCTCAAATTGAGAGCTTATGGCTTTGAATTGCATTTCGAAAAGTGAATTGCAGTTTTCATCAAATACATATGAATAATTTAAAAAGCACAGTTACTAATTAAAGAAATTCTTTGCTTGTTAATGAATCCGTTTTATCAGAGAGCCTACAGGAATTTTTCTGTTCACTGATGCTGTCAAATTCTCAGATAGGATAACCTATAGTGCCTGCTCATAGTATTGTAGAAAAATCAAAATCTTTAATCGATGTAAAATAATCATTCTAGAAGTTGTATATTTTTTCTCAAGTACATCAGTAGCCTACTTTCAGGACATTGAAACAATTCGAAAATTTTAATCATATCATTCAATATTTAACCCACGTTGAACAATTGTATCCATAGAATATCATTAAGATTTGAGAATATGAAATATCCAACCACTCATTCCTAGTTAGAAAAATGAGATGGACCCAGAAAAGCAACCCCACACAGTGTAGGTTCGAAATTGAGTACAGTAGCAACAAAACAGTTGGGGGGGGGGTCAGAAAGGGAAGAGAACTTGACGTCATTATTCGGTAAAACTCACAAAAGTGGAAAATATGAAAGGCGTGATATTAGGAGACGGTGTCGGAAGATGCGAGAGGTGTCGGTGGAGGAGGTGGCAGTGCGGGAGGGGGAGAAGAGGGTAGTTTTCCGGCAGAGGAGATGGCCGGCTTGGTTCATTAAATCCCCACAGTTTCCTCTACGAGTTGTTCCTTGTTTAAGGTATCCGGGCAAGATTTTTCGGATCATCTTGTTGTGTGCAGTGCTGATTATGTGGTGCAAGGGTTCCACCCCCTAGCGCTAGGCTCCTCCCCACACCAGTACGCGGCAACGGGCACCCACTGGGGCTGCCAGCTCAGTCGGTCAAACCTTCGCGTCACGGAACACAGCTCCAAGTTCGCGCCGCACATCTCCAATCCCTGCGTCTCATTACAATTCGTCCGTCGGTCAAGTGTTCATTTGCGTTGTCGTTGTCACAGTGTCACGCTTCATCAGCCAATTGTATAGCAAGTCAAGCAGTAATCTCTTACGGGTTTTCAGGAGACATCCCAAGTGTACAATATAATGACAGAAACCACGTGTTGTGCGTGGACGCTGTATAAACGAACGTGATTGATGCTGTATTTTTATTTTGAACTTGAACATTATGGGAGCTTCAAATACGTGTAACAAATGACCTGCTGGATGACTTCATTCAACTATTTTCTCTTCAACTCGGATTTATCGCCTCTCACAAAACTGAGATAAATTTCAACGTTTTGAAGTAATCGACTTCATATGATAATAAAAAATCTTATTCAGATTCAACCCTGAGTGACTTGAATATCCAATATTGAGCACCGCTGTATCGGAGTAGGCAACTATTTTTATAACTAATTATATTCCATAATGATTAGGTGATAAACATTTGAGCAATCAAACTGAATGAGATCCATTTTCAAAATGACTTACGATATGCATCAGGGACAATTCATAATATTTCTCAAAATCATTATCGATTCAACATTTAGAATTTTATTTTGAATTTTGCGCATTAGCCTATGATCGTTCAAGGCATTTTGGCCACGGACTAATCATGCGTGACATTGAACAAACAATCTGTAGTGCTATTTGAAAGTGTAGTTGGACATAATATGGGGGGAAATTCTAATACATGTGATAATGACAATCATGAATGCTTATTTAGTGCCATATAACGTTCTAGTCATTCGTTTCCGGGCTGTGTATAGTGGGTGAATGGATTTTTGAAAGATATAAATAATATACAACCTGGATCCTACTAATTTCGGTATATTCTCTCTACGGGGACCAGCCATGGATCTTTCAACAGCCTACCGATACAATCAAAACATGATGGAGTACTACACCTGTAAGTGGCCGATTTTTTCTACTATTATTGTCTAAAAATGCCATTACTTAATTCTGTTTTTCTTCTAATCAGGCTGATTATCCATCAACATACATCAAGACATCATACATCAACATACATCATACATCACACGTCAAGCTGATATCAATCTTCTAATAGCCTACATTCAAGAAAATTTTTATTCTGCTAAATGTAAACATCACATGAAGTGGACAATTATTATTTAGTTTATTCAAAAACTCAACACGTTGAGTGCTATACATACAGTTAGTTAGACTTGTACAGAACTCCAGCCTGCTAAATGCATGCTATGCTAAAATACATGTGGATGTCTCACGGTGCTAGACGGTTTTTATGCATTAAAAACAATTTTTATGCATTAAAATACGATCATTAAATGATCGTAGCATGATTAGCTTTGTTTTGAATGAATTTACAACTCGTTTTTCTATAGCTTAGGCTGTTTCCGTTTAGATTCAATCACAGATAAGGAAAGTGATTTTGCTTATTAGTTTTTATTTGTGTATATATTCTTTTTTATGGCTCAATGTAGATCTATAGGTCTATCTTTCTCACTTGCCAAGGAGTAGATTAGAAATGTTGTACTGTGAATGGTTTATTGATTGAATGCTTACCATTAAATGATAACCATTATTGTTATTACTACGATAATTTCAAAAGCTAGCTGCTGAATAGTGTCTGTATTTGATCAAGACTATTGAAATGGCATAATTGGTTAGATTAGCCATGTAGAGCTCATTCAAGGAAACTTTATTGACAAGTGGTGAACGCACCATGATTATTATTACTTCTCCAATAATTTGAAAAATAATTATTATGTTTTCAAATGAAATACACAATAGTTCAATAGAGTACTCATATTTATCTATTTGCATATTTTTATCATTTCTGTCACTGTCCTGATTCTATTAATACCATTACGATCGTCATTTATACCATTACGATCGTCATTTGCATTCTTTCTTGTCCATTCCCATCACAACTCTTTCTCTATATTTTAATTGAAGCTAAAAAACTCATTTACTTGCTTCTTGTCTGCATAGACTCATTATTCCTATATTATGTAGTAGCACGGTAGTTATCTTTTTTAAACATATTTGTACTGTATTATAAGGCACATAATACAGATGAAAATCAGAGATTTTTCTTAATACAGCTTCCAGGATTTCAGAAACGCTCCAGACGCGGACTATGGAGGATTGGAGTAGGATATTGAGGAGGATATCGTAAATAACCTTAGCATTCATGACTGGAATGGTTTATAGATTGACTTGTAGATGGTGATATTGTTGAGATGGTATACCGGAACCGAGAGACCTATAGCACAGTGGGCTAGACAGCTTCAGGAACTAGGAGACCTGTATAGCACACACGGCCAAGCCTTCTTTTTGCAGCCTCACTCAGCGTGTGAATTCGTACATGCGGAATCTGCTATCACTTATCAAGAGAATTCTCCTTGAAAATTAATTTACAGCTGCTGTATGAATATTCAAATAATTCTTCAAGTTCCTGTCAAATGTAATCACATTCTGGCAAAACATCCGACTGTTTGCTTAGGCAGTGAGACTCAAGCCTACATTTCCAATTTACTTTCAATTTAATGAATATTACGAATAAGTCCTATACAGAATTATATCGCACAGTTTTATATGAGAAGTAATTCTAGGAACTGGTACACCGATATCAATGGTTATTATATTCAACGGCATTTTTTTTAGATTTTTGAAAGATAGATTAATTAGTTCTGTTCAGTTCTGTTCAAAAAAATCACCAAATACTTCAATAATCGAATCAGAAGGGAAGCTGGATTAACAAATGAGCTTGATTACAAGGGACAAAAGATCCCTAATGAGTATTCTGTACTTGATTAGTCTATTCAATCTTGAATGCTCTGAATGGGCTATCCTGAGTGTGAGAATAATGATTTATTAATACTGATTGGTTCCAGAAAATGAGAAGTTTATCAGATGACCATATTATATAATTATATAGGTATTATATTATATATACCTATTACAAAACATTGATTTGATGAGCTGAGAATTTGGCTTGATTTTATAGAAGACATAACGTATTTTTCTCAACATATTGTTCACAAAATTGAAAAAAGTGCAATTTTGAGATGACCCTATTGCTCTCTTCTGATCACGATAGAATTATTTTTCAATTACTCTATAAATGAAAAGATGAATAATATAATATATTCAATGTTACTCAGGCCTATATGGGAGAGAGTTGAAATCAAATAGGCTCCAAGTGGATTTCCTTGCCAAAATAAGATAGCATCCCTCATCAGCTCATTTTGATGTAATTTTCAATAAGCTGATTGAGTCGAAAGCTCAAATAATAATAAGGAATTGTTCCAATGATATTCAATTGAAGTAATTCCCAACATTCAGATTTTTTCCATAGAATCAAAATAGTCTACGAATGTGAGAGAGGGTTTTGTTCAAGTTCTGGTCATATTCTAAACTGTAACAATGTAGCCTATAGACGACTGTAAAAATATTGGAATACAGTCTATGAAGTCTCTGATTTATTCTCTTAGTAAATACTTGTATTTTAGAAGCTGGGCTACATTGAAAACTGTGAGATATATCTGAAAAGACTCATCTCATATAAATACTCATCTCTACTTGACGATAAGTATTACTTTTTTTTATGCTCCGCTTTGAAATCAGCAGTATTTCCAGTTTTCGCAGTTATTCCGGCAGTAGACTCGTAAACCTCATGTATCAGTTGGTTTACTTATTATGATGCTTCATTCATTCAAATTTTGGAAACATATATGGAATTTCAAATGCAGAAGAAAAATTTCAGGAGCTCAAATGTATTCCATAACTGTTATCAAATGCTCAAGTATTCTTCAATATAGCATTTCCGTTATTATTCTCACCAGGAAAACCTTAATATATGCTTCTCAATCATATCAATCACCAACAATTGATGAGATCCATTATGATGTATTTCTAGGAACATTTGTAGCAAAATATAAGCCTTAAGTAAAAATATGAAATCTATATTATACATACAAAATAGTGTTAAATTTACCATTGGGTATTCAAAATCCATAACATGTTGACTCATTTTTGGATCGACTATTGTGCAGAAAACAGATTGAATTTGAGTTGACGGGGTAGACGGATTGAGGGTGTGTCAATAAATTTGTCGTCGGACACACAAGTGGCCTGTTGATCTGTGAACAGCAGCAGAAGGCTGCACAGTTGTGTGTTGATGGCAACCAGCTGATAAGAAGCACTCGTGTAACACAATATTTCATTAGCGACCCGCCGACAATCTTCATTTCCATATTATCAGTGTCGGAACAAACGGAGAAGCGTGCTGTCGGCTTTTTGGTGGCCTATCGGGATTGTAATCTTTTATGGGCAGAGGAGGAGAAGGCGCTCAGCCCTCAGGGATCAGGCGCCCTCTACACTCTGTACACTCAACGCCGGTGTAATCCAGCCGGGATTACAACCGCGTTGTCACTTGTAATCCGCTTTGCAGGCCTCAATCCAAACACAACAATACTTTATCTGGATCTAATCGAACAGTATAGATCTACAAGTAAAAAACAATTCCTCCCGTTGATGCGTTGATGCTCAGTCGGTGGAAAATTGAATCCAAAACTGTCGCTTGTGTTCGTTACAATTTCGCTTAAGGGTAACTCTTGTATGATATTATAAATATTTTCCATGAATTTATTCATCGATTCCCATCCACAATAATCATGGAGAGTGTTAGAAATGAACGTTATATCACAATCCTTATTTTCAATCTAGTCAACAATGCCAGTAATAACTAGAATGTTCATAATTATTACCATATTTGCAATATAACATATATTTTATAACGCGATTTGGATAATGAATAAAAATTGCTCTGTAAGATTTTATGGCTACGGTCGAATACAAATTACATTAAAGGTCATTCGAGTTTTTTGCAAACCAGATTGATTCGAAGTTCAACTGATCTATGGTATTTGATCTTTTGATGATTGGTCGTTGATTACTCTGGGTCTGTAGGGAGGAGTAGGGATCAGACAAAAAAAAGACATGTTGAAGCTAGTACCACAGTCAAGATCTCTTGTATCTGGAGTCCTGAATATTGAAAGTTTGTATTTGCATTCTAGTATCAACAGTCCGTATGCCAATGAAAACTTGCTTGTTGGCCCTGAAGATACATGAAACCAAGATACTGATATTTGAGACAACTCTATCCAGTATGATTGAATGTTTAATAACAGGTAGTCTGCAGTATAACAGTATTCTTTCTGCAAAGCATTGAACAGACTGAATGTCTATTGAGATTTAGATCATGGGAATAATTCTTCTGAAGGTACTGTTATGTCAATCCTGAAATGCTTGGCAAACGAAGAATAACTGACTTGATTCTGATTCAATTAAAGAATTCTCAAGTTTTTTAGTTTATCGGGAACGCTCAATGGAGAAATAGAGCATAATCCCATATAAACTCCAATCTCAAACTCAATGGAATCATGTCTATTGTACTGAGAGATTTAGGAAATATTTAAATTCCAATTTGAAAACTTGACGGCTCAGGAAATAATAATAATAATCGTATTGCTCTTATTGGTGTGAAGATGGTATTCCGTTCCACGGAAGGAGTTCAACCTCGCCTGAATATGTATTTAAGCCGTCAATTATTGGTCTTACGAATGTTATATATATCAGCCAAGACAGACAGTCCAACCTCAAGCAAATTATGATTGTAATATACCATCGTCTTAAGTTCTCTATTAGATCTAGATATTGATATCCAACTATCTTAAGAATTTCAAGACGAATAAAAATAATTCATCATCATATTATAGCTCCACTACTCTCCACTAAAATTACACACAAATGGGTCCAAACACGAATTTGGATTACATGGGACAAACGTTTGAGAGTTAATTAAGCGAAACTGAAAGGGTTGTAATAATTAGACGTAGTTGGACGGTGCATACAAGCAATCTGGCGGTTGATGTATTCAGTCGGTGGATTAACAAGGGATACACTGAGAGCTGTGGTAAGTGTGTGTGATAGAGAGAGAGAGAGAGAGAGAGAGAGAGAGAGAGAGAGAGAGAGAGAGAGAGAGAGAGATAGAGAGAGAGAGAGACTAGTGGTAGAGAAGCACTGGGAGAGGAAGAGAGAGAAATAGTGAGAGGTTGAGTGACTGAGGAGAGAGAGAAATGGTGTGTGGAAAAGCCGGGTTTGAACTGCGGACATAGCAGCCAGTGTAAAGGAAAATGTATTGCCCTGGTTTGCGATTAGCCCAATCAATTAGCCTGAAGAGCCCTGATAACAGTGCGATTCCATCGCTCAATCCAGCAGCACACACAGCACTGGTGCCGCGGATGATGATGATGATGGTTTGATGGAACCGTTGCCGCTACTGCCCTTATCCCATAGGGCGGGCCATGCTAATGAAAACAAGTATCAACCACTCTCCAATGCTTTTCCCAGCCGACAAATCCCTTACCGCCAAAGCTTTCCAGTGGCAATCCAAACACATGTTGCAAAGCTGGGGGAAAATAAACGCTCTTTATTGGTTCCTGCTCTTGTCAAAATGTAAAACGTGCATGCTTTAATATGTTTAAGAAATTATAGACTTTAGGTTACTGAAGTTTTACGTTACAGGGGGATTATATTGCTTTGCGAGCAGTGAAATGGATATCAAGCTAAGTCTACATGTTGATTTATATTAAAGTATCCATCAAGCAATTTTAAATTCATTGTATTATGAACAAAGACCCAGATTATGTTTAATGGACTTATAAATCGTTTAAATATCTTTATCATCCTATATTGAAGCATCTAGTACCAAAAAACTCATAACTTGTATCTTTACTCTATTATATTGCTAATAATTTTTTCCTGAAAAAAAGAGAACCAATTCCTTTTAAATTTGAAGAAAACGTTCATAATTTTTTCTCTTGTATATTATTTGTGAAGCAGTGATGATATCACTGCTATTGCTAGATCTCATATAAATGTAGAGCTCATTTATTTTTCAAAAGGACGTTGCTCTTTATTCTATCTATTATGTACGTTGAATTAATAATAATAATAATAATTTCTCTGGATGTTGGACGACACATCCAGAGGAGTTTATTCATAAATTCATACATACATTACATTATATTACATATTTTTTAATATAACAATATTCAGGGTTTAGAAAATGATACCTCACTATATAATATATGTGTCGAGGTTATCATCAAATTAATACTAATTTATGCTACAACAGATAATACAAAAATTCCAAAAAATCTAAAACTATATCTATTACCCTAAGCATCACCTAGTACAAAGATACTAAACCGAGGTACTATTTTCTACCTATAAATTACCTTATTTGAAAGTAAAGTAAGTTTCACTTATTGTAAAGTGAGTGTAGATTTCCTCTTCCATTTTGTATCATTCTGAGGAACGAAATTTCTGTGTAGAAAATAAAAAGGAATTATTGGATGATAAAATATGTGGACTATTTTATGTATGAAAACGTTCAATAACTCTCAAAAAAATTCAAAAGATAAACATATATATCCATAATTAAAACAAAGGTGTGCAGTGAAAACACAAGTTCCAAGTTTCTTAATTGTCGCTAGTTGATCCGAACAGAGATGTTACAAAGCGGTGATGCAGTGGCATCAAAGTCGACACCCTGACATGTTTGCCACGCTACAGTGGTCAGCAATGAAGCGCGGAGCCGACTCAGTGTAGGGTATGGCCTGCCGGCTAATAGGCGGAGAGGCGTCCCAGAACGCACCTGTTCAGCATAAGTCACCGGTCTCATGAAACGAAAACTGTCTCGTGTCGGCGGCCAGCCACCTCCACGCGAGATGCGCTACAAGGGCGCAGTTCTAAATACGTCGTCGCTCATTAGAACGGGCGAGAACAATGACTGCTCTGTCCGCGACGTTGTGCAGCTCAGCGAACAATCTTGGCGGCACTGAGACCAAAGAGAAACCACCATCACTCATCTACCTTACAGACTGTTAAGATGCTTTGAGAGAGAGAGGATCGAACTGTTACTTCCGCCCATCTGCTTCTCCTATCTGGCTAGATGATCTCTGAGATTTCAATAGTAGTTGCTCATTTGGATGAAATTTTGTTGTACAAATGAGGAGACGCGATCTGTCAAAGTCAATCCTCCACCTCCCAAAACTTCGAGGTTCTCTTCTTCATAGAACTCAATATTGTCTCAAATCATTCTTGAAAATGAAAGATTGAATTATTTATGAACTTCATTTGAGGGTTATTTGGGAAAAAAGTCTTTATAAGGTATCAATGATATTGTGAAGCTGTACTATATGCCTTGAATATTATTTAATTTCTAATTACGTTTCTATTAATTTCACTAATTCTGAGAAGACTCAGTTCTTCTTGTTCAACTCAAAAGTCAAGATTGCTGAACTTTGTAGGAGAATGTTACATGGAGCCGTTAGATTCAACCCACTCTATTAACCGAGAAGAGAATGAATTATATTCATTTTTCTTCTAAATGAAACCTCTACTCATCTCTTCTCACTCTTCTAATTACGGTACAATAGAATATTCTACTTAGAATAAAACTTGATCATTCTCCAATCCTCCAGAATGGAAGATTATTGTTACAAAAAAGATTATATAGACCAATTCAGTTGTAAACTGAAAATGGGAGTTTGCTTCATAAACTCACGAATCAACTCCATAAAATAATATTGAATGTCTTCATAGAGACAAAATATTGATGTTATGAGAAATGAGGACTGTTCTGAGTTTCATCCACTGTACACGATGAAAACAGTGGAAGGAAGCGAATCCACGGGGAATTCGTTGATCGGGGAAGTGCAGGAATGCTACTGAATGGGAAAATCTCACGTGGTCAGATGCTCTGCGTTCATTCATCTGCCGCCGATGCGATGAAAAGAGTAGAGGCTGGCTGCTGGCTGCAAACTGCTAGGGCCACCGTGAAATCGCCTTTTCGTGGATCAGCTCTGCTTCTATTGTCATTTTGCTCCTCCGTCTTCCATCCTATTCATTCTTCCACTCAAACCTGGAAGATGTGTATTATGTACTACCTGTAGTATAAATATATCATAGTTTCATATTATTTCATCTGGTGTCATGAAGAACATACTTATCTGTTATCATATATTCATCTGGAGATTCAACATATTTTATTGATTGTCAAACAAGTAGGCCTGTATATAATTTTTGAAATCAGACAGGCAGTTGAGGAATGCAATACTTATTTCATTCCACAGTCACAATATCAAATTAATGATTGGGGGAAATCAACAGGATAAACTCAAAACTGTTTCTCTCCCTTATTTTGATAAAAATAGTCCAAATGAGGTTATATAAACGCTTATTATGTTAGTGTCCTACATTAAATTTTACATCAAATATCCTCATTTTTCAAGCAGAGATTATTAAGGATGAGAGAATGATGTAATGAAATCCAGTATATGATCAGAGTAGATGAAGGGGATGAATCAGTCAATTTAAATTATGCTACTTTACTTGTACACCTTGAGGATGGAAAACAATATTTGTAATGATACTAAATCCAGAAAATATCTCAGAGCCGATCTTGATAGAATGAAAATGATCGTTGAATCCAGTTGATATGGATGAATCTACTATTGAACTTATTCACTGCATATTATGCCCTATAAAAGCTACAAAGTAATAAACTGTTCCAATTATTGTGCACAGAAGCGGAAGAAAACATAACATGATCGAGAAAATAAATGGAAGGGCTTGAGTGATTTGGAGTGTGAGAGATATAAAACTTGAGAGTGAGTTGAGCAGAGAAAGCCAATCTAGTGCCAGCTGTAGAGGGGGATGTAAGGGGGGTCAGTAGTGGGACTTGGTGGTCGAAGGCTTTGTCCTTAGAGCCCTTAACAACGGCAAAGCAGCAAGGCGCCGCATTAAATCTGATTTGTGTTTAGCGGGGCAACAGCAGGAATCTGAAGCATATTGTCTCGCCCCTCAAGGGCTCACTCGGGGCTTATTCTGCCCTCATATTGGCTCTTCCCCACTCACCACTCACCAGTCCGCACTCAATCAAGCGCAATTGATCGCAGAACTATGATCGATTGTCCAATCGTCACTTGGTTCTCAAGTGGAGATCTATTAATTGTTTATCATCACTTAATGCTTGGAAAGTGCTAATACGGAGTTCACTTGATACTTACTTGTTTAAGTAGGGGTTTTCCAGGCCTTCACAGAAGAGGCTTTCAATTCACTTGAAAATTCATTTTTACAAATTAATTTTTTCCATTATACTATTCCATACACTATTATTCTATTATTCTATTATTTATGTACTATTTATGCAGTGCACTGATGATATAATTAATTTTTTTTGGAATGTCAGATGAATTTCATCAATTTCTAGTAACAAGTTACAAAACTATATCACACTCAAAAATTCCTATAGTCAGGTTTCTTGATTGGATCACTTTGTCAGCTTGTAGCTTGATCTGGCAGACTTATTGCATTCCCATACTTTTGAAATCAATCTATGAATTTTTATCATTTCCACAAATTTACAGTTCCTAGTCAGTCTATATTTGTCAACTCTTGACTTCTATTTGTCAGCTTGTGTCAAGCAAACTTATTTAATTCTACTGACACATTTCCCCAACAATATCTATGAATTCTGATCAGTTCCACAAATTTCCAGCTTCTCGTTAGTTTGATTTGTCAGGTTGTGATTTAGTGTGGAAGTCCATTATATTCTAATAGAGCGACTGGAGACAATACCGTGTTTTAGCATTTGGCTCGGCGTATCGAATGCAGTCGGGTTGCGACAACCACAATGCCAATAGTGACCAGACGCCGAATGCTTTCATTTTCTTACGCAACGCATGCAAGGTGCACAAAATCTACACCCACTTACATTATTTCATTGTGCAACTAACAAATGCAACTAGCAGGCTCCTAGCTCAATGCATCGAATATAAGCACTGTATTTCACTTTGCAATGTACTTGGCGGATAATTTACTATTGCTAGATTTCAGTTAAAACTCTAGAATCGGTTCTAGGAAATCGAATGATATTGACTAAGAAGTTGTGTCCTGCCGGTTTATTTTTCCAACCCGCCTGATTAGTGGAGAAGAAATTGTAGCTGATAACTGTCATGAACATGATTGGAAAACCAAGATTTTGACAATTATAATATTGGAAGAAAATATAAATTGCATATTCTCTCTTACTAACTTATAGCACAGAATACAGCATTGTATTGTTGTATTCTGTGCTTATAGAATGTAACTTATCACACTAACTCATCCAATAACTTCAAAATATTCTAATAATTGTAAACTTGAGAAAGTTCTATAGCTCGATTATCAACATGTTAAAAAAAACTAAATAATTCTCATTCAATATATTGTATTCCAGGAGTGCTTACAGTGGAAAGGGGTTTAGACACAAATCCTTGGAATTCTTAGATCAAAATAAAATTTGGGAGTTTCCGAGAAAGGTCAGAAGTGTTTCAAATGACTGCTACAGTAATTTTTTGTACCGGTGGGGCAGACTTTTTTCCAAATTCAGGGGGGAATGCGTCTATGGACTTGTGAGGACACCCCTGCATAATGGAAAATCAGTTCTTCATAATATAATTCCAAAAAAATGGTTAATTATCACCAAGACCAATTTAATTGTTTTCAATCAAATTTTTCATTTATCGATTTCGATTTATTGCACATGAGACAATTAAATCACTGTACAAATCGGTTCAACCGTTACATACTGCCAAATGGCGGTTTAAGAGGTGCTTCTCAAGAATAGCTATTGAGAAACCTCACTTCTATCTATAAAACACAATAAATAGAAAGTTGCCATGAGTAAGACTCCGATCTATGAGCCTGGAAAAAGCAAGCCAATCTCTTCCTTCTGAGAGCAATTGTTTTTTCGAATGCTCGCCACAGGAAACTATTAAGCAACCTATTCGTATATCATTTAAACAAGAAAAAAGTCGTGAAATCACTGATTTCACTTCATTACACAATGCAACGACAGCCTAGGACTGATTTTGAAGGATGAAAAAGTCGTTTGAGCAATAACCGTTGATACCACATCAAGTATACAATCATACTTCTAACTCCTTATTATAGCAATTAGGTGAGGAATTGTTACCACAACTGTGTATTTCTGTAGTGTGATAATGCTTATTGGAAGAAGGTGGATCATGTTGAGTTGACTTTCATTACCAGGTATTAACCCAAGAATATCTGTAAGTATTTATCTTGGAAAATTTCAGTGAAATGGGATTCCTCAAATTAATTTGATCCTTATGGAGAGTCTAAATTGATAATGGAATAAATCCTTCGACGTACGACTTCCACCCAATCATATAAAATCAATAACAGATTAATGAGCTACAGGATCAATATAATCACTCTCACTTGTATGTTGCACCCAAGAGAAAATAGAACATAACGATATCATCAATTTATTCAAACACTGATTGATTTATTATAATTAAAAAGACACTATAGAATATTATCATTATTTAAAATAATATAATGGTGGGAAAAACAGATAATTTGAGTTGTATTTTAGGAAGTAACTTATTGATAATAGAATGTGAACAATTAACTCCATACCTCATCAACCGCAGCTAAATATGATTAATCATCATTCCCAAAGGATTTTATTGTCAGGGACTAATTTAATAGTCATTAGGATTCACTCAAATGTGAAACTTTTGTGATGTGCACACCTGCAATGAAGATGATGGTTTAAATAATATATGGTGCGAGTGGTAATTTTCAAACACAGGAAGAGTCTGAAATTTGTTGCTAACTAGTGTACGGTGATACGGTAATACAACAATATCAACGACCAGATTCAGATCTGCTGGACCGTTGTCCGTTACAGCATGCAATAACATCGTGACGGCACAGAAATGAGAAGCTGTGTGACCAGACACATGGGAACACATTCATGGTGCACACATACGCAGCCAGTGTCAAGTGATATGTACCTGTTTGCGTGTTGTTGTATGCTAATTCGTTGACTGCCAACATTTGATAGGATCGCTCTAAATTACGGCGAGCACATCCCTGTCTGGGCTGTCATACCACCAACCAAACCTCGCTCTCTCCTCTCATCCTCTCTCTCGCTCAATCCTTCCCCACCACTACTCATTCTCAATCACGGCTCCACACTCTCAGTGTCTCTCACTTCCTCTCGCATTCTCTTATTCACACCATTTCTCTCTTCTCCAGTTGCTCCTGCAAAATATCACTTTTTTACTACATAAGTAATGAGCTCTCTCTTATCTTTCTTTCTCTTCTTTCATTAGCCGTTGTCGGCTCAATACAGTAATGCCCAATTCACCTCATTCAATAATAATCCTCTTCCATACGCATGAATCTGTAGAATATCTTTTATTTGTTGACCAGATGTTTAGACTTGTCACTAGAAGTATCATCTCTTTCCAATAAACTAGTAGTTATCATCTCTTTCCAATTCACTACCAATCACGAGGAAATGATTGCAGTTTCTTTTCATTCCTGCCTTCACTACTATCAGATCAGATCATGATGATGATGGTACTTTAGTGATTGTTGTTTTTTATGCATAATGAAGATGAAAAATATGTTGTATTCTATTGAAATATTTCTAATTGTGTGTTGTTGTGCTTCAGGCCATGGCGGTGTGAACCAGCTGGGCGGAGTGTTTGTGAATGGCCGACCTCTGCCCGATGTGGTCCGTCAACGGATCGTCGAGTTGGCGCACAACGGAGTCAGACCGTGCGACATCTCGCGCCAGCTCAGGGTATCACATGGCTGCGTCTCCAAAATACTATCAAGGTAGGTGCCTACTTACTTCTATTTCAATAATTCATTCATTTATACAACACTTTATCATACTTCAATCATACCTCTATCATTCTTCTGTGGTTGGTTGGAGAATTTATTATTCTTATGAATATATTCAAAAATAATAAACATATTTTAAAAATGAATATCACCATAATCCTCCTAAAATTCACATTATCCAGTTTAGTCACATTTGCCCTGTTATGCATAGCTAGATTAAGGGTTAGCATTCATATCAATTTAATAAGATTCTATTTTACTCCTATCTAATTGTATAAAGCTACGTTTTCCATTATTTTGAAATCGCATGCAGAGTGATTAGGTTATATTTATGGAATAAAAATTGAATAGCATTCCACATTCAATATCGTTTTATATTTGAATCAATTTGATAGTTCAACATTTGTAATAATATGAATGAGTGTTAAACATTTTTGCTACTCATTCCATATTCATTATTGAATAAGATATCATGAACGCAGCTTATATCTTTTCAACAATATTTTATAGGTAAAAAATTGAATTTTGTATCAGTCTAATATTACATATTCATAGGACTGAACTTGTAGCCTACTCTCGACAATAAATCATCACCTATCAAAATGTAGGTTACTCCAATTTTATCATCCCAAATAATTCCCTCTATTAAAATAATATAACGGGATTAGATCGACCTGAAGACAAATTTAGAAACAGAACCAGAGGTGTTGGACCACACCAGACACCCTGACCGCTGTGTGCTGCAAACGTGATAATAAAACACATCCACCACCACATTACTACCGCACGCGCACACACCCACACGGTGAAAATATTGTAAACCACTCTCTAATCTACGAGGAAACAATTTATTGTTGAACGTGTAAAACAATTCGTTATGGAGATTGTTGTATTGAACGATTGAGGTGCTACGAATATTATTGAACATTTATGAGTGTGTGGCGAGGATTTTTTTGGCCGCTCCGTAAGTTCGTGACCGCGTGCATCTTACAATCTGTTCGCGGTCTCTTCTTTTTTCTCTCTTCTCATTTCTTTTTCGCTTTCTTCCGCCGGACGCAAGTCGTGATCTCGCAGCATTAAACTAATATTATTCTTACGATGCGAATTGTTGATAATTCAATAATGTGTATTAATAACAAGTGATGTGGTCGCCGACCAATGTGTCGATGATATGCATCTGCCAGTGCATGTTTCGGCGTGTTGCTCCACTATTCACATTCTTTCCAATCTGTCAGCATTGGTTGGATGGGTAGCATTCATCCTACTCATCAGGAATGATGACAGTTATAAGTGAATCTCATTTTAGCTGATAAAGTGTAGCAAGTCTGCTCCACACTATGATGGCCTGCTCCGCTAATAATAAGACGCTAGATTCTGTCCATGGGCCTCAGATGGGCAAGCCGATTGTTGAACTTGAAAGTTCGCTTCACTTACAGCTGAGTCCAATTATTTTAGTACATTTTGATGTTATGGTATCATGAAACGTATTGATGAAGGCAAAATTACGAAATGAAGGATGTATGCAGACTATGAATCCTCTGTCAAAACGTATTGAAGTGTCGAAAGTGTGTTCAATGTTCTACTTTAATTCAAATGTTTTATATTATTTTCATAACCTGACTTTCCTCTCATATTCGAAAATATTCATATCAGGGTTCACTCTTCAGTACCTTGGATAGAAACTGATGTAAGTTAGTTCATTGTTGATGGATAAAAGTAATGTAGGATTAATGTTTCGAGCAACAGATTGGATCTTTTCAATACTTATCTCCAAGAACTTATTCATGATATTTCTACGGTTGCTACAGTATTCAAATGCCTATCGGCTCATTCATTGAGACGTTCATTCATTCTTGTTAAATTCACAAAACTGAAATTATAAAAAGGGTCATAGTACTTAAGAGTCACTTGAACCTTTATTCATATTATAATATTCGCTAAATTCTTCATATTATTTCAATTATTCAATTCTTCATAGTTAATATAGTAGAAAAGTGATCAACACGCTCTTATCCACTCTAAATGATGGAATACTAACTTAATATATTGGAACATATTGATAATATGTTTTCTCCATATATATCGTCCTTATTAGTTGTTCAGTGAGCTGTGTTTTCTCAGGTTGACGCTGAAGCTGGGTAAATATTTTACTTAATTGTGAGTTGTGGGCTGGAATTATGTCATTAAAATGTACACAACCCGTAGAGATGAGGCTAGACATCAAGAAATATAGTACTGTCTTCCCATTTACGACATGAGTATTAGAAGGTGAATGGAGAATGTGAAAGGACGTAAAAGTAGCGATAGGTAATGTAATAATGACTTATTTCTACTTTATTCCTTATCAAGTCACAAAAAGTACCCCGTATGTTTTTTAATATTATAACTTAATTCATTGGAATTTGATTGTAGATTTATTATTATTGTATGTTATATAACTATACAAATAAATATTATACATATTTGCGTACTCAGAAAGATCAAAGCAAAAGCTCACTCAAAGCAATATTTTTCTTGAAAATCGATCAATCCCGATATGACCTGATAAGTGGTCACAAATCAACAAGCTGAGTTTATGAATTGAAGAAGGTGACAAGTGCAGGCCCAATTTCGTCGATTGCTTAGCATTTTTGTTTTTCCGCTCCGACAGGTTTTCAATTATTACAATTGTGGAGTAGTTTTCAAACCACTGAGGAATATGAAATATTAGCAGCGACGGCGTTGTCATTATCGCAGGCAACGAGCCGTCACTGAGTCCTGCCGTCGGTCGGTGTTTGCGTATAAATCACGTGATTACATTAGATCGTCGAAATATTATTTTTTCATTCTTATGAAATATTATCGATTGGCCGGCAAAATATTGTCAAATCGACTGGCTGCCATGTCATTTGCAAAGTGAAACAAGAACAAACGTCAGTAATAGAGAGATAACAGTGTTTATCCAATACTTACTAATATCTTCTATATTATGTTGATATTAGTAGTTATTGGTTCATATTATTTAATCCATTATCTTCTTATCAGATTTGATAAGCAAGAGCTTGATCTCAAAATGTCGTACAAGAACAAGAGGTGATTTGGTCCCAAAAACGGTGATTTCTGATTGAATATGGTCATTGATAGCTTCAGATATTCAGAAATTCATAATTCAAATCAGTTACATGCTCTTGTTCATCATCTTTATATAACAGCGAAATTCTAATGTTTCAAAAGGCACTGTTTGATCAAGACCAATGGAATAGAAAATTCCTTCCTACAGATTGGAATGTTCTCCTTTCAAATCCAAATATAGTTTATTTGAAAAACAAGACTGTCAGACCAAAAGTAAAAACAATTATTCTTTAATTGTTTGTGTTCTATTTTCACAAAAATGTGCTCCAGCATGATGAAAGATTGTTACTTTGAATGTAGCATTTACACATTGTACATAATTAAAAATAAGTTACATTCATTATGTTAATGGTTTGCGCATTGGTTCGTGTATTGGGCAAATACCCTTAGTTGAACTGTTCATAATTAATTTTGTTATTATTATTTTTATTCTATTTATTATTATTGTACTCTCCTGACAAATGATAAATTTTTAGAATGTCTAGCGGCGAGTTTAAAGGATGTCGAATCGTTTATTGCGATATCAAATGTGCAAGAGCATCGACCATCGATCATTGATGCTAATTGAAAATAATTCAGAGAAAGACTTGATGAACTTTGACCTGGGGGTCGCTGAGTTTGATCACGCCTTCTTATCGAAGAGAACGCCAACCAGGGAAAGTTATGAACATAACTTTTTAGTTGTCTGTAAACAAAATACATCAATACTGAGCCACAGGGCACAATACTATACAACTACACCTCTAGAGTGTCAAGATGTCCATAAGATCATGGGTGATGTGTTGCTTAAGTATCTGGAACGATTAGATGGAATTTGATCTAGAGGAGTTTTGTGAATATAAATTCTTTAGTCATGCATTTACCAATGTTGAGTATGTATTGCATCATGAAAATACTGCATAATATGTATCATCATGCATTTAACATCTCTAGTGGAGTTACAATACTATTCTTAGTTTATCTCAAGAGTACAGCCATCAATGCTTCTACTCTACAATCTTTGTATTAATTATTAATTTCCATGCCTGAGTAGAATTTCATAAAGCCTGCCTTATAGACTGATTCCGTTCTAGCAATGTGAAGTTAATATAAGGGAACAATACTAGTATTGCTTCCGTGGGCTACCTCCAAATTGTTATATCTGCTATAAAAAACTAGTGCTACTTCAGCGAAGCGATCTCACTCGAGTTTATTCTGTTTCCGATTTACAATAATGATAATAATCAAGAAGCCGAATTCAGAGCTTTTCTACCATAAATTGCCAACAAATCTGCATTATATAAGGCGCTAATTAGTACAGCTCAACAACATTAGAAACCGATGATTGAAAATCTTTTCCGGCCTGATAGATTTACCGCACTTATAATAGTCGGCAATAATTCTGAGTTCTGTTGCTAATTAGCCGTTGATTCGCGAACGTAACTTCGCTTGCAAACTGCGAATAGAACACCGTCTAATCATGGCGCAACTCACTGAATAAATTTTATGCCATCTACAACTGATGAAGTGTTTTCGGTTCCGTATTGTACTGGAATGGCATGAACAGGTCTTTTGAAGAAATGTTTTATTATTAGAAATACTATCAATCATTATTATGGCTAAAATAGAAGTGGAATGATCAAACTCTTGAACATATTTCATTATTATTCTCATATTAGCATGATTATACTGTATTATATTGTATAACCTACCATTATTCAAATTCAAATTTCAATTTTCATGAAGCTCTTCAATCTCATGCAGGCTTCAACTGAAATAGCCTATATTCTAGAGTGTATTATCTGTAATCAATGCCGAATCGTATCTGAAAATTTAGGGATTCTAAACGAATGGATACTGTTATATCGATTCTTTCTTCTTCAGCCATTTTTTTGGAAATGAATCACAAATTCCTTCGTCTCCTGCTTTTATATAAATTGTTATAAAATGAGGGCAAGTCAAAAACATCAATTTGAGCAAGGAAGCATTGTAATAAAATCGGTTGAGAGCCGCATGAGGAAATTCGCAGTTGAATATCCATTATGCGATATCAATTGGGGCTACAGATTATTAATGCGATTATTGTTTATGGGCCGGGCCCACAAGAGGATGCCGTAAGAGTTTGTGGTCGGCACGATGTTTTAATGGACTGGTCCTCCCCTCTTCCCCACCCTGCTTAGCTCCATTGTCGACACTTTTGATGGACGGTGGTGGATGGAGGGAGGGAAAGATTCAGCTTCCGAGATAACAGAGATTAGGGCGAAAGAGGAGCAGAGAGAGAGAGAGAGGAAGTGAGAAAAAGTAAGAGAGTTTAACAGAGAGAGATAAAGAGTGAGAGAAAGAGAGTGCGAGAAGCACTAGTCGGCTGTTACTGTGCCCAATTGCGCTACTCACCCTCTATCGTACTTGGTCTATATCAAAATGATGTCATATTTTTATTGAGGGTAGAAAGTTCAGTGCGCGCCAAGGGGATGTTAACTCAATTTTGCACTTAACTGGCTGCTGGCTGCTGGCTGCTGGCTGCTGCTTCTGTTGACAGATTATGGAAGACAGACGCAAAAAGCGCACCGACGACTCAGCCAATATAATAGATTACTACTTACTGGCGTATTAGTCGTGTACGATTGCGCTAATGCGTCTTCCAACCTCCCTTCCGCTCCACCACCCATTACTCCCCCATGCAATCGTCGTGTGCTGGTGGGTGACGATATTGGCTTCTAGTTTTATTTGCATTTTTTATAATACACGACTTGGCATTTCAACAGCCTTTATTTATTCGAGAATCTAAATTCAATTGAAATGAGAAATGGATCCACGATTTATAAGAAATAGGGAATAGGCTATTTGAATCTTTGTACCAGACAAATCTAATAATTATAATCCACATTTTCACTTTATCAGGAATTAATTTGTATGCATCTCCCCAGTTCAATAACTATCCAACGATCCTATAGAATAATTGACGGAGGCACAACTGAGTTCTCAAGAGAATAGCTCATAATAATAATTATACTTTTTAGCATTGTGGTGAACTCTCGTATGCTCGCACCTCGATAAAATAAGATATTCATAATAAAAACCAATTTTGATCCAATTGATGCCTCAGAACCCTGAAACTATATCAAGGTCAAGATTAACAATAAGCTGATTAATCAGTAAATATCACTCATGAACAAAGAAAGTGAAGCCTGACATTATTGAGCGACCTGAAAACTGTGAATGGATCACAGTCAGTTTGTATGCATTCTGTTAATCAATTCAGTCACATGTGATTTCCAGTACTGGAGAATTAGTAGCTACTCAGTCAGTTGCATTTCAACCTCTTTTCTCCAATTAAAGCATTGGAAAGAGATTTTGCTGTATTTATCGAAGAAAATTGGATTCAACTCACTCATAGCAAACTGTTTACGAAAGCAAAATCAGACATGGAATTGATATGGTTAATGCAAGTGCATATACAGTGTTGGTGGAAATTATGAAAACAGTTTAATATTTCTTTTACGAATAAATAAACTAATTTTCTGTCGCTTCAAGATTTTGGTCCACCATTTTGAACTTCTTATTTTCAAAGGGAAGGTGGTATATATATGATTTCGATACAGAATTTCTAGAGAAAACAAATTAATAGCGAAAACCACACATCGATTTCTCAAACAGTTTCAAAGTTATTCACATTCAAAGATACTAATAAATCATACAACAATTTACATAAACATTCATTTTCTATTAAAAATTTTTCTCTTGAATAATGAAGTTGTATTCAAAATGGCTGATCCATGATGATGTAATAATTTTGAAGCGACAGAGAAAAATTTTTTTTATTCGAATAGGATCCTTAATGGGACCTATGGTCAAAATATCCTTGTAAAAGAAATGTTTCCATAATTTCTACCAACTCTGTATATTTGAAGTGCAAAGTCAATTTTAAGTGGTCCTTCGCATTTAAAAAACACAGACAATTGAATTAGGTAATACATTTTTACACTTTTCAGACAACCAACAATCCAGCTAAACTCAATTTTGTTGTGATTTATAATACTGTATATTGTTTCGAATCGGCCTCGATCATTCCCTAGCGACAAACCCATCGATTTCGTGGACATGTTGTCGGTGCTTTATATACGCGCACTGGTATCGTGACAAAAGGGTTTGATTCATTGGAAAAATTTCCATGAGAAAGACAGCTTGAAAATGTAGGAGAGTTTTTTCCTATTATTTTTTGCTTTTTGAGCGAGGACTCTGCTTTTTTGATATCGGCTACAGCGTTGAGGCGGCAGCGGTTGTTGTTCGTAAATAGAGTCGATTAAGGGGCAGTCATATGGCACGTCCCGTCAAGGAGAACAAAGGCGCTTGGCTAATGGTTAGAAGAGATTAATGCAGCAGCAAAGGGTGGACTCGACGACTACGAATAAATGTAAAAAATCGCCAACGCCAGCCCGGCTTGTGGTCATTGTACGGCCGGAAAAACATTACCGGTACACAAAAATGGAGGGTGAATTTCAAAAAGATTTTTATTGGATTTTTCGCGAGTAGAGCTCGGCTGACATTTCCACAAAGACGGTTGCGATGAAAAGCGTAGGGTCTGTAGGTTTGTAGCCGGGTGATAGTCGCCTAAAAGACTACATTTCCGCCGAGAGCCAGGGCAGGATGTGTTCATGTTCACTTGCCTTCCAACATCAAATCATTGCGCATGAAATTTCATTTTCTACATAGATATTCTACATTGGAGTATTTAAGAACTCCATTTACAGTGATGCTTTTTCTCAGCTATTACTGTAAAGTTGGAAGTATTTTGAGGCTAAATTCACACTCAATAATTTGCTTATAATATCCTATTGAATGTCTTGATTAATTAGAAGTCGATATTTTTCATCAACACACTAGAATTCATTTATTTATTTCATTTTATTTTCACAAAAAGAATATCAGAGAAACAACCTAATGATTCCCTACACTATTTCGCTCCAAAACTCTCATTATAACTATGAACTACAAAATTATAATAAAATGATACTACGAGACTTTAAACGGTTACAAACAGAGAAAAAAATCACAGTAGAAAGTTATCGAAAACCCTACTCAATGATTCATCACTTTTCATTCACAAGCTTCTTGTTGAGAGTACAGTACTCCAAGATGAAAGATTCCCATGTAAATTCTTCAAATAGAAGACAATTTTTGTAGAAAATTATGCATGCTTTCACAACAATGATTAATCGGAGAGAGGGAGTAGTTTTTGACTGGCAATCGATTCTTCAATCAATTATCTTTTGAACGAATAACAGATCTAACAATAATTTCCAGATATTTACAACAATTGGCTTGTTATCACGTTAGCGATTAGTTGAAACACTTGGGAAACCAGAAAACCAGCATACAGTAATTCACATGTAGCCTATTGTATCTGGAGGCAGAAAAGTGAGTGCACACATTAATTCGAGGTGGCCGCGATCTGTAGAGTCGCATCCTGGGAAAGGCTGTTTGGGATGCAGCTAACGATGGCATAAATTCATAATTTTTGTCCCAAGACCGTTGTTGCACCAATGTCAACATGACAAAGGTTTGCAGTACACACATGCAAATGCGTCTAGGACGCAGGAGAGGTTTTTCCAACAACAAAAGATTCGAAAAGGACAAGCCTTCCTTCCGGAGTGACCAGACCAGCAGCAGTCCTCAGGATGCGAAAGAATATTAATTTATGGCTTCGTAAGTGCAGAGCACTGGTTTCGTGGGCTTGAGTTATGCGGCCGGCGACTCATGCATATTCAGCTTAAGTTAACCCATTCCACTGAACCTTCCACCCTAAGCTCATCTCCAACGCCGCAAACTTGCCGTCTCTAATGGCAAACGAAGTTTGGGGTGATGCATGCATATTGGGCGGTGGAAACTCTTCGCCTGCCATAAATAATGTGCTTCAGTTTCAACCAAATTGCTTTCGCTAACCACACACGACCACAGGAGGCTGCTACAGCACAGCAGCCACCCTCTGCCATTCAAATCAGTACTCAGCTCCAGATTGAGTAGACCAGAATACTTATCACCGTATCTTATATTAATTTAAGCTATATAATCAGGAGTTCTAAAACAAACGTTGAGGATATCTGCTGTATTGGTTTCTCTAGTCGATTCATCTGAGAATACTAATAGAACTTAGAATACTAATAGACTCATCAGTCTCATTTCAGGATTTTTTTAAACGACTGATGTTCAAGAAATTATACTTTGCAGGATTTGAACATGAGTTACCTAAAGTAAGCTGTAATAATTAGTAGCTCCCATAAGCTCCTACTATAAAGGGGAATTGGAAATGTCCGGAACTCAAATGTACAAGGCATTGCCAATCCCTCTTTCCCTTAGTAGTAAGTGGACGGTGCTAATGTCCCTGTGTGCAGCATTCTTGAGAATTTCAACGTTGAAAAAATCACAATTATCATCAAACTATTTCTAGTTTTTTATTTTTTCTTAGATATCCCAATAGGTAATACACTTGATCTAGGTAGAAAATTCCTCGATTATATAAAAAACCGAAGATCTATTTCAAAGGCAATCAGCTGCTCCTCAGGAACTTTACTTTTTGTTTTATATGACAGGAAAAGCATCTCTTGAATAAAAACGGAGTTGTTTTTTTAAAACTATAAAAACATCAAAGTAGATACCAAAAATACAATACACTTCGACAATAATAATGGATAGGTCTTTGATAAGGGCATAAAAAGTGAAAATATGAATGTTAGTCATATAACTTATTTTTCATATTATAATGAATAGAAAATTTAAAAGCGTGAATTTTATGAAGTAACAGGAAATTCTATCGAATGTAGGAGCTAGATAATCCATACATGAATGGTACTGGTTTAGTAAAACACTGTAATAAGTTTTTTGGACGATGAAAACAAATTCATGGCATAAGGCTAGTAGAAAAAAAATTCACATGAAGACTAGAAATTTAATCGTCATAGTATATTGCCATTAGCAACAAAGTGAAGTGTCTACCTCTCTTCTATCTTCAAAGATAGAACACATATTAGATGTCAAAGTTCAAGCTCAACTATTTAAATAATGAAGGGACTGTTGGAAAAATACAATCGCCTCTATCTCTTCTCTCTCAACAGAAATAGGCTCGATCACAACATCGCTGTGAAACTTCTAACACTAGCATCACTACTATAGAAACCCCTCGTACAAAATATTTCAATGTCTGTGTTCTTCCTGAATCATGATTCTTGAATATTAAATTTAAAATAGATACAACTAGTCAATAAAAATAGTGTCTCAAGAGCAATTTATTAATCTTCTCTTAAACGTTGAATCAATCAAGAATTTTCCAAATAAATGAAGAAAATCACTTGATGTTTATCATGTTCCTGGGATTGATAGAAGCTCTCGTTGCTTTCAACAGCATGATAACTAATTATGCTGTTAATAATTATTGAACAAGATCCTGTAAAGTTCTTACATAAACTAGCTTCGAAAGAAAATCAGGTTTTGAGTAGCTCCAATTATTTTATTATTGTAAACACTCGTATAGCATCGATTAATTATAGATCATAGATTCCACTTGAATTTTCGAAAATAGGCATCATTACAACCTGAATATACAGCTTGTTGGAACTTTTTACATTGATATCCAATGCAAATCATCCATTATTAAACCACTACAATGAATACATTTTCTACATTGCTGGTTAATTCCGAATAGCTGAAACTCAATTATTTCAAGCATCAATATTCAAAGAGTCAGCCTCCCATTGAGATGTTCAGCAAATGTTTATAACCGTGGGGGAGGATTTTAGCAGGGTGCGGTGGCGCTGCTCTGCCCCATGTATTTGTGGCTGGCACCGAAAGGGATGCATATCATTCCTGGTGCTACCACGTAAAGCCTATACCACTTAACAGGAATTTGTTGCAATGGACCATTCCGCTTGCAATTAAGCTTAATGGCTCGTGTTTCGAGGCTGTGGCGAGGTTGGCAAGGGGAAGGGTGCAAGCTCCGTGCTCCGTGCTACAGCTACTCACTTCTGTTCGGGTTTTACTTTACAACAAAATATACACCGACACACCAACACACGCTGGCGAAATTGTTGGATTGCAGGCTCACTCACACACGCACACACACAAACTGGGAGAACAAACTACATCTGTTGAATTGTAAACTTCAGATGGTCCGCAGACAATTTGTAAGTTGTGGTCTCGTAAACTGAAGCCAGACTGCTACAAGTGTCAGAGGAACTGCCATTGTTGGCTGCAAAAATAATGTATTCTCATATGAAAGTTGTAACACATGTGTAAACTCTAAACATAGGGTATCCTCACAAAAATATATCTATCAATTTCCTGCTGCGTTGAAATATGTTATTTTCAATAAGGTCCTCAAGTTGTGGTGTTCTCCAACCAGAGCAGTAATAGAATTGGAAGTAATAGAAGGAGTCTTTACATTTTAAAACTCTTGAACAGATAAATACGATTCCTGCACTATTGTATTCCTTGCCATAATTGTATAATCCTAATTAAATAATTTCTCTGCTTCAATTACAGGTATTATGAGACAGGGAGCTTCAAAGCCGGAGTGATAGGTGGAAGTAAACCGAAAGTAGCGACTGCTCCTGTAGTGGAAGCGATAGCCAACTACAAACGAGAGAACCCCACCATGTTCGCCTGGGAAATCAGAGACAGGCTACTTGCCGAAGGCATCTGCTCGCAAGACAACGTACCTTCTGTTTCGTCCATCAATAGGTGAGTGAATGTTTCATATATCTATTTTTACTTATGCTCCTCGAGGGAATTGAAAAATATTGAACCATTTACAACTTAATCAAATTATATTTTTATCTCTCTACACAATCAATTGTAGACCTTCATTTCTATTCAGGTCAAGCAAGAGTTCAGAATAAGTTGGTTTGAAAGATGGTTTATTTATTTATCTACTCACTATAACGGAAACAACAGGTAATAACTCATATATGCTTCCTTGAAATAACAATAAGTCTTTTATAAAATTGATTGAAGAAAAAAGAAAAATACTAAAACTAATGCCAGAAAAGAAAAATAGTTGTCACTATTACATTTTAATGATAATATTAAGCAGTTAATTTGAAAACCTATCAAAATCGAGTCCTTGGATAAATAAGTTTATTACGTGATTCATTGATTTCCAAAAATTCAGAGAGCTAATAAAAAGGCTCATCGATTATGTAAGAATTATTATTTATTGCTAGCTGCATGATGTTGTAATGTTGAACAAGAGTACAATGGTATCTTTCTCCCCTTCGGACAATATAAAGGAAATGTCTCATGGACTGGGGAGCTCTGTCGCTATATTTATTGGTGGCAGGGCACACAAAGTGTTGGCTGGAGTGGAGAGGGTCCACGAGTCGTTTTCCTCAGATGGAAAAGGGGTTCCGGGCGAAGAGGTCAAAGCCAGTTGTGGTATTTTATTTCGGATGAAAATGCGTTTTCAAAGTGCCTACTTTCGAAGGGAGAATTTCCAACTTCCTTACGCTTGGCGGGAAACTTCTAACAATGGCGAGCCGAGTTTTTGTGTCTGGTGGTCGAGAAGGGAAAAATCAAAGCGCATAAAATATGCCGTAAGTTGTAAGCCGCCCTTTTACGCCCTTACCCTTGAACATTGATTCTCGAACAAGAGCGTGACCGAACACAGCCAAAAACACAAACATCCACACTCACACTTGTGCAAGTGAAGTGGACACTGTACAGCGCAAAACCCGGATTTCATGCTTCTGCCGCGCCAAAGCACAAAATGGCGGCTCCCACCCGTGACACACGCACGCACGCGCACTGCTGTCCATTCAATTCCCCACTGACCTCAGTGCTCCCCAATCCAGAGAGGAAACATTCACTTATTTGTACACATCAGTGTACATCTATCTAAGGAAAAGCCAAGTGAAAACTCTCGTTCATTGAATTCAGTCCCTCTCTGAACATCTGAGATCAACCTTAGGATTTGGTGTAGTCAGTGATTATGTGAATCGAGAGAGATTATTCAATAATTCATTCCAACCTTTTTTGAACGTCCGACATCAATCCAGATGAACACTAGAAGAAATAATACTCAACAATATGTGTGTTGCTTGGTTGGAAGTCTGAGATTTAAACCTTTCCACAACTTATCGAAGAACCGTAAAGGTTCCATGCTGAGAGAGATATAATTCAAATCTCCAACATAAAGCCATATCATAATTACATCATGATTGTAGATTGTAACATGCCCATCAATGTTGAACAATTGAGATGAGTTGAACTTGATGGACTTGTTGGTGTATTTATTAAATTCATGATAGTCTACACCCTCAGATAGTCTATTAGACATGATAGTCTATTGTAACATATTTGTAGAACATGGTTAGTTACAAATAAGTAGAATAGATGAATTATGCTAATTGATTTTGAGATGAAATGTTTAAAATATGATCAAAACAAGAAGATTGAAAAATTGAAATTCAAGGATTCATTCTTCTGATATTACGATTCCCTTCCACGAAAGGAGAAAATTCTTCTAGTTCTAATCCTTTGGTAAAATTAATGTAGTTCCATAACAATACATGGAGAATCTGTTTGATGAAACGCATCATTATGGATTGAATCGCGATTTCTAGCCTCAGAAAGTTTACAGATAGCAAAGCTATTGTACTTGGACCTAGAAACAAGAGAAACAGTGTGAATGTAACGTAAAGGGAAGGAACCACATGAAAGTGACACTTCCATTTAGCTTCAATTAATTTGGTGCATCGCAGAGGCACTGCTTGATTGATCGGTGGTTGTCTGCTGCTTGAATACCCATGGGACACATCCTTCTCTCACTCAACCCCCAACATCATGATCCTCTGTCCTGTTTTAACCAGCTCATCTCTGCCTCTTACTACATCAGTTTGTGCAATATAGGCTTTTCATATAATAAGAAAAGTGGAAATTTATCGTAGAATAGTTATTTGTGCAACTAGTGCGCAAAGTGACAGTTTGCTGCACCAAAAGAAACGTTTACGCACGAGCCGTAGGCGAGGGCGGAATGGTTTCTTGAGTGCAGCAGAGGAACTTTGCGCACGTATTCCACATTAAATTTTTCCTACAGTTACCATTGAATATGAGAAGTGGTTGATTATGGGTAAAATGATGTCTGAAATCCATCAAATGTTTGTCTGTATAATTTTGTTATTAATAACAACTTTAATTTATTTTAAACTTGATAATCCGATTGAAAATCAATAATCAATAATTAATTCAAATTAAAAATTAAATTAATCCAATTAATTTGAAAATTTGAATAATTTTGAGTAAATCTTAATTTCTAAATAATTTTTCAACCAATCAATTTTTGAATGAAAAAATAGTCTATTATTTGAAATAATGAATAATTAATAATATTCAAAATGTATAATTTAATGACTTCTCATTTTTATTTATTTGAAAATCAGAAAAAATATAGATAAAACAAATTCGCATTCAGAGTACACGTGAAAATATCAACAGCTGATTGACGCAAAGTAATACCTTCTGTAATCAGTGCAGGAATAGTGACTTTTCAAGGTAACTGTAGGAAAAATAATTTTATCACCGTTGAAAAGCCATCAACTGAATTACCAAAATGGTGCATTTTGATCCTTATTCAACAACCACTCTTCAAATAGTATTGGATACAACTCGATGATCAGCTAGTAACTATTTGAAAGGGGGATAAAACAAGGAAACATTTTGTGTATGTAAATCTAACATCTTTCGACAATCGTTAAATCCAATTGACATTAATTGATCTCTCATAATATGACCAGAGTGCATTTTTGATGGTAAATCAAGATTTTAACAAGGGCTGGCTCGCTTCTTGGAATATTTTACTTTCACAGATCGAGAACACATTTTTCAGGGCAAAAGAATCCACTCTGGCGAAAAGTTATTTTCGGAAGACAAAACTTCCTAATCATTCGATTCTGGTTCGGAACGGTTGAGCGTCAAGAAGCCAAGAAAAAAGTAGAAGTCGTTGCTGGAATGAGGGAGAAAATAAGCGAAGCTGATTTCAGGGTGAGAGCAAACTGCAAGAAGCAGGGAAACATAATGGAAGAGAACGCCACTTGTTCCCTGCGGTTTGAAGAGAGTCGAGGGAGGAGGTGAGTGAGTGAGTGAGAGAGTGAGTGAGTGAGAGATAGGCTGAGAGAGGAGAATGACTCTAGAGGAGAGTTACTCTAGAGTCTAGAGGAAAGACTGGGAAGCCAAGAATCGTCGTCCCAATGAGATCACCGTGTTTCCGCCGACGCTCGGCATCGTAAAAATCACTACAAACCACCCTGAAACCCTCCTCCACTTCTTCAACCTCCTCTCCATTCTGCATACACACTGGTTTCTTACCCTAGTCTTTCCCCGCCAAGTCACTATTCTGCCATCGACGTTCCTTTGAAAGAGCTGCACTAGGCAGATAGTTTTTCTCCTCTAGAAAAACGCACCTTCACTTACCGTGAGGCTGGAAAATCACTTTGTACAGACGAATAGAGTGTGCTTTGGAGGAATCTCATTCAATTTGAGAGCAGGAGATCAACAATGGAAATTGAAGGAAATTTGATTGGTAATATTGAACTCAATTTTTTGGTATTGTGGATAGTTTTATTCGTAATAGTTTTATTTTGTAATAGAGCTTGGACATGGTCAGATTGTCACGTGTCATCGATGAAAATAACCAATTCACTGAATAACTTTGGGAATACAGGTTTGTGTGAATTCAATATGATTCAATGAATGATTTTGTTCAGCCTAATGAGGAATCAGAATTGGTTTTCAAATTGCAAACTATGCTCTCTCTATGAGATTACAAGATCATGTTGAAGAATACGTTTGGTATTTAATAATCTCTGTGAGATTGAGAACAAGAAGCTGAAGCATTTATTGGAACCAAACTACTTGAATAGTGAAAAAATGTTAACATGCTCAAACTCTGCTGAATTTAGTCAGATAATTCAAAAAATCGAACAAAAGTATATCAAAGTCATAGGTTTCATTATAGATAAAATCTTTCATTGTGCTAGTGAAAATGAATTCATGAATTTCATTTCCACATCCATCATTCAATAAGAAATTCGATTTTTATCACCTTCCACGTAGAAATTATAATGATTCAAAATCAAAATAATATTTAACGTACATCCCACTCGCACCGTGCTTGGAGTTTCCCAATAAATATTATCCACTCTTCAATATCAATCATCCACCTGGAAAAAGATACAGTGATGGAAAATTGAGGGTAGAGATGTGTTGTGAGGTGAGAAGCGGGCCTAAGCTGGCGAGGCGGCCAGGAGCCGAGAGATGGGAAGCGATGTAGTGGAACTTTATGGCTGCGCGTGTGTCCAACTTGCTTCTTATTGATCTCGGTGGCTGAGCAAGAAGTTTGTTCGCCCATTGGGTAAGATGCAGGAACCTCTCAGTCCCCCCTCAACCCCGACCCGCTACACGCCCCCCCCCTGCAACCGCCTGCGCTACCAGACCCTCTCAAAACCACCCCCCGGAAAATGCTCACCCTGCATACCAATCGAAAAGAAAACTGATCAAAGTTGAGAGTATGTTCACCAGCCGCCTGGAAGTGTGGGTATTCTTCGTAACACTCTACTTATTCTTGAGCTTAGAAACCATCAAAAGAAGATTTTCTATGATCAATTGATCGTGAATGTTGTAGTGGCTTCAAGTAACAGATTTAGAATCATTTCTTGAGAATCATTTCACACACAATGCACAAGTCAATCTTTATCTTGGGGATGGATATCACAAGAAGATACCGATGCTCAATTGATCGTTAATATCATTCTCAGCTCAGTTGCAGCTTCAGAGCACTGTGTGAAGCATTTTTCTCACAAAGCAATCTTCAGCATGGAACTGAGATCACTGATTATTCATAAATCATGTAAGTTGTAATTGCTTCACAATAAAAACTGTAGTAGTTTTTCTATACTCGAAATGCTCATTTTGAAAATTGATATCACAAGATCACAGATCTGAATGAATGGTTTCAGTAGATATCTGCTATTATATTTTTTGTGAAACATGACTTATATTCTCCAACTCAAGAAGGGATCTCACAAGGAGGTCAACGATAACCGAAGGATGTCCTTGTTTATTGAATAGGTTTGGCGATCTGCTTTAACAGTGGAAGCTATCCTGCAATATGAATGACTTCATATTGATACTCATAAAATAGCTATGTTGTGGGATATCACAACTCCTTTGACACCTCTGTTTATTGAACCGTTCAGTGCTACCACTAACTAGTATTATCATTTCACATGATTCATTCAGTATAACACCAGTCGCTGTTATTAACCCTCTTCAGGAGATTTTTAAGACCATTGAGTAATAATACGATATTTCAAGCACATTCTCTACATGTAGAGATTTATTATGCTTACTTTTGAATCGGTATCTAACGTACGATTTTTTCACTTCAGATAAGTCGCTTTGAATAGGAGATTCAACTTCGATGATGATCGAATACATTGAACTTTATGAATTTCAAATTGCATGGAACAAAAGAGTTGAATAATCTTGGAGAGTACAATACAAAGATGAATTTTCAAATCATTCAATCGACTTATGGATAGAGTAGTTGTATCTCTTTCTTCATATACTACTCACAACCATGAGCAATAACTGAGTGAGAAAGGATGAGTCATCCAGAATTAGTGAGATGTCTGTGCTTTTTGCATTTGAATAAAGAAAACGTTGCCTGTCAGCAGTGCCCAATAATTGATGACATAGCGGGCTTGTTGTCTGTCGTCCACTTGTTGTACAACTCTGCTCGACAGTAGCGAGCTAGTTACTTCCACTAGATTAGCGAGCTCGAGGGTGAGACCGACCAGATGAGCAGACTCAGGGTGCTGCTACTGGTCCTCACTCAATTTGAGACATAACGTGACCTCTCTATGCACTCATAATTTCATTTTTCTTCCGCAACTCGTCTGTCGCTCGCTTTTGTCGTATTCCCCTGCGCTCAATGATCCGTTCAACTGGATACAATGCTACTAGCCAAAAATAATTCACTTCAACACGTCCTCATATCAAATCATCTCAACACTGCACATGTTGGAATCATTGTCATGTAGATTCGAACATACAACTCACTTCACTTGTTTACATGTATGTTAATTCATTAATTTTGAGAAGTTGAGATACGAGTTGGGTTAGTAGTTGCCTGAGTGCTCGGAAGCTAGTGATTACTTGAACTCTATAGGCTCCATGATCTTGATAGGCTACTTCATATCTCAGACACACACTACTTATTCACTAGAAAAATGGTGACCAATACTGGGACCAATACTTTTTGATGGGACTAAAGGATTCAACGCAGGTAGAATCAGGTGTCTCCATCAGGTTATTGTGCATAGTTCTTCAACACAAATGCGTTGAACACATAGAATTAGCGAGTCAACTATTTATATAACTATTTCAATAAATTTTGAATATTTATTCATCCAGATTTCAAAGTTGAATAACTATTTCCGCTACTTGATCAGGAAATATGAATTTCGAATTCTCATTAGATCAAGAAGCTTAGATCTAATACAATGTTGGAAAAGAGGCCTTCTGAAGATGTCCGTAATGAAAATAGATTGTTTATCTACTCAGTACATAGAGCTATTTCTAAAAATGAATCAATGAATGGTTTTCATTGAGTGAAATATTTAAAGACAGAAGCGTGTGAACCTGTCGAATGGCCGACTTTTGTTTGCTCATCACCTCGCAGGTAGAGATCCCAGACGTGGTCCCACAACTTCTCTCTTTCCTGGTTGATCCCAAAATTCCTGGTCCCAAGGTTCCAATCACCGGAAAAAAAATATTCATCCACTAAGCATATGCATTGTTGATTCTATATTTCTTCACATTATAGTGTTATAGCTCCAAATAGTACCTAAAAAATCCAATGTCCGATCACATCTATTCTGTTTCTTTTTAATTACGCAAAAAATCATCTGTCGTGGATTTATGACATTTTCAATTATCTTGTGAGACGATTCTTGAGTGAAATAATATTCGAAACTCTTCCCTTTACTAAGCGACATGTTTTCAACTGACTAGAAATAATAGAATTTTTCGAAATAGATGATTTATGGAAAATTAAAGTTTCAGTTTAGTGACTAAATACAACAGAAAACAACAAACTACTTTTAGAGTTCCTCCAAAATAAAATGAACTGAGTCTATTAGTGCAAAAGTGAGTTTTCATTCTACGCATCAGACAAAGTTGCACGATTGGTAAAGCATTACTGAACAAATCTTCCTCATAATTTTGTTCAAGGTAAGTTTACTTGGGTAAGCTTCCCAGCTGGAAATTCGGATAGGAAAACAACACTCCTTCCTCCTGAATGAGTTGTCTCACTCGACTCGTACCTGCCATAGGGTCTCAAAAGGATAATTTATTGATGTTTAATGCAGTGGAAGGAGACCAATGATTGCCAACTGAACAGCGAAGTGTGAATGAATGGGAATGGCACGGCCTACTTGGCTGCTGGTCCAACAGATGTCCTCAGACAACCCTCTGCACCAATCTGTGCACTGCTTCAATAAATATAGTTTCGATTTACTCAGGACACAGTGAATCATTCTGGAATCTATTGAGGGTTCGTAGAGTCCAAGTCTTGATTATATGACTACTTGATTATTTGGATAGGTACTTGATACTGAGTTCTGGCAAACTTAACACTTGATGCATGATATGATAAGATTTGTTATTTTTTCACTCGAGGTATATGAATAATGAGTTGACAGGAATATTCTAACTTTATGAAGAAATTATCAAGTTGAAATATCCTCTCTTCATCCTCTCCATATTTCCATTCAGAGTATATTTTAACATGTTTATTTATGCTTGAAGCTGGACAACGTATCCCTCTTCAAGCCATTATACCTTGGTATTGTTAAAGCTACCATAATATTTGTATCCATATTTTCGTGATAAGCTGTTTATTTGTCACTTTCCACATAAGTTTATATAGCACAGGCCCTCCATCTTAGTATTTTTCCTTAAAAAGTGTTTTTTTTATTACAATTTACGAGAATCTTATCATTTAATCTCTGAAATGACGTTGCTTCTGAATAATTCCAATCTAAGTCATTTCTGAAGAGAAGATTATAGATTTTCTCTTTAGGTGCCTACAGACTCATGAGCCACGAGCACGCGCATTTCTTTTTTTATCAGCTGATGCTATGTTTATTGTCTGTACTTTATTGTTCCTGTACAAATGAAGTTATAAAAGAATAGCATCAGCTGATGAAAAGTGAAATACGCATGTTCGTGACGCATGAATTTGTACGCACTTTCATAATACTAAAACATCAATATTATTAACAAACCAAGAGCTTTCAGTACAGCCTGAAATTCGCAAACATTCAGATCATTTGATACAACTGTTGCAAATATTAAGATACAGATTAATATTACACTGATCATCATGAACGTATATGCCTTGAAGTGGGCTGGCAACAGCAAACATATCGCATTGCGAGTCTATCGTTTTGCCATTGAGGAGTTGATGCAGCTTCAAAAGGGGGAGCTTCGGAAGCTGCGAATGTCCGGGATGTAAAAATGAGGGTGCCGATGATCGGCTGATCAAGAAAGAGAGAGAATGAATACAGAATCCACCCCCACCCCTCAATCGCAGCCCCTCCGACCCGATATCTTGAGCAGAAGCATTGAGCGAACGAGCACATGGCTCACTGTTATGATAATGGGCTAATTAGGGGTTCCATTTCGCCAAGGGGAGGCAACCCTTTGTCAGACAACTTTCTACTTGATTGAATTAGCCTCGTCACCGTTATCTCTGCCTTATCTCAAGTGCCCCTGCTTGCCATTGCCATCTCTCTGCAACAATTTGCCCCGGCTATCTTCGCCAGCAGCACCATCTGTCAGAGTGCATGTTTCATCTGTCGATCACGCTTCATGGCACAACTTATTTGAAAACAAATAAGATTTGTGAAAGATATTCAGTCCATATTCCACAGAATCAGTCTTGTATGCAACATCCAGCAGTAAATTCATTGTCAATTCGAAAATTTGTAATTAGCTAACCTGAATTCGTTGCCTTTCTGTTTTGAACTCATGTGAGTATCATGACAATAAGCAAAAACAAAGATATTCGATCGATAAACCCCATGGAAAAAGATGCCGACCAAAACAATAGAATTGGCAGTACACCATAATTATCGAGAGCATAAATCTACTTTTCATGTTTCACAAGTAAGTGGATAGAAAAAAAAGAAATTTTATGTTGTTGATAATACAGAGATTCATACTGAAATGAATCAATAAGCTTCAATATCACACAAAAGTTACGTTCATAAGTGCACGTTTACATATTTTTCCATTCATTTTCAGCATTAAAAACAAATACAATTACATAGGCTCAAATCAGAAGCATTTGAGAATTCGATGCAAAAACGTCACATGATGTTTTTTGATTTGGAGGTAGCTCAAACCCCAGTTTCTTTTTCAATCTGCCATTTTCAATTATTTTTATTCCAATCAAATCACAGAAAGGTGATAAAATAATTATATTGATTATAATAATATTAACATTTCACATACAGGATTCCTCAAATGTCGAATGAATGTCAAACTCTCGTAGAGTACTGGAAATGAAATAAATCTTCATGATATTCACTCTAAAACAAAAGTTGGAACGTTGATCTTGTGAGAAATGAAAGGTTGGAAACCAAAATCTTGAGAAAAGGTGAGGTTAGTTCAGTGCCTTACATGGAGGACCATGGTATAATGAGGATAATTATGCAGTAGGGATGGCAAATAGATGTGGCCGCCACTAAGTGGTGACCGTTGGAGCTGAGTGGTTAATAGGATTGTGGTCGCATCCATCTTGCCACTGGTCAAGCCTCCAGTCTCGAGCCCTCCTAAGGATAATTCACTCTGCTCAGTGGTTCACTGCTCACTAGCTCACCATCCCCACACATAATTTGCTTACCAGCCACTCCACACTAATTCATCAAATTATGTGTGGTGGCAACAGCTATGAATTAATTCAAAAGTGCGTTGATGAATCAAAGATTGATGTAACGAATAGTGAAAAACATCTCATGATTTTGTTAATTCTGAAAATTATGATGTTTCAATCACCTTATGTTCTTATATTTTTGAAGACTTCTTGCCCATATACAATTAATTTACTTCCTCACAATTTTTGTGAAAGATCTCCAAAGAATTCAAAGAACTTCAAACGTTCCTTTAGCTAAGGATTTCTGCGTTCAATTTGAGGCTTGAATAGAATGTGTTTTTCATTCGAAAAAATGGTTTGTGAATAACGGATACGGACAGCACTTGCATTCGGAGTTTCAATTTTTTTTCTAACTGTGATGAAGAATGGAATAACTAGAGACGAGATTTGTTAATATTAATCTTGAAACCCATGAGAATAGATTATCTTGCAGCACGTTAATAAGGTTATATGAAATAAGTTTTCAAATAAGAAGTTGAACGTCTAGTCTGAAAAAACAGTCAATTATTATTGACTATTATATCACGATCATGAATATACATGTCAGCGTTCAGAAGTAGTTTAAATAGAGTGATACACGTGATGAAGATTGAAGCAGCTTCATTTCTGTAACAATTTGAAATTCTATGAAGTTTGGCAGCGTTACAACATATCTGGAATTAGTAGCAGCTTCTCCATGTTAAACATCAAGTAAATACATTCTTCATCGTGTATAATACTATTATCACACAATACAAGAGGCAATACAGCTAATATAATCCGCTGCAGTGCACGAAACAACTGAAAATTTTATCTCGTTCGTTCTAGATTCCCATGCTTTTATTACAGTTTTATGGTTGTTCTGCTAGCGGCTTACGGGCGAGTTTATGATTTGTTTATAACAAGGGATCGACTTGGAAGTGGGAAACCAGCGGTTTAGTGTGCTGGAGAGCTGCCGTAAACAGGGAGATATTGTCTAATAATATACTGGGGAGGGGTTGGTGGAAGAGGGTGGTCTGTTTGGAAGCCACTTCATGGAAATCCCCTGACGACGGCCGCCGCGACGTCCCGGGCCTTTCCGCCAATCAGAAGCCACTAATCTCGTTAGGCCTACACTGTCGGCCAATAACCAGTCTCCCTTTCATTCTGCGCCGCCAAAACTGTTTGTTTGATCTTCTTGACAGTAAATGGCTTGAATGAGAATGGATGCCTTCAGCAGCAACCATTATTGAAATAGCCTAGTTGAGTTCTCTCCCGTGTTATCAAATTATACTGTGTGTTCAAAACCACAAAATAATAATATGGGTATTGAAATTATAATCAAGTCATCAACAAAAACAATCATAGAGCTTTCATTGTTCCACCACCAATTTATTAGTATAAAATAGAGATTTTTGGGTTTTATGAAATGACAGAAGCAATGTGTCATACCATAATCTATTGGATTGATAAAGTAGACGAATAAAGGTGTAGATTTATACATTAGTGTTTCTCAACTGATCATTTCTGATTTCGTTACTAGTAATTTACTAATCACGAATACTTCGATACAGGGAATAGATAAAAATAGGGAAAGTGAGTTGTTATTAGTGAGTGGATGGGTAGTCATTAGGATTCCTCAACGAAAATCCCTCATTTTCTTATGAGTATTGTCGATATCACCTACTGTACCCAAGATTCCTTTGGACACAAAAAATAAACATATACTATTAGAAACTGAGACAATAGCACTCCACATTCTACATTAATCATCTTTGGATTTTCAAATAGTTCAAGTGAGATGGCACCCAATAATCAATACTTTCAAATTCAGCTTCCCACTAGATGCTCCTATAGATTACCAGGCCATAGATAGACATCTAGGGGCTGTTCCAGCACATCCTCCCCAATCGGCGCCTACCTGGCTTCTCTATGAGTGCAGCGATCGTTGCCCGGTTCAGCAGTTTATATTATTATCGTGAAGAGTAAGTTATGTCCGCTGACAATAGCGAACAGCCCTTTTGAGCGAACAAGAATGGAGCAGATGTGGCCCGGTGTGAATGCCTTCCTCCTCCCCTGCAATGACTTTGTCACTTAGTCTATTATAAACTGTTTTCGACCGGGGCATCCGAACCCTCCAGCCGTCTGTTTGCGGCCTCGAAAGCGCGAATCTGCGATTTCTCTCTCGAGTGGCTCTCTCGCTGCTTTTGTTGTTGTTATTACTGAATCAACAAACACGCAGCGGACGCTTACAACAGAATGTGACTGCCATTGTCAGTGTCAATGAAGCCCCTACTACATTCATCCACCTTGGTCCTCGATTTAATGATCTCCTTCATAGACTCTCATGCCAATAATCGTACTTGAAGCAGAAAGTAGTTGATTTCATGGGAGTTTGTGAAGTTCAAATGTACCTGATGATAATTCATCGTGATTAATTCATAGTATAATTAATTTGTACTATAAGTATTATTAATATTAATTTGTAGTCACTCCTCTCCCTTCCTATAAAATATAATGGATTCGGTTCCTTTCTATTCTCTCGAGGAGAATATTAACATTCCATTTCAAATAATAAAACAATTTCAATTACGACACTTTTTGATTTGATAATGGTACAAGTGTATAATTTAGGTTGTTATTACATGTTTAATGGTAGGTATAGAAATTGATAGCGAACAGTTTCAACTTTTCAGAAATTGCATTTTGTGATTCCAACAAGTGTGGATAACCTTACAGTTGTGTTGTGAGTGATGTTGTGGTACTTTTCCATAATTAAAACACAAATTTGAAATTCTCAACCAAATTTGTGTTTTCAAGTGTGGATAAAGTTACAATTCAAATCGCCAATACTAGCAATGTTTACAAACTTTGTATTCACAAGTAACTCGAGAAAAGTTTATAATGACGGATAATCATTGTCGTGAAATTACGTTTTGGTGATTTTAATGGGAGTCTGTCATAATAAGATTTCAAAAATTATTTCAATACGATTCTCAATAGGCTTGAATGTACACCATTACCAATACAACCATGAACTACTGCCATATAATGACTCTCAGTGCTTACATTGCTACTTTTCTAAGAGTTTATCTTCGAGTTGGAGAGTAAGATATCGTTCCAGCGAGTAGGTACAACGACCCATTGCCATTTGTCAAATACCGGAACCGTAGTCTTCTTGAAAATTTTGTTTCAACAGATAAAACCGCACCAGTGATCGCCACAAAATATTGTCAAGAGCAATAAAAAGTTATCGTCTGTAATTTGGAGAGAATCGAGGAAGGAGAATAGAACAAGTACTTCATGACGGAATAATTCTTGCTGGCAGGACGGTGGTACGAGGTGGAAATATCAATTTGAAAGCGAGCTGGAACACGAAATAAAACCAAAGTTCGACGCGGGGCTTACAATAGGAAGCGGCGAATGTGTCTCCTGGGCGTAGTTTTCATAAAGTTTCCCTTCTACTACAACAGTGGTGTTCGTTCCCTAAGCGAGACGGCGACTCTTTCTTAGCTCGTCGCAAGTGGAAAAACTTGGAAGACGTTATAGAGGTGCACTTTCTAGAAAACCACCTCTTAAATAAATAGTCGCTATTATTCAGCTGCCTCCTTCGCTGCGGAGTGGAACCCTCCACTCTTTGAGAGTCTCATTGCAAGAGCTCCTTCCCCCACCATCACTGCTGATGCTGATGATGCTCCAGCGACCTGATAACATTCTTCTTTGTGGCAGGCGCTGTTTCTCCTTCCTTTCATCTTTTCTTATTATTTTCCTTCGCTCTCCCCACTTTCTCGGAAATCTTGTGTTTCTCTCTATTTCTTCACTTGCCGGTGCTTTTTCTTGCTGCCTCCCTTCGCATTCATCCCCTGCACAACGCGAAACTGCTGTAACTGCATCATCCACCACACCACCTCCCTCCAACCCTCACGACATTCAACTTGGTTGTGGCACAACACCGTTAAAAGGGCTGCCCAATATATCAGCGTTCTCTTTGTTCTTTCCTCTCTATTCATGAAATTGCTTCTTCGCTTTGTTTAGTCATCCACTTTGCAAGAATGTTTTCATGGTGCGCTTGCTCCTGCAAGCTGAAATTTGTCAACAGCAACCTTCACAAAAATTGGAAATTTTAGTTCACATTACATGTGTCTTTATACATCTTAGTTTGATTTTACCCAATCATCAATGAATGAAAGGCAGTATTGAAATATTTCCACATGGGAGTGGGACCCCAAAATTTCTCCTTTCTGAAAACAAGAAATATCGACTGTGGTGAGCAATTATCATTTTTCGGTCATTTATTCAGTTCAACTCAGTTATTTGTGAACTATCTCAACTGCTCTCCTGTAATATTTGATATAGGCAACCTGCTTCGCACTGGAATGGAAAAATAAAATTGGCCATTCCACGCTAGTACTATAGAGATGAATAAATTATAAAATATTTTTGGACTAAGTATGTTGTTATTTCCAAGACATGAAATGCATAGATCATTTTGATGATGTGCTCTTTATATTACCAAGAATAATAGCAAATTATATTATCTTCCTAGATATGTGATGGGAGATGTGATGTCATTGCTCAAACACAATCTCTCTAATAATTAAATCAGTTACGCAAATAATGGAAACATTTCAAAGTTTATATAACTTTGCTGGTCGTCTGCTTGATAATTCTGTTGAAGTATATTTAGTTGAAAACATCAAGAAAAATTATAATACCGAACAGCTCGAATGTGAGCTATCGACTTGAAACACTAAGGAAGAGGCAGAACAAGCAAGGAAGATGAGCGAGATTGTCAATTAGTACCAGAAATCGTATTTCAATCATGAATGATTTGGTTTTTTATAACGTGCCTCTATTGAATCAATGTTCATCTCACGCATGAACACTTGAGTTTCTATACCATCAAAACGTATACTATTATTGTTCCGTTACCATCTATGACAGTAGTTTGATAGGTGGGTGTTGTGACAGCCGCGCAATAAAATCTATATATCACTCATCAATCAACGGCGAGTGTAAAGGGTGGGCATTAAGATGATTAATTCCGAGGCGACCGGCATTAAAAAGTTGTTTGGCGGTGTGCGCGCGCACACGGACACGTGCGTTGGCGACACGTGTCGAGACGCGCGACTCCGCAAATAATCAATTTTGTTATGGACAACGTTTTAATATCGAATGAAAATAAATAGCGCCGTCAACCAACGGCGGTCACTGAACAACGTCGTTTGTCCCTAATGAATAACGTGTGAATCATGCGTCGACACTTGAAACGAGAGTGGGTAGGGGATTGTGCGCTTCCATGGTGGGAACAAATATGAATGCGGGGCGCCTACTATACTGTAGGTACTCGACAGTCGAAGTATTTTCAAAATCATTTTTCAGTGATTCGGATTACACTTTTACTTGTTATTATTTTAGTCTCTTATGGAATAAGCGACGAGAGAAATTGATAGCGATAATGTTTGGAATAAGATCAATATTCTTATCCCAAACAATTTCACTATTTTTCATATTATTCTCAGAACTGTTTTTTTTTTATTTTGGCCAAGGAAAGTGTCCTCTTCATTCCACAATAAGCATAAATTCTTCCATGATGTATTCATCTGGGTTATAAAGTCCACGAAAGCACAAGGGTGTCCCACAAAAGGTGTAACAGCCGACGACCATGAATTCTACATTGAATTTGCAACAAAAAATGTCTAGTAAAATTTTGTTGTATCGACCTTAGGTTAGTTGAAAAACGTTAATACTACAAGGGTGTCCCACAAAAGGTGTAACAGCCGACGACCATGAATTCTACATTGAATTTGCAACAAAAAATTTCTAGTAAAATTTTGTTGTATCGACCTTAGGTTAGTTGAAAAACGTTAATAACTAGAAACCTATCAGTGAAAATCTTATTCTAAGGACATGGTTAGAAAGAGGAAGAAATTTCCAATAATTTGTTCCTTTGTTTGACGTTTTCGAACTTTTTATGAGCGTTCAAAGTTGAAAAAAGTACATTCGTCGAGTTGAAAGCCAGATTTCAAACAGTTTGAACATTCATAAAAAGTTCAAAAACGTCAAAGGAACAAATTATATGAATATTATTGGAATTTTCTTCCTCTTTACAACCATGTCTTTGGAATTAGATTTTGACTGATAGTTTTCTAGTTATTTACGTTTTTCAAAAATATCGGAATATCTCGAAATCTAAGGTCGATATAACAGAATTTTACTGGTCATTTTTTGTTGAAAATTTAATGTAGAATCCATGGTCTTCGGCTGTTACAAATTTCGTGGGGTCGTGGGATACCCTGTACATGTACCTAATGATAGTTGTTTTGTTGTTGCATGCAATATCCATGTTGTTTGCAATAAAACACTTAATTTATCAGAACGCACTGTATTATATTCCATTATTCAAATTATTATAGAGAAATATCATCATTTCGACATCCTTATTCGATTCCGCCATCTTCACTGACACACACACACAAACGATCGACTATCGATTATTATTCATAATAGTGGAAAGTTGTGTATATATTTTTGGCTTAAAAATTTTCTGAAATAGCTTGATTTATTCGAAGTGCGGTGATATTTAGTGCAATATTCGACTATAATTTGGTATTTAATCATTCCAAATTCAAAAATTTTAGCTCATATATATTTTTGGACAGAACTTTGAACTTTAACGTTTCTAAGTAAGAACATAACCTATTATTTCGGACATTTTATTATTTATCAAAATTTGGGAACAGAGTAGTTTTTGGCTATGCCTGTTGTTCTATCCCGATCATATTAATATGATTTGTAATTGTATCAAAAAATAAATGAATAAATGAATAATCAACTATCGAACTCATCACTTAAGCTAAACAAGGATGCGAGTGAATTGAAATTCTATTCTTATGCAATAGAAATTATTGTATTTTGTTTGAATCTTTTCAATTGGAATGGAATTCTATATTTGAATCATTGAGACAAATTTCAGAATACAATTATACAAAGTAAGAAGCTCCCCTTGGCTCTGTTTCGGAATAATGCAATTAGAATATTGCTTGGAAGGCAGTGTTGGTAGACAAGTGGGGTCCTTTGTAATCCTTTAATGGTCGTTTTCCTTATCTGGAACCTTCCCTTGCCAGGAAGAAACATAAGGAAGAGACTAGCTCTTGTCGATTGTTTCACCCTCAACAACAGTCCACTTTAACGCTGAAAGTGAACTCTCTTCTTTCTAAATCACAAAGGAACAGGTATAGATCGATTCCCAGTAACTCACTTCAATTCTATTCTATTACAAGCAGAAACAAGAGAAAAGCGATAGTTTCACATAAACTGGTTCAAATTTTCTATAACAATTGGAAAAAGTTTCCATTATCAAATTTTTCAATAATTCAAATTTGTGGCTATCTTCAACCTTGATAATTCCAAGTCAACTTATTGGAAAGAATAGTCACAATTCCCCATGAATTTTCAATTGAAAAAATATCCACATTTTCAATTTTTTCAATCATTCATATTCTTTCAATATTCACTGTCACTATCTTACCTTTCAGTGAAATTATAAGGATTAAATAGCCAGTTTTCCATGAATTAACAGAATTATTCGAAACTTTGTAATTCCAAGAACACATGAAAAATGTTCCATCTCTTCTTCTTGGATCATTTATTGGTTACGTATTCTTCAAGCAATAGACGTTATATTGTAGTAACGTTAACGTGAAAAAGTGAGAACTATTGGAAATAATTGAAATATGAATATATGTGCTCAGTCTTGGCTTGTTCCATTCTTGTAAGATTATTGATCAAAGATTTTTTGAAAGAATTTCTGATAAATTTATTGAATAAAAATACTAAGAAATTGTCAAAAACCACAGATTTATTGATACTTGGGAACAAGATTTCGAGACGATTTCAAAACAAGATTTCTAAGTATCAATAAATAATTACCACAATATCAACTTCTCAACTACACAAAAAGTGATAAATTTATTATTGTTAAATTTTGGCAATAAAGAATTGAATTCATCACTGTGGATCTTTATTATGTAGTAGGAACAAACAATAATTCGTTATTTATATTTTTGTGTTGGCCAGGATCGTCCGCAACAAAGCGGCAGAGAAGGCGAAACACGTGCACCATCAGCACCAACAGCAGCAGTCGTCGGGAGGCGGTGGAAGCGGAGGCGGCGGAGGCAGCTCGAGTGGCGGAGGTGGCAATCCGCCGGCTGCTGCCCCTCCGGCCGTGTCGGTGATCACACAGGCACCGCCTTCGTCGCAGCATGACCGCTACTCCATCAACGGCATCCTCGGCATCCCCCACCATCACCACCCCACCGCCGACCCGAACGGAAACAGCATCAAGCGCAAGAGGGACCTCGACCTACACCACCATTCCGGTCAGTACACCACAATCTAATACAAACACAATAATAATAATAATAATAATACATCCATATCCTACTAAAGTAACTAATATATAAGAGCGTAAAATATCAAATAAAAAATAACTTCATAGATAAGAATTGTATTAAATATATTGCTAAATCTTCATACTGGAATTGAACTAAAAATTCATTCCTATTTTATTATTTTTGAAAATCTTTGAGTAGTTTAAATGAAAAAGGTGCATAGGTGGTAACTGTATCGTTCGGTGATTAGACAAGGACTGTTGGCTGCGATTAAGACGTGCAGCCACTTCTCAGTGAACTACAAAATTCGGCTGTTGAGGAAAGAAAGGCCGAAAGAGCTGAAGCAGCCAGCGAGTGAGCTTAAAGCATCGAGACAAATCATGCCTGTCTCTTAATGGAATAAGTGCGTCCCTTCCGCACCCTCAATATGCGAGAGGGCTGAAGCCCCCCCTCCTCCCTGCCCCCTCAACAGGGGTTCCTCTTGATTCCTTTTATATTTCCTGTTCCGGGGGTCGGACGACGGTGGCGACCAATCCACCATCAAGACATCAACACGGCAGAGCCTCTCGCTCCATTGTTGCCTAGCAACGCACCATTAACCCCCTTTCTATCCCTCTTGAAAGCTTTTATAAACCCTCCCTCTCCCTCCCTCCAACTCGAATCATCATTTTCCCTGCCCGGGTATTCTCCTTGGCGGAAAAGTCTCGATCCATGCACGCTCTCTCTTGCTCATCAGAGTGCTGTTTTTATGAACTAGGGAAAAGGACGTTGATTTGCATGACCGTACCGCCGACGCCATTTTTGTTTGTTGTTTTTCATCCACGTCCTTGATATGCACTTTCATGTAGCTGCGCGCATATTTTTATGCCCATTATTCCCGAAAGTATGACAATACTGTATTCGTATACCGACCGACCCGGCTGTGTGGCTTTGTTTTCTTGCTGTTTTGACCACAAAGGCATATCAACTTATTTGCTTCAGTCATACTGCGTATCATACGTTGTACCAAGCATTTTCCACCACTTCATGATCATGTTGAATTATCATATGAATTCCTTCTGGATCATCAATGATGGATCTATTAAGATCATAATACAACTATTTTTGAATAATAGGCTATGCATTTGAGTAGGCTTTTACTCGTCCTCTCACATTAAAAAAGATTTACTTCATTCAACACTTTCCTCACATAAAATATTTTGCGAAGAGAAATATGAAGCCAAAAATAGGATTAAAACTCATATCATTGATAAAGAGCAGTATTGATGCAGAATTTTAATTTGAAAATATTTTAAGCAATGATTGGGAAGAAATCATGAAACAGTTGAGCTAGAAGTTACTAAAGGGAAAATTCACTACAGAAAGGTGGAAATATAATTCGCCTCAATTAATCAAAGATATATTTAAATAATTCCCAGATCTTCAATTTGAGCTCCAACTACAATGTCCTAGATATTTTTCGCATTCCTATGCTTTTCTATAAACTACAATCAATCAATATTCTTCAGTATTTCGATTGATAGTTCGAATATTTACAATGTGTTATTCACAGTATAATCATATTCAAAACAATATTGTTAGATGGATTAGATGAATTCATATCCACACAGTAATTTTCGCGAATTCTATGAAATATACTTCTCAGTCAGAGTTGGAACTGGGAGCACATCTTTTTCTATTCTCAGCAAATGTGCATCTGACACTAATCAATCACGAAAAATTGCTCTTCGCAGCCGCAGCACCAGCCTTCAAATGCAGTGGAAATAAATGGAAGCATTGTTGTCAACTAGTAAGTTTTGCGGCGTTGAGAGAAGAAAGCACAAGTGGAAGTAGCAGCAGCAGCAGCAGCAGCAGCAGCAGCAACAGAGTCGGTGACTTGAGGCGTCACAAAGCGAAAACTGTTTTCAATTGTTCCCTTTAAGTTTGCTCTATTGTTGAGCAGTGAGTTGACTCACTCCACTCCGATCCGTCGACAACAGCGACGAAAGTTGCTCTTGCATCCATCCATCCGTCAGACCCGAATCAATAAAACCGGTTGCCTCAATAGTCAACCATCCCTGAAACCCTCCCGACCAACTTGGACGTGTTTTCTGCCGAAATGTCTCCTTCGCAACCCTTTCCTTTCAGCAGCGTTCCACATCTCCCTCTTCATCGCCACACAGACAACTTTCCGCGTGACATAAACCAACAAAGACGTTGCGCTTTTCACTTGCTATTATCAGTGCAAAGTTTACTCGCTACATTAGTTTGCCATAACCGGCTCTAATCTTCTGAGAGCGGTGGCTTTCATAGTTCGACTGTGATTAGCAAGTTTTGGTTATGGAAAACTTCAAGAATTTTCTCAAGACTGAAATCGATCATTAGGAATTGAATGAAGAGATTGATTCAATATAGAGTTCACATGTTATAGAAGCTGTTAATACTCGTGATATCAAATGTTATGTCATTTACATTCAACATGCAGCTATACTTTAATTGAACTGATTAATATAATTTCATATTTACATTGTACTGACATGACAGTGAATAATTTACAGGCTATGATATAGAGTGAATAATATCACTCCAAAAGGATCTTATAAGCATAGATAATAATCGATAAGAATTTCTCTGTACCGTAATAGTTTCAGAAAGAGAAAGAATAAATTCTTATAATTTCGCTCCCTTAAAATGATTTACTGCTCTCAAACACAAATGGTGATCGTCTTAATGGTAATGGATTGAGTAGACAGTAGTTTCCACGATTGCATGATGACACTGGAACAGATCGCTTGAACAATAATAACAATGTACTATCAACTACACACATACTGAAATATGCAGCACATTCTATGACCGTGGTCTAGTAGTGAAACAGTTTCAATGATAATGTAGCAGTAGGGTTAGGCTCGAGTAGGGAAATTATTGTCGTCGTTTGATTTAGATTTAGAGGGTGCAGGGTCGAGCAGAGAGCATATGGACGACGAGCTACCCAAGTGAGCAACTACTGTGAGTGCGAGAGAGACAGAACGATGGACAATTAAGGGACGTTATGATTGTATTGTGCAATGACAATCACGCTAAGCGAACGGTCCATGGGGAATTTAGCACAGGGAAGCAGATTGCACTACCCCCGATCACTAGATTGCGCCTCTGTCCCAGGGGACAACTTCCCACAGGAGTCCTCAATCTCACTCACTCACCAACTTTCTCTCTCCTATCCATGTTCTTTGAATGTTAGATACATTCTCGGTGAATGTGTTTATCTGAATGCTTTTAATGTTCACTGATTAAATGGCACGGGGCGCTCAACCCTCGACCAGTTGAAAACTGCGATCTTTTGCTGTGTTCTGCACTCAAGGGACTGAATTATCTCAGAATTACCAACCAGCCTTCCTTATCGTTTGTCACCATTCAGGGCGAAAAACAATATCGAATGTCAAACTATTCACTTCATAGATAAATTGATATTACCGACTGAATCCAATGAAAGTGATCTACCATTAACATTCTAAACTCAACTCATTCTTGAACCTCAATTCAAATTATAGATACAGATTTGGGAGATTACAATTTTGAATTGAGAAACGGTGTCTGGGATATGAATAATATTCATCTTATTGTCATACATACGAATATAGGATTTATGGATAGAATACACTTTTTGACAGTAGCCTGTGAGACGTATTCACTGGCTTCACCTCGTAAAACTAGACTCTGATCTAATGTTCGATTTCCAATATTGAAAGATAAGCATCTGAGTCATTGATTGATTGATGATTATCAATATAGTTTTTAAGCATACGGATCCTCATATATTGTCAACAATCATAACAAATCTCCGAAAAGTAGGCTACATGCACAATTTCAGTAGATAACCCACAACACTGATAAAGCCATTGAAGCTCCGTTTGCAAAATTTCGAAGCATCCTCATGGAAATGGAACAGGTTGAACAATGGAAGGCTGAATTTATTGATAGGAATAAGAATGCAGAGCCAGCAGACAGAGAAGGAGGAGAAGCGGGCTGTGATGAAGGAGAGTGTTGCTCGTTGCTCGCCTCAACAGCGCATTCAATATTAATTGGCCGGTGACATTTCGATATCAACCCTGCTGGCAACCCCTGCGCCACCCATCCCCACCCCACCACACATCACACAGCTCTCGCGTCCGTATCAAAAATAATTCTGCTACCGCCTGCAAAATTGTGATTAGATTCCTCCTCCCCCTACCCCTGAGTCCGGCTAACGACCGATCAAATGCTGCGGCAGAGAACCTCCCCCTAAAACCCCACACTCTGTAACAGAAACAGGGGCTAGTGGAGGGGGAATGATGTACAACAATTGAATTAACTCCAGCCTTCATACATTTGTAGACGAAATTGTACATACAGTATCGTACAGCTTTCACATTATTAGCAGACCATTATGAGCTTGAATTTGAAATGAAACGATTGTGTCTCGTATGAGTTTTGTTGATAGTCTGTTGTTTTTCCCTCTCCTTTCTACCACTTTTGTCTCATCGCGAACCGTTTTAATAATGGGTTTTGACCGCGGCTTTTTGCCGCATGAATCGCATTTATAATTTGCATCTCAATTTTGTTCGACCTTAATGAAAAGCGCTCGACTATTTGTAAAGCAGGAAACGAATTCTGTTTCCTGTGCTTTCTCTCTCACAAAGTTGCCAAATACTGTATTTTAATGACTCACTGCCTACATTCATACCGATCCTTCAGTATGACTAGGAAATGCTCTTTTATACGATTGTAATAATTGGATTACAATCCTCTCAAGTTTGAAGAACTATTAAAACTCTCAAATACTGTATGATCAAACGGGAATAAATAGCAATACAATTATAAAATTATTGTGATATTATCAATATTTTAATTGAAATGTATAGTGTACTTCAACTCTGCTCTTGAAAGTTGAAGCTTCCTCCATAGTCGATGGAGCCTTGAAACTTGATGGAGGTAAAAAAATGATAAATTAATATAATTTCAGATGAGAACCGAGACTTGAATGGCCACCCTGAAGATGACATCAAGAGACAAAGAACGCAGTACAACGGTGACCAACTCTACCAGAATGTGAGTTGTAATTATTATTATTTATTCCAACAAGAATAATATGATAATTAGACATTCGTCCAATTTCAATTGTAGGAATAAAACAGAATATCATTCTAGAGTATTATAGTATAATTATTCAATAAATAGTGCAGTCAAAAGATAGTTGAAGTCATACGAAACTTTACCTACTATTTCCTGCTAAGCGTCAACTAATAACGCTTTTAATAGTCATGAAAAATGTACTTTTTGTCCAACGGCAATATTTTTTCTAATTAATTCATAAATAATTCAAAACTTATTTGACAATCTCTGCAGATATTGTTTTGAACATTATAACCCATAATAACTCATGAGCCAAAATTTATCATAGGTTCAGTCTAGTTTCTTTAAAAGTGATTTTAGTGATTCTCTTTCCCTATTATTATCTTATTTTCTTATAACTTAAAGATTGTGTACGAATGCAATCTTTCCAAGGTTTATTATAAATGAGTTCATAGTACATTTAGTACATAATACATACAATAAAGGAGTTATATCATAGTATATATCAAGTATCTGGCTTATATAATTTTTTTTATCTATTTGATCCAATTTTTAGTGTTGACAATGAATGATATTGTGGTTGCAGCTATGGTCGGGCAAATGGACGATAAAGGACGAGCACAAGCTACTGTCGGAGCTGGGAGGCGGAGGTGGTGGGGCAGGGGGTGGTGGTGGCGGGGGCGGTGGAGCCGGGGGCGGCAGTAACGGTGCGTCACCCTACTACGATGCGGCCGCCTTCAGCTCGGCCGTCGCTCCGACCACCACCGCAGACATATACGACAGCATCAGCACCATGACGCAAGCTCACGCTCAGGCTCACCTCTACAACAACACACCACTAGGTTAGTCATAAAACATAGTCTCATTTCTGTCATTGTTATTGCAGTCTTTCTAGATCTTTTCGGAAGCAGAATATTAGTTTGTATTTAGAATTTCCCTCTACACTCTTCAATAAAAATCGTTGTCGTTCTAGATCAGAACTAAATTAGTTTGTATTCAGAATTTCCCTCTGCACTTTTTTATTATAATTGTTGACGTTCTAAATAGAAACATTCTTCAGATGCTTGCATCCAACCCAAATACATTCAAATCACCAACTAATATGTACTAATACCAATATGAGAATAATTTACCAAGCTAATGGTTGGTATTTTGAATTAATTTCTCTCTGAACTCTTCATTCTTCCATTCTTTTTGTGCTTTTTGTAAAGTTGATTGCATGATACAAAACTCCACTACTATGTAAAGTGACTAGAAATTCATGACGATATTCTTTTCAACGATGTACTAAACTGGTTGAATTGGTTAAGAACTTCATAATCATTTCAACACTGTGATTTTTTTGCCTTAGAACTTCTCTCTGATCAAAGAATAATATGTCAGTTTTTCGTATCCTCCCATACAATTCTACATTTTAATATTCTTCATTTATTTTTTCCCCTCAATTTGTTAGGATAATGTATTATGCACGAATAAATACTTATTATGCACGACATTGTCATACTTCGCACTCTGCTTCCTTGTTCTAAGTCTACTGCATCTTGTAATGTACAGCACAATTTACAAGTCATGAATGAAGTCAATATGTTCCATCATGTCCATGACTGAAGTCATAATTTCGCATGTAATACGTGTGATCTAACATGTTACAATTGTAGCTGAAAGTTTTAGAGGCTCCAATGATCATAGTTTGTTGAAGTAAAAGCTCTGAGTATTGTATTATAAAGGTTCTGTAATATTAGTATCTTAAAGTAGCTGGGTATCACAGTAAGTTTTGATTTGTTTGTTTTGTGAAAATTTCTATTGAGATTTTTTATTATGTTTTAGTTTACAGTTGTTATTTTTGTCAATTTATTTTCTATGTTGGAGCATGGTATTAACTCAATGTACAGTTTATTTTTTGTTTTGAATGTTTGCTTACATTTGTGCTTGTGTAATTTAGTGAGTGGAGTGACTACGCTGGCGCCTATCAGTATGCAAGAAATGCACAAAATGGGTCCAACCACAGTCCTCGATCCATCAGCAATGTCTCCGGTCCCTTACCATACAACAGGTACTAATAAATGTCATATAACTGCACAACAACACAATAGATCGCACAAAATTATCCTGTAATTTAATAAAATTCGAAATGGTTTTGTCAAATACAAAACTAGAATTCTGAAGTAAACAAGCTATCACTTTTCAACTTCAATAACTTGAGTTGGCTACAAGATTGATCTGGTTGGTTCTCTTCCATTTCTCGAATTCTTAAGACATTGAACGGTTTACATTCATAGGCCTACTGATTTGAAAGCATTGACAAGATTCAATGTAGCTGAGGAAACATGAGACGATTAGGATATCTCAGAATACGGAATCGGAATGTAGTTGATACCGAATAATATCTCCCACTACACTCTTATTACTATGTTATGTATTCAAAGCAAAACTTTAAGTAAAAACTCAGATGAATCCTTTTGAAAAGTAATTCTGAAGATTTCTCGATCTATCAATTCCAACTATTAATGGAATTAAAACTGATTCCACCATTCGTAGAACAAAATACCTCCATCTTTTAATAGCATGAAGAGACTTGTCCCTCTGATTGACATTGAAATGTTTGTACTCCATGCTGAATATACAAGTCATATCTTCTCATGCAGCTGTAACAAGAATAATCTATTCCAAATAAACTTCAGTATTCCTTCTCCTAATATATTTAAGATACTCGCCCATTTGTCACTCTGGTATACTTCGGTGTTTTTGTGTTGTAAAAATGCCTGAAAAGAAATGTATGTCCAGATATTTTGATACAAGTCAACTTTGCATAATGTATTCTACTTGGCATTCAACATAAAGATCCATTGCATGTTAGGCAACAGAAGCATTGCATTGGCGTTTTATTCAACTCTTATGAGTTTGATCCATCTTCTCTATAGTAAAATTTTGTTCGAATTAAATTTATTTCGATTTTCTATTTTCTGTTCCTTACTTAGATTTTGTTTAATTTGTGTTTGAGCATGAGTAGTTGTTTTATGTTTGGCTTGTGTGTGCTTGTGCTTGTAGAGAGCGGCTCTTACACGACTGCTGGAGGCAGTGAGGGCGGGGGCGGTGGCGGAGGGGGTGGCTCGGGGTCCCCCAGCCTCCCTATGAGCCTCCCCGCCGACCCCACCCCGGCCCCTAGTCCCCCTCCCGACCCCTCCTCATTAACCGTTCTTCAGCCGCCCTTCCAGCCTGCCTTCTATGCTACAGGTGAGTTATATCATGGAGAAAAGATATTCTTAAGCACAAAGTAGAAGGAATGTGTCTTTCTTCTCTGTGTCTTTAGTCTCAGACTCTGGTCTTTCAGTTACCGGGTAAGTGTAAGGCAGGGTAATTCCAATATTGGTATCAACTCATACAAAATACTGTGAGCCTTCTAGTATCAAAGGCTGAGATCGAAAGTTAAAAAAAAAAAAAAAATTGTTGAAACTTTTGTATGGAATTTTTAAAAATCAATACTCTTGCTGAGTCTCATGAAACTTGATTAATTCTGAATTTGGATTTCTAAACGTATTTTAGAATACTTTGAGATTGAGATTCCTCATTCTCTTATCGGTTGAACAGTGATTATAATTTTTTTTCATTTTGTGTGATATAATTTCTTAGATTCATCATTTTAATAGAATAGCTATTTTCAACCAAATAGCTATATAGCTATAGCTATAGCTATATAGCTATTATAGCTGTCACTCTTGTTGACAAGTTTTTCATATTATTTTTGATACCAGATATTCTTAATTGAATTATAACTTCTATAATTTTTTAAAAATATTATTTGTCATTCACGTGCTTTCGTTAATATTGTAAAGGTGACATTTTCTTATTCCTAGACGTTCACAAGTTCATCATAAGCATTTGAATATTTACCCTGGTGATGATACGTTTATCAAACGTGTTTGTCATTCACGCTCTTTCGTTTTAATATTGTAACGAATACTTGACATTTTTATTCCTAGAAGTTTACAAGATAATCATAAGCACTTGAATTTACCTAGTTGAATAATCCTGAATTTCAGTATTTTTTCAGTGTTAAAAAATTGTAACTAGTTTTGTTTGTTTGAGTAGGTGCCGGAGCAGTGTCGGAATACGCTTACAGCTCACCGTACTCGCAATACACGACGGCCTCGGCGTACGGCGGATACAACTACGCCTCAGGCGCTAGCGGGTTGCTCAGTAAGTAAATAGTGAGTATATTAACAAGTAACAAAAGTACTCACTATCAATCTAACAAGCATTCATCTTCCAAATCTCCATTGCTAGAATGGAGCAATCATTTGTTTGCTACCTTCATACTTCACTCAAATCATGGTATTTGGACTACAAGTTCAATTGCTATAGTAATTAGGCTACCTAACTATTTACGGTATAGTTAACCAACATACAACAGAACTTGAAATAAGGTAGATCAATGATTGGAGGATATGAAGTTATCTATAGTAATTCTATATTTTAAAACAATGAAATTGATGATGGATATGGATGAGCAGAGCATGATCAATTTAATTATATAATCAGGTGCGGATCCAGGGGGATAAATCAGGGTGATCGCTCCCCTCACTTTTCAAATGGTATTCGTAAAATTACAGTAACTACTGTAGTTGCAGAAATTAGCATCATGACCATGGCACTTGAATGAACAAATCCAAAAATTCAATAATATTTCAAAAATCTCTCAAATGCTGTTTTCGATTGAACAATTATCCGGGTGTGAGGAGTCGACGGGGGGGGGTCCCCCGGACGACCACCTCCCTCCCCCCCAGGTCAGAATCCTGGATCAATGGAAAAGCTTCAATAACTTTTTTTCAATATATTTGCTATAAAATTCTATTAGCACATTCATGAAATTTCAATGCACTATGATCTCAACCAATAATTCCTGGTTTCTTCTATTCAAAAACAGAAAATCAATAAAATTAATAGAATATAGGTACTGCACTTTTTTCGCTCTATTCCCTATTACAAATTTGTATGTTATCTTATGTCTTATGATAGTCATATAACTCAACTGTATAATAATGATTTAAAATATCCAATGAAAATTATATAAATATAACTAAGGACTTCTGCTACTGTGAATATTGGCCGAAGAACTAAATAGCAGAAGGAAATTTGCATAAGCAAAAGTCTTTATAGTTTTATTTATATGATTTTCATTGGAAATATAAAAATAATTATTATACACAGTAATAATATTCCAGCGGTTGGTTACGGCCATTTCTAAATTCTAATAGATCTTCCATCTTTTATTATCATCGTAACCATATTTTCCATGTTTTCTTGCAGATTCATGTTACTACTACAGCAACGGAAGTCCGAACAACGTAGCACCGACGTCGGAGCATCAGAGCATCGGGCCAGTTTTTTCGCGCGATATCGGCGTCTCGGAAACCAGCGTCGAAGCGCGCTCTCCGTTAGCTGCCACACGCGCCAACTCAGGCGCGAGCGCCGCATCACCAATAGGCACAGCGTCCTGCATGAAAACAGAGCCGCCGATACTTGGATTATGAAAATTAGCCCACTACAACAAGTGATCAAATATGTGTTGTTGAATCCCATACATACAGAACGGTCTTTACTTTGTTCAAAACTCACCTATATTCAACAAAAAACTTGGAACTTTATTCAATTATCTGGAGTACCTAGTTCAGGGAAGTTAAAGGCTAAATGTTTTTGAGAAACTTATATATTTCAAGGCTGAAGGCTTACTCACTTGAGAAAGGTTAATGGCTAGCTACTGTTAAAAAACTGAAAAAATAGCCTACAAGGCTACTTATTGCTGAGAAGTTTTCCATTATAATTTTGAAATTGTGGTTGAGTGGGGAAAACAGCTAACAACTTTGATAAAAAAAATGATTGTAACTGAATCAAACCATCACAAGCAATGTCCATCTCATTGGTATTTTATTGTCAGAACAGTAGGTACAGTGAAAATGTGATAATAAATTGTGCGAAAAATGTTATACTTCTGCTATAACTTACTCATCAAGAATCGAGAACCAGTACGTTACGCTTGAGAAGGTCTATCTATGTATCACCATCACAACACTATTCATGTTTGCTAAAAGTGAACGAGCAAGGAATGGTTTAATTAGCATGAGAGGCTTACTGGTGACATATTTTCCTCTCTACGAACACTTATATTAATAAGAGGCTATCGGGACTCAGTTACTGGAATAATTATATTATTCCACATTCTAATCCTTAGCCTATACAACCTTTCATTCCAAACAGTGTACACGTATTTGATCCAACCATCTTCTTCATGAAGGCCTCAACATAACTGATTTGACTAACTATAGGCTGATGCATTAGCATATAAGTATAATTTGTTTTGATACCAGATTTTTGTTGCTGGATTCTATTCATGGTATATTCACCATTCATGGTGATATTTGCTTAAGCAAACCAATAATCTATAGCAAAATCTGATTATGGACAAAAGAAAAATCAAATCGTATAGAATAAAAAAACATAATTCCTATTCCTTCCTGGGCTACTGCTCATCAGCTATCAGAAGACAATTTCTCTATTAATTCATATAAAGCAGTAAAGACCTAACTCAAGGGCTTGGTAATTGAATGTTTAACCACTTTATTTGAGTTGTAAAATTCTAATAAAAATTTTAAATATTTCATCCATACCGTGACATTTGAAACAAAACTCGATACAGTAGAGTTTGAAATAAATTAGATTTAAGTCAAGTCATTCTTAGTTGAGTACAAAAAACTCTTAATAAATTATTGATTCCGTATCCTTTGTTAGAGGCATGATAATGATTGATCGATGGATTATAAATTCACTCAACTATATTTTCTCCAATATGATAAAATATGTTAGTCAAAATGTAATAACTCAACACTCTCCAATAATTTACTGCATTATGAGCCTTAGATTTTCAATTATTGATAATGATTGATATAATACCAATATTCTCAATTATTCTTAGTTTGAAAGAACATAGAGTAATTTCATTCCACATCCATATTGACTGCGTTGTCGTTTCAAAAAAGTGAGAATTTTGAATTTTAAGAGGTGAACATATCAAATTTCACAACTCAAAAGCTTTGCTTTTTGGAAGAATTGTTATAAAATAATTATTGTATTCAATATGGATTTATTATAACACTTCAAATAAAGATACGTCAATAAGTCTTGAAGAAAGACTTAGAACTAGCCAGTTCTCTCCAGAACGTGCATGGCAGATCTCCTTTTATTTCTGAATGATATTATAATACAGCAAATTTCAAACCAAAGAAGAAAAATGTACAGAGTACTAGTGATAAATTCTCATTTCAATATGAATTTATAATAATTATATTGAAGAATGTCTAAAGGTGATAATGATAATGTAATTGATATTGTTGTAACTTGGTGATATTGTCAAAAACCAGGAACCATCTGAAAAATTATCTGGATAAAATATATCTGTCCAATCTTTTGAAATTTGAAAAATTCTGGAGGATGGAGATTTCATCCAATGAGAAATATTCTGGTTCCTTCTTATGCGATTTAATGAATTCAATTTCGTTCATGAAACGTAGAAGAATACAGTTTTCTCAGTGGAAATAATGAGCTTCAATCTGTCAAGATCTCATGGATTTGGCAGTTTCAAACAGCACTTCCAACTGCACCTACCAAGTTAACATTTCAATATTGATGAGTAAACATGTGAATGATCGACTGCTTTGTAAATATTAATAATAATTTGTAAAATAAGTGTTGGAATAGCCAAGTTTATTGGTATTGATGTAATAATTTGAGAAAATGCTCTCTTATTGATAAGATATCATTATAAGATTAATAACATGACAAATGTGATTTGATCTGAGAAGATCACTAGATTAATGAAGTATGCAAAATTTATTGTATATAAGTTAGTTGATAACTTGATATTGAAACTATGTTTGAACCCATTTGAGAACAAACAAATCATTCACTTATGGGAAATCAATAATTTTTAATCATAGGAGTAAAAATTTTGTATTTATTTTATTTATTCTGATAGAGCTACCAAAGAACATTTGTTGATATATACTAGAAACCTAATTTCAATTGTTGAGATGTATGATTGTTTCTTTGATGATATTTTTCATCCATCTAAGTTGAACCATAGTGTCAAAACCACATCTTGCACACCATTTTACACTTTGTTTTTCTATAATAGGAAATTAAAAATGGAAATCAAGCAATTTGTACAGTGTTAATTGTTAAGCATAAATTCACGGCACTTCATGCACATATTTTTAAATTTAGTTAAGTTGTAAAGTTGTACTGTTCAATACAGCAGTTATTTTTTATTGCAACTCAATTTTTTAAGACTGGTCTCTTTTGTATCTAAAAAACTGAATCGAAATTTATGAATTGATTGGAATGATGTAGGACTTCAGAACAGTTCAAAGTATAGTATTACAATCACAGACGATTGTTATTCTCAGACAATGATAATTATTCCAGAATGATAGATATCTCTCAGAGAATGTACGGTACGTTAAAAAGCCTAACGTCAAAATCTTTTATGAGTTTTCTATTTCTTCCAAATATTTCAGCAAACTTTCAATGCTCAACGCTTTTTGGACCTTCTCTCATCTATGAATAAATTTTTCAAAGTTCAGATCAGCAAATTCCATACAAATAAGTACAATCAAAATTTTCGTATTGGATTATATAGATATGCAACTGAACATAAATCTTGAAAATACAATTTATAACGTGCAATGTAGAAATATGCAAGAGATTCCTAGATCTTGTGAAACTCAATAATAAAAATACAGTTTTATTCTTCCTAGTCCTTAAACAGTTACAGCGGAAATCCAGTCTGACAAAAGCTTTTCACAGAAGACTTCTCAAGTTACTGGTTTCAATAGAAATAGGTGATCAAATTATTCAAACTGTTTGTGTCAATATAAGTTAGTTGTTCACTATCGACCATCCAACAAACCTTGTTCTTCTTTTGAAGTTGAATAAAGAAAATTACCAAAGATATAAATAAATATTTAGATTATCGAATAATGATTTTGACTTTTGTGATCTAGACGTTTTATAATACCGAAAATGTACATTGTAGGGAATCAGAAAGAAAATGAGTACTATATACTATTAATACTGAGAAGAGTATGTAATATTGTATTGATTTAAATGTAGACAACTAAAAGAATATTGAAATAAAAACGATTCTTTGTTTTGAAGCTGTTTTTCAATTCTTATGCAATTTTCCACACTTATCTGCAATTTTGCACCAGTGAAAACTTTGATATTTCTGGATGATAAAATTTTAGTGGAGAATGAAATCGAGAAGAAGAGGAAAATTATTAACGCCTTTTCTCCAATGGATAAATTTTACAAACGCTGGGAAAAAAATTAATAATTATTGCATGATGCATGCATTATTGTAACTATCCAGCTATAATAACTATCTTATTTCTCATTTGTCATAATATTATTGTAAATGATCTGGTATGAGAACATGAGAACTGGAATAGATTTATATTCAATTTTATTTTTAATAATTATATTTTTAAAAAGGCTCCGGATAGTTTATAGTCCAGGCGCAAATGTCATTCCGTGGTCATTTTTGGGTAACAGCCGTGGAAGATGTCTCAATTTCTTCGTAAGTTCGAGCATAATGAGAAAGGTGATGATGATGATAAGTCGAAATCACAGGCAAACACCTCAAAATCAAGATGGCCGGCAAAGTTTTTAGGGTTTTCCTACAAAACTATTTTTCTCAATTTTTTCAAATTCCTTTCTATCATAACTTTGTTGTGCGAGAGAAACAGAGAAATGTTAAATCTATTCGGATTGTTTTTTCAGCTTTGAAACTATATTTATGTATGTCTGTACGTCAATAAATGTGTTCTCCAGCACCTTCCAAAGAAAACCCTGCATGATTTCTGGTGAGGTTTTTCAAATGAGACTATTCTCATGAATATTTTGTTTTGGTTAATTTTGAACAGTTTGGTGGTTTAATCAATCCGATATCTCTTACTATAACTCAATAGCAATTGATATAAAAATTTCTGACAATAATGACTGCCATCTTGTATTTTTCAATGATGTTGAATATTTTCGTTGTTTCTATCATCAATATTCTTATTCGGCTTGTTGTAAGAAGTGACTTTGACAATTTGCGAGTCTCTATTTCGAAGTAGTCATGAAATGATCGATTTTAGTTCTAGCTTGTTTTCTTTATAGAGCACTGGAGAACACATTTATATATGAACACCGCATAATGATATATCGATATGAAGCTGAAAAAACGATCTAAATTTCATAGATTCAACATTTCTTTGTATCTCTTGTACAAAAAAATTATAATAGGAATGAATTTGAAGAAATTGAGAAAAATGTTTTGTGTAGGGCTTTTGAAGGTTATAGCTAATGAAATATGCGTTTTACAGGAAAATTTTATTAGACAAAAATTGTAGAGGATGACTTGCAGAGTATGTGTCATCGAAAAAAACGGTTGAAAATCTTGAACGGTTTATTGGAATACAATCGATATAGAAAACCATGAACATTTTGGCGGCCATCTTGTTTTCGAGATGTTTCCTTGTTATTTCGACTTTTCATCTTCGCATCTCTCATTATGCTATAGTGAGGTCCACGGCAGTGGAAAAAATAGGACAACGTTGCCGATCCTCTGTCTTGTCAATGCCTCCAGTGTAACTGATACCGGTTTATTGATGTAATATTAATACATTATATTTTATCAAACAAGAAATATTATATTTTTCAATGATTTCATAATGAATTTCAATAATCAAGATCAAATATTTTGTTAATTTATTATATTTCTACATTGTTAAAGGACGATCTGGCAACAGAGCAAAGCGATGAAGAGATAATATTGCTAATCAAATACTACCATTAAAGCGTGGATATCACATAGACCTAACGAAGATATTGAGTCATCTTTTACGGCTGTTATCCAGAAATTACCACGGAGGGCCGTTTTCATGACAATTGCGCCCGGACTATCTGGTTGAAGGCTGATATTCGACGGCTGCAGCGTCATCGAAAAAAGAGATAAAAGTACTGTTAGCAGCGGAAAACATGTTTTTTAACGATATGCCAAACCTAAACAATTGGAGAACCGTGTAACTTATTATGACTCCTTGACGGTACAGACTTGGAAATGATATCCATCTCTTTGTGATGATGTGTAGAAATAGAATATTCATGAAGGCAATCTCAAAAATATTTGTCATCATAGAAAAATCCAAATTAATGGCATTCAAAGGAAAATATCCAATCAGAACCAAAATAGAATTGAACGGAAAAGTAATGGAACAAGTAAAAAATTTCAACTATCTTGGTGATGATGTAGGCCTAACAAAAAAAAAATCTGTTGTGGTACACTCACACAACTTTCCTTGCTCATATTTGAAACTACGATCAGACTTCTGTATATGTGTATATATAATTATTGTTTTCAGAGTACTTTTTCTTTGTGTGAATTGTAAAATTCGATGATTTTTTCAGTCGTCATTTTTTTAAAGTCGTCAAAACAGCTGTTCTACAGATGAAATATCTCGACTATGTGTTCTTTTTATGAACTGCGCTATCTACCTACCTCATGCACGAGAAGGAGGCTACTAAGTCCATTTCCCAAGGATGGGGTGGACCCCCCATTGGTTTCCCAGAAAGGAGACTCATGCCAGTTGATAGAGCTGATAAATGACTATATAGGGTATGAATTTGAAAAAAATCGGTCAAGTTATTTTTGAGAAAATCGTGAAAAACATGGTTTTTTAGTAATTATCCGCCATTTTTCTCAAGAATATTACGGAGCTCCTGAAATTTTCCAAGAAAAAAACTCATGTCATTTGATAGAGCTTATGAATAGCTATCCATGGTATAAATTTGAAGAAAATGGTTAGAGCCGTTCTCGAGAAAACCGTGAAAAACATGGTTTTTTAGTCATTATCCGCAATTTTTCTCAAGAATATTACGGAGCTCATGGAATTTTCCCAGAAATGAGACTCATGCCATTTGATAGTGCTTATGAATTCTATCCATGGTATGAATTTGAAGAAAATCGTTAAAGCCGTTTTCGAGAAAACCGTGAAAAACATGGATTTTTAGTAATTATCCGCCATTTTTCTCAAGAATATTACGGAGCTCCTGAAATTTTCCCAGAAATGAGACTCATGTCAGTTGATAGGGCTTATAAATATCTATTCATGGTATAAATTTGAAGAAAATCGTTAGGGCCATTTTCGAGAAAAACATGGTTTTTTAGTAATTATCCGCCAATTTTTCCGCCATATTGAGTTGAATTTTATTGAATTTCTTATTGTCGGATCCTCATGGTATAAGGACCTTAAGTTTAAAATTTCAAGTCAATCGGTTGATTAGGAATGGAGTTATCGTGTTCACAGACATACACACATACACACACACACACACACACACACACACACACACCACACACACACACACACATACACACACACAGACCAACACCCAAAAATCATGTTTTTGGACTCAGGGGACCTTGAAACATATAGAAAACATGAAATTAGGGTACCTTAATTTTTTTTGGAAAGCAATACTTTCCTTACCTATGGTAATAGGGCAAGGAAAGTAAAAATACAGATGTCTTCAATAAAAAATCTGATGTGGCGCACTCACACAACTTTCCTTGCCGTTATGAAAATTGATCACCTGACGCTAGTGTTCACGCGCATCTCAAGTCTACTTATAAACAAAGTTGTGAAACAGCTGTTGGAAGGACAATAACGCTGGATACATACGAGGTCTGCTATCTCTTCATAGTGAATCATTTAATAGAATCAACAGTTGCCAACAGTTTACAATTGGATAATCACTTTTTCCCGAATTTCGTGCTTATTTTCAATTATAGGTGGAAATGCTACTGAACATTAATTGTAGAGATTTTCATGCTTAATCTTTTCCACTCGAAATTTTTTGTTTGAATTGTATCTGAAATCTGATAATTGGGAATCTAAAATTAAACTTTGCATTGATGGGGCGGAGCTCCTGGAATTTTTATAGATATGAGACTTGTGGCAGTTGATAGAGCTTATCAATGACTATTCTAGGTATAAATGTAATCGAAATCGTTGGAGCCGTTTCCGAGAAAATCGCGAAAAACCCTGTTTTTGGCAACATTTTCGCCATTTTAGCCGTCATCTTGGATTGCATTTGATCGAAATTGTTCGTGTCGGATCCTTGTAGTGTGAGGACCTTAAGTTCCATATTTCAAGTCATTCCGTTAATTGGGAGATGAGATATCGTGTACACAGACGCACATACACTCATACACACACACACACACACACACACACACACACACACACACACACACACACACACACACACACACACACACACACACACACACACACACACACACACACACACACACACAGACCACTTTTTTCGGAAAGCAATACTTTCCTTACCTATGGTAATAGGGCAAGGAAAGTAAAATTTAGAAGTTCCAGAAAATAAGTGGCACTATGCATGGAAACCTTGAGTTAAGTTGTGGAAGCCGAGCAGTAGGCCTACAGACGTTGTTTTTGATGCTCCGTTATCGCAAAGATAAAGTTCGGCCAATCGGAAAGTTTTAGTTGAAACAAGTGAGTTTGTGAGATTTTCTAACTAAATATATCTTTTTCTTAACTAAGTGCTAATTATACGGAATGGACAAATTTCTTTCAAAACATCCGAGAGGTGAAAAACGCGAACGTGAGTCTCCGGAAGCGGAAATGCAAGCTGCAAAAAAGGGATGTGATTCACGGAACGACGAATTAGTACAAATTATTAAGGCTACAATTAAAGGACTGTTCGAGGAAACTTTCAGTGTGCTGGCAACAAAGGAATATATTTCGGGAATAGCTGCACTAGTCAATGGTCTTAAGGAGGAAAATCGTCAGCTCAAACAAGAGATTCAGCGCTTGAAGAAGCTGAATAATCAATTTACTAGTAGACTTGATAATTATGAAGATCGATCTCGCCAAAATAATCTTATATTCAGGGGTATTAAATTCAAGAGTGACATGGACTGTCGTGTTACAGTGAAGAACTTCTGCTCAGACGTACTCGGATGCGACAGGCAAGTGCAGGTGAACAGAGCTCATACTCTTGGCCCAAGAAAAGACAATGTCCCTATAATCGCTCACATCCTCTCCGATCAGGATTTGGAAAATATATTCAAAAATGTGAACAAGTTAAAAGGTACCGGGTTCAGTGTCCAAAAAGACTTTTCTTTGACAACTAGAAGAAAAAGAAGCAAGCTACTTTTTTGAGAAAGGAACAACTGAGCATCTCAAGTCAATTGAAGTGTTTCCTGAGAGGCGATCAACTATGGGTGGAAGGGCGGTCATTCTGGTGGTCGTTGGAGGAAGGACTTCGTCGCGGAAAAGAGGACGGTGTCGAAGAGCTGAGTCAACTGATGAAGCGCGACGTCAGGCCTATCATAGAAAGAATTCTGAAAAGCGGCGAAGAAAATCCATAGGAGAATTTCACAATTATTCACTCAAAGGAAAAGTACTTTGAAAACAATTATATATACACATATACAGAAGTCTGATCGTAGTTTCAAATATGGGCAAGGAAAGTTGTGTGAGTGTACCACACCAGATTTTCTAATTTACAGTCCCAAAATTACTCGAGCCCTGATAGAATTATTGACTCTCTGTACAGTCAGTCGAAAATTTTAATATTGGAATGAGGGGTATTTTGGCAAGTTGAAAAAAAAATAAGGTCCTATGCACCTTTTCAATATTTCTTCAAGTGAAAAATGAGTTTTTTGGGTTGTCAAAACTCCCCCTGAAAGGGAAACTTTTCAACTTATCCTATATTTTCAAATAACAATGATTTCTGCGTTGAATAACATGTTTCTTGCCAACAACAATCGAACTCTTTGTGAATTTAGATATGACCTACACTGTAGATTTATATAATTCTATCAATTAAATACATGGAAATTGAAGTATTTATTTCAGTCAGTTTATGGTTAGTTGATGAAATTGTTGATTAATTTTGTAGAGCGAACTGCACGGCGAATTGTAATGAAGGACTCTGATTGGCTAAAAAGTTCAGCGTTCAGAGTACGATACGGTGAACAGTTAAAACAATGGCGTGCGGCACGGTGAACGGTTCGGAGTACGGTATGGCGAATGTTTAACAGCTGATTTTCAACTTTATGAAACATATGCTCACATATCAAAGCAACATAATAATCTTTACTATAATAAAGGAAAGAACTGGCTTATACACGTACAGAATAGGGAAATATATTAATATGTTTGACACATAATCACGTCTTAACCACTGGACTGATTAACTTGACATTTTGCAAATAGGTTCCTTATTAACCGAGGATGGTTATAGACCTATTTTCGATTCTTCAAGATTTGATCACATCAAGTTTTCAGTTTGTCATGTTTTCAATTTGTCATGCTTCCAGATGTTGTATGGAAGCAGATGACCATTTTTTCAAAAAGGAAAATTAGATGATAGGGAATGATTGGGGAATCCAATTCGAATAATAAAACCAGGTTTTCCGTCACACCCAAATTTCGTCCACTATCTTTAAACTGCCATTTTGAATCAAACTTCATTTTTTTTTTGAATTGGAAGGTGGTCATATGATACATGATTTCAAGAGAAAATATGGTCAAAGTATGGTGAAAACTGCACATCGATATCTCAAACCTTCCAAAAGTTATTCTATTTCAAAGATACTGATAATCCATCTATCATCTTCTATACTGTAATGAAGGAAAGAACTGGCTTATACACGTATACACGTGATCAATAAACCATTACATGGTGTTGGGCGTCGTTCTCATGAGAAAGAGTTTATTAATTGACAAGATTAGCCTTCAAATTATCTATTGACATTTTCATTTCAGGTCATTATCATAATTATTATATTCTGTGTTTGATCTCGTATAATTATGTCCTCTATTCTCTCAACGTACAGGGTAAATATGATAATTGTTATTATTGTTATATTGAGATGAGTAGCTCTAGTTCTAGTGACTCTGAACAATCACCTAGTGAATTCGAGGTTTCATTATTACGTTTACCTATTGATTTAAAAGTAAAATCTCTGGATAAATCAGAATTATTAGAGCTAGGCAAACAGTTAGGTATTCACATCCCTCAATCTGTTAGTATTGAATACTTGAGATTCGCTGTTGACTTGGCAAAAAAAGTTTGTATTTATGTGGACCACGATTCAGGAGCTAGAGATGCTCTAAGTCGATTACTTAAGTTAGGGTCCCTGTCTCAACGCGATCGTATTATCTTCCCTATGCTAGCCGATTACGAGCGAATAGTAGGCAAGCTAGGCAGAAATCAAGAACCCATCTACGACACAGTAGCTCCCGATAACTTAGCAAAAATCCCAATTCCAGAAAATAATATGGCAGGGAATGATAAAAGACCCTTTGCGAAACCCGAAAGCTATGGGGGTACAAAGAGTGAAGACTTCAACGAGTGGTTGAAAACCTTCAATAGGGCAGCAAAAATAAATAAGTGGGATGAGGATGATAAAATCTTGTATTTACCCCTCTACCTCAAGAAAACAGCATTGGCAATTTTCGACATATTTTCGGATAAAAATGAAAACGCGACATTTCTTGATGCAGTAGGCCACTTAAAAAGTAAACTTGTAGACCCTGTTCATGAAGAGACAACCAGACAAAAACTCGAAAACAGAAACAAATTACCAACAGAAACATACACAGAATACACAGCAGATATAATAAAACTTTGTCACATTCTTGAGCCTCAAATGTCAGAGAAAAGAATAGTAGGATATGTTTTGAGAGGCTTAGACGTAGGAGCATTGCAACATGTTGCTTTCATGGACAATGCATCAGTTGAAGATTTAGAGAAAAATCTCGCCAAATATGAAAGATCTCGCTTCCTTCTAGACAAAAAGTTAGGAATGCATAATGCTTCAATCGAACAGCCTGTCCAAAAAATAAATGTAGTAGATACTTTAGAAAAGAATTTGAACGATCTGAGTATTGTTGTGAAAAATTTGTGTAGAAATGTAGGTCAATCACAAAATCCCAATCCTAATAGACAGTTTGGAAATAGGAGCGGAAACTTTTCCCCACACGAAACAAATCAGAACAACTTCCAAAGACAACCTTATTCAAACAATAATAATTACAATGATCGCGACAGAAACACACAATCACATAATCCTAATCCTAATAGACAGTTTGGAAATAGGAGCGGAAACGTCTTCCCACACGAAACAAATCAGAACAATTTCCAAAGACAACCTTATACAAACAATAATTACACACAATCAACATCAGTCAATTACAGGACACCAATCAACCCTAATAGGACTAGATTCTGTACATACTGTAAGAGGAATAATCACTGGAAAGATGATTGTTTTTTCTTATCAAAAAACTCGAATACAGGATCCCGAGCCTAGACGAATCGGATATGAACTTGGGATCCGGATTTGAAAAACAAAGCGCTGAATTTCCATTTGATAATTATTCTCCAAATTCAATTGATAAAGAAGAAATCACATGTAATATAATATCTTCTGTATCAATGAAAGATGAACAATCCAAAGCGATAGAATTTGTCAGGCAGTTTTTTCTCAATGCCAATAATAATCAGTTATACTCAAATGAAAGTGAAAACAATTGCTCCCTAAAATGAAATAGAAAGTGAAACCAACTTCAAACAGCTATTGTCTTCCGAAATGCATGCTCAGCACGAACTTGGAATGAATGGATCATTGACTAAAGAGAGAAGAATTCAAGTCCCAGTACTTACTATTAATGGAAAATTCAAAGGAAAAGATGTATCAATTACCATTGACACCGGTACGAACGTAAACATAGTTCAAAAAAATCTTTTAAGTAGCGATGATCTAAAACATTTGAGAAATAGTAGTATTGCTTTATCGGTAGCTAATGGTTCATTAATGCCGATCACAGGAATGATCTCGAGTGAAATTCAAATACATGACAGAAAATTCGAAGTAAATTTAGTAATTTCTGAAGACTTACAGGCCGATATTATTGTTGGAAATTCCTTCTTCTCAAAATATAAAATGAAATTAGATTATGAGAATAACATCATTTCAATGAACGATAATGGTAAAATAGTCGAATTAGACATGGATAAAGAGTGGATTTGTACATTAAATAGATTACACAACGATTCTGAAACAAATATTACAAAAGAAGTCTGCATACCCAATCCCGTAAATTTCGTCAAATGTGCTCTTGAAACAATAATCCCCGCTCAAAAAGACGTGAATGTCAAAGTCAATCTAACACAAAAATTGCTCAAAGTATCCCATTTTACTCCAAATGAATCGTTATTACATAATAAAAAATTGCATGTGCTTTGGAATGAGGATGATTTTGAAACAAACATGAGTGAAATTAGAATTTTGAATCTAGGAAGGCAAGATATAAGATTGTTGCATGAAACTATTATTGGTGAAATTGAAGGAGAAGTTTGTAATTACGACGAATCTGTTTCATTAGTAGACTCTGTACTATTCGATGGAGGAGGTTGTGAAATAGATATTAATAAAGATCTTACACCAGAGCAAAATTCCAAAGCGAAAACACTCATCAATAAATACAAACACCTATTTTCAACAAACGAAATTGATTTCGAGGAAGCGAAATTACCCGAATACAAGTTCAAACTTACAGATTACACACCCATTGCTAAGTCACCGTACAGATTACCTATCGCTCAAAGAACAGAAATAGACAGACAAGTAGAGTTATTGATAGAAGCAGGAATAGTTTGTGAAACCCAGAGTCATTATGCTTCTCCCGCATTTTTAGTTACTAAAAAAGACGGTGGATTCAGATTGGTTGTAGACTATAAAATGTTGAACGAGAAAATATTACCGGATAGATATCCCCTTCCCCGTCTTCAAACAATTTTTGATTCTCTTGACAATTCGGATTACTTTTCCACCCTAGATATCAGACAAGCATTTTTCCAACAGCCATTACACGAAGATTGTCGAAAATATGTAGCATTTGCAACTCATAAAGGACTGTACACGTTCAAAAGACTACCTTTTGGTCTTAGAACATCTCCAAATGCTTTCCAACGAGCAATCAACCAAGTATTCAATGATTATTTGTATAGAGGAGTTTTGATTTACTTGGACGATATCATTAGCTATGGAGAATCATTTGATAAGCAATATCAACAGCTCGAGAAAACCTTGAAAAGATTGCAAGACGTAGGACTAAAATTGAATACATCTAAATGTCACTTCTTCTACCGAAAAATTAAAGTACTTGGACACACTGTCTCAAAGGAAGGGATACAACCCGCTTCCGAAACCTTGGAAGCTATCGAAAAATACCCTATACCCAAAACTGTCAAAGATGTCAGAGCATTTCTTGGTCTTAGTGGATTTTACCGAAAATTCATTCAAAACTACGCTATAATTGCAAGACCCTTAACAAATCTGATATCTAAAAATAACGAGAATAAACCAATCACTTGGGAAGAAGATCAGCAGAACGCATTCTCGGAAATAAAAAGCAAACTTTTATCACAACCCGTACTTCATCATTTTAATAATGATAAGGAGGTAGTGGTACACACAGATGCTTCTCGAGTTGGAATAGGGGGCATTATCTCGCAGCCAGATGACAATGGAAAATTACATCCAGTAGCTTTTGTTTCCAGAAAACTGACAAAACATGAAGAAAATTGGGCAGTAGGAGAGATTGAACTTCTATCAATAGTGTATTGTGTAAATTATTTCAGACAATACTTAATTGGCCGATTGTTTACAATTTACACAGATCATGCTAGTTTGCAATACTATAAAACTTGGGAAAACCCCAGTATTCGAGTCAGTAAGTTACTTATGAAATTAACGGAGTTCACGTTCGATTTGAAATATAAACCAGGAGCCCAAATGCACGTACCTGATGCCCTGAGTAGATATCCACTAGAGAAGGATATAACTGATCTCACAAAGGACGAAAACTACAATATATTCGAAATAGAAGAAATAAACATAAAGACTTTACAGAAAAATGATGAGAGTATAAGAAAAATATATGATGCAATACGAAACCCTAATCATAGTGATACAGCTACGATTAGAAAGGCGAGAAAATACACGATCGAAAAAGACATTGTCTATCTGAAGAAATTTGATGGGCATACCAATCAATTGAAACTTCTCGTACCCCGATCTCTTATCAATAAAATCCTTGAAACATTTCATGATGATTCCTTAACAGGTGGACATACCGGCATTTATAAAACCCATGAGAAAATATCATCGAAATATTATTGGGAAAATATGTATGAAAACATTGCGAATTATGTAAGATCATGTAAAAATTGCCAAGAGAGAAAAACCCCTACTACGAAGCCTCAAGGTTTCTTATCACCCATCAAGTGTGATAGTAAGCCTTTCTCAAGTATCATGATGGACTACATCGGTCCGTTAGAGAGCTCAATGGGCTATTCATACATTCTAACGATTGTTGACTTAACGACCCGATATATTTTAGCTGAACCTTGTAAACACGCCGACGCAAATAATACCACTAAATGCTTATGGAAATTAATATACCGATTTGGCGTTCCAAAAGAAATTCGATCCGATAGAGGTACACATTTTGTAAATAAAAAAGTCGATGACCTTATGGTTGAGCTTGGAATCAAACACATATTAGGATCATCAAGTCACCACCAAAGTCAAGGTCTGGCCGAAAGAGCCACCGGACAATTCAAGAGATGCTAACAGCTTACGTAGCCGATAATAGGAAATTGTGGGTACAAATGCTGCCGAAAGTTTTATTCGCATACAATACTTCGAAACAATGCTCTTTGAAATATACACCTTTTTTCTTATTGCACGGTTTTGAAGCCACTACTCCTTTAGATTTGAAAATCTTTCCCGAAAATGACGACGTCACTTATCATTTAGACGCGAGATTAGCAAATCTTAAAGAAGTGCGAGAACAGATACCATCAATCTTATCAGATGCACAAGAAAAACAGAAATACTATTACGATAGGAATAGAACAGATTGCATTTTTGAACCAGGAGATTTAGTTATGGTCCACGATCCTGATGTAAGACAAGGACAGTCTAGGAATTAGTCAAAAAATATTCAGGCCCATATGAAGTAGTAAAGAAAGTAACAGATGAAGTCTATGAGATATTTTTTCCGCTACGAGGTACTTATAAAAATGTAGCTTTTCATGTAGATAAATTGAAAAAATATTTCATACGAGATCCCATCAATTAAGTGTTTATTGTTTTATTGTCTAACTGTATTCTTTATTCCAGCACTTTTCTCGCTCATCCTAAATCTTTGCCTTTCATTAATTTAAAAGACAATTGATGAGAAGAAATCGAGATGAAACATTCATGTAATTTATTTATTTTCCAAATCATTGAAAAACAATATCATGCTTACAACTGAATTTTTAGAGAATTTTGTTTGCGAGATCAGTATTGACTTGTGAAGCGATCAAATCCATTTTCTCACGACTAGATATCGAGATGATTCTCAAATCACAATAGTATGCAGTTTTCAATCAATCAATTAATTAATTGGATTTCTACTTCGATGAAACAATGAAATATAATTGAGCTCTGATAGACAATTTTACTAGACATTCTAACGATGATTCATTATTAAAAGATGTGAATTGTTCTCACGTTTTTGTTTATGAATGAATGCTATTTGAAAATCATCAAATACGATTTATGCTTGAATATTATTTTCTTGACTCGTATGTAATAAAATGTTTCTCTTTTTCAGAAACGGATGATTCTTGATATAATAATTTATTTATTTATAAGATTATTTATGTGAAAACGTATATTTTAATAACAATATTATCTGTATTGATGTTAATGAAATAATCAATTCCAGTAGGTGATTACGATTGGAATATAAGAAATAGCTATTAATTGACCATTTACATAATCTATTTGTAGGGTTTTTGGGGATTTTACTAGTAATTATTGTTTATAAAATTGATATCTTATATGAACTGTTCATTGATAGATTAATATAGAGTACTAACTGATATAATATTTTTAAAATGAATACCATAATACTTTGTTCCTTAGTAATTTTAGAAATATGTAGTACGGTATTGTCTCAAGAAATTTCTCTTTTTCACGGAGCTCTATTTAAAGAAATTCACAATGTAGTATTTTACGAGTCCACAGTTCCAATAACATTCAGTATTACTAGGTCAAATCCTTTATTTGTTATGAGGAACCTTCTGAGTACTCCTTTAAAAATTGACTCATGTCCTTTCCCTTCCCCATCGGAGTGTGCAGTATTTGATCAGATTCATCGAACGGAGCTGCAACTTCTACAACTACAAGACGGCATTTACATTGGCAGCGATGACGACAACACTCCAGCTGAGAGCGAAAATCGACTACCACGCCGCGAACGCTCTATCGATACGATCGGGGCGGTCCTAAACTGGTGTTGCGGAGTAGCTACCGACGAAGAATTGGGCGCATACGTGAAAACCGAAACCGACATCACTTCTCATCTCAGTAATCTTCAAGACTTCGTTCACGCTGAACATGTCGAATTGATAGACAACACACGCAAGATGAACGGCATGGCAGAGAACGTGAAGAAAGTATTGAACAACATGAAGCATGACCTTATTCTTTGGCAAGAATCATTCACCCAACAGAATAAGTTTCAGAAAGGGAATACTACAACCGATGGACTGAAAACACAACTGAGGACTACTATTTTCATGTATATGATGACTCTATCTAACAACTACAATGAAATCGACATGAGATGCTACAATCAACAACTTTCTCATCACGTCATTTCAAAAGAAGACCTAAACAATCGACTTCAAGAACTCGAAAAGAAAATAAACAAGAGAAACTTCACCATATCAACAAAAGACAACGATAAAATTCGAAACTTGAAACTAACATCCTGCAGAAAATCCGACAACGAACTATTGGTTACCCTCAAAATACCAATAAAGAAGAAAAATTCAACTATTTCATTATTCCACCTGCAATCTATCCCGCTTCATTGGAATGGTCATACCTGCCGTTTGACCTCCCAACATCACCTGATACTTAGAGAAGAAAATAAACTGCAAATCCTGTCAGATGACGAAGAAGACGATTGCCAGTTCAAGCAGAAAGGCCTCTGCTTGATTCCGAGGAAAAAGATGTCGAACTCCGCCACCCAAGCCACTTGTCTCCACCTTCTAACATCAGAAGCAGACGTATCGGAGCTACGAGAAGTCTGCAAATTTGATTGTAAAGCAACTGACAATCAAACCCTAATCACTCGCCTACGAGAAGACACCTTCCTATTCCACAACACCGGCAAAAAGACGACAATTCGCTGTAAAAACTCAACAACTGAGGTCCCAAGCAACAGTCCAGGAACCCTATCACTCCACATCCCTTGCAACTGCGAACTTCAAGACGACAACGGCGACGTACTGATAAGCACTCTTTATCCTTGCGACTCCCGTTCCCATCCTTCTCCAGCTATTAATAAATTAATTCCTCACATGTGGACAAATTTATCTAAATTGAGCATCCCAATTTTTAAACATGAGACTCTGCCTCAGTACTTAAACCTTTCAGAAATCTTAAATGAAAATTGGCACTTGAATTTTTCAAAATTTGAAGAGCACAACTCATTCTCAGAAGACATTTTCCATCATGTTGAAATGCCAAATAACTTTGATTTGTTAGGGGTGAACAATAAACTGATCATTTATATTATTATTGTCTGGCAAACACTGATAACTGTTATATTCTTGTATTTATGTCTTCAAAATTATATTAAGAAGAAAGCAAATCAACTGAGAGTCCCGAAACGTACTCCAATTGTGGACTACCCACAGGAGCTTTAAGAATATATTGTGTTTTAGTAAAGTAGTATGTAATGAAATCATTAAAATAATGGGTTAGGATATAGGAAACTATGCAAATAATAATTACTTATTCACTATTATTGTATCCATTTACTCTTTTATGCTATCGATTCAAATATTTTCCCAGATTAGAAGATAAACTATTTCAATTATTATTATTATTCTTATTTTCAAGGGTTCCACAATATTATTTTGCTTACTCGAATACTATTCGGACTTGATGTTTAATTTTTGCATTATGATTCAATTTTATTACTTTCGTAGATTTTGTAGGTTTAATTTTATTCATCAATATAATTGAAATTTTTTCCATTCAATTCTTATTCAGATATGAATGTATTGAATTGTTGATTTGAAGTTGATTGTGTGTTAGGCTAAGTTTGATTTTTTATGAATTAGTTCACTATAATGTAATTTATATCACTTGCATTTAGCTTATGAATTGGCACTCACATAGATTTAAGGTATTCATTGAAAGTTATGTTACATATAAATATCCAATTACAATAATATTGTGAATAATAATAATAATAATTTTAGCTTGCGGTAATTTTGACTTTAATTTTTGAAATATTATTGAAATGTGTAAAAATTAACTTAGAGAGATGCCGTTTTTTCGATAACTTCGGGCCGAAGTTTAGGGGGACCCGGGGATGTAATAGAACTACATAATTTTTATTATTTTCCATGAATTTTCACAATGAATAGATAAATTATTGCTGACGACGGTGAAAATTCATGACAAGTAAAATTATGGAAAAAATGAGAGGCTCTGGCAGTCGGTGGTAAGGACGGGACCTGGAAACATCTACAGCAGATCAACCAGCCCGACTTCTCCCTACTGAGAGGGTCTCCCATTTGGGTAGAGTGAGTGCCAAATTAATTATATTATTTTTATCTGAGGGTATATCTTGTCAATATTATTTGAAATCATATTTTATCTTTTGAAAATAATTCTTTTTAAATTATCAATAAATATTATATTATTCATTCTACATTTAATTATTTTACAATTAAAACCTTTCTCATGAGATAAAGAGTAAGATCCAAATTTAACCTCTCGTTAGCCAAGCGATATTTAACCCCTCATTTATTTGATCAGTACATCTTATTTATCAATTACAATATAACAGCATTATCTTTTATTAATTTCTGTATCCAACTCCTAGAGAGTTAGGATCTGTAATTCTTGTTAAATACAATCAATATTAATTATTTTGTTACAAATTTTAAATTACATCATAAATCAAATTAGTTCAACCAACAAATTAATCCATTCCATTACAACGTTGTGATGGTTATACCAGTCTCCTGTCGGTGACGGCACTTATCTGAGGGTTAACTCCTGTTTTGGGAAGTACCCTTGTCACACGAAATAGGGAAAAATGTCTAGAGTATACTAGATTATTTTCCTGACAATTAATCAAAGGATTAATTGTACTATTTTTTCTCAAGGTCAAGTAACTCGATGATGGGTTACTATTAGCCTCTGAAATGAATATGATATTAGCAAATAATTAAGCTATAAGCAAGGTCGAACACAGGGTCACTAAGGAACAACATGTGATGACAAGTTGCATTTATTCAAATTCACTAAATCATATAAGAATATTGTTTGTTCAATAATAATTAATAAATGAATTTGATAATGAAGGGTTAAGCCCATAAACAATATAATTTGAATTTTAAAGAGTTCTTTCAAGTTTATAAATTTATTAAGGATGAGCATGTAGTGCTTTCACCCAAGGGTTGCCCGACTCAAGTTTGGACAGTGTAACGTCAGAATTTTTACAAACGATATACCAGTTTGTCTGAGGAAAATTGAGTCGAAGAGATTTTGAAATAATAATATTATAAATCACTCACATTTGTATGGGCCCATAATATACGCGCACTCACTCATGAAGATTTGTTCACTGCATGGCTGGCATCTTTCGTCAGGCTGCATGGCATCATATTAGGCTTCATTATTTGGCTCGCGATTTTAATAATTAATAACTTCCTTTTTAACTGAGACTTGGTAATCAAATTAAATTCTAACGTTACGGGAACTCTACATTAATTGGAATCAGCACTCTTACATAAATTTAACAATGAAACATTTAAAACGACAAAAAATAACAAATAGGAGTTACAAACGACTCCCCATTAGCGTGCTCAGTTAATCTCTCTCTTTCTTCCTTCTTCTCCGAAATTGAGAAGCTAGGTTTGGGGAAGAAAAGGTCACATGACCAGTTAATGACCAATCACTGGTCAGAAAAACAAATCTACCAATAGTATGGCTACAAATGAAGAAAATGTGCTCAGGTGTGCCATATAGAATAAATAAATAATTTTACAAATAAAAACGAGAAAACAAGCAAAAACAAATATAGGGGAACAATGAGCAGATTTTTCAGCAGGTCAGAGTGTACAATAAACAATATAATAAAATAGAAAATCGAAGCAAGCAGTCAACAACCAGAAACAGTTATCAGCTGACTGATAAGGCTCAGTTTGAATCAAGAAACTAACCCTTATTGTAAACAAACATTCATTATGCTGTTATAGGTTATTCGAAAACCATTTACAACTGTTTGCAAATCTGGATCTTAATAAATGAATATATCATATATTTTTGTTGTTATTTCAACAGCCAATAAAGGTGGGTAGTTGTAATTTTTAGCTTATTAGTATAGAAAGTTGCTTATCAAAGCTGTTTGGCGAATCTCACCGTGACAACGTGTAAAGGATAGAAAAACTATGTTTGACGCATCATCACGTCTGAACTACTGGACTGATTTACTTGAAATATTGCATATAAATTCTTAATCAACCGAGGATTCTCATAGGCCTATTTTCAATTCTTCTAGATTTCATTAAGTCAAGTTTTCAGTTTGTTGAGTTGCATAATAGACCCTTATTGCGAAGCACGGGTTACCTGCTAGTCATAAATAAAATAATGAAAAATCTCAACTCGATCTGACACTCTCTGCTCTGTTACTGTCATCTCGGGAAATCGTTCAGAAAAAGCAGTATGCAGCTCTCGACGATATATATTAACTGACTCTAATCTAGTTATTTTGTAGTAGGCATGCATGATGAAGGTATTCATTTCTTGTGTCCACTTCATGCGCTGCCTAGGCAGACCTGCTCTAGTGGTCCTCTGTAGATCAGGGGAAACATTTTGAGCAGGTTGTGTATTGACAGGTCCAGGTCCTATTTCATTGTTGGGTTGCCTCCTTGTGGTTCCGGCTGGGGGACAGGCGCCACTTGGTTCACCTACATTATCCCCCACAGGCTGTGTATAACGACGGTTCCGAACAGGAACAGCCCTCACCCCCGTACCGCCCCGATTGCTATTCCTTGTATCTCTAGGAGCAATGCTATTTCAGAGAACGCGAGCTGCTAACACACGCCTCCGGTATGCGCAGTTGATGCTTGAGGTACTCTTATATATCTTCTGAGCACCCTAATACCTGGGACGCAACGGTCTTAGTTGCCAACCAGTTATTATTATTATTATTATCCCTTTTATAAGCACGCTCTTGCAGAAATATTTTCAAAGAAGGGGCACTTCAATGCAACCTTCCTTTCATCTTTATAACACTGTTTGACTATTTTATGAACTTGCGCACAATATGTGCAGTGTCAAGGAGGACAGATTTTTGCATTCTCTTCAGCACCTCATCTACCAAGTCAATACTTTGACATATTTCCACAACCGACTTGAGTATCAGGCCATTGACTGTTACTACAATTGGAAGTACTCTCACTGTATTCAGCCCATACATTTCCTTCAGCTCAAATGATAGCTCTTGGTATTTTCTGATTTTCTCGCCTCTGGTCTTCTGAGCATTCTCATCTGAAGGTACAGCGATATCAATTATATAAGCCCTCTTCTCCAGCTGATCCAATACTAGGATGTCAGGCTTGTTGTGTACTACTCGCCTGTCTGTAGGCATGTAGCCATGTCTGTAGACATCCCAGTAGATCTTGACGTGATTGAACTCAACCAGAGGAGGAGGCTGATAGTTATAGTAAGGGGGGACCCCTGCAATATTCCCAAACTTGATCTGCATCTCCAAGTGCACAATTTTTGCCACATTGTTATGGCGCAACATATACTCTCTTGGGGCTAGCACTGAGCAGCCGGATACAATATGTTGGGTACTTTCTACTGCACTGGCACATATTCTGCATTTGTCACTTATGGTCCTGTCTCCCATTACATGCCTCCTATAAGCATTCGTTGCTATCACTTGATCTTGAATCGTCTGTACAAAGCCCTCAGTCTCTGGAAACAAACTTCCAACTGTTAGCCAAATACAAGACAGCTCTTGACTTATTGGCTCTGAATTAAGGTGCCCATAAAACCGTCCATGTAACTCTTTTGTCCTCCATTCTTCTTTTAGGTATTGAGCAGATAGCAGCTCGCTACTTCTTTGGTTCCTTAAATCAAGGGCTGTGTAACCATTATCCAGCTGGCATACCTTCACAAACAAATCTGAATCAGCATTCTGGAAGTAAGATCTTAACTTCGTTTCCTGACTTACGCATAACCTTGATACCCTCATTAAACCGCGACCTCCCATACTCCTTGGTAGGTACAGTCAAGCAACCGAGGCACGTGGATGATGCATCCTGAATTTAGTCATGTATTATTATTATTATCATTACATAGAAACCTCAAAAATAAAACATGACAAGAAATGAGACTAAAGTTCTATAATATTGTAATTCCGACTTTCCTGTATGGAAGTGAGAATTGGATTCACACACAGAGAATGGACAGTCGAATTCAAGCTGCAGAAATGAGGTTTCTAAGGAGTGTATTTGGCTGCACTAGAGTTAATAGAATCAGAAATACTGAAAAATAAGACAGGTTTTATCGGTTGCTCCTCTGCATGAAAGAATTATACAAAATGCAACTGGTGCAGCCATTTGGATAGAATGCTACGTGGAAGAATGCCCCCTTGAAGTCCAAAACTATAGACCTACAGCAAAAAGATGTAGGGAGGCCAAGAAAGAGCATGGGTACTGGAACAGGTTAATAAATAAACCTAATCCCTGTAGTGAAGATGATGATGAAAAAATCCAAGATGGCGGCCATCATTAACAGACACTTTTTTGAGTTGGTTGCTTTCTGGTAGGTCTAATAATGACAGATATACATATACTGTAGAATTGAACTTACCCTCAGAGCCCCGGTTGCACAAAAGCCGGTTAAATTTTCATGGTGATTAATTTCATGAGAATCAATCAGAGAAAGCGTTATTTGAAAGACGGATTCTTTGATTCGTTCTCGTGGATTATTATTAACACCTAAAATTTTACCAGATTTTCTGCAACCGGCACAGAGTGTTCTAAATTCCGTTGAGGCTACAGGCCGAAGTCATGGACCCACAGAACTGAACGCGGCGTCATTTTGGAGCTTCAGAAGGATACTTTAGTACGGTAGGCCTATTGCTGAAATAATAAGGTTGACATTTTTCTGTTAACAAATAACTTCAGAAGCAAACGTAAATTCATCAATTGATGGCTGAAATGCCTGCTTCTCTGTCAAGTTTCTGACTAGCTCTGAATGTTACTGCTGAATGTTTCTCTGTAGTTTTTGAACGAACATATTGCTCCTTCCTTTGAAGGCCTATTACTCTTATGAACATTTTGAAAATGACACTGTAAATTATAATTAGTGGACAGTTGTTTCTTGTATAAACCACAATTAAAATGAGATGATTTATCAGACATGATGGCTACACTTGTTCACTCATTCACAATGACTGCCGACTTTACGTGCTCATTCGTTCACTGGTTTACAAAAACAAAGTAGCAGTTATTTTTCCAAGTTACAGGTAACCAACTGCTCCAAAGACCTTAAAGATGCAAAGATCTCTTCAAGGTTTTTGAACTGCTCCAACGAATGTGTTACTCAAACAGATACTACGCTTGCGCAGTAGAAAGGAGCAGTTCCACAGCGAGCCTCGCCTTTTCCAACATCCCAAAGACCAAAGAGATCTCTATAGATCAAAGTGTACATTCTGGGAACACGGTAAATTGTTGAACTTTGAACGAGTGGTGAACTTTGACTAACGGTAAAAAGTTCCGCATCCCATGGAAACATTTTTACAATAAGGCACTACTCACCCTAGCACGACTCAAGTCATATAACTCCAGTCATGGATTACAGTCCTTTGGACTTTCTCAATTGACTCATTTAAAATTGTAGAATTAAATGCTTATTTTAATAATACTTTTCTTTAATGATACTAGAGTCCTTCTGGGTTGAAGAACTCGCTCATGAACTGTTGTATTAATCTCTGAGATCCGCAACTAATTATACAGTGTTTTGATGAGAATTATTATGGTAACAGCCATAATAATCAGTAATAATTATATAATTAGTTACATAATTAGTTACATAATTAATTACATAACTAGTAACAGCTGAATATATCTTTTACAAGTATGATATTACAGTAGTAGGTTTCATAGGAATCCTATTCCAATTGAAAAATCCTTCTGTCACTTCAAAACTTTTGTCCACCATCTTGGATCCATTATATGAATCCAACTTCATTTTGAATCCAGCTGAAACATAGACCTCTCTACGTTCGATCAATTAATGGTTTACAAACGACTCCCCATTAGCGTGCTCAGTTAATCTCTCTCTTTCTTCCTTCTTCTCCGAAATTGAGAAGCTAGGTTTGGGGAAGAAAAGGTCACATGACCAGTTAATGACCAATCACTGGTCAGAAAAACAAATCTACCAATAGTATGGCTACAAATGAAGAAAATGTGCTCAGGTGTGCCATATAGAATAAATAAATAATTTTACAAATAAAAACGAGAAAACAAGCAAAAACAAATATAGGGGAACAATGAGCAGATTTTTCAGCAGGTCAGAGTGTACAATAAACAATATAATAAAATTGAAAATCGAAGCAAGCAGTCAACAACCAGAAACAGTTATCAGCTGACTGATAAGGCTCAGTTTGAATCAAGAAACTAACCCTTATTGTAAACAAACATTCATTATGCTGTTATAGGTTATTCGAAAACCATTTACAACTGTTTGCAAATCTGGATCTTAATAAATGTATATATCATATATTTTTGTTGTTATTTCAACAGCCAATAAAGGTGGGTAGTTGTAATTTTTAGCTTATTAGTATAGAAAGTTGCTTATCAAAGCTGTTTGGCGAATCTCACCGTGACAACGTGTAAAGGATAGAAAAACTATGTTTGACGCATCATCACGTCTGAACTACTGGACTGATTTACTTGAAATATTGCATATAAATTCTTAATCAACCGAGGATTCTCATAGGCCTATTTTCAATTCTTCTAGATTTCATTAAGTCAAGTTTTCAGTTTGTTGAGTTGCATAATAGACCCTTATTGCGAAGCACGGGTTACCTGCTAGTCATAAATAAAATAATGAAAAATCTCAACTCGATCTGACACTCTCTGCTCTGTTACTGTCATCTCGGGAAATCGTTCAGAAAAAGCAGTATGCAGCTCTCGACGATATATATTAACTGACTCTAATCTAGTTATTTTGTAGTAGGCATGCATGATGAAGGTATTCATTTCTTGTGTCCACTTCATGCGCTGCCTAGGCAGACCTGCTCTAGTGGTCCTCTGTAGATCAGGGGAAACATTTTGAGCAGGTTGTGTATTGACAGGTCCAGGTCCTATTTCATTGTTGGGTTGCCTCCTTGTGGTTCCGGCTGGGGGACAGGCGCCACTTGGTTCACCTACATTATCCCCCACAGGCTGTGTATAATGACGGTTCCGAACAGGAACAGCCCTCACCCCCGTACCGCCCCGATTGCTATTCCTTGTATCTCTAGGAGCAATGCTATTTCAGAGAACGCGAGCTGCTAACACACGCCTCCGGTATGCGCAGTTGATGCTTGAGGTACTCTTATATATCTTCTGAGCACCCTAATACCTGGGACGCAACGGTCTTAGTTGCCAACCAGTTATTATTATTATTATTATCCCTTTTATAAGCACGCTCTTGCAGAAATATTTTCAAAGAAGGGGCACTTCAATGCAACCTTCCTTTCATCTTTATAACACTGTTTGACTATTTTATGAACTTGCGCACAATATGTGCAGTGTCAAGGAGGACAGATTTTTGCATTCTCTTCAGCACCTCATCTACCAAGTCAATACTTTGACATATTTCCACAACCGACTTGAGTATCAGGCCATTGACTGTTACTACAATTGGAAGTACTCTCACTGTATTCAGCCCATACATTTCCTTCAGCTCAAATGATAGCTCTTGGTATTTTCTGATTTTCTCGCCTCTGGTCTTCTGAGCATTCTCATCTGAAGGTACAGCGATATCAATTATATAAGCCCTCTTCTCCAGCTGATCCAATACTAGGATGTCAGGCTTGTTGTGTACTACTCGCCTGTCTGTAGGCATGTAGCCATGTCTGTAGACATCCCAGTAGATCTTGACGTGATTGAACTCAACCAGAGGAGGAGGCTGATAGTTATAGTAAGGGGGGACCCCTGCAATATTCCCAAACTTGATCTGCATCTCCAAGTGCACAATTTTTGCCACATTGTTATGGCGCAACATATACTCTCTTGGGGCTAGCACTGAGCAGCCGGATACAATATGTTGGGTACTTTCTACTGCACTGGCACATATTCTGCATTTGTCACTTATGGTCCTGTCTCCCATTACATGCCTCCTATAAGCATTCGTTGCTATCACTTGATCTTGAATCGTCTGTACAAAGCCCTCAGTCTCTGGAAACAAACTTCCAGCTGGCATACCTCCACAAACAAATCTGAATCAGCATTCTGGAAGTAGGATCTTAACTTCGTTTCCTGACTTACGCATAACCTTGATACCCTCATTAAACCGCGACCTCCCATACTCCTTGGTAGGTACAGTCAAGCAACCGAGGCACGTGGATGATGCATCCTGAATTTAGTCATGTATTATTATTATTATCATTACATAGAAACCTCAAAAATAAAACATGACAAGAAATGAGACTAAAGTTCTATAATATTGTAATTCCGACTTTCCTGTATGGAAGTGAGAATTGGATTCACACACAGAGAATGGACAGTCGAATTCAAGCTGCAGAAATGAGGTTTCTAAGGAGTGTATTTGGCTGCACTAGAGTTAATAGAATCAGAAATACTGAAAAATAAGACAGGTTTTATCGGTTGCTCCTCTGCATGAAAGAATTATACAAAATGCAACTGGTGCAGCCATTTGGATAGAATGCTACGTGGAAGAATGCCCCCTTGAAGTCCAAAACTATAGACCTACAGCAAAAAGATGTAGGGAGGCCAAGAAAGAGCATGGGTACTGGAACAGGTTAATAAATAAACCTAATCCCTGTAGTGAAGATGATGATGAAAAAATCCAAGATGGCGGCCATCATTAACAGACACTTTTTTGAGTTGGTTGCTTTCTGGTAGGTCTAATAATGACAGATATACATATACTGTAGAATTGAACTTACCCTCAGAGCCCCGGTTGCACAAAAGCCGGTTAAATTTTCATGGTGATTAATTTCATGAGAATCAATCAGAGAAAGCGTTATTTGAAAGACGGATTCTTTGATTCGTTCTCGTGGATTATTATTAACACCTAAAATTTTACCAGATTTTCTGCAACCGGCACAGAGTGTTCTAAATTCCGTTGAGGCTACAGGCCGAAGTCATGGACCCACAGAACTGAACGCGGCGTCATTTTGGAGCTTCAGAAGGATACTTTAGTACGGTAGGCCTATTGCTGAAATAATAAGGTTGACATTTTTCTGTTAAAAAAGAATTTATAAGGAAAGAAGTAAATTCTCGCTGCACAAAAAATTAAGTTTTTTTCAGGCTGTAGCTTTATTTACGTGTAGGCCTATGTGGCTCATCATCACTGTCAATTTTTATATTAATAGAATATTCTATTATTCATTATAATTTATTATTGAAATCGAATATTACAAGGGTACAAGTTTTTTCTATACTTAAACATTCAAATAGACCTATTAATATATTCAAGAATAATTATTAGGCCCGGTTGCACAAAAGCTGATTGAATTTAAACCGTGATAATTTTACAAGAACCAATCAGAGAAGGTATTTTTTAAAAGACGGCTTCTCTGATTGGATCTCCTAAAATTAATCACGGTTATAATTTAACCGGCTTTTGTGAACCGGTACTTACTAAACTCAAAATAAATTGTCAACCTTTGAGCGCATCAACCAGAGACTTTCCAACACGCGCGACTCGCCGTAGAAATGTTCCTTTAGCATAGAGAAGTATGCGCATGCGCTGATAACGTATTTATTAGAGCAGTTCCGTACACTGTGATAACTGTTACTGAGCTGTGACTGGCATAATATACCATTCTATATTATACCGTGCTTTATACTAGAGTTAGTATAGAGTTCACTGATGAAAACTTGTGACATAACCTCTAGTCCAGTCAGATGGTTGTGAAGAAAACAATTTGTTGTGATTTAGTCGGCTGAAGAATTCATTGCATGAAATTACTACAGCTTTTTCATTAATTCATAACATCAGTTGAGGATATTTGGAAGCTATTACACATGCTAACACACAAATGATTTCAGTTGCTTGATTTGCAACATTATTCACAATTTTTACATCAACAAACTGAAACGGTTTAAGATAATGTGCAAAGATGATGTAAGATAATGTGGGCTTTTGTTTTTGAGCTGTTTCCATAATTTCCACCAACTTACTCTAAATAATCAAAAGTTTCGGGTTTTTAAGATCAAAATACAACTATTCATGAGTGAGTTCTCCAACCCAGGCGGTCACTGGTCTTGAAGATTATCAACAACTCAACTACATTTTATCATCAATAACTACATCTTAACAAATAACTTCAGAAGCAAACGTAAATTCATCAATTGATGGCTGAAATGCCTGCTTCTCTGTCAAGTTTCTGACTAGCTCTGAATGTTTACTGCTGAATGTTTCTCTGTAGTTTTTGAACGAACATATTGCTCCTTCCTTTGAAGGCCTATTACTCTTATGAACATTTTGAAAATGACACTGTAAATTATAATTAGTGGACAGTTGTTTCTTGTATAAACCACAATTAAAATGAGATGATTTATCAGACATGATGGCTACACTTGTTCACTCATTCACAATGACTGCCGACTTTACGTGCTCATTCGTTCACTGGTTTACAAAAACAAAGTAGCAGTTATTTTTCCAAGTTACAGGTAATCAACTGCTCCAAAGACCTTAAAGATGCAAAGATCTCTTCAAGGTTTTTGAACTGCTCCAACGAATGTGTTACTCAAACAGATACTACGCTTGCGCAGTAGAAAGGAGCAGTTCCACAGCGAGCCTCGCCTTTTCCAACATCCCAAAGACCAAAGAGATCTCTATAGATCAAAGTGTACATTCTGGGAACACGGTAAATTGTTGAACTTTGAACGAGTGGTGAACTTTGACTAACGGTAAAAAGTTCCGCATCCCATGGGAAACATTTTTACAATAAGGCACTACTCACCCTAGCACGACTCAAGTCATATAACTCCAGTCATGGATTACAGTCCTTTGGACTTTCTCAATTGACTCATTTAAAATTGTAGAATTAAATGCTTATTTTAATAATACTTTTCTTTAATGATACTAGAGTCCTTCTGGGTTGAAGAACTCGCTCATGAACTGTTGTATTAATCTCTGAGATCCGCAACTAATTATACAGTGTTTTGATGAGAATTATTATGGTAACAGCCATAATAATCAGTAATAATTATATAATTAGTTACATAATTAGTTACATAATTAATTACATAACTAGTAACAGCTGAATATATCTTTTACAAGTATGATATTACAGTAGTAGGTTTCATAGGAATCCTATTCCAATTGAAAAATCCTTCTGTCACTTCAAAACTTTTGTCCACCATCTTGGATCCATTATATGAATCCAACTTCATTTTGAATCCAGCTGAAACATAGACCTCTCTACGTTCGATCAATTAATGGTGTGTATCATTCAGCTGGAATCATGTGTCAGCATTATAAAGGCTGACAGTCTGTGTAACAATCGCCAAATAAATAGCATCAGCCTCTTTAAATGAATGGAAAAATAGCATACAAATAATTCCAGCTGACTGATAGGCCTAGATAATGAATCAAAACAATTAATTTTTTCTCATGCACTTCCAATGTTATTTTTATATACCAAAAAAGGATGAAGGAGTGAGTCAATGTTGTTGTCCAATGAACTCGACCTGTAAAAATCTTTGAAGTGTGATGGTGATAATATTGAAATAAATAAATCAATTATGGGTTTGTATTTTCATAGAGATAAATTTAGTATGAGTTCATTCGAAAAATGTAGAATTAGGACTTCAACAATAAGACTTTAGTGATCTTGTAGCTGAATTTTGTGTGTAAATTTTTATTGTGAGGAATTTATTTTTCTGTTAAAAAATAATTTTCTCACATTAAGATTTTGCTAACTTGCGTCCGAGGAGACTCCAATTTTATGCAGGGTTGAGGTATTCTCACGGAGCTGTATTTCCGTTAGCGATGGAAAATACACAAGTATTAGGGAATATTTCAAACTTGCACTATTTTCCTTTCCCACGGAATTATGCTCGTCTCCACGTGGACCGTTGTCTCGTTGGTGGAAGGGGAACATAATTTGCGTGGAATAGGGCAGTTCCAATCAAGCCGCTGCCGAATTCACATTTAAAATCCAGAGGTAGCCTCGGGCCTCGAGGGCTCAAAATTAACGTGTGTGTTGAATTTGTTTCCTGTTTAAGTTTGTTAATATGTATTTTTTTTCGCCGCGAGTCAAGTTGAAGTAGTTTATTGATTATTTGAAGTGAATATGTCAATGTTTATCCGGGAGTAATCAGTGTAGTGAAAATTTCTAAATAGTAATGAATTTATAAATTGATCGATTGTTAGTGCCATTATATTTTCTAGCTCATACTAAAGACCCTTGAATGACCGAGTCCCTAGTATCATAAATTTGTAATTGAGAAATGAGTAAAGTCCACGCTACCTTCGTGAACAGTTAGAATCCAGATAAGGAGTTAGCAAAATCTTACATGCAGTCATGTTGAATTTTTAGAATGTGCAATGAACCGATATGGATTATTTTTGTTATTGTCCAAATTTGAATTAGTTTAATTCATTCAATAACATTTTAGGTTTTTTAAGACAGATTTTTATAATCTTCTTGTGTAATAGAAATAGTGGCTGTATAATAGAAGCCCCACAGTTCCCCCAGCCAATGATTCCATAGCTCACAATGGACTGTATTAGGGCTAAGAATACCATTCTCAGTTGGTGTAGAGGCAACATATTTCTCAACTGAACCAATTTATAAATTAATTTTCTCAGTCTGGAGCACAAATATGCCACATGACTCCCCCAACGCAAGTGCTTATCTATCATGATACCTAAGTACTTAACATTCTCCTGAAACTCCAGTTGTCCCCACATGTACATGCACAACGATTACAACCAGTTTCATGAATAACAATTCTGCAGTTGTCAACATCAGTCAAACAACCCGCAGATGTCAGGGAAAATGGGATGGCAACAGTCTTGGCAACATTAATAGATACTAGATTCTCGTCTAACCAATCCTTAACTATAGCCAGGCCACTGTTAGCCCTCTCACAAGTATCAACCCAACTCGAACCATGAAAAACTGCAACAGTATCGTCCACAAATGAGTAGAGGGAACCATGCTCAAGCTCAATACCGAGAAGATCATTTATATAGATCAAAAATAAGATAGGTCTGAGCACTGTTCCCTGCGGTACTCCAGTATTCACCTCAGACATTGAACTCACCACCTTATTAACTTTTGTGGATTGCAACCTTTCAAATAAGACTGAAAGAACCGCAAAGCATTTCCTCTGAAGCTCATTGATTCCATTTTTTAAAGTAAAATGGCATGGTCAACGGTGTCAAAAGCCTTTGTAAAATCAAGGAACACACCCACACATTTATTTCCATTATCCAAGTGATTTATAATATCTTTTGTTACATAAAAGATTGCGTCAGACGTGTTCAAACCACTGTGGAACCCAAATTGGGAATTGGATAAGATTTTATATTTCTCAAAATAACTTATAACTCTTGATTCCACACATTTTTCAATAATCTTGGATATACTTGACAGCAATGAAATGGGCCAGTAATTATTCAGGTTTACTTTTCTTTACCTTTATGGAGAGGGATAACAGTAGCAGTGAGTAGTTATTATAAAATGATTTCAATGAAAATGATTTTGGAATAACCTTCCAGTATTCATACTGGTATAATTACCAATAGTGGTAACTGAAGCCTGTTTGGCTTGAGGACTAAGTCCTGGATTGTCAGAGTTATCACAAAGTAGAAGAATAACTTCTTACTTCTTACCTCTTACTTCTTCTCTGTGGACTTATCAACTTATAAAGTTCAATTTCGTATGGTAATAGCATTTCTAAAGAAATTCAAAATAAATTTATAAAATCAACTAGCCGTCAGGCTCGCTTTGCTCGCCATATCTGTCTAGCCAGGGGGCTCCGCCCCCTGGACCCCCGGCTGGATCGTTCAAGGATGAGATCAGTAGGCTCGCTTCGCTCGCCTGCATTTTTCATTTGGGCATTTTTATCATATGTTAGGACAATCCAGTCGGGGGTCCAGGCTAAACGGCTGGCTAAACGGATATGGCGAGCGAAGCGAGCCTGACTGCTAGTAATATAATATTCCCAGGAGTGAAGTCGCAGTGCCCAATCAATTTCTCCGCGATAAATGCATTTAAATCTTCAACTTGGTGCCAACCTAACAAAGTCAACTCAACTTAATGCCAACTTGACAAAATTATTAATTTAGTTGCCAGTTAGCAACTGATTCAAAGAGGTACTCTATCTAGATTATAGTTATAATATATAACATATGATATTACATATATTACATATATTATAACATATGATATGGAAATTTCAATTATAATTAAGAGATTGGGAGAAGAATACATGCTAAATACATGCTAAAAGACGAACTTTAAAAGACGATTTGGCAACAGAGCAAAGCAAGAAGAAGATAGCATCATCCGCTTTGTTGGATGATAGACAAGGATAGCAATATCTAATCAAACCATTGCTATTATAACATGGACCTCACTATATTATTTGTTCCAATTTGATGGCACTTCATAATCATGAGCTTAAGCTTTAGACACAAAATTTTAAAGTGTGCCATTTACTATACTGAGGTCTTTGTTATAATGTCAGTACTTGATTGACAATGGTGTTGCTATCCTTTCCTATCATTCAACAAAGCAGAAAGCACTATCCTTTTCTAGCTTTGTAATGTTGTCAGTTTGCCAGGAATAAATTATTTTTACTTTTGGCAGTGACTGTACAGATTTAGGCAAACAATTTTCAGGTCATCCATCATGTTTTATTGGGACGTGTCAAACTGGGCTGGGGACAAAGTGGGCCGACAACAATGACGTTTGTTGCATGAACCGACAAACTTGCACTCTGAGGAATGCAGCCCTGTTTGACAGCGTGCAACTTTGTCGCCCAATTTGTCATTGCATGCACCACCAAACTTGCACTCTAAGGAGTGCAGCCCAGTTTGTCGGCGTGCAATTTTGTCGCCGGGTGACAAAATCTGAGGAGTGCCAGTTTGTCGATGCATGCACCGCCAAACCTGCACTCTAAGGAATGCAGCCCACTTTGACGGCGTGCAACTTTGGCGGTAGTCTAGTTTTTCGTCAGCTCACTTTGTCATCAGCCCAGTCCGTCATCGTCCCTTGTTATTTTGATCCCAACTAAATACTTGAGTGCTATCAGTTATCTGCAAATATCAATTCGCAGAGACCTAATCTATATATATAAAAGCGAAATGACACTCACTCACTGACTGACTGACTCACTCACTCACTCACTCACTCACTCACTCGCATAACTAAAAATCTACCGGACCAAAAACGTTCAAATTTGGTAGGTATGTTCAGTTGGCCCTTTAGAGGCGCACTAAGAAATCTTTTGGCAATATTTTAACTCTAAGGGTTGTTTTTAAGGGTTTAACAATGTAGAATTGATAAATAATAAACAAAATATTTCATCTTAATTATAAAATTATTTAAAATATATTTTTTTCTTAATAAAATAAAATTGATTATTTTAAACAAGAATGAACAGTTGGTATTACATCAATTACATCAAACCTGATTCAGGTACAGTGAAGTCCACGTTATAATAACAGTATTTGATTAACTTTGATGTTGCTATCCTTGTCTATCATTCGCCAAAGCAGGTAGTACTATCCTTATCTAGCTCCGCAACGATGCAAAATCTGTTTTTGACGTGGACCTCACTATACGATCTATAAAAGGCATTGACAATACAGAGAATCGGCCACGTTGTCCTCCTATCTTTCTCCACTGCCATTATAATAAGAACCTCACTATAATAGTGGTTTTGCACCAGTCACTCAACATGGAACAGTTTACCGCTGGAACTGGGACAATTTACCACTCACCATGTTCCCAGAACGAGCCCACCCACTCATGTCGATTGTTGAAGCAAATGTCGAGATCGCTTGTTCGAGAGTCGATCTTCAAAATAATTGATAGAGATTTTTGTAAAGCCACATAAAGTTGAGGTTAGTTTAGTTAGTGTGTTTGAAAAGTTTTGATATATTTTTGGGGTTATATCTCTATTTTACAGTATAATTTAAAACTAATTTGAATGTTAACTTGCTAATTTCAATATTCTACAATGGCTGTCGAGGATAAAAAACAAAGGGCAGCGTTTTTCAATGATAAAACTTTGGATACATTAGCTGTTTATTTTCTTGGTGATATTCATAGGTTTAGAGAGAATATTGTTATTCCTCGAAGTATGGGTCCTGTGTACATAAAAACAAATGAAGAGAAGATGGTTGAAGCTGCATTTGAAAGTTGTGCTTTTAAAACTGGCATGAGTTGTGTTCTTGGTAAGTAACCTTTCTGTTTACCGTAAATTATTAACCTCACTTTTTTGTTTTACATAATTACTAGAGACACCTGGGTTGAAAAACTAGCTCATGAACTGTTGTATTGATCTGTTATATTAAGGTTCGCATCTTGTAATTATACAGAGTTGGTGAGAATTATTGTGGAAACAGACAGGTTAAACATATCTTTTACAAGTATGATAATATTGCAGTAAAGGTTCCATTGAAATCCTATTCCAATTGAAAAAAAAAAATTGTCTGTCATCCTGGATCCAACTCCATTTTTCAAATGGGAAGGTGGTCATGTGATACATGATTTCAATACTGAAGCTTAAAGGAAAATTAATGACACATCGATATCTAGAAACCGTTTCAATGATTTTAACATTTGAAGGTACTAATAAATGATAAAAAATTAAATGAATGAGTTCCAATACTTCGAATAATCAAATTTAGTAAACACTAATAAAAGCTTCTACTCTCACTTTGAAAAAAAATAATTGCAGACAGACGTTAACGTCTCATATACTAAAGTGCCCTCTTGGAGGATTAGATTTGATGTATTGTTTTCAATTGGAGTGTGCATACCTATCCGCATCGTATAGGTATGCGCTCTCCAATTGAAAACAACCGCATAGTATAGGTATGCGCACTCCAATTGAAAACAATGCGTCAAACCTAATCGTCCGATGCGTGCTGTCCGCCCGATTACGATCTGTGTGCGCCTACCTTAATTCAGCTGAAATCATGTGTCGGCGCATAAAGTCTATCTGTCTACAGTCTGTGTGACAATTGCCAAATAAAAAGTTGTGTATTAAAAACTACAATCCCTCTGCTTCACTTTAGGATAACTACTACTAGGTTAACACTTCCATTATACTTAGGTATAAAGTTATCAAACAGTTATTGTAACACTATCAAAGTTTTTTCACATTACTGTACCGTTAAACTATAAAAAAAACATCTTATTTTAGCATTTTATGCCATGATCTCACAATTTACTATGTTTAGGCTATTTCAAAATAAATAATGTTAGGCCTATGAATTATTGAATCATCAAAAACACTTTGAACAAAATAGTTATTGATCGCGTTTTAATAACCCTACTAAACTATAGGTTACAAGCAAAATAAGCGCGCGGAATTCTTTCCGGTCGTTCATAGAATGCATGGTCTTTGAAGGGAACACTATGAAAGCGGTATAAAATGAATAATCCTATCATAAGAAGGACGCGCCAGAAATGAGGTCATGCATTCTGTAGACGTACAGAATAAATTATGCTCGTATAATTTGAGATTATGTAGCATGTAACTTGATCTGTCCTCAAAAGACTGTGGGAGTTGTCAAGTTTTGAAAAGCGATTGCCTGTCTTTTTTAAATACTAGGCCTATATTCTTTGATGCAATATTATAGCCTATCTAATAGATAACTTCTGTTTGCATTTTTTTTTTAATTTTCCTGTAAAAAGTTGATTTTAACTTCTCAGGTAGGTAGCAAGTTGAATAGGTAAGACCCATTATAGTAGTTATTATGCCAGGAATTTTCTAAATATTTCAATTTCTTGTTTGGCCAAGTTCAAGTAATAATTATTTTGTTGGTTATTTATCTGCAGGCTGCATCTCTGTGTGGGGTTGGTTTTTGTGTTACATTAAAGTAATTGAATGATGGCGAATAGTGGAGCGGTATGATTTGTTATGTACCCATTTCAATACATGTATTCCACTCAACACTCCCTTTGACGCTCCACTATGTGTCACCCTCAAAGATCCCAATACATGCGGGGCGATAAAAATTTAAGAATCTTGCCACTCCGGAACAGGCATTCCAGTTTTCTATCCTTTTCGCTCTTAAATAGTCTGCATGACTTTTTTGTATTCCAGTATAGAAGTATCATTTTAAATTGGAGACACAATTTATTTAAGTTGTTATTTCAATTCTCACCTAGGTTACGGTTTCGGGGCTGCAGTTGGACTGTTCTCTTCAAGTGTCAGTCCCATGACTGTTCCTGGCCAAGAAATGAAACAGAGTTCCGCCCGTGAAATTCTGCGTGAAATGAAAGGCACAACACTGAGCTATGCAAAAAACTTTGCTCTTGTTGGCACAGTATTTGCAGCTGTTGAATGTACAATTGAATCGGTAAGAACGATATTATTTCTCACTATCTTAGAAGTGCTTGAATCACTTGGCTTTCGAAAAATGGCGGTGGAATTGAGAGATGTAAACACATATATTATTTGTGTTGTAATCCCAGTGAGTTATCAACGTATTCGTCATGTACCAAAAAAAGAATTGTGAAAAGTAGAACAAAATATATTGAACTTTAAAAATTCTCCAATAAACTTATTGTCTCCTTCGAGTTCTAGTAGGTTGTAATAAGCATTTGTTGAAAAATATTTTTCAAGTATAAAAAATCTGAGAAACTAACTTTACCTCATTTTTACTAAGTACAAAGTGAAATTCAATTACAGTATTTTTTACTCTGAAAAACCTCCTAAGCTAAAAGATTTTTACAATGAAGGCTACTAGCTCTACTGTATTAGCTTCACTGCTTCACTGTATTAGCCTCACCATTTATATAATGATTCATTAATCATTCAGGCACTAAAATAGAATCAGTGATTCATAAAAGATTTTTTATGTCAATCACTCTTGTAAAATGTTATTTTCCCTCTTAATAATTTAATACATGTGAAAATATCTTGTGGGTACGGTATATCTGGTATAAGATAACTATTTTTGATATTATTCATTTTACATTGCCAGGTCTGATGAATCTGGCAAACATTGAAATAATCATGACACACAAAAAAATAACAACACTTCAATGCTAATCATAAATTAAATACGGTACGATTAAGAATAAACTACAGCTATTTGAGGAACCCATAAGCAAATAATGAAGCATATCAGATAAAATGATTAAGTGTTTTGAATGGCCAAAAGTTCTTTAAAGTTCTTAATTCATGTATATTACAATATATTCTGGCTTATGTTACACTAATTTACAATAAATTACAGTATAGATGATTATTGAACGAATTTTACAAAGTATGAGACATTGATAATCGGAATGAAGATGGGATGCAATTTGAATATCAATAATATAAGAAAGTTACTACATAAATTCACGTGAATCGGCTGTTATTCAACAAATAATAATTGTTGACTCTCTGAAAAGAATAATAAGATAATATTATCATAAGAGGGACCATGAGAATGGAGTGGGAAATAAGGGAGGTATAAGAAATGAATCTTTAAATGAATAAAAATGATTCAGTTCAAAACCAGAGCAATATGTTTAGATTTATAAAATATATACTAACTTAAAATGGTTTGTGTTTAGAGGTAATGTTTTAGGTCAAAGGTTAAAGTAGAGCAGCTATTCTAGGCCATCCTAGCGTCTAATGTGCTTGAGTGATGGAACTCTAAAAAATATGTGTTTTGTATTTTTTTTTATTGCAAAGGCGCTTATAATAATTATTTTTTTAATATCCAAATACAGTATCGAGGGAAGTCAGATTGGAGAAATGGCACCTATGCAGGCGGTGTGACTGGTGGATTGATTGGATTAAGAGGTAACAAATTATATTATTTTTCAAAACAAAATACCATTGAATCAAAAATAAACTCATAATTGTTAGGAAAATATCTTAGGAAGGTTTGTAATGAGTTCACTCTTCGTATATAGTATTTTTGTACCTAAGAAATCATAATATGTAAGCCTTTTCGACTAAAATTTTATTCATTTATCATTCGATTCAATTTCAAAAACTTCTACATAAAAAATACTCAAAGATGTCCGAGTTATTCTAGAGAGGACAGGTCTGAATGAAAAATTAGAATATTTATAGAATAATTTATAATATTATTGAATAATGTTTTCTACTGTAGGTACTGGACTATCTCTCAACAATTTCCGCTTGAACAGTAAAGAATTTGATTATAAAATAGTAAATTCAAAACTATTTAGTGCAATTTGTCTCTCTTCCTGACACAATCTATCCAGGAATAACTGAGGAGTGATCGAGAAATCGGCAATAACACAGGCATAATCCAGTATAGAACAAGTAATATTGTTAGAAGTCACCTTGCTGATAGAATAATGATTGTATTAATATTAATGAAATGAAATAAAAGTTATTAAATAACATTTTTTCATATTTTATTGATACAAAACTAGCTTTAACTAATTAGACTACTACATTTTCAACTACAATTGAAAATGATTTGAAACTATTTGTGTAAAATAAAATAAAAAAAATGTACTTGACAATTTCTTTTTCATTTCAATAATTGTAGAAGCCCTATAAAGGAAAAGTGAGTAATATCAAAATACATCAGTCTGTAGGCAATCTATGAAAACGAACTTTTTGCCTTTTTATCTGAATTATCTGAATTCGTAATGCAGAAATACATTTTGCCAATCCAGACTAATTAATATAGTATTATTTGTCAATATAATCATTCACAATTCGTATTTATTATCAGAAGCAACATATTTTGCTCACACTAAAACAATAACCATGAATACATTTAATAAATAATGTAAATAGAGCCTTTGTTTTTGAGAAGTTAGACTAGAAATCTGCAAAAGTTGAAGGAGTTTAACCTGTGAATCTCACGGTTCAAACTGGTATGATAGATTTTTTTCTTTGCTATTTCAGCGGGTGTTAAAGCTGGCATCTTTGGAGCTGCAGGATTTGCATTGTTCTCCACACTCATAGATTACTACATGCATATGTAATATCCAAACAGAACTTCGAATAGTTGAGTTGGATAATCTTCACTACTCTTATTGTTGTGTACTTCTATTTTGTAAATAGCCATCATGTAAATATTGTTGACTTTCTTCGAATTGTTTTAATTAAATCATCTCGATTGATTGTATAGTGTTGTATGTTCTCCATTCTATAAAAATACTTGAAAAATTTTGGAAATCTCCGGATCATGGAATAAACAATCTAGATTATTCCATGAACATAGATTGTTTATGCTATGTTCTAATGTAGTCAGTTTTAGCTTGCGAATACTAATAAAATGTCTTACTCTTTCAATGTACAAAATAAACATTCCAAAGATAAAGATTTAATCATCTTGAACCAACTATTTTATATTCATTTGATATGATATTTAAACTTGATATATTTATCATTGGAGTCAATATTCAATCTTCAGATTTGGCGAATAGCAGTTATCCCCCCTGTAGGCCTACTGTAAAACGTCTAAAGAACTAGTGGAGAAATTAGTATTCCATTTCAATAAATATTGTGAGAAAGTATAGCATGATATTAGAGTGTAATAAGACTGACTCGACTCTAAAAAAGAGTGGGATTTTAAAAAAATCAGATTATAGATACACCGAAAATAGAATTATATTTGAAAAATGATTGTTTGAGAGTTCAATACATCCAAATTCAAGTGAAAGGACATCTAGGGATGAGAGGTGAAAAATCTGTAAAATTGAAGCTTGCAAACACATATCAGGAAATTATCACCAATTAAAGACCAGTGTTCCTCAAATATCGAAAGCTGGAGAGAGGAGAATTCAAAAATGGTTTGATTCGTGTTTGATATTTGGAGAATGAATAGGCCTTTCATAAGAAATGATAGGAATAAATCTGCCAAAAATTCCATCATTCATAATTGAAATTCGATTGTTATAGAAAAATAATAACCAATAAGGTTGCTGTAAATAGAACTGTGAATAGTTTTCTATATATTATAATACCATGATTGTGTTGATGGTTTTTTAATGCTTTTACATAACTTTCGGAACATTCTTCAGAGAAGTGTAGATTTTCGTTCATTGTCTATTGAAAATTATGTGGTATCAAAGTGGGTGATATTCATCAAATTCAATCATAAAAATTTGATTGATGCTCTTTTGCTTGAATAAACACCAATGCCTTGGCCAATCAGTCATACCTTTCATAGAGTCATAAGAATTTATCCGGTGTTGCTCATTTTTATCAATTAGGCTATCCTATAAGAAAGTATCTCAATGAAGACAAACTTTAGTGGTCTCCAGTGAATAATGGTTGTTTCCAATCGCATCAGAATGGGAATTTTATTCCAACTTGAATCGGGCATGTTCTTATCAGTTTGATAAGGCACCTACTTGAACAGATAACAAAATGAAAACAATGATTCAGTATTCAAGTGAGTAGGTGTGATATGTGAGCCATCATGATTCATTCAAGTTCCAGGTAAGAATTTCAGTCGATTCCATATTTTTTAGAATAGAATATTTTATTCCTTTTTGAATAGGTACCGTTGTGATCATTTCATGTAATATGCCCTTGCAGCACAACTTTCAATCTTTTAAAAAGCTCTTAATTCTTCGAAGCTATGAATTCTTCTGTAAGCTTCTATCTTTTTCGAAGATAATAATTCAACATTCATTTCCTGTTGCTTTGTTAACTCCAATCGGCACACATTTATCACTTCATATATATTTCATAACTGGAAAATTATTATCTGATGTAGCCTACCTTACCACTTGGGATTTAGGGATTTTGGGATTAGGCCTACATTATATGCCATAAAAGATATTCGAACACAATAAAAAAATAATGAATAATCCTTATTAATAAACTAGCCGTCAGGCTCGCTTCGCTCGCCATATCCGTCTAGCCAGGGGGCTCCGCCCCCTGGACCCCCGACTGGATCGTTCAAGAATGAAATCAGCAGGCTCGCTTCGCTCGCCTGCATTTTTCATTTGAGCATTTTCATCATATGTTAGGACAATCCAGTCGGGGGCCAGACTAAACGTCTGGCTAAACGGATATGGCGAGCGAAGCGAGCCTGACGGCTAGTAATATAATATTCCCAGGATTGAAGTAGCAGTGCCCAATCAATTTTTCCGCGATAAATGCATTTAAATCTTCAACTTGGTGCCATCCTAACAAAGTCAACTCAACTTAATGCCAACCTGACAAAATCATTAATTTAGTTGCCAGTTAACAACTGTTTCGAAGAGGTAGCCTACTCTATCTAGATTATAGTTCTATAGTAACATATGATATGGAAATTTCAATTATAATTAAGAGATTGGGAGAAGAAGAATATACATGCTAAAAGACGAACTTTACACCCTTAAAAACAACCCTTAGATTTAAAATATTGCCAAAAGATTTCTTAGTGCGCCTCTAAAGGGCCAACTGAACATATCTACCAAATTTGATCGTTTTTGGTCCGGTAGATTTTTAGTACTGCGAGTGAGTGAGTGAGTCAGTCAGTCAGTGAGTGAGTGCCATTTCGCTTTTATATATATAGATAGACTAGTCATCATTTTAGGTTTTTTGAAATAGAAAACGTAAATAGCCCTACTAATATTGCTAATATTATCTGTCTCAGCTGAAAATATTAGTCTCTAAAATCAGCCTACTTCTTGAAAATTAATATTCGATAGAGAAAATTATTCAACTTTTATAATGTTTAAAAATACTTGAAATATTGCAACAGCCTGCTACTTGAAAATTTACAAGTGATTCAATTCTAATTATATCAAAATTAATCAAAGTTAGTTGACAATTATCAATAAATGCTTGTATTAAAGAGAGTTTAATAAATCATACCATGAACACTCCTAGTTTTATAAAAATGCAATATTATGATTAGTTGCAATATAATATATTATTTTCATCTACAATAATGATTAGTTGAAGATAACGATGTAAATGTACCGGTATTTATTGTTCATATCACTGAATTGAGTATCTGATTATGGTTCTGTTCTGCTCCTTCACAGGATTATCATATCAACGTTATGTGTTCTGCTGTTGCCTGGAAAAACATTAGAAGATGAATCTAAAAACATCAATTCCTTCAATAGTAATCTGTCAAATTACCCTCTTGGAGACAAGCAAATTAATGCTGACTACAGTAAACGAATGTTACATGACTTGTCAACAGTTTTAAACTGGGTGAATGGGAATGTAAGTGGTGAATATATTTTTTATTTAACAAAATTTCTGAACTTAATTTTTCCATCCCATTGAAATTTAAGATTTAACTGCTTCGCGTGATTTTCTTTAATGAACGGACGGAGAAGCAGTTGACCTCTGTTCTGTTTGTGGCAAGTGGCAACTAAAAATTTTCAAATCCAAATCAAATCAGGCTCTCAAATGAGCTTATTATCACATAATCAATTACTCTAGCCGCACTAAGCAGTAGTAAAATAAGTACTGCTGGTTAGTATGCTTTCTATTTTAACACCGAACAAATATTTTTCAACAACCCAAGTAACTCATATAGTATTTGGAAATTGTAACCACTTATTCAATTACATTAAACACACCATTGAAACGTTTTCTAGTTTTATTCAGAGTGACCAATTTTTCATTTTCAGATTACATCATTGGATGTTTCCAACAATTACATACAGAAGATCCCTTCCTTGCCCGTTTTGGCCAGACTGAAAAAATTGAATCTCAAAGATAACAATATCAAAATTATAGAAGAAAGAGCATTCAGCAACCTTCCCAACTTGGAATACCTGGATTTGAGCTTCAATTTTCTAACTGGTATGAAAATCATCATTCCTTGATCACAATACACCGTAATTTATTACTAACCTGTATTAAGATACAGCTATATTGTATATAACTTTTTTTCTGAAAAATAAAAATAAAATGACAACAATCATAATCATGATATACAAACTTACAAAGCTCTATGAATACAAATCGAATTGAATTTAAAAAATAACACTAGAAAGAATTACCTAACTCTGATCCGCTTTCCAGACCGCCTCAATTGATCTTATTTGTATTTAGCCTATATTTGTAATCATGAAAGGTTCATCAATATTTGATAGGGACATGTGTGTGTGTGTGTGTGTGTGTGTGTGTGTGTGTGTGGTGTGTGTGTGTGTGTGTGTGTGTGTGTGTGTGTGTTTGTGTGTGTTTCTTCTGATCGATAAATTCATCAAGATTCTGCTTGTGTAGCCTAATAAATTTCAATTTGTTTCTAGGATTAACTTTGAGGGCTGATGTGTTGAGAGGCAATTTCACATCCAATCTCTACGAACCTCTACCAATAAAAGTTCTGTTAGTTGGCTTCAATCGGATCACCTCGCTGAATGCTAATACTTTCGAGCATCTGCCTTATTTGAAAGAACTGCATCTGTGTGGAAATCCTCTCAAGTCGGCGGCGGCATATCAGTTTAATTTTCTCCAAGCTATAAACTCTGTTACTACTTTGGAGGTAAAATATATCTCTTGAATACATTTTCATTATTTACCTATATTGAACATTTTTGAAAAATAAGATTTCTAATATAATATAGGTGGTAATGAACTGAAACTTCTAGCAGAATAAAACTGCATCATTCAGAAACCTAAATATTCATAAATGTAAATTGTATATACATTTATGGTCTTTGCCAGTTAGCCAATAAGGAAAATTCCTCGATCGATTCAATCGATAATGTATTTCTTAATATTTAAGACATTTTTCATTGAATTTCAAAAGTCCTATAGGCTAATACAGGAAGAAGTATCCCTTACTCTTGAAGTGGATTGCTCGATGACCTATCAGTTTTATTTTTCTAGAGTATTGGAGCGTTTTTCCTTCTTTCAATTTTTTTGAAATTTCTATTAAACAGGCTACTAAATTTTTGCTTTTGAGTTTGTTGTAGTTCTGAGACCTGGGATTACATTATTGAGTTCTATTGACTCATTATTTTTAGTATGAATAATGGATGAATTAGTTTATATAGTATATATATTTGTTTATTTTATTTGTTTGCCGTGTGTCGAAATAAGAATCTTATATTACCACTCATCTATAAATATAAATTACATCTCCAACAATATTGTAATTTATATAGGTGAGCAAGCCTATAAAGGCTTGGATAAATAATATAATCCAATTTCGATCCGGTTTGTGACAGATTGGGTGACCTTTATTTTCAAAATGAATACGGAAGTAAATTGTTGAAAAAATATATAATGATTATAATAAAATTATGATAATATTATTATTTAGATAGATTTCAATAATAGATGGGGGAGATAGTAGCGTAAACCTTGTTCATTTGATGCAGAACACGGAATTTTCAAAAAAATAGTATTTTCAAATAATATAGTAGCCTCCTAACTGGACAATAGTTTTATCTGGAAGAATTGAAACAGCAAAATTTGCAATTCAAAAGAAATTGATGAAATTTGTCTTTCTCTGAAAAATATTTCCCTCTCTTTCCTTCTGAAAAATGTTCTCTTCTGTACAAATATATTCTTGGAATCTGTTTTGGAGATTCCTCATGAATCGGTTCAGGTGGACACATCTGGCGATTTTAGGGGGCCAAGAGACTATACCGAGATTACCTAATGTTTCTTGAGTAATGGCAAGTTTTTAGTGTTTTAATTATTAGAGTTAAATACATGTTTTCCTTACATGCTTATGTTTTTAAATTTTCCTGACATTCCTTGACACATTTTGTGTCACTCTCAGTATTATAAATGGAATTATCCCTTCCAACATTGCCATCATGAAAAAGTCTCAAAAGGCATAAATAAAAACGTTATTTCTTCAATATCTGACCATTCTCTTTATCTAATAGTAATATCATCTTATATCACTTTTATTTTTTTTCTATTTTACGTACATTTTTGTCTACTATGAAATTAATTTCAGTTATTGAAATTTAGTTCACATTATATATTATTCGGTTTCACGGTGACTCTTTATCAAATCATCCTGAAATAAAAAACATAATTATTGTTTGTTGAGCTTGAAACGTCAATAATGACAATCTAATATTGGAACAGTTTGAATTTTTAAATGGAGTTCAAATGTGAACAGATGTAGTTAATGTTTTCACTTGGTTTTACGTAGGTACCATTTTTATCTATTATGATTCTTTGTGTTTCATTTGACGTAGGTTTCAAAGTATTATCATAAACGTCATTAATTTGAAGTCTTTTGTAACTTGAACTAAACTCAAACACGTATTTTTTTCATCCACAGGTTCTGGACCTCGCCAAAACTGATATCCCGTCTCTTGATTGCCGAAATTTAAAAAAATTGTCTTTAAAGAAACTCTACATAAATGGAAACCAATTTACAAGAGTTCCAGATTCCTTGCATTTCCTCAGCAGCTTAGAACTCATTGATTTCAATGAGAATCCCATGACCGAAATAAACAAGGAATCATTCACTGGTTTAGTAAATTTAAGAGAAATTGTTCTTTCTGGTATGCCAAACTTGACTTCTATTAAGGCTGGCACTTTCACCAATCTTTCAAATCTGGAAACATTGAAATGCTCGTATAATCCTGAGCTGTCTTACATTGATGAAGAAGCATTTTCAAATCATCCTTCTTATGGATTAAAAAATGTAAGACTTGCTTTATTCATGCAGTATGTGACTTGAATTGGAATAATCTATATTCTAAATCGAATAGTTTCAAAATTTATAATTGAACAATCTCTGAACAAATTCAATGTCTGCAATCCTGTCTATAAAATATAATATACGCATAACTAACTGTGCACAATTAATGCAGCTGGTATATTTTTGTTCATAGCGAGATTTTACTACTCATTGCTATTTAGTGGGTCTACCTTAGTATATTAGTGTATTCTATCAAGTCTCCACAAATAAAACAAAAGCTATTATTTTTTTGAGATTTATGTAAAGATTTAATCAAGTTTCTAATTGTATGCAGTTATCTTCTCATAAACTAATTCTCTCCGACAAAGTCTACTCTTCGAAAACTCTAAAACACTTCAAAATACAATGCTCTCTATAAAATATAATATAAGCATGACTGCTCCACAAGCTCTGAATGACTGATCTGAAGAATTATTATTCATTCATTTAATCATTTGATTCAATCATTCATTTTTATCTATTTTGTTTTGTTTTAGATTTATTGAACATGATCATTATCTCTACTTTATTCAATAACGTTATTTCATATTATAAAAGCGAATTTATATGAATGATTATTGTGTTTCATTATTAATGAAGATTCGCCTACTATTTATTTAACGCAGTAGACCTATTATAAAATCAAATATGTTTATCATGATTATAACTTTATAACTGAATTCTTTTATAGGCTATGTACTTTGTTCTCTATTATAGAGACTCTCACCTAAATTCAACTTTTTCTATATCTTACAAAAACTTTGGGAATACACAAATTCATATACTACGTAATTTATTTGTCCTGTTACACAGTTCGTAATGTGATTCATAAAACTTAAATTCAGTTTTAATAAAAATCTATAGTTGTCATAATATACAACAGAAATATAATATTTATTACAAATTACTAAGTTACTGGAGATTATTTGAGAATGTGCTCGAAATGTCCACCCATTAAAGTTATACACGCTTTCACCATAATATTCATGTTCCTTGCAAAAACATTCTGTTTATAAGACGACCAGAATCAACACAGATTGTTACACAGCTCAAGGATAATCAACACTCCTTGTCGTGTGTATACTGATTGAGTAGAGCTACCAACTTCGTGAGAAAAAACAAAATTTCCTTTATTAAAAATAAATTACCTCACATTTACAATAGTGTAAAAGGCTAAAAATCACTCTATAACCAATGTAATGTCTATGTATAATTTATAAATATCTTATAAGTGCAGTCACCAGGTATTTTTTGCTGAAAGGAACTTCGAATCAATTTTTTTTTGTGAAATGATTCTGGAATATTGAACAATTAGTCAAGTTGACTAGCTTCTAGCCCTGGAGCTTTCTACACAGTGCACCAAAAATCTCGAGTTTTCAACTCAGATCCCAGTTTCCTGGGATTTCTGCCTAATCCAACAATATCAAACAAAGAATCTTTTTCACCTTTATTATTCTAATAAAATTTTCGCAGAAAACTGGAAACGGAACCCGAATTCCAAGTTTTGGGTGCACTCTGTAAAAAGTTCCAAGGCTTGGTCAATTTTCTGTATTCAAGTTGTCCAATAGGCCTACAGTACTCATTGCATGATGTACTAATCAGTTGGTACGGAATTAGTTTTCGAAACTGAACTTTTTCAGTACCTGGTGACTGAACTACGAGAATATATAGAAATCTATATTCCATCTCAAACTCAAATTTTCATGGAAATCTACAAATAATAAGTGGATTATATAAATTTTTACGATTGCAGCTATCAAGAATAATCATACGAAATTTCAATTACACACAATGAGAAGATAATTGGCATATGATATTTAAATAAATATCAGATGAAATGCATATAATCAAATTAATTGTTTTTGCTCTAGGTGTATCTAACCAACAACAACCTGCGTCATCTGCCCAAAAATCTATTAAGATGGTCACAACTCGATAGATTGGAGCTGGATGGTAACCCTTGGAGCTGTGACTGCAAATCACAGTGGCTCATCAACTTCGAAAACCGTCGCAACCATTCAATTATCTCATTCAATGATTTGATGTAAGTACACTCAGTGTATGTTCTTTATCTTTATATGGATGTGGTAACTTGGACCATAGAAAAATATTTTTTAAAAGTGGTATTCTCTTCGCTCAGACATTCTTCTATCAATGAAAAAATTAATGAAGGAATAGAGTAAATATCTCTCTATCAATGCTACCCTCACAACTTTGTAGTCCAGGTGCAAATTATTGAATTACTAGATACTAAAAAAAGCACTCCAAGAAATGTTAAATCTATAAAATTAAGATAGTTTTCTCAGCTTTAAAATGATATGTCTTCACGCCCTGAAGTCTATTAATGTGTTCTCCAGCGCTTTTTATTTCGATTGCTATTCAGTTATAGTGAGAGATATCTGATTGATTCTACCACTAGAGTGTTTAGAAACACCCATACTTCAATATTCGAGAGTAGCCTACTCTTTTCATGATTAATATAACTTTTTCGGGGACTCCTCTTTAAAAATATTTACAAAGTGGGAAGTAAGTCCTCAAAAATTCAGATTTCATGTTTTTGAAGTTATATTAATAATAACTAGCCGGCAGGCTCGCTTTGCTCGTCTCATCCTCTAGAAAGGGACCCCCGGCTTAATCATCCAGAGATGAGAACAGCAGACTCGCTTGGCTCGCCTGCATTCTTTATCTGAGCTTACTTCCTCCCATCATATACATTTTTTTAGGATAATTTCAATCAACAGTTGACAGAGATCACGCAGAATCTACTTCAATTACATTTACAGTGTGGAAAGTGAAATTTTGTCCCGGAAAAAAGTGTGCTCCACACTTGTGAAGTTTTATTGATCAAGAAAAGAGTACTTAAAATCAGACGATTCTTTCGAATATTATAGTTTGGGTGTTTTTTAACACTCCAGTGGTAGAATCAATCCGATGTCACTCATTATAACTGAATATAAATCGAAATAAAAATTCTGTCAATATTATGGCCGACATCTTGAATATTTCAATAATGACGAATATTTTCGTTGTTTCCATCATCAAATATTCTTATTCGGCTTGATCTATTATAAAGATTGAGACTATTTTCAAGTCTTTATCATCAAGAAGTGATGAAAAATTCATAGTTCTATCATTTTACCTCATGCCTATGGAAAAACGCAGTAGAAATCATGCAAGGTTTTTTTGGAGGGCGCTGGAGAACACATTCATAGACGTACACCGCGTGAAGACATAGCATTCATTTTAAAACTGAGAAAACTATCTTAATTTCATAGATTTAACATTTACCTGTATTTCTTGCACAAAAAAAGTTATGATGGGGAGAATTTTGAGAAAATGAAGAAAAACAGGTTTCGTAAGGTTTCGGGATGACTATATCCAATGAAATATGCGTTTTAGAGGGAACCTTCATATTATAACAATTGTAGAGGAAGATTTTCCGAATATTTTGGTGAAAAAACAGGTGAATATTATGAACGATTATCAAAATGAAAGCGTTATAAAAAACCCTGAAAATTTTGGCGGCTATCTTGTTTTCGAGGTGTTTGCCTGTGATTTCGTCTTATCATCATTGTGTTCCTTATAAAACTACAGTCCAACCGATTAAGTTAAGACGTCTTCCACGGTTGTTACCCAAAAATGATTGTTCATAATTGGATGAAAATACAATATGTCCAATTTTCTACTTTAATAGTTCTATTAACAAAAAAAACTTGAATAAACCTCTGGTGCTCATGACTCGTCATCACTTTTGGGTACGGTACAGTACTTTATTATGGATCAATTCTTCTTTCATATCTAATAACAATTTTCAATCGTGTTCAGTATAAAAATTCTTTTCATTTTCAAATTTTATAAACACTCACTTTCATTTTATTGTGAGCAATAACATTTTTTACTATTATTTATTTATTGTTGCAATTTTAATGTTTGTTGTCCGATAATGCTTTTTAGAAGAAATTTCCTATTTTTTTCATCTGCCTGTGCATGTTTCAGATGCAGAGAGCCTCCTTGGTTGAACGGAACTCCATTTGGAATGCTGGCTCATCCATTCGGGAAATTCATGTGTGACGAAATGACTAGAGTGAAACACGAAATGGTTGCTTTCAAATCAGTCTCAGATATTGTGATTCTACTCGCGTTCACTGCACTATTGTTCTTCATCCTGGGAATAGTGTTCATCTACTATCTCGTTTTGGTCTCATCTAAGTCAGGATTGGTCACCGACGATTTCTGCACATCCAATGACTATGAAGACACTACCAAATACATAAAATTGAAGGAATTGAAATGTCATAATTGAAATATCATACTTATGCTATTCAGGGTTTGCAATTGAAGTGATCAATATCAGTAGAATTCCATTCTAAATGGAGATTAGAAATAACTTTACTTGATGTTAATTATTTCAAGGGACGATATAGTTGTCTTTCAAGTATTTTTTATGATTGTTAAATCAAGTAGAAGATTTCAAAGTAGCGTTTATTGTTTCCCAAGTTGATCATCACTATTTTATTTCTTGTAAAGGTTCTACAATTGGAGTAATGATCAAACACAGTAGGAGTTTTATTCACAAGGATGAATCATCCTTTTCCATAATTACAGACCCAGCATGATATAACTCCAAGTGTCGATATAGTTGCTCTTTGTATTCAAAATTACTTTTAATGGAAAAAAAATATGAAAATGATAGAACAAGGAAAGTAGGTAGTTGAATTGTCCCTATCAGCTTCTACGATTCCACACCATATTGAGGTTCTGAAATTTGAATCAATAACTTCAGTAGAGTTATTGAGTTAATAAACAATGTTCTATTTCTCTTGTTTGTATTTTTTCGTGGTAGAGTGTACCAAGAGTTTCAATTTTGGGGAAATTTTATAGATTTGACAAATCTGATGTCCAGCAGCTCACTTTTCCCTATTTCCTCACAATTAGTGTTTATTCAGTGCTAAACAGCATTGATATTCAAGTTTGGTTAAATTTGCAAACCTTCTCACTAAGCTCTTCATTTCATACAGGAAAGAAATAAAAGAGTTAACAGGTTGGAGAACAAGGGCAAAAGTAACAGAAGAATCCAATTTCACCGTGTGAACTCGCCATGTCGGTTTAAAATAAACATATTCACAATGCTAACTAATGGTAGAGATGGTGGTCATACCAAGCAAATTTTGCCTACAGTATTAGCATTGAAACCTATGAGCGTGAAATGTCAGAATTATAGTAATCAACTGATTTGTGATGCTTCGAATAGGAAATTTATGCGAGAGAGGTTGAGGTGTTTATAGAAGATAGACTAAAAAGCTGGAAAACTCATTTGAAGTACATCGTCCTTATTGAACCTCTTGAATTACAACAAGATCGTATGTGAACATGATCAGACTATCAGAGTATCCATGCTGTTTTGAACGTTATTTTCTCCACGTACCGGTATGCATACCGTAAACAGTTTTCAAATGGACATCTGAATTGCTCAATTATAAGAATTATACCTATTTCTAATTCCAACATTATATTGATAGCTTCAAGAACATAATAGATTATTGTTTTAAAAAATATAAATATTAGACTATATTTGAATAAATTATATTAATACATTATGAGAGAATCTCTCATTTCGTTCATTTATATCGTCAGAGATTGTGTTGAGCATTTTTGCAACTTCCTTCATTAATTGGAATTCACTCCTCAATATTATTGTTGCGAAAAAGGTTCCAATATCCTATTCCTATAATATAATCTCTTACCATAATCCCCTTCCTATAATTCCAAAGTCTTCAAGTAGTCTTGAGGTTTAATCTTCACATTAAATGAATTCTTATCTAGCATATTTATACTTTGTACATAACATTTTCATAATAAGAATTTAATATACATAATACTTTTCGTAGCCGCCACTAGGAAATGATTTGTTAACTACTGTATGTCACCCTACTTGATACTAAAAAACTCCCATAAATAAGACTTATATTCCATTCAATAGGTTATTGGGTAAAGAGTTACATCCTGTAAATATAAAATCAAAACCTAAAACCTCTATACGATAATTCACTTAACAATTTAAATAATCGTTTTGAAAATTCAAATAGTCAAAGGGCATAAGTCCAAAAATTCAGTTTTAAGAAAATGGTTGTTTAGTATGTTCAAACATCTTTTAAAGGAGTTTAAATGTTATTTTGATAGAACTCACCATGTAGTTTCAATAAAAACATATTTACAATGCTATTTATAAAATTGGCTAAATTCAAATTTACTTATTTTATCATGACTTGAACTGTTTGGCCCATAAAAAATATAGATTGAAGTGATTTTTGTAGCTGTTCAGCCCAGTGTGGGCTTTGGCCTCCTCCATAACATTCCTGCAAGCATCCCTATCTGTCAATCTCCTCATTATATAGCCCATCCTTATAAAATCATCCCTGATCTCAACTTCCCATCGTATTCTCGGTCTGCCCCGTCTCCTTCTCTGTGAAGTTTCTCTTTGATTTCTATTTTTGGCATTCTGTTTTCATTCATCCTGTAAATATGTGCGAACCATCTTAGAACCTGTCCCTTATAAAGCGTACTATACTAAGGCCTCTTATCAATATCCATGTTCACCATTACTTCTTCTTCTCCACTCTTCTCCTTCTTAAACAGGATCGTAGACTTTTCTGAGAACCTGTCGTTCAAATACCTTCGTTCTTCCTTAGTCTAGTCTACGATTCAGAGCTATAAGTCTTATGAGGGTTTTATAAATCTTAAGCTTGGTACTTCTACAGATTAGCTTGTTCTTTAGAATCATCATGTTGCTGTAATGTGCTCTATTATCAGAAACTATTGCTTACTACTGGTTCACATCATATTTATATTATCCAATTCAACACTCAGATAACTAGAGTTTTTCAACCCTTCAACAACATCCTTTATTAGACATTGCAGAACTCTTCGCGCTTGTCTTCTTGATATTTTCATGTATTCAAAACATTTTCAAGTCATCTTTAAACTAACTGCTGTGTTCTTACCCATGCTTGATTTAACAAAATTCTTCTGCTATTGATCACTTGAGATTTGAAAATCCAAATCAAATAAGAAAGACTAGAAATTTTACATCCATAATGTATTCATGTAATTATCTCATTTCATCGAAAAGTTAACTTGTCCTTTTTCTTCTGGGATCAAACAATTTTTGTTGGTAGCATAAGGAAATTTTTCATTAAAAATTGGTTCTGGACTTCTCTTATGTAATTTAAATTATGTATTGAAAAATTTCAACCAGAATATAAATTGCAAGCACTCTCCTTTTTCATGTCTATATTGACTGGACTAACATGATGTGTGAGGTCGTGTATCCGAATAACTTATTAAATTTGACGTCATATTGAAGCATCTCATCCATCCCACACATTAGGCCTATTGTTTTGACAATAATGTTTGATCAACTGCTGCTGTTAAATGTTTTATTGCACTTATTTTCAATACCCTAAGGTATATAAACACCAGCTTATATTTTGCGGCTCTGCAATTAACTATACTAGTTATTTGGGAAGTTATTCTGAACTTTTACTGTTAATCGGGAGCTATATTCCAGAATTGACAAGATGGTGAGTAGGCCTACCGTAGGTGGAAACAGACCGAGTGTTTTTTATAATTTTATTATTGTAATTATTTTTGCAGTTTGGCAATGTAAAAGTGAAATTTATAACAACAAAATAAGTGAGATATTCCATTAATTTGGAGGTGATTGGATATTTTTCATTTTTTTCGATTTGTAACCTATCAAAATGAAAAAAAGCTCAAGAAATACTTTTTCCGATCATTAGGTTATACTTTTTGAGATGAAGCTTAAAGTTTAAATTTTTGGGACAGATCTTTCAAACTCGGCAGAAAATGAATCCATGAAATTTTGAGAATAAATTCTTCATGGTATTTGTTATGAATAAAACAAAAATTCTCTGAAAATATCAATTTTTGAGAAAGTTATGGTTACCAAAATGACCAAAAATAACTCAACTAAAAGTTATTTTCTCAAAAATTAATAGCCTATTTTTAGGATTATTTTTATTCTATCAACAAGATACCATGAGGTTGATTTATCGTTAGTATTAAATTTATCTTTTACCGAATTTTAAATGATCTGTCCCAAAAATTTAAGCTTTATGCGCTCATATCACAAAAAATAATGATCGGAAAAAATGTTTTCCTGAGAAAACTATTTCATTTTGATAGCTTGATAGTATAAAAATTGGAAAACTTTTAAAAATATAACCAGTGGAATGTTTTTTCAGGCCTTTGCACAGCGTTAACGAATTTATTGAAATGATTGCCCCAAAAATTTAAAATTTAGGCGCTCATATCTCGAAAAGTAATAATCGGAAGAACATTTCTTGGAAAAACTTTTTTATGTTGATAGCTTGATTGTATAAAATTGAAAAAGATTGAAAAATATCACCAGTAAAAAGTTTTTTTAACCCAATGGAAGCTCCCACATTGAAAGACTGCATTTGAGTGAATGCTGAACGCTCCCATATAGTATCATGAACCATTATATCTATGTATATATAAATGAATGTCTGTTTGTTCCCTATAGACTTGAAAACTACTTGACAGAACGGTATGAAACTTTGAGAATATGTTGTGAATATTGGGGATGGTTTTTGACCAGAAATTCTAATAGGGGGGCTAATAATTATTATTTATTGATCAATTTTACAGACCTATGTTTTCGAAATTGTCGGCCGAGCGGCTAACGTAGAACGGGAAGATTATCATGATTTAAGATCATGTTGTGATAATATGATTTAGCATCTAAAGCTACCAGCTGTAATAAACACGTCATCCTGTGATAAATTGTGTACTGGTATCAAAACGGTAGTTTGGAGTTGAAGTGTAGTTGATTGGTACCAGCTGTAGAAATGGTTCCTTAGAAGACCTATACAAATAATTATTATCACTCCCCTATCATTGAGAAACTGGAAAATGTTGGAAAAAATTATTCCAGATTATGAAAGAGAGTTAGTTGTTCATATTGCATTAATTGATTACTAAAGAATGACAGAATAATTTACTATTTTTTTAGCTTAGCTTATATTCATCCTAAAATGGAAGATGGAATGAATATGGAATCCTGTGTGATTCATCGTATATCGCATATTTCCTGGACCATCTATTGCGATAACCAACAACTATGAAAACATTAAATTCATCTTCTAAACACTGATTTAACCAATCTATTTTTTCAATTCAACACTTTACTGATAGATATTACTACCAATTGATTGAGAAGAATATGTTCTCGGAATAATAAATGCTGCATGACTAAGCACATGGGAAGTCCGTATTATTGAGATGTAAATGAAAAATATTGATTGTCAGATAAATTTAATGATTCACCAAATATCAGTATCATGTCAAGGTGACATGAGATACATTGACTTTTCGGCGGTACGAAGTTATTCGCCGGGTAAGCTAGTCATCTATAAACTCTCTTTTTACTCATTAGAGCTGGAATTAGTGGTGCCCACTTGAAGGGGGGGGGAAGATAGTCTCTTCACCCCAAACTCCCAAAAATTACTAAGAGGTGGGGGAAGTCAATAAAGAAGCTGAAATCTTTTCAAAAATTACATTATTTCAAAAATCAGAGATTTTTATATGGATTGGGACGATAAACACTCAATACCATGAGTGTCCTTGATTTTATAAGGAAGATACAAAGAAATTTGAGTTGAACCTTGAGACAGATGAGTTTTCTCAACAGTGGAACTGATTTATTTGCAAAATACTCCTATTATCATGTGATTTATTGAATATGAAATTTGATTCCCTCTCTTATTGCTTAATAATTGAAAGTAAGTTTCAACTCCCCCTTCCCATCATAAGGTCCCATGATGGGATTCTGTCACCCCACCCTCCAACAGTTCAATTAAGTCGACGCCGCTGGCTGGAGTTCATTGGGAAGCGCAGTAGTACGTCTTATACATTATTTTATACCGTACTATTACGGTATTATCATACATTTATTAGTATAAGGTACCGTACTTATGTCATCAAAAAATCTGAATGAATTTTTAATGAACATTTGTTTGCAGTTAGTACGGATTGTTGTCTTGATGGCAGTGATTCTGCTTGCTTTGAACTCCGTTGCTGATGCCACTGGACGGCCGCAACCTGACCCAACTTTCCCTGACCCAACTGACCCATCAGGATGAACTGTGGTAGATTTGCATGATCTCCACCATGAATAATCTATTATAAGAAGAGTGTTTCTCATCAATGTTTGATTCAATAAAATCGATTCTCTGAGTTTGCTTTATTAATTTCTCACTGCATTAGCCTATTTGCGAAATACCAGACACCAGTAATTTCGCTCTCAAGTGTAGGAAGCTCCCTACACACAGAGATTCCTCATGAATGAGAGAGTTGCAACGTATCACCAACAATGGAAAGAGCATGCCAGCTGATGTACACTGTGTTGTGCTAAAAGGACATAACTCCAAAAAGCTCCTTGTGTATCTTTTCAGATGCAACACGTTGCTTTTGAGAAGATGCAAAGAGCATTTATGTTGTTCATGGGAAAATACATTTTCAAAAATGTTCCATGTTTTTGAACGGGTAGTATTGTAGTCTGGAGGCCCTCCACCGATAAGCAAAGCTACAGGACTCTGACTGTAGACCTCGCACAGTTATAACCACAGCCTCCTCTGTCTCCATAATGCTCAGAGTAAATAATTCTGTCCTGTCCTCTCGTATCAGTGTGGAAAAGACTAATGGCTGTTTGAGTTGGTGTATGGACAATGCTAATCATCTGTTGTAAACAACAACAAACTACCATCATCAAAAGCTGATCGAGTTGAAAGCAGAGGAAGATCGGGAGAAAATACTATGTTACTTCGAGCTATCAATGCATTCATTAATAATCCACTCTACAGCTGATTTATGATGAATAACCCAGATTTTTACGGTAATAATGGAGTATGAAGGAAGTTCCTTTTCCTTTTTGAATGAGCTTTAGCGAGTTCTCACTTTGGCCTTATCGGCCAAAGTCGTTGTCCGTCTTTTTGTATGTTCCACAATAACTTTAGAAAGGATTATTGATCAATCAACCTCAAATTTTGAACACGTATTCTTCGAACCTTCTTACAGGTCATGTAATTTGGACAACAAAATTGACTCACTCCTTCGTTCTTTTTCAGGATATAAAAATAACATTGAAAGTGCATAAGAAAAAATGGAAATGGTTGTGATTTATCATTTAGTCAGCTGAAGAATTCATTGCATGCAATAATTACTAAAGTTTTTCCATTCATTCATAACATCGGTTGAGGCAATTTGGGAGCTATAACACAGACAGTCCTTTATGCGCTGACACATGATTTCAGCTGGTTAGTTTATAACATATATTTACAACTTTTACATCAACAAATCTGATAAGGATTGAGATATCAATGCGCGGATTTCGCCATTCATTTTCTCTTGGAACTCTGTATCGGAATCATATGTATCACATGACCACCTTCTCATTTAAAAAAGTGAATTTGAATTCATAGAAGGGTTTCATTTCAAATGGGATCTCCAATGGAACCTATACTGTCAAATTATTTTTGTAAATGAAATATTCAGCTGTTTTCATAATTTTCACCAACTCTGTATAATTAAAAGTTCGGATTTCAAAGATTATGTTCATGAGCGAGTTCTCCAACCAAGGATGTCAAAATCGTCGACTTGAATCTTAGATCTCAATTCGCTCGGTCAATAAATACATGAAGAGAAATGCAAAAGCGTCGACTTGAATCTTGGACCCCACTTCACTCTGAAATTTATTTGAACTATAGTCTGTATAATATAAGTTGGGATTTGGCTCTCCATTCGAAGAAATTACAGGGTTGCCAAATAGTGTAAAATTGTAACTATCACAAATTTCCAATTTAAAGTCAGAGTTGGATGACTTTGTGAAAATTAATCAGCTATCAACAACTTTCAAAACGTTTAATGCTTGGAGCAAGATTGTCATATTAGATGGTTTGCTTGGAGCAATTATATCAGATTAGCTCATTTACTTTAGATTGCATGAACGAATCCATCCAAAGCTCCCAACCGTGGATTCAAATAATTTGAACAAGTTTATAGTTAAGAAGAGATTTTAAGAGCAGTTATTATATATTTCCTTTCTTACGAAATTTGGGGCTAACAAAGTCCCGTCGTTACAATGTTGTCAGGTGTGGGGTAGTGTTATTAATACCTCCACCCGTTACAATGATGTCAGGTTTAGAGTTATTGGTTATAAATACCCCCTCCTATTACAGCTCTAAAATGACATCTTAATGAAGGCTGTAAGGCCCGCCGCAAAGTAGACCCACGCTAATTCACGAAAAGCAACCTACGCCGTGGGATATTTTGTAAACCATTGCTAGGCTTCTCTAGACATCTGTGTAATACATGCAATGAATTGCATTCATTTGTCAGCTGATTGATTATGAGTACTTCTATAGCAATGGTTTACAAAACATCCCAGGGCGTGGGTTGCTTTTCGTGGATTAGCGTGGGTCTACTTTGCGGCGGGCCCAAGTCCATATTTTTCGGCTGGAGTAGGTATCATCAGAAAAAGAGTGAAAAGTACTGTTTGCAGTGGAAAACACTCTTTTTCCACCATTATGCCAAACCTAACAATTGGAAAACCGTGTAACTCATGACTCCTTGAAGGTACAGACGTGAAAATGTTATCAATCTCTTCATATAATGATGTTTAGAAAGAGAAAATCTTTGATGGCAATCTCAAAAATGTTTGTCATCATGAAAAAACAAGATGGCGGCAAAAATATGTCGGCTTTCATGAAATCGTCTGTAAGTTCTATTAATGTTGAGGACATCGGATCAAAATAATGATACTACAATATTCGAAAGATTCACATCATTCCAACAACTTATACTATGGGAAATATAACTACAAAATCTTAATATCTGATTTTTTGGGGACGGAATTTTTTTTTAACCTTGTGAATGTCTTTACAATGATCAAACACTAATATTATTGAAACAGTGTTGTAGAAAATTTCTAAAGCTTTAAAATGACATCTAATGACATTAGATGTCGTCCATGTTCTATGGATAGTACGTTCATGGATGTACGTCCATGTTCTACGGCGGGGGCGTTATTGGAAAAAGAGAGAAAAGTACTGTTTGCAGCGGAAAACACACGTTTTTCACCATAATATGCCAAACCTAAAAAATTAGAAAACAGTGTAATATAACTAATTGAAGGACAGACTTGGAAATGTAATGAATCTTTTCGAAATGATATGTAGAAAGAGAATATGTATGGTAGCAATCTCAAAATATTTGTCATCATGGAAAATCCAAGATGGCGGCTATCATTAACAGACACTTTTTTGATCCGTCAATTATAGCCGCCATCTTGGATTTTTCTACGATGACAAATATTTTTAAGATTGCCATCATAGATATTCTCTAGAATTTCTTATATGACAAAATTCCAGTACCTCCCTCGTAATAGGTTATCAATTATTTTGGGTTTATCCTGTTGATTCTTTCCTAATCTCACAATTTGATTGTGCAAATGAATAAAATGAAATATGAGAGCTATTGCTAATAAATAAGGGGATTAATGAACACATATGGGTCTCTTTCGATGATGAAATTCTAAAATAACAATAAACATTTTCAAATTTCAAGAATACATTTAATCCAAATAAACAGGAGTCAGTCACTCATGAAGTGCTTAAAATCTTGGACCATTATCAGTGTGTCCTTCGTAGAAGGTTGTCGTTCTCGGTGGTACCTCGGCGACGACTTCCAATGTGATCACAATTATCATCATTATCGGTAGCAGTATTAGATTTCTTCCAAGCTGTAATAAATTGCCCAAGATATTAATAAATCTATCTCAATCGTTCTATTCATATCAGGAACGTAAGAAACTTGAAAATTCGGAATATTAATCTAAAAGTCTGATATGTAAAAAACTCATGAAGAAATTAGTATGTAGATTCATCTCTATCGTTCTATTTATATCAGAATGATTGGGAAGATTGGAGAGTCGAAATAAAAATTCAAATGCATTATAAATATCTAATCGTAATTGAAGAATGAAATTAGAGCGTAATCATTATGTATTACGTGCATTATTTTAGCCGAACATCATTTATTCAAATAATTCAATAGGAAAGATTTGAGTCTTCTTTTAAATAATTGAGTTCATGGCTTCATACTTCCTGTGGGCGTACACAATTTCTATCAGAATAATTAATTTATTCAACAAGTTAGTCGTTCATACAATCGCCTGGCAGTCAAATACTCCATCAACATTAACACTTCATAGACCATTCAACATTATTGCAGCCGCAAATAAATGTACATATAATGATTCTAATTCCATTATTCTTCACTAGTCTACTATAATGTGAAGATGCTCATTATGATTATACAATTATTAGTTTCTGACAATATGATATTTTTCATTACTTATCTTAATCAAATGGAACAAAGAGTAACTTGTATTAATTGAGAATAGAAATTAATCAAGAAGATTGAGAAGAGGGTCTGTTTCTGGAAGAGTCCTAATCGATTCAATGACTAGATTGAAGTTTCAATCGATAGTTTTCATAGATGTATATAATAGGAGGATGATAACCTATGTAACACCACTACCACTGAAGAATAAACTGCGGCAAGAATTCGAAGACGTTTCTTATCATGCACCTCATTAGCCCCTATTGAAGGCTGCATTTAGAAGAAAAAAAGTTTGTAACGCATCGGCAGGATAATCATTTAGAATTATTTACAAGTCAAATCTTCAGAATTTAGATGAGTCAACCTCCTTGAAGGAAACGAAAGTCTCGGAAAATTGTTCGAACTACAGTATATAGGTATGAATAATTTTATCCGGCTTACCATTCTAAGAGTGGAAATTTTGTAGATGCAGACAATGTAGTAAATGAACACTTTTTGCTATAACGATAATTGATAAAATTGGTACCTAACACTACTTTATATAGGCTGCTTAATTCAACAGCAGTTGATTAAACAAGTTTTAGTTATTGACGTAATTTTACGTCAAAATTTACGTAGACTATTGTTTGGTGAATGTCATCACAATCATTTCATCAAAAAAGAATTAGACCTAAATTAGAAAAAGGAATTATAGAATTGAATTGGAATGGGATGAAATTTATTTTTTATTTTTATTGATTGCAAGTTATAATGGAAAGAAATTTTTAAAAAATTAGAAAAAACCTTTTTTGCGCTTTTGATGGATACAACTAATAAAATATGCGTTAGAGGGAAATTTCATAGAACAAAATTTGTAGAGGAAGATTGAAAAAATATGTCCGTTCAAAAACGGTCAAGTATCTTGAACGGTTATTGAAATACAAGAAATACAAGCGATATAGTAAAACAATAAAAATTTTGGCGGCAATCTTTTTTTCGTGGTGTTTGCCTGTGACTTCGACTTATCATTATCACGATCCTTATTATGCGAGACCTAACGAAGAAGTTGAGACATCTTCCTCGGCTGTTACTCAAAAATGACCACAGAATGACATTTGCGCCCGGACTATTATAGGTGCGCTGCACGAATGCCTCCAAGGAATTGCACTTTTATTTATGACCAATCCGATTCATAAAAACAATGGAAAAAATGAATCTCATACATTGTGGATGAATCAATAATATATCTACTGTACCTGCATTCATAGAAATGAAAATGAATTTCATGGTTCAATTCTAGGTAGGCTCACAATGCATCTCGTGGGCTGGGAAGAATATACGAATTACTGAACAGAAACTCCACTCTCCACTGATCGAAGAAAACAAATAATGAATAGAATGATGTTGGGATAATATTCTAGATAAGCTATTGAGGTGATAAATAGGGGCTAGGGAATTTCCGAGAGGAGCAAAAAATCTTTACTTTCTGCATGGTGTTTCTCCTCAGACAAGGTACCTTGTACCTATCAAACCTAACCTCAAAACCTCAAGGCCATCCAGGTCAACCAAACCTAACCTCAATTATATATATATATATATATATATATATATTTTATATTTTTTATATTTATATATATACATTTTTTTTAAATTACCATAAATAAAAAACTGAAAATACAAGCCTGAACACTATATATTCATAATATTCTATTATTTCACACCTTATTTGATTATGAGCACATATTCAATCAATTTATTATTAACTCAATTGGATTAATTAATTTCCTGTACCTATACCAATTGAGTTAATAATAAATTGATTGATTATGTGTTCATAATCAAATAGGGTGTGAAATAATCGAATATTATGAATATATAGTGTTCAGGCTTGTATTTTCAGTTTTTTATTTATGGTAATTTGAAAAAAATGTTCTCAGTATAGATTGGATTTTCAATGTTCTTAAAAACAAGTGAAGACTAAATGGAAAATATAAAAATAATTGGGTTCCGCTCTTCGTTCTTCATTATCTTTCTGTGTAGCCCAGTTAATGAATACAAAAAACAATGTTTTTCGCAACAGAAAGCTGAATTTTTATAGGGTTTCAGTACATACCCTGGTAGCTGGAACCACATCGTCCTCATCGTTGTAGTGGTGAATTCATGGTGGTGAATTCATGGTAAAATCTATTGCAGTCTGAAGAGGAGAAACATTTCTACAAACTAACTATATATCGTGAATATTTTCAAAATTAGATTGGTTTAAGTAAAGCTGAAGGCATTTATACCGCAATTTTCCAATACTGTCCCTTCTCGATGTGGATTGTTAACTATGCGTATTTGAATAAGTAATATTTAGAGTGGAGGAAGCAGGTTGCTATTCGAATCTATTCATCAAATCTCCTTATTCTTGTAAATTATCATATCAATCGTATGACTACCTCTACTAGTGGCAAAGGTGGTCTTCCTAGAGTCCTGATTATACAGTACGTAATTTATATCATTTATTGATCCAAAGAAAATTGATTAATTGTTCAGATATCTGTAATAATATTGGGCCTATCAATTTTATGATTTATTCAATTTACTGGAATAGTAATTCAGTACCTATCAACATAAAACTGAATCGATGAATAGAAGAATCGAATTGCTTGTCCGTGAGGATCAATTTGCATCGAGTAACTCGAGCTGCCATCAAATGAATAGCCTATAAAAGCGATTCGATCATCAGCGCTACAAGCTGTCCAATAAAAGGAATACCAATAGCGGACCGGTTGTTGATAGCTTCAACTTGAACAGTGAAGGGCGTTTCGTAGAATGTTCCAACACAGTGCTTCATGGGATTTGACCGGCGCTTGGAAACAGCTGAGAACTCAGAGCTGAGTTTACTAGATAATGCAAGTGGAATGTCGTGGAGGGGGATAATAATCCGTGAAAAATAAAACGCTCTAACCTCAACAACAGTCCGGTCTAGCTACTCATCAAGGAAGTCGGTGGAACGTTGTATTCAGTAGGTAGTGATTATTATCTAAGTATATTCATGTAACTTTCAGAATTGCGGTAACTTTTATTATTCATCCGTGAGGATTATAATATTCTATGTCAACTGATCGAATTCTTATTAATTTAAGAAGGTGATTTAATTGTGTGGAAAATAGTTTCGTGCTTTGTAGTTGCTTCTTAACTACGCCTATATCTGTTTGGTGTAGATATAAGGAGTGGGAGTGAAAACCTTGTAGAAGAAGCGTGCTTTTCAAGGCATGCATTGCAACACACTATACTAGCACAACTCACTGCAACAATCTTATCAGCTAGGTCGAACTGAAGAGTACCAATCGACGTTATCTTCCGCTGCGTACAAACTGTAGAGGCCTGTTGTTATTTGGCAGTATTATTTTCCTCAAGTCAATAATGCGAGTTTGCTTGAGTTGGCAAGAAGAGTACAGTGAGAGCAGTTCTAGTCCGGTGACAGTGATATGCCAATTATCACCTGTTGATTCATTTTGATGTGCTCTTATGACTGTTTCCCAAGGAATGTGACGTATCCATTCATTAAGGTAAGCAATAGTCTATTATTATACATTCAAATATGGAAGTGTTTATCTCTTGTTTTCACGAGCCGGCTACCTATAGCCTAAAACCTGTATTCTACATCAATAATATAATTGCAGCCTCGCTTTCAACTGCTAATAGTTATGGTACCACATATTAAAAAAAATGCATCAGATAATTCATATGATTAGACTATGCTACTACATATTATGGGAATAATATAAGAATCAATAACGGTGTGATACGTATTATTATAATTATTATCCTATACCGGTAGAGACTACTTCTTGAAGATTACTAAAATTATTATAAAAAAATATATATAGGGCTATAGATAGCCCTATACATGACTTGAGAATAGATTCAATAATTAGGAATGAATTCTTAGAAATTCTATACTTACGGTACCTATGACATTCTTCTACCAATTTATACATAGAATCAATCAAGGAAGTCGATGGAACGTTGTATTAAGAAGTGATTATTATCAAAGTAAATTATCATCTAGTCATAATATTTTGAATTCTATGTTAGATTATTCATCCAAGAGGGGCTACTGAGTAGACAATATCATTGGTCAGACTGCAGACTGAGTTCAAAATTAAAAACTATAAACATGGTTTGAAAACAATCAGGAACCTGGTTCTCGAGTTCTGAAACAACAATAATACATTCAAACTGAAATTTTTGTTCTTATAGAAAGGTATTGGATATTTTATAATTTGGGTTGTGAGTCATAAGGCTAAATTAAATGTATCACGAAATGTTTTCTTGCGGCTAAATCTATGTTGTTACAATGATGAGCGTAATGAGGAAGTAAACCTATAAAAATATTAAATTTATATAGGCTATAACTATTATTTTTTCTAAAATCTTTTAATGGGATTGAAATTTAATAAAAATATTACAGAGAAATCTGAGAAGGCTATTTAATAACTCCAGACAGTTAATATTTCACTGTCAACGAAAATGTACCTTTTGCTGATAATTCATTTTGGTGTCATTGAGCTAGCAGCCAATAGATAGAGAATAAACAGATCATTAGTTTCGTCGTAAACTCTCATAAAGTTAAACATTGAAGAATGAGGCTATTATCTTGAAACTTGACAATATTTGGCTACACTTCACTTGAAATTCATAACATTATGAGCTTTTATTTTCAACAAGTGAGTCTGAAAGTCTTTATTCACACTTAGTTATTTACTGCACCACTGTATGCACCTATAGATTGTATCTAGTAGTATATCATCATTATAATATAAAATCTTTATCTATTCTTACTGAATTATATTTCAATAGAATTGATTGAAAGGAGGATGAATTTCTCACACTCATATTAGGATGCTCAGCATTTATTGAAGTCTGTGACTTTTATAATAGGCTCATAGGTATAACTTTACCCCATTACCCATAATTCACGTGACCCCAGTGATCTTCAACATGATAGATAATGGAAATAAGTTGAAAAGTTTTGGAACAATATAAACAGTTAGTTACCATACTATGTGTAGGCCCATACCTAATAAGTTATCATCGAATCTCCCAATTTGCTCTTTAGTAGCGTGTCAAATTGATTAGGTGTATTTACAGTATTATATGTGTAAATTTCCCCGTTGAATGGATGACTTAAGGGTTATCCACAATATTACAATAATTATGTTTATAATCCTTAAACTATTAGGGAATGAATGAGTGAATCACCCACATTTTGAGTTCAAAAATAGTACTTTGATATCCAGTGAATAATGTGTGATTCATCCATCCGTGATAGAATGGATGAATCAGGGTAGTCTTTATTGATTTGAAATTTTCTAACCACAGTGAGAGGTGACGTGGAGTTTCATAAAACATTTTTATTCAGGTTGGAATCTGAAAGATTTCTTTTGTGATACAGAGAAGGCTACTATTCCTCTTCTTATTTTACATGAATATTATCAAAAATGCATATTCTCAGTAGCAAATACAAACAATTTTCACTCTCTTCTTCCCCTTATAAACTCACCAATAACATTGTCCGCGTCGATTAGCTTTTTGGCAAACACTAGCAGCTACACTCTACACTGCATTTTCAGGCCAACTACATATTACGTGCTTGAACCCAGGGGTGCCCGTGTAACCATCCCCCTGAAGCTCGATGACGCACTTACCTCTAAATATCCCAAATTTGGTACCAGCACGCCACAAAATAAGGTACCCTCGCAAAAAAGAAACTATACAGCAATATTCTCAATAAACATTCAGCAATATGTCTTGAAACGACTAGACGCATTCTCAGCCTTCATCGACTTATCGAGCGTCCTCAAAAATCAACAAAACCAACACTATCAGCATCAAATTATCCTAACCACTGATACTAAGCCTCCGAATTTGATCTGCTAGCGTTGACTGTGTAATAACAACTGTCTGGTCATTTTATTGCCAGAAAGATTTCTTCTCGTTCATTGATAACTATAATTTCCCGATTTTCAAAGAGCGGAGGTATCTATATATTTAATGCACAGGTTTGTGAAAGAGGACTTTTATTATAGATGGAAAAAATGACATCCAGCCTGGCTTCCAAGTGGACTTATTGTGTTCATTTTTAAATACCTTGGATATAGTTTTATATTATACAGTCTGATATTATTATCATACGCGTGCCGATATTACGTTACGCGTATCCTCTCTCAGGACGGATTTTGTGGAAAGCAGAGATGCAAACACGTAGACCGTACTCAGTCAGATAAACTTTTGTCCAGTATTGATTGTTGACTTTCCAATTGTTGACTGTCCTGATGTAGAAGAGCTATTCTTGATATGATATTTCAATACCAAGAAAAATGAAACTCATTTCTAGAATAATTTTCTCGTTATCAGTCGAGATATCCTCCATATCCATATCAGATATATACTACAAGATAGCAGTCGATATGTAATATATAGATAGGATAATTTTTCTATTTTGAGTGCAACTTAATCCATTAATAAAATAAATTTCTATCATTCTATTTATATCAATTGTAAAAGACTGAGGATTTCTATAAATTTTATCAACATTCCTAAGAGAATTAACAGATGCTTCTTTTACATTTTTCAGGATCACACCAAAATGTATATGGAAGCGTTGGTATTAGTGTTGGCATTTGCAGCAGTGGAGTGTGCGTTCTTGAACGGCGTCTGCGATATCTGCACTTGTTCTCGGCAGAAATTTACCGACAATCACGAGAACATTTTTGTCAACTGTACGCGAAGACCAAGACTAGCTAAAATGATGCTCGAAATTAGCGACACCCCTAACAATAGTTACGATCTAAAAGTTTCAATGCAGCATATGAACCTATCTTCTCTTCAGCCTACCGATAGGTTTGAAAGACTCAACGTCTCCGAGTTATACTTGGATTTCAATTATTTGAAAGTAATCCCATCGTACTCATTCAGTCAGTATCAAAATTTGACAGCTCTAAGTTTGTCTCACAATGATATCGAAAGTATATCTGAAGAAGCGTTCATTGGACTGAAAAGTCTGAAAGTTTTGAACTTATCACATAACGCTTTACAAACTTTTGACATACGCTACTTGCAAAGTACGACGTCTCTATTTAAACTAGATCTCAGCTACAACAATATATTCATGATTTCTTCCAATGATTCGTTGAAACTGGGATCTCTTGTACACTTGGATGTGAGTGCTAATAAGATTTCAGAGTTTCCATCATCAGCATTCAAGTCTATTGCATTTTTGACTCATTTGAACTTCTCCAGAAATGCTTTGAAAACATTATCACCAAGTGCATTGGTGGAACAGAAATTGCTCATCAATGTGGACTTGTCACACAACCAGCTCAAAGATTTGAAGCCGGATGCATTCGGTGAAGATAATGTGATTTCTGATTTGAGCTTACAACATAATTTGCTTTCTAACGTCAGCTTTATTTCAAAACTGCAGCGTTTATCATCCATCGATCTGAGTTTCAACTCTCTTGTGGAGTTCAGGCTGAATGACAATAGTAGTGTCAGATATCTTCATATTGGGAATAACAGCCTGACAAGCATAGAATCTATCATCAAACGTCTGCCGATTGTTGAGGTGAGTGGCTAGTTCTATGTTTCTTCTAATTCTAAAATATTAATTCCTAGTTTCAAAGTTTATGATGTGATCTGGTATCTGGTATTGAACCTCTCCATTTCAATAGTAAAAATATCACAACAAATGAGATTTAAATCAAGTGTTAGTCCATGTATGCTTATATGATGACCCTAATGTAACATGAGAGACAAATTCTATGATACTATTCTATACTTAATGGCCAATGCTATTCAATTTATGCTACAAAGTGATCATCCTTAATCATATAAATTATAACTTTCTTATGAATTCTCATGCCATGTGAATTTCCAAATTTGGTTGACAAATTCTATGATACTATTCTATACTTAATGGCCAATGCTATTCAATTTATGCTACAAAGTGATCATCCTTAATCATATAAATTATTATAACTTTCTTATGAATTCTCATGCCATGTGAATTTCCAAATTTGGTTGTCAATTATTTGTCCGATGAATAAGAAGGATTAATCATTTTAAAATTTAAAAACTTGAGAATTTAGAATTTTTCTTGAAAAGAGACTCTTGTTTTATAATATCTATCATTATATTTGTAAACATACTCTCGTTTTATAATTCCTTTATAAATAAACATACGGCAGTATATGATGTATAGAAATTTCAAAACTTGGTCGTTACATTCCAGAGAGAATGATCGAGAAAATTGTATTGTCAATGTATTGAGGAATATTTTGCAAAAATTTGCATTTAATGCATAAAAATGTTGACAAAATTATTCTACAGTGACACACTAGTCCGCGCTACTGCGAATAGGAAGAATTTTGGGAGGTCCCGACTTCCTGAATCAGTTCCATGACATATTATGTGGAACGGTTCTTCACAATAAGAGAATTATAAAATTGAGGAAAACTATACATAAATAAGATGATCATATCCTGTGCTTTCCGTCACAGTTTTGTAAACTGCTGATTATTATAATCTTTCATTAGATAGGTTAGTGAGAATTTATAATCAAGGAAAACACTTGCATGATTCTTTTGTAGTCCTGTTGATAGTTTTACAAGGGAAATACCATGATCAATACAAATTGCAAGCTAAATATTGGCCTAAACCCAACTCAACAACATATCTACAATATTTGAAGAATGTAAATTTTGAATGAAAAATACTCTTCAGTCGAATCTTCACATAAATCGATGTCACCGATCATGAATTTCATAATTTTCCATGCCATATTCAAAAAGTACAACATGATGAAAATTCAAAATGAACATAAATTTGAAGATGGACCCTGATTTTAATAGAGGTATTATACTCATGAATCAGCAACCTTTTAAAATAAATCAGGATTCTAGAATTGGGAGCAGATTTCTAATTGAATTTATTTGTCATCATAAAGCAATTATTGAATGGAGGTTTAGATTGGTTGAGGCCAGAGCCCGAATTGGGCTGTAGCGCCTTTGAAGAGAGAGAGAGAGATGAAGCAATTATACAAAAATTACATTCTATTCCTATCAATATGATTTATAAGATACGGTACCGATGGAGAGACACACGTGGAAGAAAGATGAATAAACATCAATCAATGCTTGAAAATCTTAAAAGCACATCAGCATGCTTTGATGAAATTATAATATTGTTTGGATGGAGTTTTCAGCATGATAGGTTTGGTTGATTTTTTTTATTTGTAAAAATAGTACAGAACATTAAAACCAGTGAATCATGGAATGAACATTTTCCTTCATACATTGGAAAATACTAATTGTTATTATTTCTACAATACACTGAACTTTTTAATAGGCTACACGATACTCCTCCTGCTCTATATAGGTAGCAGATATTTGAGTTTGCTTATAATAATTATTATTGTTCCTCTAGACCAAAACTGTTTTATTTCATCAATTCAGTACCTACCGTACAGAAAATAATTATCCTTTTATTATAGTTTTATCTGCAAACGACTAGTTTCAAGTGTTTTTATTATTTCTAGAAAATTGATGCATCTTGGAATCAAATTAATAAATTGCCAAAATCAAGCGGATTCTCTTTGAAAGAGCTTGTTATTGATGACTCAGCTATAATAGCTCTGCAGCCTCGGCCTCCCGGTATTGGCTCATTACAATTTCTATCACTTTCGAATTTGAAACACCTTGTGAGACTCCCGCCCAACTCGTTTGACGGTCTATTCAACACCAGTGAGTAGATTACTTTGGATAAGGTTATTTTACACATTTTTTTCACATCTTATTATTTTTTTCACATTCTATATTATAGATAATAATCGGAAAATATTCATTTTGATTATTCTAGTATCCATACAACAAGCATTATTTCTTATATTGATCAAAAAACTAAATTCCTACATCAAAAATAGTACAGTACATCGTATGAAAATAACGATATGTTTTTTCAACAAAACTATGAATTTACTTTATTGTTATGAAACACAGTGTTGAAATTAATGTTAAACACATATGGATATTATTGGAAACTTTCCAAATATAATTGCATGAAATACAATGCAGACTATGAGAGCGAAGGTTTTGTTTTAAGCGTGAATGAGAGACTATAGATAATAATATTAATATTATAGTCATAATAATACGTAATTTTGTGCTAATGAATGATAAATAATGTTAATTGTAAACCAATATTCCATGATTACAAAGTGCATCTAGATACCGTAATATTATCAACAGTAAAGTGGATAAAACTTTGGAAACATTTTCCCATTGTTTTTCTGATTGATCTTTAAAATTAATTTGAAGAAGTTATCACAATAACGATAATATATTATAAGTTCGAATAATATCTTTGAAATGGACTACATCACAAATACCAAGTTTCTCTATTTCAACATTTAAGAAGCACAAGCATTTTACACAAGAAACGTTTTATTAAAATATATCATAGTTATATTCAATTTACAAAAAAATACTCAAGGTAACTCTATCACATTGAGAAAATTGAACAATCTATTCTAAGCTGTTCATTCCACATAGGCTATAGCTGGTTTTAAACATAAATTTGGAAAATATATGTGCATTTCATTGATCTTTTTGATAGAATAACCAATCTATGATTATGGCTATTGACAAATTTAGGTATGTTATTCAATTAAGTCATAGCTTGTTGAAACAACTGTTATTATCCTTTATTTGTTATAATATAAATGGATATTCTCTGCTAGTACCTTTCGAAACAACATTAGAAATGTTGCATTCGATATATTATTTTTTGAAATAAAAAAATACTGTATATAATATTATGATATTATATACAATAATATTATTGTTGAAATTTATGTATTATCATGCATTGAAAAATCTAGTATAGTAGTATAAATATTGATAATATAAATTAATAAAACTCAGATAATATTGTATAGATTTCAATGTTCGATTCCAATATTACAAACAAAAATGTTTGTAGGCTAATACCAACCATATGCTCCTCATTGGCAAGGAAAAGATACAGTCCATTATTGCTTGATCTGAGTTACTTCGAGAACGATTTTGATCAAGTCCGAAAGTTTACATTTTTCAGGTAATGGAACTTGTAATTCTCTTAAGATTACGAATAGTGGATTGAAGACGATTGAAATGTCAGCTCTGAACAACTTGAACCTCTGTGAGGTAGGTATCGGTATTAATAATATTCACTTTATTTGCGGACTTTTTGATTTTTGATGATCCAACACAAACTAGCAGCCTACAACCACATGCTATACACATTAATGAATATCCCAAAGACAACCACAGATTACAATACTGAACTGCACACAAAAAAATGTATTGCACAACAAAATGGATACAAACCCTCAATGATTGATAAACTACTACATGAAATAAAAAACAACAAAGACAGATACAATACTGACAATCATATAGAATTCATCACTCTCACATACCACAACAATAGAACTTACAAAATAGCAGCATCATTCAAGAAAATGAAATACAAGGTTGCATAAAGAACCACAAATTCACTCAAGAAGCTCTTGTCCCCACACAACACCCCTCAGCATCAACACAATAGGAATTTATAAACTAAATTGTACAGATTGCAGTAAACTCTACATAGGAAATACAGCCAGAAATTTCAACATGAGATCCAAAGAACACACAAGAGCCATTACCCACCCTTTCTCCCATTTCACCTTTGCAGAACACAATCATCACCTCCACTGACCTCACACACCCTGACATAGACAATAACCTTGAAATGCTCCACTATTCCCACAAAAACAGAAAATTAGATATACTGGAACAGTTTGAGATATACAAGTACAACAAACAACAGCCAAACAATATTCTAAATGACCAAATCAACTTTTCCTCCCACACACTGTTTGACAAACACATTTAAATCCTCCTCCATCAACCGCTAAAACTCCCCTCCACCATCACTCTGACCAAATACTGCCCCTCATAACCTTAAATACTTTTTTTCACTATAAAGTTATAGAAGAATACAATAGTAATTTATGATATATTTCCGTGCATTATGCATAATTTTTCTTTCATCTCTTTCTTTTATAAAAACGACCTATGAAGTAATTATACCTACTGTTGGCCTTGATGATCGGTCCTTATTGTAATATGTATAATGTATTCATAAAATTGAATATTATTATGCCATTCCAAAGAAATTCATAAAATATTATGGTTTATTCCAGTAGGCCTAGTGGATCTTTATTCTAATTTCACTAAATGATTCAATCGTTATATTGGAAAAATAAACCTAATAACATTCAGTATAATTATGTATATTGGTTTTATATTCTTCGGGTAATCACTACGAATTTTCACAATTCATAGATGTTCAATGATATGGAGAACATTTTTCAAAAAACATTTTTTATGGAAAATACCTTTAAAAATAAAGTATGTTTTCACTTTTTCAGCTTGATCTGAGTGGTAATCAACTTACAACACTGCCAGAGCATGCTGTTGATTGGGATAGAATGCGCAAAATTAATTTGCAAAAGAACCCTTGGCACTGCAATTGTGAAATGCAGAAACTGCTGAATAGGGTAGTTACAATACTATACCATACAGAACAAGAGATGTTGGAAGAATTGAGGTAATTCAATTATTAGAAACTTATCATTTCATAAATTCCTATAGTTCAAAGTAATAATAAATAATAAATGTTCATTTCCCAAAAAATACAATTAAAAGTCTAGAGGGAATCAAATTAAATTCAATTCAATCAAACGTAAAATGAATTATTCAAATTTTCTGAAAACAAGTTGAGTTGTACAGTACCTACTAACAATCTATAATTATAATTATTTTAAAACGAACTAGAAATTGTAGAAATAATCTATTATCACTTGCTCTTGCACATTTCTTCTTTTAAACAAGAGTATTGTTAGATTTCAGTTGTTCATGGTACAGATATTGTCAAGATAAAGCTTTGATGAAAATATATTTTGTTATTCTATGCTTATATTCCATACAGTCTATTCATTCTGCGAGGGTCATTTTTCTCAACCTCCGATCGGCCATAGATAAAATACTATAGATAATGTAGTTCTATAAAAGAAAATTTTACAAATTATTCATAAACTTTTCCATTGATATAATTAACAATTTTTGAATCTTAAGACATACATTATTGCATAGAATTCATCTGTATTCCTCTACTTTGGTCGATGTTGTTCGATATGATAATTGAAATCAACCAATCAATTCATTGAAATGTTTTAAATTATTTCAATCTAAAATACTCTATGACTTTTTAATAATTGAAAGATACTATCGAATACAGTAGACTATACAAATTGAAAAATACATGAATAATTCAAATAATTTGTCAAGAAAAAAATTAAATTACCTTGAAAATTGCATTTTTTTGGTTGAACCAGATAATTTGATATTCTACTAAACATATAATTGGCTTTCATCTATTGACAACTTCATGATAAAATTATTCAACTCAAGATAATTTATAAATATTTCAAAAGGTCAAGGTAATGTTCAACGATTATACTTCCATGACAGACCAAATCTATCATGAGTTAAATAAACTGTACGGTATTCAACTTTCATAATTTTTGAAAACGTTTCTCATTTTCAGGTGTGCATCACCAATATATCTAGCGGGGACCCGCCTGGTCCACTGGTATAACCGTTCTGAAGCATCTCTTTGTGTCGAGGCTGATCCACATCAGGTGACGTTGATATCCAGCAGATCAATGATTGTCATCGACTTGTTTCTTGGTATCATTGTAGTTACCCTTGTTTTCACTGGCTTCTATTTGCAAAGACGAGGAATCAGGCAAAGGCGAAGCAAAAGAAATAGGAGGTTTTGAAAAATCTGACCTGTTAAAAATCAGCAGCATAATGTTACATAGAATACCTTTACTGAATGAGTTATGCCAAATAATAAAGTGTGTAGATAATTTCCTGAATGATGATGAATAAATAATTCATCTTCAACATCAATTTTGTTCTACATTCATTGTACAGCTTTGGAAATTATATGACCACTTTGAAAAATTACGCCTCTCAATCTTATTCCATTGTTTATATTATGGAATTCGTATACTAAATAAAATCATGCAAATGTTGAGAATTATATCAATGATTCAAGAGATTTAAGACTTGATGAAAATTATAGTTATACTGTGATAATACCATTTCTAAACATACAGTCATTAGTTTTAGGTGAAATTCGATCAAAAGAACTTGTTTTATAATAATTTATTATGATAATATTGATTTATTATTTTTGCATAGGTAAGTTGGGCCTACTGTAGGCTACTCAATAGCTTACCTTATTTAAATTTTGATTATATCTTGAACTAGAGCTCAATAGTAAATAGTTCATGAACCACATACAGTATATTAAACAATAATTATTTGGGTTTTGTTGGAACAAAATTCAAGATTGATAGAAAAATCATTGCTCACTTTTTCATTACCGTATTGTAGAAAAATATTTCCCATTGGAATATTCATTGAAATTGGAATGTTTATATAATGTATATATACAATGTAGTTTGATTTTCATATTAATTATTATGTTTGGAAAACATAAAAATGAAATAATATAAATATAAGGTTTTAGAATACCAAATATTGTAATAGGCCTACTCTAACATTAGGCCTACTGTGAGATTGTTTTTTTTTTGTACATTTCACACATAGGCTACCGTACTAGACGCGTAGTTGAGGAGTGAGAAGAAGAGTTATTTATTATGAGTTAATTTATTAATTTATCTTAGAAGTTACCCAATAGGCTAATATTCAAGATTGCTTATTGTAATATTTGAAATTGTATGAGAAGTAGAATTTTTGTAATTTCTATTGTTGTTCATTTCATTAAAGATGAGAAAATGATTATTGAGGCTCATTGTTTGATGATTCCTTGAATTCATCCTTATTGTAGTACGGTAACAAGCAATTCTAGGGTACCAATTCTTGAGTGGGTACCGTATGTTTGAAACTTAATTTTCGTCTTGAGTAGACTAGTCCACTTGTCTGAATAGACAATATCTTGGTAGGTTAATCTGTGACTGTTCTGAGCTCTAATTCCTCATTCCTTTATAGTTTACTCTATGCATTGCTGTGCACATAAATCATAATTTCAATTATTACAAGAAAGTTTTCTATTGTATGGTAAAAATTTGACTCAGCTTAGAGACTCTTCCAAAGTTTTGAAATTCCAGGCTTTTTCACTGTGATATTGTTTGTCTTCTTTCCAATAATGGCTGTATTATTTCCATAAAGTGATGTTCTAGGCTATCAACGAAAATAACTATCAGGATTATTTTTGATCGTAGATTGCACCACAATAATTTCTTTTATCTTTCAATATTGATTTAGAATGACCTAATATAGAGACCAAAATCAAATTTATTCGAATGAAATTGAATAAAAATATATTCCATCATCAAATACAACTTTGAAGCTAGATACATAGTTCACCTGAAGTACCCATTTACTTTTTTGTTACTCTTATTTATCTGGAAATTACAAGTAGGTCTTAAAATCTTAAAATCCAAGTAGGTACCCTTTTTCAAAACTTTACATTATTAACCACATTTGACATGAATAACCCAATTTTCGATAGAATCATTCAAATTTAAGTTTAAAATTTGGAACCTGAATTATAGAAAATAAATTAAAACCAGACCTAAAAAATCTGGTGTGGCGCACTCACACAGCTTTCCTTGCCGTTATGAAAATTGATCACCTGACGCTAGTGTTCTCGCGCATCTCAAGTCTACTATTCAAAGATATGAGACAGCTGGTGATTGGACAATAACGCTGGAGACACACGAGGTCTGCTATCTCTTCGTAGAGAATGATTCAATAGAATAGAACCAACACTTGCCAACAGTATGCAATTTAATAATCACATTTTTTTCGAATTTCAAGCTTATTTTGGGTTTTAGGTGAAAATGTTACTCAACATTAATTGTAGAGATTTTTATGCTCAATCTTTTCCACTTGCAATTTTTTGTTTAACTTGTATCTGAAGCCTGATAATTGGAAATCTAAAATCGAACTTTGCATAGATGTGGCGGAGCTCCTGAAATTTTTACAGATATGGGACTTGTGGCAGTTGATATAGCTTATCAATGACCATTTTAGGTATGAATTTGATCAAAATCGTTGGAGCCATTTTCGAGAAAATCGCGAAAACCCTGTTTTTGGCAACATTTTCGTCATTTTAGCCGCCATCTTGAATTGCATTTGATCGAAGTTGATCGTGTCGGATCCTTGTAGTGTAAGGACCTTAAGTTCCAAATTTCAAGTCATTCCGTTAATTGGGAGATGAGATATCGTGTACACAGACGCACATACACTCATACACACACACACACACACACACCACACACACACACACACACACACACACACACACACACACACATACAGACCAATACCCAAAAACCACTTTTTCGGACTCAGGGGACCTTGAAACGTATAGTAATTTAGAAATTGGGGTACCTTAATTTTTTTCGGAAAGCAATACTTTCCTTACTTATGGTAATAGGGCAAGGAAAGTAAAAATCACACTACAGAATTATTCATCATAAATCAGCTGTTTAGTGGACTACAAGTAGTTCTGTGAACAGTAGACCTCACGTAGTATTCTCATCCGCAAGTACCTGATTGAAACTATAGACCTTATGGAAATACAGCAATAGACTGGCTTCTCCACACATCTGTGTAATCACTTGTCAGCTGATTTATGATGAATAATTCTATAGTTTGATTTTTACTCTAATATTGGCATATGAAGGAGGCTCCTTTTTCCTTATATATTATCCTTGAAATGCAAAATTTCCAAAAACCTTGTATATACGTCGACGCGCAATTAAAAAAGGAACATACCTGTCAAATTTCATGAATATCTATTACCGCGTTTCGCCGTAAATGCGCAACATATAAACATTCAGACATTTAAACATTAAGAGAAATGCCAAACCGTCGACTTGAATCTTAGACCTCACTTCGCTCGGTCAATAATACTACCCGTTCAAAAACATCGAACATCTTGAAAATGTATATTTCCATCAAAGTTGTAGACAGTTGCAGCCAGACCTGATAACAGCGCTCACACTCACATTCCGGGACGACACGTCCCGGTACAATAGGACAGAAAGCTCTATGTTTATTTAGGATTTTTTCTAGACATTCTAAATTGATAAATTGTTTATCATTTTTTGAGAAAACATAACAACAGATCAATGTAACTTACTGAGCGCGAGGTCTACCGTTCAAAGAACTACTAGTTATTTTATTCCATTCAATTTTTTGAAAATTGAAATAATATTATATCAAACCATGTAAAAAAGTGATCAATGAAGTGAAATTTTAAAAAATGGGTACTTTGATTTCCTGATTTCCAGATTCACCTGAAGTAATGTAGTTTTGGTTAATGACACCTAACTATTAATGACTCCTCTATGGAGTTAATGTTAAGCTGGGTTTAAACCAAAATTATTAACAAAATGTTGATTCTTGTCTGAGTAGACAATACCGGTATCTGTTACATCGAGGATTAACAAAATGTTAATAACTGAATCCTTATAGATTCTATATTAGATTGAACGGAACTTCTTGACAAACACATAAATTTATGTTCATCATGTGTATAATAAGTTATGTTCAATCTAATACAATCTATATGGATTAAGTTATTAACATTCTGTTATTAACTTTGGTGTAAACGAAGCTTAAGATAACTTATAGGGGGCTGAATATTTTTCCAATTTCGGGAGGGATTGCGTCCATGGGTTTAGGAAAGGGGGTCATATGTTTATTTCAAATTATATGCTTCGCTTTTTCTATTATGTTTCAATAATTTTTTTAAAAAATAATTCCGATAATGTGGAAGGCTTATTTGATACTTTTTAGGTTCTATGTGAAAAACTCCGTTCAAATCTTAACAGCTATTAGGTGAAGAGAATGGAGTAAGGATGTGCCGATGTCAAGAGAAGTTCAACTGTTGTGTTGGGAATAATAAAGGCATTATTAATGAGGAGAGAGAAGAGCTGGAGCAAGTTAATCAAAAGGGTGTGTGAAGTCTAGAGGATGAGTTTGTTAAAAGAAACAATGGAGCCTCTTTAGCGGTAAGTGACAGTGTTTCAATGAGACTGCTACATCGAGGAGCATCCTTTGTTTTGTTCTCCTGGTAGCTTCCAAGCGACTTCAAGCGTCCCTATTATCTTGGATACATGATCTCTGGCTTATTCCTGTATTATCATGTGCTTTCCTTTTCCCATAGCACCCCTATTCATCAAAGCTCTCTTCCAGGTTCAAGTACTTTCGCAAAATAACCATCATCCTTTCAACCCTTCACATACTTCCTGAATCACTCGAAACTTGTCATTCGGTGCCTGCCTTCACTTCCCAATTACCGTTCTCCGAAGCATGGGGTATTCTTCTCATCTCTCATGAAGTTTCAACGTAAGCCTTATCACTTCATATTCCACGCTCTCTCTGAAATTCAATGACTATAAGAATAAGTTGAGGAAAACGGTGTTTCCACGAGCAGTGTTGTGCAAAAAAGAGAATCAATCAAATGATGAAAGAATAAGTAAAAAAATTGATAAATAGGCAAATTTTTGACAAATAAGTAGACACTCACTTTGATTTAGCGAAATATTTATATTATGAATATTTTGTGAGTGAAATTGACGAAAAAAGTGGAATTATTCAATGATCCCAGAGTTCAGACGTGCTAGAAATATTATTCATTCATTTAATTTGATTTATTTTTGTTACACATATTGATTCGAACTTTCTTACTGAAACTCAAAAAATAATTATAATTCTGTCTGTATTCATATACATTTGAGAATTTTGAATATCATTCACTATGAAGAGATAGCAGACCTCGTGTGTTTCCAGCGTTATTGTCCTGTCACTAGCTGGCTTAGATCTTTGAATAGTAGTAGACTTGAGATGCGCGGGAACACTAGCGTCTGGTGATCATTTTCATAACGGCTAGGAAAGTTGTGTGAGTGCGCCACACCAAATTTTTTAGGTTCTATGTGAAAAATTCCGTTCAAATGTTAACAGCTATTAGGTGAAGAGAATGGAGTAAGGATGTGCCGATGTCAAGAGAAGTTCAACTGTTGTGTTGGGAATAATAAAGGCATTATTAATGAGGAGAGAGAAGAGCTGGAGCAAGTTAATCAAAAGGGTGTGTGAAGTCTAGAGGATGAGTTTGTTAAAAGAAACAATGGAGCCTCTTTAGCGGTAAGTGACAGTGTTTCAATGAGGAGCTACATCGAGGAGCATCCATTGTTTTGTTCTCCTGGTAGCAAGCGACTTCAAGCGTCCCTATTATCTTGGATACATGATCTCTGGCTTATTCCTGTATTATCATGTGCTTTCCTTTTCCCATAGCACCCCTATTCATCAAAGCTCTCTTCCAGGTTCAAGTACTTTCGCAAAATAACCATCATCCTTTCAACCCTTCACATACTTCCTGAATCACTCGAAACTTGTCATTCGGTGCCTGCCTTCACTTCCCAATTACCGTTTTCCGAAGCATGGGGTATTCTTCTCATCTCTCATGTAGTTTCAACGTAAGCCTTATCACTTCATATTCCACGCTCTCTCTGAAATTCAATGACTATAAGAATAAGTTGAGGAAAACGGTGTTTCCACGAGCAGTGTTGTGCTAAAAAGAGAATCAATCAAATGATGAAAGAATAAGTAAAAAATCTGGTGTCGTACACTCACACAACTTTCCTTGCTCATTGAACTATAAGCCTCATTATCAAACGAGAATAATTTAGGGGAATAACATAATGACGATTGACGGCAACATATTTGCAACTACGATCAGACTACTGTATATGTGTATATACAATTGTTTTCAGAGTACTTTTTCCTTTATGTAAATTGTGAAATTCGATGATTTTTTTTTTAAATTCGTCAAAACAGCTGTTCTACAGATGAAATATCTTGACTATGACTGTGTTCTTTTTATAAACTGCTCTACCTACCCACGGTATATGAAAGAAGAATAAGTAAAAACCGTGTACCAACCTACCTCATGCACGAGAAGAATTTTAAAAAATGGGTACTTTGATTTCCTGATTTCCAGATTCACCTGAAGTAATGTAGTTTTGGTTAATGACACCTAACTATTAATGACTCCTCTATGGAGTTAATGTTAAGCTGGGTTTAAACCAAAATTATTAACAAAATGTTGATTCTTGTCTGAGTAGACAATACCGGTATCTGTTACATCGAGGATTAACAAAATGTTAATAACTGAATCCTTATAGATTCTATATTAGATTGAACGGAACTTCTTGACAAACACATAAATTTATGTTCATCATGTGTATAATAAGTTATGTTCAATCTAATACAATCTATATGGATAAAGTTATTAACATTCTGTTATTAACTTTGGTGTAAACGAAGCTTAAGACAACTTATAGGGGGCTGAATATTTTTCCAATTTCGGGAGGGATTGCGTCCATGGGTTTAGGAGGGGGGGGTCATATGTTTATTACAAATTATATGCTCCGCTTTTTCTATTATTTTTCAATAATTTTTTTAAAGAATGATTCCGATAATGTGGAAGGTTTATTTGATACTTTTTAGGTTCTATGTGAAAAATTCCGTTCAAATCTTAACAGCTATTAGGTGAAGAGAATGGATGTGCCGATGTCAAGAGAAGTTCAACTGTTGTGTTGGGAATAATAAAGGCATTATTAATGAGGAGAGAGAAGAGCTGGAGCAAGTTAATCAAAAGGGTGTGTGAAGTCTAGAGGATGAGTTTGTTAAAAGAAACAATGGAGCCTCTTTAGCGGTAAGTGACAGTGTTTCAATGAGGAGCTACATCGAGGAGCATCCATTGTTTTGTTCTCCTGGTAGCAAGCGACTTCAAGCGTCCCTATTATCTTGGATACATGATCTCTGGCTTATTCCTGTATTATCATGTGCTTTCCTTTTCCCATAGCACCCCTATTCATCAAAGCTCTCTTCCAGGTTCAAGTACTTTCGCAAAATAACCATCATCCTTTCAACCCTTCACATACTTCCTGAATCACTCGAAACTTGTCATTCGGTGCCTGCCTTCACTTCCCAATTACCGTTTTCCGAAGCATGGGGTATTCTTCTCATCTCTCATGTAGTTTCAACGTGAGCCTTATCACTTCATATTCCACGCTCTCTCTGAAATTCAATGACTATAAGAATAAGTTGAGGAAAACGGTGTTTCCACGAGCAGTGTTGAGCAAAAGAAGAGAATCAATCATCACACAGTACAATCAAATGATGAAAGAATAAGTAAAAAATTGATAAATTGGCAAATTTTTGAAGAATAAGTAGACACTCACTTTGATTTAGCGAAATATTTATATTATGAATATTTTGTGAGTGAAATTCACGAAAAAAGTGGAATTGTTCACTGATCACAGAGTTTAGACGTTTACTCTAAAGCTAGAGATATTATTCATTCATTTAATTTGATTTATTTTTGTTACACATATTAATTCGAACTTTCTTACTAAAAGTCAAAAAATAATTATAATTCTGTCTGTATTCATATACATTTAAGAATTTTAAATTTCATTTACTGATTAGGATCCATGAGCTCATTATAGACTTTTGGTTATTTGCCATTATAGATAATTCAGAGCGGGAATAGAAATGATAAGAGCTAGAAAGAATTTGAGATTGAAAGGAGAAACCCCAATGAAAATCAATACTATTGATCGAATTTTTGTTAAATATGTATTGATTTTGTTTTATTTTATACATAGAAGGTGATTTAAAAAACCCGTGTTTTTCAATCAATGGTGGAGTTAAAGAGGTCGATAGGAACCTATTCTCATATTCATGTTGCTTGCATGCATGGGATGGGTTTAGTTGATTAATCTTTCCTAAGGACAAAAATCTCCAATAATACGTGAAACGTGTTGTTTGTCGAAAGGTTTGTTATGGCGGTAATACGATCCGTTATTTGGGGAGTAAGTAAAAGACGGGCTGCTTGCAAAAATGCGGCAATCTTCATGACTGTTGTGATGAGGGAGTCATTAGGGCGTAGGCCTATCAGGGGAGATATGATACGTTGAAGGGCAAGCGGAGGGGGAGAGAAACTACTTGTGCCGTTTTAATTGGAGAGCTGTCTTCTCAGACGTCACACAAAAACAAAGCAGTCATGCCACAAAACGTTTGACAAAGTGCTCTCAAGTGCCAAGTGCCGACAATGAGACCTGCATTTGCAAAACGACGGCTAAAATGGGTAGATGTCAGTGTCACAGGTCTCCTTAAAAGCAATATGTAGAGAAGAAATGCATGCGTTTTACTCGCATAAACACTTTAATGTGGAAAACGCTCCTCCTCTCATCACAGCCAATGTGATCTCTGGACGATGTAAATTACACTTGATATAAATTACCACATTTCCAAATTATCAATAAATATTTCCATATTGACAACTAATTATCAATAAACACTGTAGATTCGTATAAATGGTTTTCGAGTGCACATTCGAGATATAATGCTGGTGTGCATTATCAAAAGATCATTTGGGCTACATTTCGACATAAGCTGCAGATCAAGATAAGGGAAGATAATCCGTTTGAAAATGAAAGTGTTCCCTGGCTATTTCAAACTATTTTGTTCAAATTGGAAGCATTGTCAAAGTATGTAGCAATCACAAAGGAATTCCACGACACCATAAAGGTTGACGATTTTTATGTTGGTATAGTGAGTAGATTAAGAACATTGTATGCATTGGCTGAATTCATAGAAGCATTGCTGATATTCATGAGAAATGCTGACAGTTTGAAGAGGATCTTGCTAAAGTCAACTGTTTCCCTCTCTATTGTAGGCTATTATATTATATAGTGGGCTATATATTATATAGTGGGCTAGTATATTATATAGTAGGCTATTATATTATATTGTAGTTTTGTGCGTATTGATATAATAACTTCTTTTTCGTAATTTGATTGTATGGTATGAGATGTTGTGGTTGAGGTATTTCTCCATAATTGAAAGAATAAGACTTTGATATTGTCAATACCAGTTCAGCTGAAGATGTGGTAGGTATTACCATGAAACATGGTTCTGTAATATGAATTAATTTTCGAATGTATTAAAGTGGTATTGACAATATCAGTCTTATTCTTTCAACTTCTTTTTCGATTTCCATTTCGAATAATTGAAGACGCAGCTTCTACCTTGATTATTGTATACCATTTCTTATCTGAAAATCTCAACTAGAACGCGTCCACAAGCAGTCAACCAACATTATCGTTCAATAACTACAATATGCTCATCCAAGTAATGAATCAAGCGATGAATTTTTCATCAAATTAGACGAAATCTTCCGAGGAAGCTTTGGAAAGTTTCTGTAGAATAGTCGCAAAACATAGTTACCAATGCAATCATACAATATACATAATATAGACTGAATGCCGAGTTGAATCAGTACATAGGAAATATAGAACTAGAACAACATGGATTGATGAAATTACCACGTTCAATTGGAAGAGGGAAGGATCGACACTGGTGTCAACCCACCCACCAACTTTTAGAATGTGACATCAAAGCGAGCTGCAATATCGAGACTCAGCAACACAGAAACAGAGTCAACGTGTTTGAAAAAGAGTCGCTAGTAGAGGAGAGGTTAATAGGATTACAATTATTCGTTCAGAACAGCAACAATTTTTCACAAATTCCAGCGCCGGTGCCGGTCGTCTGCCCCCAAAGAAAATGTAATAAATTGAATTACGCGGATCGATTTTTTGTTCATTATAATTTGCGTTGGTTCTCTTTTTGAAAGCTGCCGGCAACCGAGAGAGCAGTGAACGGCAAGCAGCTTATTCATTCAAATTTTTATTATTAACTTTTCTAAAAATGTGAACCTGACGATGGACGTTGGCTGGTCGTATCGTCGTGTAATTACATTTCATTGTGCAGGACAAAGGGCACCACTTTTTCAATCCTTCGCCCTTTAAACAGCCCTTCTGAATTACTTCCTCAGAAGCGGGAGAGCGGGCCTGTAGACAAGGACAGTGTGATTGTGAAAAAAGGAAAGAGCGACGCTTGACGAAGAGATTGTGGCATACTAGTATTTCGCGAAATTAAAATACACTTTTCCCCATCCCCATCCCCATCCCCATCTCCATCCCCATCCCCATACCCAGTGTCCTCACAAAGGCTACAGGAAAAACTTACAAAAATTAAATGCTATCACTCATTGCAAAGAGAGTTGTAATTTGATTATTCTCTGCAATTAATATTTGAAATTAAAAACGACAATGGTTCTCCTGATGATGATGATGATTATGATGATGATGATGATGATGATGATGATGTTGATGATGATGATGATGATGATGATGATGATGATGATGATGATGATGATGATGATGATGATGTTGCTGACGATATCGTTTGATGAACAACATAATAAATTCCCTTTCAATTCAGTAATCCTCCAGTAAGTAATATTGCATTTAGAATGAATGAAACTAATTTTCTACCGGTACTAATTTGTAGTGTGTTTCGGATAATGATTGATTAATAATTTCCAAAACAAATAATCAGGTTCATTTTCATATTCCAGATAGCAAATACACCGTAAAATAATGCTAGCATTTGAATTTAAAATGTTTGCAAGGGTTTTAGACCATTATCATCATCTATCCATTATGAATATTATTACTAGTATCATCTATTGAGATTCTCTCACCTATTTCCAAGTCAAATTGGTTATTACCCTCTTAATCAGAGTCATAGTCTGGAAGTATTATTGAAGCATAATTGAAAGTATAAGATGTTGCTCTCTATTCTTCTTTTGACGTTTTTCTTGCAACTCAATAGTGAATTCATATCATCTCACTTATTAAAGATTTTTCCTTTCAATATGAATTTATAGGATGTGGTGCTGTAAGGATGGGATGCTCTTTAATTAATTTTCTTAATCCAATTATGTAGAACATTAATTTTATTCTACAGATGGAATAATGATCGAATTTCCATCTAGCTGTTTACCCTGTTGTCAATATTTGCAGTTGCAGAAGTTACAGATGGAATTAAATAGAGAATGCATTTATTCAAATGCATTTGATTTACAGCATTTATTCAGGATTTTCGTTAAATAATAATTATATAGTTGCAGAAGTCTTCGGAGTGAATAACAGCATTTATTTTGGATTTTCGTTTAAACATAAAAATTAATTTTATTCCAAGAATAGCCTAAATGGAAATTATTTAATTTTATTCTTTGTTGAAGAAATAGACAGTAAATTAGTATAATTCTACTATAACAAATAGTATAATAATTCTACTTAGTAGAATTAGTAGATACTTGTATAATTCTACTTATAATTGGATAAGATTTTTCAAAGAAACTTGAATAAAATTGAAGAAGATTACGCTTATAGAAGTGCGAAAGAAGAACAAGTGAGGAGGACGTCATCCTTGAGAATGACGGCTGATGCTGGATGATTCTATCTAATCCACAAGTAATAACTTGCACTAATGACGTGAATGTACAGAGTGTGGGATGCTATGATGGCATTATTGGAGAGTTTGCTCTGGTGATGGTTTGATATTGGAAGTTTGGCGTTGGTTGATGGGAATGGAGCGGAGTCTTGAGAACGAGCCGCTTTTCAGCTAGACGAGTTCATTAGTGAGCACTTCTTGTATGGCTGTTCGTGCCCTATCAGTGCGTGGATACGTGTGAGGCCACCTTAATCAGCGGTCCCAGCTCTCAGCGACGCTGATCGATATCGCGGCTTTTCCATAGATAGAGCTGCGTGCTGCAAGACAAGAAGGGTGCGACAGAAAGCGAGCAAGACGCAGATCATCCTCTGAGCGCTTCCCTCCCGGGGCCTGCAGCCCATGGAACATCCCACAGCTTGCATCTGTTTTGATTTGATGAGGGCGAATCTCCTCTGTCCTGGCATTAATCGCATCAAATATCAACCCTTAAACCACCATGATAATTGCTTCAATTATGGATTACTCTGCAGTGCAAGAGCTATCAATAATTTGAGACAAATCAAACATTTAGATAAATTGAACATTGAATTTATTAATTGTTTGGAATTTGGAGTAAAGCCCGCGTTTTCTTGATTTTGATTCACTTTTATTTCTGGGTAATATTAATTTTTTCAGAAATTTGAAGTGGAGTCAGCTCTCTCTTGAACTCAATTTATTTATTCATTGAATGATACAAATAAATTAAAGGCTTAGTGGTGTTGGCTTATTTAATTTTAATTTTTAAAGCGCTTTTTTTCTTTTTGTTGAAGTTTGAATGGTTTGCTGTTCGAAATGAGTAAAGTTCGGAATATTCAATGCAATATTAGTGCTGCATGTATTACCACTCGATCAGTCGATTGATGTGAATTCATCAGACCCAGTTAGTTCAATTTAGATTGTTTACAAACCAAATTGAATAACAAAATAACACTCACTAATCACTTAAAACTGAAATAATGATTAACTTTGACAATAATCCTAATACACTTCAATTTAAAATGATATACAATGTCATGTCAACAAATCAGATTATTTTTATCAAGTCGATTAAAATTTCTAGATAGTATTTCTCGTGAGATGAGTTGATTGATTGCAAATAGTTCAACAGCTGAACATAATAATTCTGTCTCTCTCCCACACAGACATTCGCATCTTCCGTTATCAACAGACGACGAAATCTTATCATGTGTTTTTCCAAAAATGAATAATTTTTATCCTCTTTATGTCCTTCAGCGAGTTTTCCCAGGGATGAGACCTAGTGCAATCGAATTTTTTAATCATAAACCTACTATGTTTCAAATTATAAAGCAAGCTAATATAACAGTACAACCAGCCGTGCCCACAACCCTCTCATAAAATTAGAGAAAGACCAGTTTTCAACTTCCCGGAATCGGAAACCCAGAAATGTCGTCATTCTAAACAATTTTCATTTTTTTGAGACTTTCCTCCAAGGAGGATAAAGTATTAGGAGTGGATCCCCACCCCTCCTACCAGAAGCCGCTTTTTTGGACGGCAGCCATCTTGTGGTAGGTAAGAAAGTACATGCTCTTATGAAAAGAAGCTTATTTTCGCTGATTTTAAATGATTAATTTACGATTTTTAAAATTTTAATCATGGTATCTTCATGCACTGCATATGGGTGTACTAATCGTGTATCAAAGAAGCCACCTGATGTTACATTTCACAGGTAATTATTAGTTTTATCATGTTCATTGCAACTAACCTATATACTTGTTTACTATGAAAAAGTCAATGATTTTTCTTTGAAATAGTAGGCTAGATATTCTTGAAAATTTATTTTATATGAAGGAACAATTATTTATATTCATCAATTTGAATAATTTGTCAACTTTGGGGGTGATTGAAGAATATACCAAAAATGTGGCAAGCCACTAATCATGTCTACACTTAACTTTGATGTAGTTCTCCCGCTTCAAATTTATTGTTGTTATCGAATTGCTATTTTATTCTGATAATAGTCATATGAATTTTGTTCAATTCTGAACAACTATAAATTTTAAGACAATTAACTGGGCAAGTAAAGTGAACTTCAGTCCCAAAATTGTGTCTTTGATGCGACCAAACATTTCATTATTTCATTATTATTATTATTACATTTCATTATTATTACTATTAAATATGCAGACAAATAATCTATATATACATAGATACCTGTATAAAAATAAAATAGCTGTTCCAATTTTGTGTATTATATGGAGGCATTGTAGCCTACTGGGAGTTTGAAATTACTGGTGGTTTTCACTGTTACTGATATCTTACTGTTGGTTAGGTTCATGGTCTCACATGAGTGAAATACAAAAGTAAGTAGGTAATGGAATTATACAAATGCATGCAGGAATTTTAGGCAGGTGAAGTGAACTTCAAATCTGAACTTGCGTGTAGGGTAACCTAACATTCCTTTTTTAAAATCCACTTCTGAAATATTCTGTGTAATATCTATAAAGCTCCATTCATATCCACCGTCAATGGCATAATATCAATTAGGCTGCATTGTATTTGGTATAGTCTTCTCCGAATAACCACAAACTACTACTGCAGTGCTATAAGAGAAGGCCCAATTTGAATCTAGCACCTATTTTTCCTATCGCAAGATGGCGTCAAACTGGCTTTAAGCTCTCTGCAAGAGTGATTGGCCGGCTTCCACCCCCTGCTTTCCACAAAATTTGATTTTTAACTTCCAACAAGAATCTCAAGCACCTCTGATACAACTGATAATCAATCTCATCAGGATCATGTAGGATCCGTGTCCTACATAAAATGTATGTATGTATTTATGTAAATAAATCTTATAATCTTAAAATTGAGTAAAAATTGAAATCCTAGACATTTTCTTTTGAAAATTGCGTTACACAAACTCATTAATTGGAGAGGCAGCTTCTCAGAGCTCCAATCACAATGCATTGTAGAATATAAACTAGAATAGCTTGGAACTTGGATCATCTCAAGGGTTAAAAGTGGTTGTTTGGCCAGTGATCAATTGCATAGCAGAGTTGAGTTCAATTTGAAATCACTCTGCAAAATGGAACCGCAGTCTCAATAAATATTTTAATAACAACAATAGAAATAATGCCTGCTTGAATTAATTATAAATACATTGAAGTAATTGAACGAGTGTTAGCCAGCTCTCACTTTTGACTTACTGAAGACGAAAGTCGTAGTCCGTCAGTTTGTATGTTCTACAATAACTTTTGAAAAAATTGTTCATCAGCTTCAAATTTTGAACGCGTATTCTTCGAACCTTTTTACAAGTCAAGTTCGTTGGACAAAAAGATTGACTCACTCCTTCGTCCTTTTTCAGGATATAAAAATAACATTGAAAGTGCATAAGGAAAAAAATGTTATTATTTACCATTTACTCAGCTGAAGAATTCATTGCATGCAATTACTGAAGTTTTTTCCTTTCATTCATAAGATCAGCTGAGGCTATTTGAGAGCTACCACATGATTTCAGCTGGTTAATATACAACATAATTCACAACTTTAACATGAACAAAATGATACGGGTTGATATAAGAATATGCGGTTTTCTCCATTTATTTTCTCTTGGAACTCTGTTTCGAAATCATGAATCACATGACCATCTCATTTCAACAAATAAATTTGGATTCATATGAGGGTCAAAGATGATGAAGCGACAAAGTAATATTTTAAGAGTAATTTTCCATTTCAAATGGTATCCCCAATGAAACCTACTCTCAAATTATTCTTGTAAGATAAATATTTGTTTAATAATTTTCATCAACTCTGTATAATTAAAAGTTGCTGGTTTCAAAGATCACAATACAACAGTTCTTGAGCGAGTTCTCCAACCCAGGGGTCATACATACATACATACAGTCATACATACATCTAAATTAATATCTTGAGAGGAATAATAGTTCATACTCCACATACTGACCATTGCATGCACAATAGATGAATAAAATAGCTATATACTGCGGACTGCGGCTGATACAGTTTGAAGGTTAAAAAGGATTCAAGCTTTCTCAATTAAATGCCTTGATTATGAAGCAAGAGTATTCCAAGTATGAATATCAGGTTAATCCAATCAAACATTTTAATTATCGCTTCTCATAGCTCTATTCAAGACGAAAATAGAAACGGCGAACGAGAGACTAACTTTCTAATTATAGTCTTGAAGGATTATTGCGTTGTTAGTTGATTATAACTCCTCAAATTATGAGTTATTAGCAAAATTGGATAAATATCCCAATTACAAGGGTTAAGAGAGAACAATTATGAGATGAGAGTTCAAAGAAAAGGAGGGAGATAGACTTATTTGTATTGGTAACGGAGACGAAAAGAGGAGAGGGACACAATTATAAGAGAGAAAGAGACAGATAAGGAAGAAATTGAGACTCTTCTCTTAGAAAAGCAAAAGTTCAAATTGACTGTTCCCGCTTTCAAACCCCGGGTTAATATTTTCACCCCATCAGTATACATTGTTTCTCTGCATAAAACAGCCCCTACTGTTTAGTCGTCGTTTGATAATACTTTCCCAAACATCAATTAGAACACAGCGTTCGCTAAAGTCTCCCTTGAGCCCTGACTTATCTAAGTGACTTACCTCATACCCTTTAAATCATTTATGGGCTTGTTTTTGAATAATCTACTGTCATCCAAGAACCAATCCCTTGCATTATTAGTTTATTTTACATTACATTCAACTTGATCCTATTTTCCACCGAATCATTTTCTTCGCAGATATGAACACCGAGAAGAATATGTTGGTAATGTATTTCAAAAACTTCAATGCTTTATCAGCCTATTGAATTGCCAAACATCTATTCAAATCACACAAAATTTCTCACGTTGATTGTTGAATTGGAATATTATTCCAGAGACAGATATGAATTATAAGCCACAAAAATGCAATTTGGATGGTGACGCAAACCTTTTAAATTGAATTACATTCCTCGTGAGCATGATGGACGTGTTTTGTACTTAGTAGTTTGATGATTTAATTGACGATTACCCTAAATAAAGGCCAGCTCACTCATTTTGTAATACCTTCATGGAATCATTCTTTGATATATTGAATTTTCAAAAATAATCAAATTCTATTGATTTGACATAGCGTTGCTCATTTTTTTTTAATATTCGAGGACGCAACATTATTATTTATTAAATACAAGCTGTTCTGTCTGTATTCATTTTTTAGAAGTTTTTAAATTTTTTCAACATTAGGTTTACTGATGACATGTTATACTGATGATCTTATAGTGTTAAGAGAATGAGGATGACCTTCAGTGAGCTCTCTTTGTACAGATCTACGAGGGAACAGTAGGAAAAATAATAACATCTGTATTTAAGCTGTACAATACTCCAGATTCATTGCACGAAAAATTAAGCGCGTTCGGAATCAATTTCGCAGACAGCCCCCTTCCACTACCTCATGACTGGACTATTTGCAGGTAGGCCTACTTTACTTGGAGAGGAGACGCTTTTCTATAAGTTTCAGTGCACTCAAACAATATCGATATCAGAATTTCGAAAGTATTGATGGAATCGTAGTATCTAAACTATCAAATAGACGTTTCAACTATTGATGTTAACTATATTTATCGAAATATAAATAACTTACCTTGAATAAACGATCTCAAATAATGTAAAGAACAAACTTCCTTTAAATGCCTCCTTCATAGATAATACCAGAGAATAGCTAGGAAATAATAAATCGATATACAGAATAGCTATAATATAGCTACACAGAATATATAATAGCTATAGAGAATAGCTGAATATTGTTTATTCTATGATAATACCAAACATGCATAAATGTAATGTTCTTTGTTGCGTTACTAGTATTCACTGCCTTTGAAACGACTTGATTTTCTCCAGAAACATAACAATATTGAGAGGAATTTATTTATTCTGAAATAGAATTTTGACCCATTTTCACGTTAAAAATGTAGAATGGACATCTACAAAGTTCTTCCTTAGAGAATTTGCAATTGAAATGCTTTCTAGTTTTATTTTATCCCTTTGTGAAATTTGATAGCTCAAATTCAAATTGGCAAAATTTCGCGGGGCAAGGGGCGTCACTCAAGTTCTTCCGCCATTGGGGAAACTACTGTGATTCTATTGATCGATTTGGTCTCTCCTCAATCCTGAATTATAGCTCTAATTGCTTCTCTTGAAACGAGTTTGGATGGTTTAGCGTTGATTAATCCGTAGCCAATGAGTCATCCAACTCACTCAATTTCCGCTCATAATTAATCAAATTCAACGCGCCTCAAATTCCGCCAAAATTGATTAGTAGTTAATTGCATACTGAAATCAATCAACAGCAGAATATTACAGTAACAGGAATGTATTCTCAATTAGCTTTATCAGCCTATTGAATTGCCAAACATCTATTCAAATCACACAAAATTTCTCACGTTGATTGTTGAATTGGAATATTATTCCAGAGACAGATATGAATTATAAGCCACAAAAATGCAATTTGGATGGTGACGCAAACCTTTTAAATTGAATTACATTCCTCGTGAGCATGATGGACGTGTTTTGTACTTAGTAGTTTGATGATTTAATTGACGATTACCCTAAATAAAGGCCAGCTCACTCATTTTGTAATACCTTCATGGAATCATTCTTTGATATATTGAATTTTCAAAAATAATCAAATTCTATTGATTTGACATAGCGTTGCTCATTTTTTTTTAATATTCGAGGACGCAACATTATTATTTATTAAATACAAGCTGTTCTGTCTGTATTCATTTTTAGAAGTTTTAAATTTTTTCAACATTAGGTTTACTGATGACATGTTATACTGATGATCTTATAGTGTTAAGAGAATGAGGATGACCTTCAGTGAGCTCTCTTTGTACAGATCTACGAGGGAACAGTAGGAAAAATAATAACATCTGTATTTAAGCTGTACAATACTCCAGATTCATTGCACGAAAAATTAAGCGCGTTCGGAATCAATTTCGCAGACAGCCCCCTTCCACTACCTCATGACTGGACTATTTGCAGGTAGGCCTACTTTACTTGGAGAGGAGACGCTTTTCTATAAGTTTCAGTGCACTCAAACAATATCGATATCAGAATTTCGAAAGTATTGATGGAATCGTAGTATCTAAACTATCAAATAGACGTTTCAACTATTGATGTTAACTATATTTATCGAAATATAAATAACTTACCTTGAATAAACGATCTCAAATAATGTAAAGAACAAACTTCCTTTAAATGCCTCCTTCATAGATAATACCAGAGAATAGCTAGGAAATAATAAATCGATATACAGAATAGCTATAATATAGCTACACAGAATATATAATAGCTATAGAGAATAGCTGAATATTGTTTATTCTATGATAATACCAAACATGCATAAATGTAATGTTCTTTGTTGCGTTACTAGTATTCACTGCCTTTGAAACGACTTGATTTTCTCCAGAAACATAACAATATTGAGAGGAATTTATTTATTCTGAAATAGAATTTTGACCCATTTTCACGTTAAAAATGTAGAATGGACATCTACAAAGTTCTTCCTTAGAGAATTTGCAATTGAAATGCTTTCTAGTTTTATTTTATCCCTTTATGAATTTTTTGGTACTCGCTGCCAGCACTCAAACCCTTGGTTTTGCAGGCAGCGCCTATTATGTTATTTTGTGTAACAAAGTTTTTATTGATATGAATACTTTGATTGTCTATCTTGCTTAACTTTGTTTTGACATTTATCATTGTTTTGTATTATATTTGAAATGGCAAATAAAATTTGATTTGATTTGATTCATGTGAACTGATCTAATAATTATCATGGATCATTAGAATGGTGTTGAACATGCAACGTGCAATGGCGGTGCATTCTAAAAAAATATAATATAAATGCTGCAGAGAATATCTACTGTCTCAAATTTAATTCGAAACATGAAAGTGTGTCCCTGTGGAGGCTAGATGGACCGTACAACAATCCATGAACCATGAACTGAAGGGAGAAATTCAAATTCAAAACTAAATCATAGTTCTTCCATAACATTCTGTGAACGCCAAATGAGAGAACATCTTTCCGATAAAAACTTTTGACATTTCTATTGCAGGAACATACGTGACATGCTCAATACATGTCATTCCATTTAGTTATTCACTAGTTCTAAGAATTTATTCATGGAAATTGAATTATTTGAAAATGTACCGTTTCCCATCGCCATTCTGTACTTATAAGCTAGCGATAGTCGCCTATTTGGAGTTTAATGGTTTTTGATTGAGGCCTGATGAAAAGAGAGGTGCTATTTAGGTAACCGTGAGTAGCAAAAGCATCCATTACGAGTTATTGGTTGGTTGTATACCTCAGGAGGGCCGTTACACGTTACACGGCTCGTTGAGCAGGGCAAAGCGGCACATGGCCACAGGGGCACAACCATCCCTCCAACGCAACGACTAAATGTCAACAGCACAGTAATTGCCATTAAAACCACTTGGCTAGCAAATCGTCACATCACCACTCATTCATATTATTGAACCGCTCTCTCAGCAACAAAATTTCTCCCATAAATCAATTTAATTTCCCCCAGTCAATTTTATGACTGTATTATCAAGCTAATTAATAAAAATAGTCATTTTATTGGTACATTCAATTGGTACTGATCAATAAGATAATTTCTCATCTATACTCCTCAATGCTTTATCAGTAATGAATGAAAATTCCTTGAAGTTCTCGATGGTTATCAAAGACTCAAGAATTTATTTTTTTTAATCGGCTATTTTAAATCTAATGAATGGAAGGATTGGGATAGAATCGACCGAGTTCAGTGAAGTCTACGTTTTAACTACAACTGATTTGCTTTCGTCTGTATGCATGCACGTATGTATATGAGTCAAGATCGTTTGCTAGATATTCTTCTCCATTAACTTCCAATTTGATGATCTTGAGCTTAGGATATCTTACATTATTATCAATACCAACAATGGATAGCATTTTTTTGTACCTTATCATAATAACTACTATTACTGTATAATATTCAGGGTACTATGAATTTATTGTCATATTCTATCAATGAATTAGAAGCTGCAAGCTAAAACCGGTAATTTTGAATCACTTAGGTCCGGTAGCACAAAAGCCGGTTAAATTTTAATCGTTATTAATTCCACGAGAACCAATCAAAGAAGGCGTTCTCGAAAAGACGGCTTCTCTGATTGGTTCTTGTAGAATTAAACACGGTTAAATTTGAACCGGCTTTTGTGCAACCGGCACTAAGATTATCAATATATGTGTTGTAGCAAGTACGATTTGCCCAAGAAATTGCCCACTGGAAATACTTGGTCTATTTGCAAAATACTGCTGCTGCGAACGCAAAACTGCATAATAAAATGTGAGGCGTCATTCTACTCAATCTCCCACATTTCCAAGGAAAGAAGAAAATAGCACACAGGAGAAGTTTCAAAACCCTTTTCACCGAATTCTTTTGTCGTGTAATTCATGTAAAATCCAGTTTAAGCAGCTTCTTAAATAACCTATTTGCAACACGAGTTCCAAAATTTAATAGGAACAAATTTTTGAAATACACAATTGGATTAAAAACCTGGATTTTGGAATAAAATCCAGTATTTAAAATGAACTATATTGTACCATTAAGGGATTTGTGCATAGCTTTGTGACAATCTTCAACCACTTAGAGTGAAATGTCATCTGACAGCAGGAGTGAGGCTTGGAAATTGAGAACTGTGCGGCCGACTAATGGTCGTTTAAAAAGGCCAATTTACCCGTGACATTTGCGGTTATTCGGAGTAGGGTATGTGAGGGACCTCAAAAGGGTTGGAATGGGGATACATTAGGTTCAACAGCCACCATTTCCCATCTTTTTTCAAACTGATCAGAGGAAGCCTTTTGAGAAATACCAGTCGATTTATCTGCGCGTTCTACGTGTTCCCATAGACAATAATTATTATTAAAATCTGAGAATGTTACTATTCATAATGTAATGATTGATATTATCACATTGATTCCAATCCGATCAACTGTGGTGTAATACTATTTTTTATATTGTTTTGTCAATGGCCATTTAGTTGTTACTGTATGAATAGTTTTTTAAATTAATCATCTGCAAAACAAACAAAACAAAAATATATTGTGAGAGCTCTGTGTGATATAGATTGTTTCTTATCGAATACAGATTGTGTGTCACTGTTCATCAAAGTTAGTAGAAAGTCTGTCTACTAACGTTGGCTGTTCATAATATTTATTGAGAGCAATAAATATCTAGCATGCTACACAGATCTTGCAGTATTCCTCAGTGGTAGTAATAATTTGAAACCAGAATGGAAGTCAACAAGGAAACGAGATTTGTCTGTGAGAGGTAATGCGATCGGGTGGTGTGAGAGAGGTGAAAGGAGCGTTTTGTCTATTAATACGGCGAATTTGGTTTCGAAGGAGATGAGTAAGGTGAGAGTTAATAGAGAGGATGAAGAGGAATACAAGCAAAGAAGGGGAGTGCATTACTGGAAACAGTCTGCGGACTGGAATGCCTAATCATTCAATTTTCGAGTCGTGTCGCTAGGGGTGGTGGGTGGGGGTCACAGTCAATTAATTGACGCTGAATAGACGAGAATCGAGCGCACACCAAAACACGGCCAAATCCAATTAGAGCGCCGAGTAAGCACGGTAATATCTTGGGATAACTCGATATGCTGCCTCCACTGCCACTGCCACTGCGACTGTCGTACGGCAAAATTCAATCATTTTGGCGCCGTTTTCTTTCATCCTCCTAATGAAGACATCTTTTATGTAATAAAGCCGGCATAAAGGCAGCTATTTTGTGGCGCTGTCCCCTTCCCTGTCGTGTGCGATAACCCCTCTCTCAATAACACACACAGACACACACGTATCAGCTATTGTCGTCCTGCAATAAGCTCGTCTTTTGTCGCCCCTTTATCCGCTACTGACTTCACACAAAGTCCTACTCACAGTCAGTTCTCTGCACTCACGTCTTCTATTTATCATAATTCCGTTGCAGAGGTTTGAGTTATATTAAATTTGATCGTACCTCTATTGCCTCATCAGAATTCTAACTCTCACTCTTAAATATAGAGTAGTCACCTTAGAAGTGTATGAACCTTAATAACAATAAAGCCTCGATATCTAATACATTAGATCTACTAAGAAAAACATTCCTGTATTATAAGAATATTTCAAATCCAAGTAAGAATTTTTTAATAAAGGTTCAATTTGCGTTATTGAACGACCGTGGCGAGTTCCTACTGATGACTAGAGGCTCAAATCGTTGTCCGTTTGTATGTTCGACGATGACTTCAGACTTCAGACACTTAGTCCCGGTTGTACAAAAGCCTTATTGCATAAAAGCCCAGACTTTTCTGATTGTATCTCGTGGCATTTAATCAAGATTAGAATTCAAATCTAATATAATAGAATGAGAATTCAAATCTTGAATAAATGCCACGAGATCTGATCAGAAAATTCTTCTTTTCAAAAACGCTCTTTCTGATTGATTCTCCTGGCATATAATCATTATTAAAATTTAACCGAGCATTTTTCTTCGAACCACTCTACATATTGATTTACTCTTTCGAAAGTTTTGAGGATATTCAGTGGCAGGATAACATTGGAAGTGCATGAGAAAAATGTTGGAAATTATTCATTCACCATAAAAAATCTTGTATGAACTGTCAGATGTATAATTGCATGCAATTGAAAATTCGATGGAACTTGAACTATTCCTCTTCATTTCCGACTGGTGACAGAATATCAGCGGCATTCCGAGCGAGTTCTCCAGCTCATCAGTTCGAGAGGGGCTCACTAGTCTAAATTCATTCTAAAAGAACAGTTGAATCGTCTTACTATCTATACAGAGGAAAGGTCTAACAGCCGAAGATCACAGATTTCACATGGAATTTGTCAAAAAAAAGAAATGTCCAGTAAAATGTTTTTATTACCTTACTGTACCCATAAAATTAGTTTTTTGAGACATGAAAGTTTTTAAAATAGAAATCTATGACATAATAAGCACCTGATTCCAATAAACTCGCTGAATGAATCATTCAAAAATCAGGTATAACAAAATATGATGAGCTTTCTTATGTTGAACAGGAATCGTGTGATACTATACTGTATCAAATATTACATTATATTATCTCATAAACTCCCCGATCTAGTTGTCACGATATACTTCGTAAAAGTAACAACATTTTCTATGTGTGCCGAATGAACACTAAAACAGAAAGCTTCTGTGGTATGCAGGTTTGAGGAGGTCAACTGTTGAATCGGTTCATAACAAATTTCAGTGTACGATCCTTTTCACTCGCGGTAGCATCATGAGTAACGTAGGATTCATCACTAACGACCGATTACATCCAGGAATAAATAATTATGGTACCCCATATTTCCATCGATTTATTTATGAAACATGATTACATACATTAATTTAGAAAGTAGTCAGTGCTGCAGACACCACCGATTTAATCACCACTCTATCATATTAAAACGTTCCACCTCATGTTGTCGCATGAGGGGAAAATTATATGTAAGAAAATTTATTTTTTCTACAACTGTGCGTAAAGAAAGAATTCACATACACAATTATCCTCGTAAAACAGCTTATTTCTGAGGAGAATCTACTTTTTCGCTCGCTAACCATCCGCGCATGCGCAGTTGATCCACTTTACGCTCCCAAATCATTCGCGCATGCGCAGAAGAGTTTCTTTACGCTTCCTAATCAGCTGATTGTAAGCAGCTCGCCAAAAAGTCAGATCTTAACCTAAAAAGTCGGTAATTGTAACTCCGCCGATATAAGTAATTTAACAGGTTTGGGCAGTTGTAGAAAAATTTTTGTATGTAATTCGTGTGTAATGCTTCTTTATCGCTCTTGCAAAATTATCACGCTCCGCTTCGCGTCGCGTGATAACTGTTTTGCGCGAGCGATAAAGTCGCGCATTACGCTCTTAATACATAAATAGCTATTTCCTACAGTTACCTTGAAAAGTGGCCATTCCTGCACTGATTACAGAACGCAAAGAATCACTTTTCCGCTCTAGTGCGGGAAAAATTTTTTCTGCACTCCAGATTTGCAACATGGCAACGCAAAATAGTGAGTAGGTTATATGGAGGACCAGTGCAGCAAAATCAAAATTAAGTTGGTAACTGTGACTGTGACAGCGACAGCCACCACATGAGTGTCAGCCGCCTTCATTCATTTACTACTAAATTATTCAATTTTAAATAAATTAAGGTTTTTATTAATAACAGCATCACACACATAAACATTTGATGGATTTCAGTGAATTTTACCTATAATTACCCACTTTTCATATTCAATGGTAACTGTAGGAAAAATTTAATGTGAAGTACGTGCGCAAAGTTCCTCTGCTGCACTCAAAAAACGTTTCTTTCGGTGCAGCAAACTGTCACTTTGCGCACTAGTTGCACAAATAACTATAGTCTATAGAGCAAGTACGAAACAATAAATGATATATCACTGACATGTAATAAAGGTGTTATATTGATCCTTGAGATTCATAACAATATCTTATCTATCATCTAGACATTTTATACAAAGCAATAGCATCAAAGTACCTTCTAAATCGAATGAAATTCAACAGAAAGAGAAAAATGTATCAGCAATGATGAGAAAAAGCTCAATTTCGAACAAAGACCTGATTCCATGTAATAGTGGTGGCATGCAGGGAAATATTATGGATTATTCTTTCCACAGCAGTCTAATTCTATCAATGAATGATGAAAAAGCTGTCAACTTTTAAAATGCAAATGATATCTATTATCGATACTCGAAAAGGCTATTTCTAACTTATTGAGAAATGGATGAAGTTCTCAATCTGAGAAAATATGTCGATTGTTTTGGAAATAACATGTTCAGCGAACTTCAAACAAGCATCAGAGACTAAGTGACCTGAGGTGGTAATTGATAGGATTGCTGAAAATACTTTCCAGAATTGCAAGCAAATACAACAGAAACTCAATCAAAATAAGCTCAAGATTCGATTATTTGTGTAATCATAGATTGAACATGACAGGAATATTAATTAGGATAACGCTTTTATTGCTTCAGTTTGGAGATTGGAGAATTTGATAATATTGATTGACAATTCAATAATTCCTGGAAGTTATTCATTCATTCATCAGTAGCCTACATGTTCACATTATTGAAAATATTTGAGGAAATAATACAATGCGTTCCCTTTTTTCCATTTGAAGATAGATGGATATGAAAGTAAATTTGCGCAGAATTAAATCAAATTTAATTCAAAAATAAATGTTATTGTAAATTTGCGCAGAATTATCTACTGCTGTTTTCGATCGAATCATCAAGGGAGAAAACGGCGTGTGGTGGAAACAGAGCAGAGCAGAGATTCCAATTTGCCAATCTACAAGTTCTCGAGCATCGTCGTTTCATCTGGGACTAAACAGATTTTCCAGCCAGATGGCAGAAAGGGGAAACGGCGGTGGTTGGTGGAGTGGAGGAATGGGGGTAGAAATGGTTTGAGCGGCCGGATAAGACGTCTTGTGAATGAGAGACGAGCGAAATCCGGCCCGTGATTTCCATATTACCCCACGGTTGAATCCTTAGCACGATGGCGGTTGCCTAGGTTACTAAACGCCTGTTAAGAGAAGCCAATGGGCTTTGAGGACGCCCTCCGCGCCAGGATCGATGCACCAATGGGGTGGCCGCATCTGCGTTGATCCCTTAACATGGCAGTCAGAGCAGAAATCGCTCATTAACCCACCACCGTCAACTGGTGCCTTGTCTGCTGAGCGGAACGCGGAGGGCGGAACGCAACTGTGCCAGTTCGGCGACACGTTTCACTCAGGCGCGGTCGCTACTCACGCTCACTAATTACTAACGAGCGCTTGTCTCTGCTGTGCGGATCGCTTCCTCATTGCCTTCCACATACCGGGTAACTGAACGCGTTTGTTACGGTCATCAACTAAAGTTTTCGAACTATTAGCAAACATAATTCAACCCTCACCTCATATACTCCAACCCAATTCAAATTCATTCCAAATATCAATCCAACTCCATACCAACCAATTTCAATCTAATCAAATTCCATATCAGTGATTTCTACTCAAAGTCTACTCAAAACTTGGAGCTGAATCATCCAATATACCTCATTCAGATTCACATCCGTTTTGATTGATTTTGGCAGCTTCTGTAAAAGGAATTCCAACTCAACTGAAGCTCGCAATCCATTGATTTTGGCGATTCCAGTGAATAAAATCCCACTAAATTGAACCTTATTGAAGCTACCAAACTTCATTCAGACTCAAACTCGCATGGATTGATTTCAACGGATTCTGCAGTGAAACATTCTGATTACGGACCGGTACATCTATGGAGAAACCTGGGGATCTACAGCGGAATACCTCGGCTGGACAGAGAACTTCTTTCCTGATCGAGGACATTCTATTTCGTCCCAAACCCGGTCATGCTTTGCCACCATCAGTTCAGGTACGACTTTTCAAGATCACTCATGAATTCCGTGTTGTGTTTATTCTTGATTGATATAATAATGCTGATTGTATTATTCAAGCACAGTGATATGTCCTACAAGTAACTGCGGTTAAAAGACACCATCGCATAGTGGGCAAATATGCTTATATTTGTACTATGATGGCATTTTAGTAGATTACTTCATTGAAACGCGGTTGAATGGGCATCAAGAACCAAGAGTATTTTTCGAGCTTGGGAGTGAAAATATAAAGTAGGCATATTTTGATTGATTGTATACTGGAATTTCAGTCAAAGCAGACCAAAAAGATGTATAGTGGAAGTAACGTATTCGTCATGCAATCCTGAACGTTGAATAGAATAATATTTATTATATTAAAACAGAAATTGACAAAATAGTATTTTTCTAATTCTCAAAGAGCGATCATAATTCCTTGTTATCTCATAGAGTTTCTTTAGAATCAACAGTAATTTGTGTTCTAGGCATTGAATAGTTTTCACATTAAACATTGAATATATTTCTAGAATTATGATCGGGATCAATCAGTAGGTTATTCATGAATGCCTGTAGTTTGTCAGTTTGTGCGTTGGAAATATTTGATGATAATACATTTTATAGAATCAATTCAGTTGTGGAAACAACTATAGCGAGACTTAAGTCGTACAGATTCTACAGTTGGATTTGATAATTCCTCTGGGAAATGTGTTTAAACATGTTCATTCTATTGGAAAAAAATTGTTTTCGCTCCAAAAGAAATATTTTGGAGAGAAATCATCACTGGATAACAGAATTATGACTATTTAGAGCTATCTTAAAGCATGGATTGACTGAGATTTTTATCAATCCCTACGACCCTCGTTCATTAGAAATTCAGCTTGAGCATTAAGTGACTACTATAGGAATCATTTGAATAGTGTAGCATGAGTGGAGAATCAAGCGATGAATATCTACAGTAGTCAAATGTAGCTACTATCGCAAGTTTGAGCTCAGCTATAACTTTCCAAAAAAGAGATTCCATTCAAGAAATTCCCTTCACAAAATATATCGTGAAGGGAATTTCATGAATTCACACCAGGAGTAGATTGAAGAATTCTTTCAACCTCTCGATGTTTTATTATTTATAAACTTGATTCGCTATTTTTAAATCTTCTCCCAGTTTTTCTTGAACAATGTATATCTGTTTATATCTATGTAACTAATGAAACATGAACTTTTTCCTGTCTTTTCAAAACCGGTTTCAATTTTTGACGAGACAAACTCACATTATATGAGATAAGATGAGATGTCAAAATATGTATCCTGACAATGAGCTTGTGAGCACCCGAGCTGGACCCGGGCTGAATAACTTGCTCAAAATGCCGCTGATTTATTGATAGCAATGGGAAGTCAAGAGAAATAGTTCAAATTGCATAGAGTTATTAATCAATAACCAATCATTTGAGAATAATTATTGCAATTCTATTCTTATTTATGATTCTATTCAAATATTCATACCATTGATAGCTATTATTCAAGCTAGTACATAAACTTTCAACACTGTCATGAATCGTTCCTGGTAAAATTGTAAAAGCTCCGTATTGTAGTCCGTGTATTATATTTACTGTAAATCACTGTTTTCTCAAAAATGACTAGAAAATAGTATCAATGTCTCCAAATTGCCACCCTGGACAGTTATTCATGAGCTCTATGTACCCTTTCTGGGAGACTAGCAGGGGATCTACCCCATTATTTGTGATCTCCCTCTCATGCATGTGGTAGATCACAGATAGGCAACCCGCAACACAAGGCTCGCTATTCAATTTTAATGAGGAATGCAATATATTCACAATAATTTGATCAATTACAGCTTGTTATGAAGCTTATGAAATTTGTATAATATGGTTGATTGGCTGAGAGAATAAATGAGTAATATAATTGGTGAGATTTGTTGAATTTTGAACAATAAGTTGAAAAGTTCACAAAATTATTATGAGATCAATTCTTTATATTCGAGGAGTCGCTTATCTTGCGAGAGGTTAAATGGATCAAACTCTTAGAACTAATGGAGAATGAATTTTCTAAAAATTAACAATACCAATGATCATATACAGAATTTCGAGCATTAAATCGCCCTTTACGATTGCTGACTATTAATTGTTTCTAACCAGAGTTAGAACAGTTTTTTCTCAAAATAAAGTAGGGAATTACTTTTATGCTGAAAGTCTTCAGGGTTAAATTTGTGAAGATTCAATGGAATCTATTGCCAATTGAGAGAGATATTATAATTGTAAGGAAAGTAGTGTGCGTGTGCCACACCATATCTTTCAATGTTATCCTATTACAACCTTATAAAGTACAGAGAAGTGAGTCGATTTATTTTTTATTTTTTATTGATTTCATCAATCTACATGATGATCCAAACAATACGTGCTGGGAATGCAAAGTTGGTTGATGTGATCTATCGTCGAACATGCACACCCACAAAGGACTTGATCCTCAAGTTGGAAGTAGGGGCTCGATATGCTCGTTGAATAATTAATTGGCTTTATTTATTATAATATTGAGATCGTGTTTTTCCAACTTCTGTAGAATTCACGGAAATTGAAGCCCTATATAATATTGCAAGTGAATAATTTGAACATATACATGTCTCTGGAGGATGACAATACTGGATATTCATTTCGCTCAAATACTCGAATCTCATCACGGAATTTGTATTTGAAATTTTTGGCTACAAACTCATAAAGCAGAAATAGTTATTGAAAGGTTTTAAAAATTATATAAATGAGATTTTGAATGGTTTGTATGATATATTTTCCAGATTATTGTTTTATATTTGACGATTTCCTATACTCTCCTAGAGTCACCAGGAAGAAATTTCAAACAAACCAACAACAAGCAAATGTATAGGAGTAAAAGTAAATTCGTATGGCTTTTGAAGGTCCCACCGCCTGAATATATAATTTAAGCCGTCAATAGGCCTCACGACTGTCTACTTCAGCCGGGACCGACAGTTTAACGTGCCCATCCGATAATACGGGAGTGATCTGGTTATAAAACTTTTGGCTATGAGAGGAATAATTAATTCCTTTGAATTAATAAGGGTTTGAACCCGGGATCTCTATGCTGCTAAGCAAGCACTCTATCCACTAGACCACGGATCACTCCTGTATAGGAGTGAGATGAAATTAACTAATTTGAATTATTGATGACTGGATTTTTGGGAGCATTGGAGGTGATTTTGATTTCTAACCAAAATTGATGACAAGATTACTTGTTGATGCAATTTTCTACCAGATTTACCTAAAAAACTGAAAATTTCCATGATAGTAGCTCTAGCAAGGAACAATAGGCTCTTAAAATGATATCAATCCCGAATTTTCAACATTGATCTGAATTTTTGGAAACTTATAAGAGGAAAGCAAAGAAAAGGAAAAGGAAAGAAAAGTTCGTCTCCACTCTAGATACCTAAGAAATATGAAATCTTCCCATACATAAAATGGATGTCAATACTAACTAATACGTCAATAGACTAGCTAATGCTGCACTTCAAACTTTTTTTTGTCATTCAATCTTCTTCTTCTTCTTCTTCTCTTCTTCTTCTCTTCTTCTTCTCTTCTTCTTCTTCTTCTTCCTCTTCTTCTTCTTCTTCCTCTTCTTCTTCTTCTCCTTCTTCTTACTTCTTTATTCTTTATACAAATAAATGAACAAACAAATAATCCAAATTAAGTCGAGCTGTTGTCTGGAAATGCATATTTTGTTTGTTGCAGATCAGCAATGGAATGAACAGAATGGCAGCTAGCCGAGCAACTGAGGTGTATCCTCTCCTACCGCCAGCAATGGCAGCCGCCTATCTCACGTATCCAGCTTCCTATCTCCACAAGACCGACCCCTTCCTCTTCACAACTCCTGGTAAGTGAGTGTTTCTTTATCCATTTGAATTATTATTTTTCCCGAGTACCCTTACACAGGCTACACTGTTGGAAAATGTACACTTTGAACTAATATTTGCGATAGGATTAGATATTATTTGATGGATTCCACACTAATTTCTTCCTCTCTAAATAAACTCGAACCTATCTCTACCCTCGAGTAACACGAACAGTGATACTCTAGTGTTCTCATGGATGTCCCATCTTCAATTTTCAAGAATCTTCATAACACTAAAATCGCCAATTTATTTGTTCTTTCTGGAGATAAGTTTTCCAACTTTAGCTTATTGCTTCTTCAATACTTTTCATAACACTAATAATATCGCCAATCAATTCGTTCATTATTCAGATAAGTTTTCCAACTTTACGATAAAACATGCTTGAAGTAACAGTGGGATAAACAAATTCAAATTGTTATATTACATTACCAATTTGCAAATACAATCGAATGAATTTTTCTGTCAGAAAACCCGGAAAACCACAGGAAAGATATTAAGATTAATTTGGTGAATTTTGCAGGTTTGCCGTTCGGATCTCTGTTCAGTGGCACTTCGGCCGACTACGGCAGCAAACATTGCCGTAGGAGGAAAGCGAGAACCGTATTTTCTGATCATCAGCTTACAGGACTGGAAAAGCGATTTGAAGCGCAACGCTATCTGTCAACCCCCGAGAGAGTGGAGCTTGCCAATGCTCTGCACCTATCTGAAACGCAAGTGAGTGTATTTCAACCACTTTGAACGTTAATGTATTTTTTAATTTTGACTTTTTTCATAAGATAATAAATGAAAACGTTTTTATATAATTTTTTTGCATCTCCACTTTTACCATTATTTTTCATTTATCATCATATTTCACTGTATGATAATACAATTTATCATTATCATTTTTATAAGGTATTGTGATATGGTGGAGCTCTATTTCATTATTACTGCATGACGATTATTAGAATATTACATGAGTGAGGAAACGGTTTTTGGTTATTAGAATTGTATCTAGAATTTTAATTGAGTATTGGAAGTTGGAATCAATTATATGTATACTTCACAAAGTTATCTTCTTATCAAGCCAATCAGTTTTGAGTTGTGAAACGAATTAGATTACAACTTATTAGCAATGTTAACTAGTCCTCTAACTACTAGTTGTACAACAGTGATGGAAGATGGGGCTGTTCCCAGTACTGGAGAGTGTTGATGTGAATTTGGTATTTTTTTTATCTTCCGCTCTTAGTATCCAATCACTAACACAAACATCATATAATATCAAATCATTGAAGCCTTTCCTATTTCACTTTCTGAGCATCAATAGCGAAATAAAAAACTTTGTCCGCTGGTTGGAAAAATTGGAAACCAATAATTTTAAACAGAAGGTCGGGTGAGATTCATTAAATGATTGATTGCAGTTCAATTCCTGTAATATTTCATCTGTTTCTTATCTGTTTTCTCAAATTCGTTGTAATTGGTATAACGGTTTCTACTGTATCATTGGGATGTTCAATGAAGGCGAATATTTTCTAATATAATTTCAAGGGGAACCTACAAAATCAAGTTGAGTTATCAAATTATCATATTATTAGTGCTGTTCGCACAGTGCCAGTTTGAACGCAGAATTGAATCCATATCAAGTCTCGTTTGTTGTAAGATGATTTCAGAATTTGATTTAATCTTATATAATTCAAACAAGATTTGGTAGTTAAAGCCACCATACCAGCCGATTCAGTTTAGCTCAAGCTTTTACTGTGCAAACGGCCCTAAAGAATCAAGTTATTGTTTTTCAGAATTTAATTCAATTTTATATAATTCCATGTTGAACCTTTAATATTGAATTAAGAACATTTTCCTTCCAAGTTCCTGCTTGCCTCATTGAATTCCAAGAACATAACGTTTGATTCATTGAAACCTTACGCAATCTTGAGAAAACAAATCTTGTTTGATTTCAGGTGAAAACATGGTTTCAAAATAGAAGGATGAAGCATAAGAAGCAGCTGAGAAAAATGGGTGAAGATAAAACTTCCCAGTTGAACAAACCGGTATCTTCATCTCCTCCTGGCTTGGTACCCGGTAAGTACTTGCTCCATTCATTGAAGTATGTAGGTTCATCATTTTAAACCACTCCCAGTGCCATCAGTATTTTCCCTTAAATAAGAGCATCCAGTAGCATTAGCATGTTCAAATGCAATCTAGTTGTTCCCTCTTCACAATTCTACTCCACTTTTGATGATTTTGAAGTAATCTATTCGAATAATTGAGAAAGTTATTTTTCAAAGATCTTCGCATGAAAAAATCGCAAAGTGAGTTCTCATTTCAAAATTTCATTAATTTAATAATATTCCATCAGAATTCAATTTTCCCATTTCAAATTTAAATTTCCAATTCCAACACAAAAATAGGACCAGAAAATTCACTAATTAACCGTACGCTCTGCTACCAATTTTATAGTGTCTTTTGAGAACCTAAATTCTCAGACAACTATAATTAAGTTTGGAAATCATGCGAGACCCCGATGGTGGAGGGGTTAGTGAAATTTCTAGTACTATTCCAGTGGTGAGGAATCCGAAATAAAAATCATTTGACGATTGATTGCCTCTATATTAAATATTTAAATTCAAACAACACTTTACAATAAATACTTTCTTCAATTAAAGATTATCTTTGTCTTTAAGAGACCAAATTTACGTCTTTAAGAGACCAAAATTTAAGGGACACATTGAATTCTGGTGGGGAAAGATCAAGTACTCATCTTGTAGTTGTCGTCGCGATGTCCGGAGTCCCTGGCGGAGATGGATGAAGGGTGAAGATGATTAGTCGTCCTCCAGGAATGTTCAGGCGTCGCGGCGACAGATCCAAAAGGGAGTTAGTCTTGTTCTCTCCTCATCAGCGTTCAATGACGTACGATTCCATCCATGGTTGGAAGAAGTCGCCGGCCCTTTTACAATGGAAATTCTCAGCCCGATACAGAAACCTGATGACAAATTTACAACAGAATTAGAAACATAATAATTACCAATATCTAATAGGATTGTATTCAATTGATGATCTAGGTAGATCATCAAATAAATACAATTCACCGCTTCCTATGAGGAAATAAATAATATTATTAACATACATAAATCAAACACTTCTAAATCACTACAAAAATGATAAATTATATTCAATTACAATAATGAAAATACTCACCCAAAATGGGTATTGAAGATGCGAAGTATAGAGGAAATCAATCGTCAATTATCTTAACTATCTCATAGCTATAAGGGGGACTTTACTTCTAAATTACAATTACATTAAATGTCCGATTTACTTGGACAATCAATTAAATTCTCCTGGAGAGAATGAGAATGTACCCCCAAACGAAAACATATTACTGTAAATTGTAAGAAATCTCAAGAAACAGTTAACACTCTGACAGCTGGGATTAGAATGATTGCTCTCCTAGTTTTCAGAGGCTTCCAGACTGGTCAGTTCTACCATAAAACTTTAAAATATTTACCCGATCGCCGGTGAATTTCTCTTCGCCCACTCTCTTTCTCCTCAGTAAATAAGGAAGGTGATACGTTCAAGCAAGAAGGAAACTAGGAGAGAAAAGTTATTTCCCTTTTGCAAGTTTAGAATTATGGGATTGATTCAGCATACTTCTGGCGTCTAGATCTGTCGTGAGAATAGATAATTCCAAGTGGGATCGTGGGAACCAAGGACTTTAATAAGATTCTGATCATAATTATAACGATTTTAGAAATGCTGGCTAAGTTGCCAATGAACAAGAATAAATTTACTATCTTCATGGGAACTGAAAACTACTAACTTAAGATAGAATAAATTCCATTTAATAACTCAAAATTTTGGTACAGATTCTCCCCCCGTTAAAGGAAAGTTGGACGCCAATGAAAAAACTACCAAAATTTTGAATAGGTGAGCGCGCCAATTGAAAGGGTGTGGGGAGAATCCACAGCATTCGGAGTCAGTCGAAACGAAGAAAAGCGCGGGCCCAGCGCAATCTAGCGTCGTTGACTGGTTTTCCGAGCAAACACTTACTACTACCGTACTACAAGTCATGAAGGTTGTGAGAGAGAGTGTGCGAGAGTAACTTACGTCGAATGCAGTCAGAGAAAATAGGATTGACTCTGTCTGGATCCTATTCTCTCTGAACGGAGCTAGCCGTTCGAAGTCAACATTACACAAAATACTCATTTAACGATATCATAATATCAACAAAATTATCATGAAACCTTACTAGAACAATGAACTACTCTGAGAATTATCGATATATCAAGCTTTTCATTCAATACTTAATCTAGTTACACATTAACACTACTAACCTATTTCTATATTGCCAATGAATACTATAGTACGTGAATAAAATACTACAACCTAACTGAATAATCCTACTTGAGTACACAATAATAAACTGATTATGCCTTATTCACAACGATATAGTTTAATTGATTATATATAAAAATTTGATATTATATAAGATTATACTCCAATTACGATTATTATAATAATTCTACTTATTTATCCTATTTTACCCTTATCTTCCTAATATTCTTATCACTATAATCATGGCCATGAACTTATATTACTACCTAGGAAATTTCTCTCTTGTTTATAGTCGACTTTCAATTATTACAACTTCAAAGACATGATATAACAGTCACTAAATTCAGTCATAGTTACAGTTACAGTCACGAAATTCAGATGCGTCCACCTGACTTCTTATGTGTCTCCTGTATTAATGCTCTTATCTAATTTCAATTGTGATACATGTGCACGTCGTATGAATGTATTTCCATCCATGGAAAATAACTTTACAGATACAGGTGAAATCCATTCTTTTATTATGAATGGGCCAGACCATCTATGTGCTAACTTTGCCGAAATTTTATCAGCAGCTCTACTAAATTGGATTAGCTTTCAGGAAAACTCTATCATTAGTTTTGAAAGGGATTCTACTTCTTTGTAAGTCAAATCTTTCCTTCACTTTACTCTGCGATTTCAAGAGGTTTTCATGAGCTTGTTTCCACAATTTTCTCGTATTTTCACTGAATTTCTGGGGCAGTATTTCATCTATTACCCATATATTCGTGAGTGGGTGAGTTGGTTTATGCCTGAATATCAACTCATAAGGAGTATACTTACTACTTTCATGGAAGCTGCAATTAAATGCTAGAGGTAACCAACTGAGTGGTACATCCCATTTTGTGTGGTCATGAGAAGAGAATGCAATAAGTGCAGATTTCAAATTCCTATGTACTCTTTCAACAGCGTTGGATTGAGGGTGGTATGGAGTACACGTGACATGTAAAATGCCTCTTTGAAAACAGAACTTATTGAATATATTAGATTTGAATTGTGGTCCATTGTCTGACACTATTATTTTAGGTACACCGAAATTAGTGAAAATCCTTTGTAGTTCATTGCAAACGGTATTAGCATTGGCTTCTCTGACTGCAATCAGCCAGCAATACTTACTAAAAGCGTCGAGACAGCTAAAAATCATGCAATTACCTTTAGAAGATCTTGGGAGTTTTCCTACAAAATCTATAAATAATTTCTCCATGGGGTAAGAAGCAACACTGGAAGCCATATAGCCATAATTAGCCTTCTGTGCTGGTTTAGATAATGCACATATTTACAGTTCTTAATAAATACTCCTACATCTTTAGATATTCCTTTCCAAGTGAAAACCTGTTTAATTTTATTCAAAGTTTTTGTATATCCTAGATGAGCGCCAAACAAAGATTCGTGGTAATACTTGCAAACCATAGGTTTTAGAACTTGGGGAAGTACTATTTTTGGTTCAGTTGAATTTCGAACATTGCATACTAGAATTCCCTTTTTTATTTGATACGGAAAGATATCATTACCAGCACTCGCTGATTGCATTATCTCCTTCACAAATTCGTCCTGCTTCTGATAGGTTGAAATATCAGTGAAACTGAGTGGGAAATCTACTAAATTTATACTACATAAATTCTGTTCTATTACTTCGGGAGGAGAGTCTTCAAACATACGGCTTAAACAATCGGCGACCTTATTGTCAACGCCTTTCACATGCTCTGTAGTAAACTGGAAGGCAGATAACCTTAGAACCCATCTCCCTATCCTACCAAGTTGCTTTGGGTGGTTCAAGACAAATTGCAGTGCATTACAATCAGTTCTCAGAATGAATTTTGTATGTTCAAGAAAATATTTGAATTTCTCAACTCCATAAAGTGCAGCTAAAGTTTCCTTTTCATAGGTGGAATATTTTCGTTCTAATGGTGATAGGGTGCGTGATGCATAAGCGATTGGGGCAAAAGCTCCATCTTGCATCTGACCCAACACACATCCTATTGCAATTGAAGAAGCATCAGTGCTCAAAATAAACTTCTCATTGAAATCAGCCATTTTTAGAAGCGGAGGCTGTGACAGAATCTGTTTTAGTTTATCAAACGATTTTTGACATTCATCATTCCATATGAATTTCGCATTTTTCTTCCTCAAGGCATTCAATGGGGCTGAAATCTGTGCTAAGTTGGGGATAAACTTAGAGAAAAACTGCACCATTCCCAAGAATCGTTCAATTCCTTTTACTTTAGTTGGAACAGGAAAATTAACAATTGGTTTTGTTCTTTCTGGGTCGATCGAAATACTATTATGAGAAACCAAATGACCTAGGAAATTGATTTTGTTAGCAGCAAAGTTACATTTCTGAGGGTTCACTGTCAGGTTTGATCGTTTTAATCTACAGAAAACTTCATCTAATAATTTCCAATGATTTTCGAGAGTGTCAGTATATATAATCAAATCATCCAAATAAAAAAATAGTCCCTTGAAACGCAAGTCACCAAACAATTTCTGCATTAAGTTGGTCAAAACAGCTGATCCACAACTGATTCCATATGGCAAACGCTTGAATTGATACAAGTTAAATGGTGTTATGAACGCTGTTAGATGCTTCGATTTTCAGTCAAATGGATTTGGTTATAAGCGCTAGTCAAATCAATGCACGAAAACCACTTAGCATTTGAAAAATAATGAAAACATTCGTGAAGATTTCCTAATGGAGCTGACTGTAACTCTATTACCTTATTGAGGCGACGATAATCAATGCACAATCGATAAGAATTTGGAGTTGGTTTGGGCACCAATAAACAAGGTGACGAGTACTGCGATGTTGAGGGCTCAATTATATCTTCATCTAGTAGCTGTTGAATCTTTTTTCTTAGATATTCTAACTTGATTGGATTCATAGAATACGGTTGAGATCTGACAACCTTGTTGGATGTTAATTTAATATCATATTTTATTAGATCGGTTGATCCAATTTTCTCAGTCAGAACATCTGCGTGTTTACTGATCAATTTCTCTAGACTACTCCTATCAAAATAACTCAAATGCGATAAGTCCATTGGGGCCAGTCTCTCCATGATATTATGAACTTGAATTTCGGAATTGTTAGAAAAATCTTTATTGATTAAAGGAAATTTCAAGTGAGGACTGAAGTCAAAGAAAAAGTTTCTTCTTATTAAATTCACTAGGATCTGAGAGTGCTCTATGAAGTCACATCCCAAAATTATTTCAACTGGCAAGTTATCAGCAATTAAAAATCGGAATTTCCATGAGAATATTTCTATTTTAATTTTCAAAATGCACGACGTATTCATAACTAATTTAGAAGAATTTGCAGTCGAACAAATAACTTGATCTTCAATGATCTCAATTTCTTTAAGTTTATTACTGCTAATTATTTCCTGAAGTGTGGAGGCTTTTATTATTGAAAACGCTGAACCAGAGTCAACTAGACATTGGAATGTAGTTTCACCATTATTGAAATTCGCTGGTACAAAGGGAAGAGCTTTGTTAGAATAAATCATCCCACACACTTTATTTTCAGATTTTCTTTGCAAATTTTGAATGAAACGTTTCTTAGAATTAGAAATTTTATTTTTCAATGATTTCAATTTTGATTGTTTTTCTACTTTATTTACTTTTGACACTAAGTTTTTTTTGTTGATGAGGCTAGGTTGAAGTTTAAATTCTTAGTGCAATTTCTTGCAATGTGATTGGGTCCATTGCATTTATAGCATACAAATCCCTGCCTGTATCCTCTGTTGGGATAGTTATTTATGGGTCTCTTTTCAAATTGAGGTGTATTGTTATTATCCTTATTAGTCCTATAGAAAGCATCTCTCTCGATGTCTGCAAAATGTAAATTTTGTGCCTGGATACAGATTTCATCTAATTGGGCTAGAGTTGTAGGTTTGTTCATGAAAATTAACCTTGACCTTTCGTGAGGACTCAGACCACTTAATATTGTAGATACGACTTCAGCTTCTGATTTTTCCAATCTCAATAGCAAAGCACTCTCTTTTATCGACACCACGTAAGCTGATATAGGCTCAACCGGCGCTTGCAGTCGATAAAATCGATCTTTGACTATTGTTGACATAAGTCTCTGTGGTACAAAATAGTTCAGAACCTCCTGGTGGAATTTATCAAAAGAGTGACTTGAATTGATCGCCATAGTGATTTTATCGCATAGAGGCCCAACTGTGAATGGCACTAATAGTTTTAGCATCTGGCCGTCATCTATTTGAGAAAATGACTGAATTTTTAGTGCAATAGTTAGAAACGATAACAAATCATGAATGTTCAGACCATCAGTAGGTTTCAAATTTTTAGTCAAAGATTCAATGGGGTTATGTATTTTTGAATACATTGAATGTTGTACCTGATTTTGATTTTGACTCAAAATTATATTATTGTCAGGGCCTGCAGCTGCATTCACCTCTCCAGTTGGCGAATTTATTATGTTCACAGAAGGTATATTCAATAGTTTACTTGTACCTGGTTGATTTGAAACTACAACATTTGATGTACTGGGAAATGAGAATGCACTAGGCGATTTCATATTAGCTGGAGAAGGAGGCCTACTCTTAACTTGTTTACTTTGCAAATCTACAGTACGAGCAATGATAGAAGGCAACATATTTATCATTTCATACAACAAGGTCAATGATTTTCTTGTTTATCTGGTGTTATTGTTGGAAAGGCTTTCAAAGATTGTTCAATCACTGAAATGAAATGAAGAATCTTCGATTCTAATTTCACAATTTCTTTTCTAGTCAGTTCCGACATTGATTCAAGTTCTTCCAATAAATATAGAATTCGAGAGCTAATTTCTTTTATTGTGCTATGAGATCTTAACGTTTCATAGGACACTTGTCTACGTTCAGTGAGGTCAGCGATCTTTTGTCTAAACAAAGTTCTCAGACAATCAACTGTCTGACTTTGCATTTCCGATCTATCTAAACCTAGGATTTCCAATTCGAACAGAAGTTCATCTTTTACTAATACATCTGGGTTAATTTTATGAGACAAAAATGAATTAATTACACGGTTACTTGTAAATGCCGTTTTCACTATCTCCAGTGTAACCGCCATGTTATCCTATTATAATCAAATCTACTAATTATTAATACTTATTACTTCTACACAATTGAAAAGCTTGATAATTCAATATCACTAAAATTTTTCCTACTTTAGATAAATAATGGAACCTGATAGTCTGGAAACCGCTACTCATTAAATCACTTAAAAATTTCATTAATTTAATAATATTCCATCAGAATTCAATTTTCCCATTTCAAATTTAAATTTCCAATTCCAACACAAAAATAGGACCAGAAAATTCACTAATTAACCGTACGTTCTGCTACCAATTTTATAGTGTCTTTTGAGAACCTAAATTCTCAGACAACTATAATTAAGTTTGGAAATCATGCTAGACCCCGATGGTGGAGGGGTTAGTGAAATTTCTAGTACTATTCTAGTGGTGAGGAATTCGAAATAAAAATCATTTGACGATTGATTGCCTCTATATTAAATATTTAAATTCAAACAACACTTTACAATAAATACTTTCTTCAATTAAAGATTATCTTTGTCTTTAAGAGACCAAATTTACGTCTTTAAGAGACCAAATTTACGTCTTTAAGAGACCAAATTTACGTCTTTAAGAGACCAAATTTACGTCTTTAAGAGACCAAATTTACGTCTTTAAGAGACCAAATTTACGTCTTTAAGAGACCAAATTTACGTCTTTAAGAGACCAAATTTACGTCTTTAAGAGACCAAATTTACGTCTTTAAGAGACCAAATTTACGTCTTTAAGAGACCAAATTTACGTCTTTAAGAGACCAAATTTACGTCTTTAAGAGACCAAAATCTAAGGGACACATTGAATTCTGGTGGGGAAAGATCAAGTACTCATCTTGTAGTTGTCGTCGCGATGTCCGGAGTCCCTGGCGGAGATGGATGAAGGGTGAAGATGATTAGTCGTCCTCCAGGAATGTTCAGGCGTCGCGGCGACAGATCCAAAAGGGAGTTAGTCTTGTTCTCTCCTCATCAGCGTTCAATGACGTACGATTCCATCCATGGTTGGAAGAAGTCGCCGGCCCTTTTACAATGGAAATTCTCAGCCCGATACAGAAACCTGATGACAAATTTACAACAGAATTAGAAACATAATAATTACCAATATCTAATAGGATTGTATTCAATTGATGATCTAGGTAGATCATCAAATAAATACAATTCACCGCTTCCTATGAGGAAATAAATAATATTATTAACATACATAAATCACTTCACAAATGATAAATTATATTCAATGACAATAATAAAAATACTCACCCAAAAGGGGTATTGAAGATCCAAAGTATAGAGGGAATCAATCGTCAATTATCTTAACTATCCCATAGCTATAAGGGGGACTTTACTTCCAAATTACAATTACATTAAATGTCCGATTTACTTGGACACTCAATTAAATTCTCCTGGAGAGAATGAGAATGTACCCCCAAACGAAAACATTATTGGAAATTGAAAGAAAATGTCAAGAAACAGTTAACACTCTGACAGCTGGGATTAGAATGATCGCTCTCCTAGTTTTCAGAGGCTTCCAGACTGATCAGTTTTACCATCTACTTAAAATTTACCCATTACTTGAAATATTTACCCGATCGCCGGTGAATTTCTCTTTGCCCGCTCTCTTTCTCCTCAGTAAATAAGGAAGGTGATACGTTCAAGCAAGAAGGAAACTAGGAGAGAAAAGTTATTTCCCTTTTGCAAGTTTAGAATTATGGGATTGATTCAGCATACTTCTGGCGTCTAGATCTTTGTCAAGCTTTAGTTTGGGAATTCAGTAATAATCCAGCCTAATTAAGTAATACAGCCGACAGTTGCTACATGTAAATCTACTTACACGTGGTATAATACTAGGAAATTGAGAGAAAATATAATTTTTAATAAAGTCAATTAATTATAATATAGCTGTTAAATTTGCATTGTAATGAAGTTTGAATTTTTATTATCTAATGTGCATTGATTGATTCATCACACCGCTCTTTTGTTTGGGGGGCTTATTGCATTATATAGCTGCATTAAAGGACTTTCTGATTGTTTTGTCCCTTCTGTTCGAGTACGGTAAGCGTTGTGCAGTGGTGAGATATATTTTGTAAACACTGAGCAGCCTTGCTATGGGCATGTTGTCGGGCTTGTCCCGGGCCTGGGCGGGATACGCCCGATAAACGATTTTGGATTGCTGAGTTGGTGAAAAAAATGTTGTCATTCACAGAAGGTCGGGTGAGATTCATTAAATGATTGATTGCAGTTCAATTCCTGTAATATTTCATCTGTTTTCTCAAATTCGTTGTAATTGGTATAACGGTTTCTACTGTATCATTGGGATGTTCAATGAAGGCGAATATTTTCTAATATAATTTCAAGGGGAACCTACAAAATCAAGTTGAGTTATCAAATTATCATATTATTAGTGCCGTTCGCACAGTGCCAGTTTGAACGCAGAATTGAATCCATATCAAGTCTCGTTTGTTGTAAGATGATTTCAGAATTTGATTTAATCTTATATAATTCAAACAAGATTTGGTAGTTAAAGCCACCATACCAGCCGATTCAGTTTAGCTCAAGCTTTTACTGTGCAAACGGCCCTAAAGAATCAAGTTATTGTTTTTCAGAATTTAATTCAATTTTATATAATTCCATGTTGAACCTTTAATATTGAATTAAGAACATTTTCCTTTCAAATTCCTGCTTGCCTCATTGAATTCCAAGAACATAACGTTTGATTCATTGAAACCTTACGCAATCTTGAGAAAACAAATCTTGTTTGATTTCAGGTGAAAACATGGTTTCAAAATAGAAGGATGAAGCATAAGAAGCAGCTGAGAAAAATGGGTGAAGATAAAACTTCCCAGTTGAACAAACCGGTATCTTCATCTCCTCCTGGCTTGGTACCCGGTAAGTACTTGCTCCATTCATTGAAGTATGTAGGTTCATCATTTTAAACCACTCCCAGTGCCATCAGTATTTTCCCTTAAATAAGAGCATCCAGTAGCATTAGCATGTTCAAATGCAATCTAGTTGTTCCCTCTTCACAATTCTACTCCACTTTTGATGATTTTGAAGTAATCTATTCGAATAATTGAGAAAGTTATTTTTCAAAGATCTTCGCATGAAAAAATCGCAAAGTGAGTTCTCATTTCAAAATTTCATGTTTTCATCAATTGGAATAGATTAGATTCCATTAGAATGTGTAAAATACGAGGTTAAGATTGATTTAAAAAAAAAATACTTTACAATTTCAACTTGAAAACTATGATAGTATTCCCATTCAGCATGCATTAGCCTATCAAGTTACAATCAGTATATAAGTTTCCCGAAAATGGAGTGGATGCATCTCTCGGGAGGTCAAGAGAGCAAGTCGTTAGATTTTAAATCCTGCGACATCAATTGTTCGAATACTCTTAAATGAATGAGTTTATGGAAAGAATAGATAAGTCCTTGTTCATAGCCTGTACGTCATATTGTTCTACAAATTTGACAGCTTGATGCTGTGGGAAGTTTGTTGTTCTGCTAAGTTGTTGAAGGGGTGGAAAGTGGAAGCAGATGAATATAAAGGAGGAGAGAAGACGGAAATAGTATTCGCGCAAGCAATTTACAGAATGATCGCCCCTTTTCTTCCCTGCTACTTCGTTTGCAGTTCACGTCTTGAGGAAACTCTTCAAAGGTGAAGGGTGAAGAAGCGCAGAGCGGCGCAAGACGAGTAGTAGGCCTTAATTGAGTCAAGGGTGCACTCAAGTAAGCGGCTGCTCAAGGCGACCGTCGCAAGAAACTTCGCCAAGAATTTTACTGATTAGAATAATTTGCCAGTCAGTCAGTTGCCCTGATTGTCAAAGCTCTTTCCCGGCTGCAGCCATTCTGAGGTCGCTTCAAATAACTGCCATCTTCTGCCACCGAACTCAGTTTCCGCCATTTTCAGTGTCGGCAGCAACCTTTGCTACTTCGAAACGATGCTGTCAAGCCAATTTGATAAGGCATCCCAGTAATTACTTTCAACACACCAATTGCAGATGCATTAGAGCGCAGTAACAAGTTGAGGTTCTAGTTAAGATGGAGAAGACATGATGAGTTTCCTTCAATATCAGTTTGCCACTTTCTTGAATGAAATTCCTTGGTGAAAATATGGAATGAGAATTATGAGATAGATAAATTCCCATAACATCAATCATATTCATTCTAAATGATCTTATTCAATTCCAATTTGAATGGTTATCAATTCATCTATTCCTATGTTAGTCTCTTGAAAAGTGGAGAGTAAAATGCTTGGGACAATGTTTTTATGGGGACATTCATCGAGACAATAGCTTCCGACTTCAACTCTTCGAGTATAGTGGTGATTTGTTTGGGGACAAAGCTCACTTGACTTAAAACATCAATTCAGTAGACAGATTTTAGAAGAATTTTATTCAATTGGAAATGAACAGGATGATACATCATATACACATATTATTCTAAAACTACCAATTTCATTCACGATAGGTAAAATCCATGTCACTGATTGATGGAAAATAAGAAAGTGACATACGGTTGAACAAAAGATGGATCTCTATAAGATTATTTGATGATTATAATCCTCTTATTCCTGTTTCAGTAATAGTATGTTATGTAATTCAGTGTTCCAGAAAGTTCAGACAGTAACTTCACCTCGATTTGTTTCTCGCATTCTACCTGCAACTTTTCTTGTTCAATCAAGTAACCCACTAGAGACTTCTTCTGAGCACACTCCCACTGGAAGATTCCCTTAGAAATATGATGAATTTGTGACAACAATCATCAATGATTTGTATTATTTTGTTACAGAGAGACCAATGGACTTCTCACAACGATCATCGTCAGTGGACTACATGGGAGCTGGCATGTACAACGCATCATCCCCGCGAGCGCGACGCTCGTCAAGTAGCGGCGAGGAGGCGTCAGACTCCGAGGACGAGATCATCGACATTGTGGGCGAACCAGCAACAAGGTTCAGGACTTAGTCATTTCACAGTGATTCCATTCAAATCCCCAAAGGACTATTCATACTACATTCCCATCAGAAATATCGAGCAGATAATGGAACTCAAAATTTTCCACTAACACTTCAGTCTGAAATCGAATGAACTTTGATAACCTGGTCATTTCCATAATAGAATTTGACTTGCTTTTCGAGTTTCCAGTTATATATTGCATTTTCTGAATTGGGATTGCTGTTTTTTCAGCACTAATGTGCAAAGCACATTAACTTAAAAATAAATTCAGTAAGTATACAAACAATAATTAAATTATTGTTGTAAATTTTACAACATTTCAATAATTGATACATGAAATACAGTGAGCCTATCCTATTGTGAAATCATGCAGGAAATTGCATATCATCAAGTAATATAACCAATTCAACCTATTTATTAAAAGTGATAGTGTTATAAGAATAATTAATCTTTGTTTCTACTCACCTATATTCTCAGTTGTGGGAAAAATTCGGTAAAAAAACTCATCCTGAAAACATTTATTTAATGAAATTAATTTGTAAATAATGTAATTATGGAGTGATTATTAGTGTTATAATCTTTGTTTCTACTCGCCGTTATTCTCAGTCGTGGGAAAACTTATCCTGGAAAATGTATCTGATGAAATTGATTTGTAAATAATGTAATAATGGAGTATTATCTATGTTCGATTGTTCGTTGGTATAGAAAGTCAACTCAAAAATACTCAATCATTTTCCTAGTTCGAAATCACAAGAATGAAGCCTAATGTCAATTTCCTAATACGTATTCCGAATGGTTTCGCTGTATGAGTTTCAGATGAAAAATAGTTTAAAGTTTAATCATGTAAATATTACGGAAGCAAATAAATATTATAGAAACAATGAAAAAATGTCTAGTCCTATTCTGCTCTGAGTTATGAGTAGTTTTCTTGTGCCAAATTATCATGTACTGTGAGACCTCATTTGTATAACTAGTCTGACTTCATTACATTCTAGTCAAGATAAGTTGATAAGATTTTAAGAGTTATAGTAGTATATTAGTAAATCCTATTATTTCTGGAAGTATTTTTTATAATTGTATCATTTCTATTACTTGTGAATGATTTTGATTAATCGGAAATCAGTGAGATATATGATTATCTCCTGTTGTGGAACTTCAGTTTAAATTCTCTAATATGTAAGATTAGTCTGGTTGTTTACTCTTTACTATGTACAAAACAATGCATTGTTCATGAGAAAAATTCAAAAACCATTGTTAATCTTGTTAATAAAACTGGATAAATCCACCAATATCAATTTATCATCATTTACGAAACTCCCACATTTGATTCTCGAATAATATCATTTATATAATCAATTATCATAGTAGGCCTATATCGGTACAACATTCCAAATTCAAGCTCACCACAGCATTGTGTAATGGAGAAAAATATAAGGTTTCTGAAAAAGCCTTTTCAAGGCTTGGCACCTGAAATAATGGATGTCACTATAGTATCTTCTTCTTTTTAACTTCCAATTTTAATTAGTTTACTCTTAATTTGATCAATTTTTTACAGAATCCAATGAGACGTAGTATTGTTGAATGATTTTTTTTATTGAGGTCTTAGCCACTCAAGTCAATTATCTATTGTAGTTACAGTAAATGAGTTGAAAATATTCTAAATAATTAAATAGTATTAATATCAAATCAATATTCAAATATTACTCTTAAGGCGAAGGACCCAGGCCCCTCTCCACCTAAATATTCTAAACACCACGAAGAATTTTGAGTACGCAGTCAGTGTCCTTTACTGGAAACACCTGTATTACTTATATTTTTGGGCTACTGAATTATTACACAAGTACGTTTATCGCAGAATATATCATACAACCTTCCAATATATTTTGAGTTAAAAGTATTCAGAATTTAACTTTTTTTGTATAACTCACTATTTATCGATGTCAGTACTGTGATAACAAAAGTCTTGTTTTCGTAAATCTATAATTTGATATTAGGCTTACGTGTAATCTTCACTGGATTAATCTCATCCAACTTTTTGTCATTGTTCCCATAAAACTTAATAACGATTCAAAATTATAGATGTCATAATATTGCAATCTCAGTCTAATTCATAGTCCAGAGAAATCAACTACAGATGAACTAGTTTGAATGAGGTTCTATCATGTCAAATTTGAGTAGAGCACAACGTGCCTGATTACTTGTCGCATTAACGGGCACGCGCATGATATTGAATGAAATAATTTGTTACACGCTCATTTTCAGTTTGTGATTGCACCGGTGAACGGGCAATAATGAAGGGGGTGGTGTGTTGTCAAAAAGGGGGTGGAAGCGAATCCTTCACCACCCACTCAACCATCATTCCCTCTCTATCTCTTTCTCTCTCTAGCCAAATTGCAGTACGACGTTCAGCACAGACAATGTCAGCAAACAATATTATCCACGTGTCCTCCACGTGGTGGTCAAATCCGATTTCTGTCTAATCTAATTGGCCGTGGCGCGGCGAACAATCAAAAATACTATTACAGCCTTGATGAACGGCGATTGGGTTTCAGGTCCATGTATGAGCGGCTCCTAATCTCATTCCACCGTCAATCCCCACTCAACTCTCGCTAACAGCTTTGTCAAACCTTCCGCCCACATCACTTCATACTCATTCTACGCATGCAGTCAATGTTCTCCCTTTCAAACTCCGTCAAATGTACTCCTCCAATGCTCAGCTACCAGCAGTTCCCCTAAGAAATTTGCTATCTTTGTAAAGTGATGAGAGGAGGAGCTGTTCTGATTGAAGAAATTAAGAGTACTTCAGAGTATGAACTTCTTCTGATAATATTAGGTTAGGCTATATTATATGGTGAAAGGGTGTTGGGTAGATGAATGGATCAATCTTGACAAGCAGTTGAGCGAATTGACATATATAGAGTTGATTGTAGAGCAGAAGTGGATCATAACAAAATTAAGCGAGAATATTGTTAGAAATGAGAGCAAGTGATAACTTGAGCAAATACATGACCACCAAATTAAAGGAGAATACCTTTTAAATTTGTCTGAAGGAAGTATCCATATTCAATCCGCTGGAAATGTCAAACCCATCATGAAACATTCTTAGCTTCTAGATTACACCAGTTTCTTTAATGAGAATCTCCATTTTTTCATCTCGTGATAATTCAGGATTTATAAGATTTATATGGTTTTTATTGATATGATGGGTTGATTATTATTGTATACTTTTGCAATAAACATCACAGTGACATCGAGATGAAATTTAATCGGGTCAAGCTTTTGAAACGTTATGGAATCCTTTCTTTTTAGCGTTTTTTGATAAAATAATCATTAAAAAATATCTCATTTATCCAAGTAAAGAGCTGTTCAAGTCAAGCCAAATGTGATGGCTTGACTTCAATAATGTTTTGCTATGCCATTCTAGTATCTGTTGTACAAAAGAAGTAGCTTCACGCTTTATACGCTTCATCTGTTATTCCAGGATCATAATTATGTCCAATACAAAACTATTAAAGTCAGAAAACCAAACAATATTATTATTTTCTACATTCATAATCGTTTTTAATCTAAAGCCTCGTTTCGACACAAATTAATAATTTTGTATTGGATATAACAATAATTATAATCCTGGAATAACTGATGAAGCATATAAAGCGTAAAGTTACTCATACTATAGAATATACTGGTATGATATTGCAAAACATTATCGAGAGATGTGGTAGCTTTTGCTGAGCGTTCAACTCAGATTGTCTACAGAATGCCGTTTTGAATGTCAGGTACTGTAGTTTGGAAAATCTATGCCCCTCCCAATCAATTCGTTCAAGCAAGTCTCAATTTCCTGCAGGAATGGTTTCTAAGAAATATAAAAATCTTGTTTCTAATATGTATATTATATTATAATAGTTTATGTTATATAGATCTAGATGCAAAAGAATCAAGCAGAAAGCTTTGTTGCTTATAGAATGGACTAGGTACTGATACTTATCCCAACAAGTGTACGTACCTATCATTCCCTTCTGTTTGACATCAGGTTTCATTATGACTGAATGCACTGTCAAACAAAAAGGTCAGTCTACAACAATGGGTAAACAGTAATATCGGGCTTTGTTGAGAAGTACACAGCATGTAATAACCGCAGTTCAAAGAACGCACTTCTCCGTTCGTTATTGGATTATTAGTGCTTGCACTCACTCGCTCGTCCGGCTTTAATAAAATCGACAACATCTGCTTTTTGGCGTTAAAAGAGGAGTCAATTATTATCTTTGATCTGGTGTCAGGCGGGTTGGAACTTGAAGAGGAAAGCGAGTGAGGGGTGTGATAGTGGAGGGGGGAAGTGGCACCCTTCAATCCGGCGCGATTTTCATGAAAAGGATTAAAGAGCCTTGCCCTAACTGAATTAGAGGGAGGGTGACCCATTGTCACAGCCCCGGTTCTCAAAAGGAAGCGCTCACTTCTGTTTGCTTTTGCCCTGCTGCTGGCCTGCAACCTGCAATGCTCTTTTCGACTTCTTCACCAAGGACTGCTATAATAATCTCCATTAAGTCAACTACTTGTTTCAGGATTCTCATTGCGATTATGGGACTATCGAAACGCGTTATATTGTTTCATCTATCCCGAATTCTCGAGCAATAGCGGAAACCAAATACACCTGCATTTGTATCTCTGTAGTTGTGATTACAGTATACTATCTTGGATGAAGGCATCGATTTATGAGTTGCAAGTTCTTCCCACTATGTTTGTTTATCATCGAAAATACAGAGATACCACGAGAAATACTTACATTTTAGAAATGAAAAGAAAAACAACAATTTATTCAACTCAAGTTAAATAGTAGTGAGTAAAAGCAATTAACTTTTCGTGAAGGAAATTATGTCAGGAAGGTGATCTTCTTTTCCATGAGGCAATTTCCTATTCTGTTCAGGAAGCTCTTCCACACTCGTTCCAGTGTATCCCTGGTGATCTACGTCACCTCAGTAAGTATCACTGCTTTCAAGTGATTTTAATCTGTGGGACATTCAGAAGAGCAAGTTTATCGACATAAACCCCGTACTTTATATGACTTGAAAGCGTCGATACGTACTGAGGTGGCGTTGATCACTGAGGATTCACTGGAACGAGTGCGGGAGAGAATAGACAGAATAGAACATTGCCTCAGAGAAGAAGGACGTCTTTCTGACATAATTCTCTTAACTCAAAGTAAATAGCATAAACTCACAACTATTTCACTCAGGTTGAATTAATAGTATCTTGAAAATTAATATTGTTTTTTCATTTCCAAATTATAAATGTTTCTCGTGGTCATCCTGATGTATTATTCAATTTATGAACCCTTCAAAGCCAAATGTCACTTTCTGATTCCTTACTGAATACCGCTCTAATCAACACGAATATAGTATATGTTGTGCGAATGAAGTTTTGTGATTATATTTTGTAAATGACAGAAGCATTATCATGAAGTAGGCTGAAGCGCAGTACACCACCAGTGTCAGTCATTCAATTTTCTCTTAGTGATAAGAAGTATAAAGAGTCTCCCCCTAGATTCGAGTTCAATTTCGAATTGAACTCAGTCACTTTCACATTTACGATACATTTCAGACATGTATCATACCACTTGACAAGCATGATTGGTTTGATAGCCGGAAATGGATGATAGATCACAGATACTATTATCATGGATCAAGATCATAGTACTGTATTTGCTGGAATATTAAACTCATAAGCGTATAAGAGGTCTAGATTCATGAATTATCATGAGAATAATGTCCTACAATGATAAGAATTCAGTAATCTAAATTGTAATCATTGTAATTTCTAACAATGGTTAGAATCTAATTACCTACAATGGTTAATTCAGTTTGAAACTATATACGATGTTATGAGAAAGTATAAGATGTTGAGTGTTGTAATCTACCAAAGTAGAGTCTTCTCTAAAAAATTGACAAAATGGAAAGTTGAGCGGCATCTTCCGTCTGTAGCTTTTCATCGGAAGCAGGTCGCACGTGGAATGGCACGCTCTGTTCAGACGCGAGGGTTGTTAGAGAGTTCTTAGTGTCAAGACAGAAACCCTGACAAGCGCTTTTTGTAACTGATTGCTAATTTGAAAGTCATGACAGCCGGTTTCCTACTTGCCTCATCGTCGAGCTGTATAAGGGCTGTAATCCCGTAATTCGGCCCGGAGTCGGATACGCTAACTGGAAAACGTCTGTTTATAGTCGGATGCTGCAGCCCAGTTTTCCAAATACTTTTAACAAGGTCTTCCATCTCTCACACTCAACACTCTTCATCATCCCCCTTCTCGTTCTCTCACAGTTATCTTCCTCCTCTATCCCCTGTTTCTCTCTCTGTCTTCTTCCTCTTTTCCCCTTCTCACCAACCCTCACCAACCTCATTAACGATGATAAATCAACTATTGCCGCAACAGCCCTCATTATCGAGGACTTAGTGGAAATCGGCCATTCGGCTATCAGTAGAGGTTCAGCCTGTCGAGACGTGTATTTACTGTTAACAACTTGAACAGAATTGCTAGAGCTGTCACCTTCCACTTCTGCTTTCGGAAGTGCTTAGTAAACAACTATTCTTCATATATATATATTGTTTATTTTTGTGTGTGACGAAAAATAGCGTTCGCACACGGGCAAAAATGTTTTTCCAGCGTTCAATCTTTTCTAGTCCTCGGCCTACGGTCTCGGACTTGAAAACCGATTTCGAGCCGGAAAAATCTCATTTTCTGCTCTAGGTGCGAAATATACTATTACTTCAAATATACTTCTCATTAATTTTTTTCTGTTGCTCATTAACAAACAAATTCTAAAACTTCCTTCATCAAATCGTGGTAGAAAATAATTCAAAAATATGGAATTATTATAGGTGTGTCAAACACTTGATGAGAATTTTTGAGAATTGTTTATCAATGAGAATTTTTAAAAAGTATGAGAATATTTCATCATTAGCCTGGGTTAAATGTAATAATACCTCGAACTGAAGGTACCAACCATATTTCATCAGAGAATAGTATCAATTTTTCAAATCCACTAATAAGAGACTTTGAAAATAGGTTTTAAAAATAGTTACACCAGTGAAAATTGATGAGACATGTCAGGAGTGAAATTTTTATTGCAAAAATATGACTAGCCTACACAATTTTTATTCTTCATTTCTACAGTTATAAATAATATTAAATATTTTCCTGGTGTAATGATAAGTATACATGTACTACACACACTCCTGACTTTTCAGCAAGAAATTGATTCATTTGCATGATTATTCAAAAATGCACGGTTCTCATTTTTTCAGAGTGAGAGGTTATAACTTCATATTATGCTTCAAGAAAACCGGAAAGCTGTTGACTCAGTTTATCTTACATTATTTACAGTACAAGATACAACATAAGCAAGGAGAAGTCATGTTGGAATACAGCGATTAATAATGCTTTTTTGAAACAAAAATCTGACCCAAAACATTACTTTTTGTTCTTGGTCTATAATAAAATAATAATAATATTGAATATCTAAGTAATAGATCATGATGACTCAACTAGATTATTCCGACACTTTACCAAATCATTTCCACTCCTCTCAGTTTGTAAAAGAATGCGGTTCTCCCTTACTGGTGGTGAACTAGTTTCAATATGAAGTTACGTTACTCTGTATATGATTTCAAAACTTTAAACAAATTTTATGTATACAATATCCATGACCAATAATCCCAGGAATCATGAAGCATGATCATGGGAATTATCCAATATGTCATGAGTATTTTATCCATAAATCATATTTTGAGTATTCCAACTAGTGTGACAATAATTGAGTTGATCCACATTTATCCCAAAATCCTCGTACTCAATGCTTAGTGTAAAATTTCACTATCCTTGATAATGGAAAAATGACATTTTTGACGTCGATTCGTAATGAAAATGCCTTATACTAGATTAAAAACTCGATCAATGGAGATCATGAATGATTCAGCACTACTCAAACCATCATAAAATAAATTACACATTGTCTCTTCACCATTCATTCTCATGTCCATTGTTCACCAAATCACACCTTCTCCAATGAACACATTATTTGATGAAATTAAGGAACTTCGGACGTTTGAGTGGCAGCATCCTGCGGCTTTCTCTCACTATTTGCTTCGGATTTGACCTCTTGCGCATGCGCGGTATGTGGTGGAGTCAGCTGCGCAGTGGTGTTCGAACTGTGAGCCGTGGCTGTGGCATTGTCAGCTGACTGCGCTCCTCCGAAGCTGAATCCCAGCAGACTGCTGAACCAGGCGATTCCTTCCTCTGCCGACTCGTTGACTGCGGCTATCAGCGCCTCTTCGCTCACCTCCGGTTTTGGTGTCGACAGAGACGTCTCCTCGCCGACGTTCTCCTCCGTGCTCTGTTCGCTGCTCTCTGCCACAGTGCTGTCAAAACGAGAAATAAAAAAAGTAAATGAGAAAAACGTTCGATAGAGGGATGAAAAAAGAGGGACAATCATTAAATTCTTCATTCATTCACTTGTCATGAACAGAAATAAATACTGTACAGAGAATTGTCATATAATAAAAAGTAGAGGGATGAAATCTCATATAGAGGGATGAAAATCAGATTCAACGAGCATTCAGTTCGATTCGTCGATTTCTCAGAGGCTATTTTCATGATTGCGAGTCTTTGTTAAGGAGGTACTCTTGTTTACATTATTTCTGTTGCCATTAGTACCTAGTATTCATAAGTTCTCAGCTCATTAACATTATATTTACATCAGTGGAAATGTTCACACATTCATTTCGGTTTTTTTCTCATGAAGTTCTACTTTACGTAATTCTTATTTCATATAAATTGAACGAGCGAAGTATAGCTCCTACTAAGTGCCTCGAGTCGTATCCGTTTGTGGGTTTCTTTTGTATGTTTGTTTGCTCGTCGATTATTTTCGATTTCTTCCATCAACCAACATCAATCATACAGGTGACTCAATCATCATTGAACTTGAAATACAGTTAGTTTTTGTTGGCAACTTGTATCTATGAGGGGCTGGTGAAGGTTATGATAAAATTATGGTAAATGTATGGTAATATTTCATTCAAGAGGCTCATTTGACAGTATGATTCATTCATATTTCAATTCAAAATATACTTTTCTGTCGCTTCTACATTTTTGTCCGTCATCGTGAAACCGTCATATAAATCGAATTTCATTTTCAATCAAACTTTATTTCTTTTAATGGGGATGGGGTCATGTCATACATGATTTCGATACAGTATTTCAAGAATGGATGAATGGTGGAAACCACACATATTTCAAACCGTTCCAAAGATTTTCACATTTAATACTAATAAATCATGAAAAATGAGTACGGTGCATTGAAAATTGATATAAAACTTAACTATCTAATTTCAGTTTTTCAGTGAACACTAATAATAACTTCTATTAACACATTGAAAAAACATTTGATCTGTCGCATTTTTATGTTCTCATTTATTCTATTGCTGTCTGATTTATTATTAGTATCTTTGAATGTATATTTGTATAGTAATCTAAAATTGATAGAGTCCGTAGATGTAAAATTAAGAGGTTAATTTATTGTGTGTGTGAATTTAAGTAGAGTGTAGTGAGTTTCATAACGACTGAGTTCATTGAGTTTTAGATTAAGTGGTCTCAAAAGTAAAATTTGAATCTGTTGAAATGGTGAGTGCCAAACTGTTTTTTTATTCAACTTGAAATTTAGTACATAGAATGACCGAGGCCCGAATTTAGTTGCAGCAAGTTAGCAGGTTCCCAAAATGTATAGATTGAAATCGAATATTCCTTCTTTTTCTGAGTAACTCTATTTGAAAATTTGACATGATTTCTATTGATTCGTTAATGAGTTCAATAAACCTGAGGTTGAATTTTAAAAAGTATTTTTCATTGGAGTTCCTGGCTCGTAGTTACTATGTTTGCTAGAATATGTGACAATGATGATAATCTGTGCATTTGAATTAAGGAATCCACTAAAAGCTCCCAATCAATCAAGGATTCAAATACCGGTAGATGATTTGATAGCAGTAAACTTTAGCCAATATTATAGAAAAGAAGAAACACCCCCTCCGTTTACATTGGTGGCCAGCGGTGGTTTAGTCTGCAAGAATGACTATCGAACCACATGTATTCTTATATATTTCATATTTTGGAGGGTTAACTCAATAGTGACAAATATGTCACCGGTTGCAGAAATGATGTCAGGTGCGGTGTAGGGTTGAAAATACCTCCACCGGTTACAGTATTTTTATTATAATATCTTTGAAACAATTTTAGATACGGATGTGCGGTTAAAGGACAGTCTGTGTGATAACTCCCAAATAGCATCAGCTGCTATAAATGAATTAAAAAACTATTGTGAAAGTTGCATACAATTGAAAATCAAGCTGACTAAATGATAAATTAATCACAACACATTTTTTTCTCATTCACTTTCAATCTTATTTTGTAATATCCTGAAGAAGACGGAGGAGTAAGTTAATTTTTCTGTCCAAACAACTTGAAAAAGGGTTTGAAAGATACGTGTTCAAAATTTGAAGCTGATTGATCAAATCGTTCATAAGATATTTTAGAACATACGAAAGACAGACAAACAGACAGATAGTCAGACAGAAAAAGATTTGGCCTTGAGTCGAAAGTGGGAACTCGCTATCGCTCGTTCAATCAATATCCAGGGTATTGACTTTAAACTTGATACCATTTTTGAGTAAATTCAACAAAATCCATATCTATCAAGGATATTTGAGGGCAACCTCCATTTTTACCTTCTGAAAGAAGATCATTTCAGTTTGATAGTACTTCTAAATTAATATTCAGGGTATGAATTTTCGAACGTGGAAATTCCTTTATTGATGAAACTTTATTTATGGAAGCAAAATGCCAAGAAGTTGAGTCTTTTCCACATTAACGTCTAAAATCTATAGATTGGTTGATAAATAGTGGGATATTATTGCTTGTTTCATGTTATGTTGAGAAATGCTAACAGATTCTGAAAACTTTCATTGAAATCACCTTTTTTCTTCCTCATCAACAACCATTCCTGTAGGAGTCATCTTGAAACAGCTCAGTGGGTATTCCGCCTGAATTTCTCCAAGAATTGCTGGTTCTATGGAGGCGCAGCCTTTCAAACCATCTCCATCCTTCCTCAGTCTCTTCATTGAAGCACAAACTTGAGCCAGGTCAGACAAGAGATTCATGCAGATCGGTCCTGGGTTGGTTTCTGTAAAACGACATATTCTTAGAGAGATTTTCCACACAATCTTATATCCAAAACTTCATCCATTACACAATAATGTATAATAATTATTCCAATTCAATGTAAAAAAACTCATGGATAGTCATTAATAGAATCTCCCTATGAGTAGAATATCTTATCAACAGCATGGAAAAGATCTATATTGGCAATATGTAATTGGAAGAAAAATAGAATGAAGATAATTTGATTGAAGTATCCAAGAGAGTTGTTTCAAATAATCGAGTACTACTTCACAAATAAGCTTAATCGTTTGTTGTAATTGCTTGAGAACCAAATAATAGAACTACAGTAGCCAATAAGGCAACTATTTTGAAATTATAACCATGATTCTAATGTTTCTGAGAATCTCGTGGAAAATAAGAAGAATGTCCATGAATGCATTATTGATGATTTCAGAATCGTTTTTTCTCACAAATCAGAAATCATCCTCACAGCTCTTTTTCCCCATGTCTAGTATTTCTAACAAAAACTAACAATTAACTTCATCAGAATCTATCACATTGATATTAACCTATTTGTGAGAAGAATTGTGTAGCTTTCCCCAGCTGAGTTCCTTTATAAGCTGGAACTATCAAAATACTGGAAGAACAGTATTTCAGAAATTAAACGTTTTAAATTAGTGATTTACCATCACGAAATTCTTCCAGCTCACATCTCAAGTTAAAATGATGACTGAACAATTAATTAAACTGATGATCAAATTCGAAGATATTTCACACACTCCAAAAATTTTCAATACACAAGCAGAGTGAATTGGAAAATTCAATTTGGTCAGTTTTGAAAACTTTATTTAATGCTTTATTACTGGATGTATTTGTCGTTTCCATTGCTACTCATAAATTATATCAATATAGCAGAAAACTTAATTCAATATTTCTCACAGGTCTAGATATATTGGTTTTATCTGCGGTGTTTATTTCATTCATCTTTCATTATTGATTGTGTTTAACAAAGGTTGACCAAGAATAATGAAAACCAAGAACATTTACTTCCTTGATGCCTATAACTTGAATAGCTAGTTACCAAGTTTATTGGTACAGAATTAACATTCCGCTGAGTTTCCACATCGCAATGAAGTTGTACAGTTGAAGAAGTTGGTAGCCTTCAATGCGAGGTGCAAATTATCATTTTACGTTGAAATAATTGGTTCAACTCACCATTCACTGTAGCTCCGTGCAGCAAGCTGTCTCCGTAAGAGATATTCATTCTTAAGCCTTCATCAAGAGATACGTATTTCAGGAAAACACAGCCTAAGAAAACAAAAACTTTCTTCAATCTTCAGGACCATATTATAATAGAACTGCTGTTCTACCGTTTCTTATTAAGTACAGTATAGTTTATTCTGAAGGAAAATTGGAAATAACTATTTTGATAGAGGTAATATTCATTCAGGCAACATTTAAAAAATATGAATGTTCTTAATATTTATGTGTAAAAATCCAGATTTTTCATCATCAGAATAACCTATTGATGGATGAAAAATTGAGACAATTGCTTCACTAATCAGTTCATTATTGGATTGTTCTTGGAAGGTCCTACTTTAATCAAATTTTCAAATGATTTGAATTGATAGAATGCTAGAAATGAAAACTATAGAATTACAAAAGGCTACTTGTATAATCGTGATAAAGATGCGCATCATAGAGAAGATGTACATCACTGTTTAACGCACTGTACTGCGTAGCCTACTGTATATTGAATAATTCACATAAGATATAAATTTGATTCACAAGCAGAGAGTTCATGTGGGCATCATCGCAATAAGAATTAAAAAAAAATATTCCACTACTACCAAGTTCATTTGTTTATGTTGATTGTCTTAAAAACAAGTCTCAGAGACTAACCATCAATTCTCATTTCACTATAAATCTCACACTATGAATGAAAAACTACAAAGCTTCAGCTCATCAATAATTGAAGACCCAAGTATATCTGAGATTATGAGAGTATTGACATTTATAAAGTCTGCATAGACTATCGAAAATTGATTTTAAACAAGCTCTCCTCTTTTCTACTCTCCTGTCTTCTGGTAAGATCTTCATTCTGTAGTAGTTGGCTTGGGTTTGGGCTTGGGCTTGGCCTCAGGTTTGACATGATGATGGGGTCTCGACTCATGCTGCGAATCGACTTATCTTACTGGACACAAATATGTAATGCAAAACTCTATGCAAGTCACTGTTTCTGATGTACCAAGGAGCGTTAACCATATTCCTTAATACTTTATCTTGAAGTCTCTGCACAATAATGATGTTACTTTTACAGGCACATCCCCATAGTTGGATCCCATACGACCAAATTGGTTTCAATTTCACTGGAGCTACTACCGTACCAAGTTCATGATGATATCATTAAGACTATGTTGATAATGGCAATTTATATAATATGTCAAAATATAAATTGAAACTGATGTCACTTCAGTGGTTCTAATTTCATGAGAGAATGAGAGATATAACTACCTTTATTCATTGTCGAAAGTGAATTTTGTCTGTATCAATTTTATTAATTCTTGTTCAATTATATTCAACCTTGTTCAATTATATTCAACCTTGTTCAATGTTCTCTGTATTCTAGAAAACGTTTCAGGGGTCTGATCTGAATATATTTTTATTGCTAAACATTGAAAAGTGAAAGTATCGCTTTATTATTCCTTATTAATAATTAGAAGTGCAATATCGTGATCGTGATTCGAAAAGGAATCACAAGCAGATCAGTAGAGAGACAAAGTGAGAAATAATATGAGTGAGAGAGATAAGTGAACAGTGACAATGTGTGCGTGTGTGGGTGAGTGGCGTGGGTTGACCTTGGCCCTCACAAACTCTCTTTCACCTCATCATCGCTTTCTCTTGCCAGCTCTGTTTGGAATAATTATTAACAAGTCTGTGACCTCCTCCAAAACAAGGACCTTGCACCAAATGGCTCTCCTTCGAATAATATCGCAGACTCTTGGAAAATGTAAACTGTTATGGAGAAAATGGAATACAGGTGACTTCAACAATGGTAAAATGCTAGAATAGTGTGCGTTGCGTGTCTATCCACAAGTCTTTGAGGGCAACTTTTATTAAGTTGATGTTGGAAGGACTTAACATTAGAATATATCAATGTCTGTTCTGTTCTTGGATGAATTGAAAGTCAGTAGTCAATAAAGTAAATTAAATGAATAAAGTAGATAGAGTTAATATGGATCCCTACTATTAAATAAAACTGTCACAGTTTTTGATAACGTTAACTTACAGTCTTTGTTCATGCTATTGAGAGCCAGTTTCCCTGCTCATATCATTCGCTCAGTCACATCAAAGCTCATTCATTTACTCAGACTTGAGCAGTCTTTATAAATGAATCTTGTAAAAGGCTTTGCTTAGTTCAGTATGATTGCCCGTTACCGATAAAATGAGCTAATCAAAAAAATTGAGAAACAATATGCTAGGCAGCCATATAGCCACCATGATGTCCACTTATATAAGTTCAAATTGATATTCAATAATTACACATTTAAAAATAAATGTGTACTAAAAAATAATTACACATTTGATTCCAGTTCCGAGTTTGATTATAGTCGTAGCACTTGTAATTAATATGAAGCTCATAAACTTGATAATATTAAAGGATATAAGCAAGGACAGTGCTTAAATTAATTTCATATCCTAGTTGTATATACCTATATACCTATCCAGTTGTTTGTAACAAAATCAGAACTGAATTACCATCTATCAGCCATATAAAATCAAAGGGCTTATAAGAAAAGCATCATACTCAACGAAAAATTTCTAAGATGAACAATAACTTTTCATAAGGGGATTTACACCACTCACATGAAATCTGCCCATTTTTCTTTAAACTTTAATAGTCGCGTTATGTAATGTTTGAGGTTCTTGGAAGAGTACTAACTTGGGCCTCCAATGTCAATGTAAGCCAGACTCATGTCAATACAGCATTGGCAATCAGATTCTTTGCAGGTGCAGATGTTCTCGGCCTTCGCTCCGTTGTCACTTTTAGCTCCTTCACCAATCGGGATGGGCAGGGGCTCCACTGGACCTCCGTATCCAAGATGGTCGAAGCCCCAAGAGAACACATCTGTTGGAGAAAAAATAAAATGATTATAGCATTCTCAAAAAATACCAATTGACTATTGTCCTTCACAACTAGAGACAAACTGTTTAGGTCTGTTTATCTGAAACAAACTGTTTTAAGCTGAATTTAAGGTCTTGTGAATTGAGACATGTCTTAAACTCTCTCAATCAATTCAAGTTCAATGACAAAGATGTTAATCGTAGTAAAGTGTTATTTGATATTTTGTGAATAACTTGGTTACACGGCAAGCTGAAACATCCTACGGTTTTCTCCACTAATAAAAACCATAGGATAAGTAAATTGGATTTAAAATATTCATGGAATTATAATATTATATCATTATTGAACATTGTGTGGTCACAGGGAATAATCAATTATTAGAACTGTATTTACCTTGTAGATCGTAACTCAACTGAGTTTTCGATCCTTAACTAATGTGCACGAGAGTTCGGATATGAACTCATATAAAGATGGTTTTGGTTCAGAGTTGAAGATTGTGGAGTGAAGTAGTTTGAAAAATAGATTTTTATTTTCTTCAAGAAAGCCTATCGATGGTCATGAATCATCGAAAAACGTGTATTTTATTTGTTTCAGCTTAAAATATGTAAAATAATGAAATTTCAAGTAAAAAATCATACTCAAAACTAATCATCCTTTTTCAGTGGAGATTTGACTAGTTCTACGCCAGTAATCCCGCACTTGTATCACTATTACAACTGAACTTCTATCAGATGATCGAAGACCCCAATTCGTTTATCGGAGAGTCAGTCAGTCAGGACCGGTTGTTCAATGCAGTATCGATTACAATCATGTTGAGAACCAAGTAAATCAGTCTGGAGGTAGTTATAGACTGTTACTTGCCGGCACTATCACAAGAACAACACAACCGATAACATCTCTAAATCTTGTTTTACCGCTAAGTTACCTGGTGGTTACTACTTATCGGCCATTTTCTTCTCTCAGACCGACTGCATCCCAATAAGTCAGCCTGCCAAGTTCAATGACATTAATCGTTGACTTGAAAAAGTGGAACGCCTTCTTGGAGCTTGACAATTACACTGAAGCCACCTGGACTTGGCTCTCCACATCATTCGATTGCTACACAACTAGCTGTACTTGAAAGCTTTTCAACAGCTTAGTTCAAAATAATAATTTGAATACAACAAAATCAACGTTTCGAAATGCTGCAGTATTACCTTATACGGGAAAACGCCTGAATAGCAAAAAAATATAACATTGTAATCGTTGAAAATCTTCCCCCATCTTCATAAGATTGTCATCAGAGCAATACTTCAATCCATCATTGAGTATTGCATAATTAAGGTAACGTGCAATGCAGGCAACATTAAAAATCGTCTCAACCATTCAAGTTTCTTCATTCCAATTCTTTGCTGATTGAATATTGTTCACTTCGTTTAAATCACTAAGGTATTTATAGTGGATATATGTTAGTATCTACTATATTTATGATACTGAGAACCAGAGGTCGCAACTCAACTGAACCTTCGAAATTTCTTCATTAGTAAATAATATATTTACGTATTTTCCGTTTCAAATATGACCTACAATTTCTGACCTCTTGGATTTATTATCAATATTCTATATAATATGAGATGAATCTTGTAAGAACAGTTCCTGTATCACTTCTCCTCCCCTTAATGAAGCTAATCCCGGATTTATCACTAGTAGGCTATTTATTAAATCTTCAGTGACGATTTACAAAAACCTTCTCTAACAGACAATTGAATCGATCGGAATGACCAGTCAATCCCTGTTTCATTGGAAAGAACCAATATTTTTTGTGTAAGAATGTGTAAGCCTAATCTAAAAAATATTGTAGACCAGCCACCTCGATGAGATCGTTGTGGAAGGCGGTATTGGCGTAAAAATATGCCAAGTCATAAAGCATGTAGCTTATGAGAGAATGATTAGACCATAACGATTACACGTCTGCTATAAATAATGACAGACCCTGACAATCAAGGAGCAAGATCATAAAGTAAACTATCTTATGAAACTATTACGTACGCTCTTTTCAAATCTATAAACCGTTATGCATTTGAACACGAGCAATTCTTTATGTACAATTGATTCAATCCAGTTTCTTCAAGTACAGAACATTACAAGATCATTATTTGCTCATATGTCAAGGTGAACGACTTAACGACTCTGCTTATAATTGAGAGGTGTCTTGCTGAATTGATTAATTCAACGAAAATAGTCTACATTCACATTTTTCATCCATTCAGACTAGTTTGGCAGACAACTTTCCTTGATTTCAGGTAAATTTGGAGGACAAAGTCATCTCTCTATAAAAAAATCGTACCAATTAGTGGAGTGTGACGGTAGTTGCAAGATACAAAAGTCGATATTCACGTGTTTCATAAGAATTATTAGGATGTCGCCTCTTATAATGGTTTGAAAGTTTTACCAACACAATTCTTCGACTTTGCTATTTATTTTGATCCTCAATTAATTTGAATCTGAATCAAGGTTTTTCAATCAAAATTCTTAACATATCAGATTGTTACAAAATTCAACTTTCAAATAAAAAGTAAGTCCATTAATTTTGTTAGTCAATCCAAAATTTTCCTCCAGAAATTTTGTGATTATTATGCAGCCTTAGAAGAGATGAACCTATCCTGGGTCCAACCACAGCAAAAACTGTTAAGTAAATCACAATCAATAACATTCAAATCAAATACACTGACAAATCTGTATTCATACCAATAAATTATATTCATTTTGTTCCAGATCTATTGTGACTCTCCACGATTATAACAACATATTCTGTGAACTATTACAGGAATCATCCCTGAATTATGATACATTGCTTTGAAACAAGTGCTTTATATATGTTTTCTTCCGTCAACCAGAGTCGACATTACAATGTATAAAATATTCAACAAATCAGAACATTAATTTTTGGTTTGGCCATAAAAGAAGAACGATTTTAAGCTGTGCTACTCAGTGCTGCATCTTGGAATTAAAATTCAGAAGAAACGCTGTTAATATTGCATTACCTTTCTTCATGACAGTGAGGACATTTTCACAATCAATGTTCCATTTTCCTCTATCAACCAGCGTCGATCACTACACACTACTTGATTGTCTCATGGCAGGAGTACGTAGGTAGCCTAGTTAATTTTAATCTAAATTGGTTGCCAATCTCGAATTGCAGAGAGACTTTATTATTCAAATTATAAGATGGAATGAGTAGACTAGTGAACTTATGTAGAGAAGACTACTCGCTGATCAAATTGCGCCCAATAATAAAATATTTATTTCGCCAAAATACAAGATACATAAGACAATTGAAAATTATAATAAATCTTTGGCACAGCCATCAAATTCAATGCTATTCTTATTATGATCCAAACAACATTGTCATTGTGCATATTAAATTGTCGGTCCCGGCTGATATATATATGTATATAATAGTCTTGAGTCGTGAGGCCCACTGACGGCTTAAATTATACAGGCTCAGGAGTGGAACTCCCTACCAATGAGAATCATACGAATAGAATAATTATTATTATAGTCTCTTCTATTTTCAGAAGAGATCTGTGCTTTGAGGGAATTGTATTTCCAATATCTTCGAGCTTGAATATTGGTTTTGCTCCCAAATTCTTCGATGTTTTTCAACGATCCCAAGATACTCTGCCACCTTGCTGATTTCGAAGCCTGTGAACTATTTATATATTATTTGTTTGTATCGAAAAGACAAACTGTCAGGCAGTTGACAGTATTCTACTGAAAGAGTTAATCGATTCGTTTCGAACACTTGAAAAGTGGTTTGAATGAGGAAGAGGACTGACTGCTTCGAAACTATCTCGTTTGAAAGTGGCTTAATGGCATTCACATTGTTTCCATTGTCAGTGTTAAATGGGGTGAAAGTGACTTTTTCTGCCAAGCCCGTATTTCACAGTAAACAGTTCCTTGTAATCTGGTGTATTCCGAATTGTGGTCTACAAGAGCAGTGATGTAAATCCCGATTCTGAATCCTACTGCCTGTGAATCACTCAACTAATTCCAACATTGAAAAATTGTTTTATGAATGAAACATTTTGATAGTTTTTGGAATTAAATATATATTACTATTTTATATTACTATTTTATATTACTAAATATATATTACTATATTCAATTTTAATAAAAAAAGCAACGCTAATTCAGCACGGTACTTTTATAGAGTTCATTTGGAGGAAACATTTCTAGAGCGAAATAATCAGATATTTTTATATACTCTAATCGGAGTTCTTAGGATTTCAAAAATGTTGTACATCCAAGATGCAGTATTTGCGAAACCGAATCAAATTCCTAACGATATAGCTTCAAATCTCTTTGCTTCAATGATTAAGAATTCGTGGAAAAGTTTAATTTGTATTTCTGAAATGGGAAGCTTATTAGTAATTTGATATCATAATGAACATCCCATGATTCCTGATGATAATAAAGTCCTTCTATACTAATAAACACATACTAAGTGCAACTGCTATAGATTCACGTACAGGAAATAATAATAAACTATCTAATTTGGGAGGAAAGCAAGGGAAGGTAACTTGAATGGAGATAGCTATTTTGAATTCTTTTTAAAATTGTCAAAGATGATCCATCCAGTTTCATAATACTAATCCAGAAATTTTTCTTTTCTTAATCAAGCATCATTGAAGTGTAATCTTTGTAAATCATTCAATGTTATAGCAAAGCTCAAGGCTTGGATGGAGATGGAAATCTCATAGAAAAAGAAATCTGGTATATCATAATTCTTTTCAATTCCAAACTTAATCTTTCACTTATGAAGTGTGTGACTAATTCTACAAATTTTATAATACCTGATGATATTCATTGAACGATTCATTCAATAGAGTTATGATTGAACTCCTCCAAAGATTGAATACTTTCCTCTTCTAAAAGCACCAAATTCAATATTGATACGTAAAACAACAGCTGCGTTGCTTGAAACTGGTCAGGATGCAATAATATTGAGTAATAATCAGATGAGTCATGAGTCTTCTCATTGCATGAATACATCAACTTGCTATGCATATTCTACCATATTGTTACCAAATGCATTCACGGATGGAAAGATTGAGTAACTCATATCTGATTTTACACGTTATCACGTCCTTCCTGGGAAGATTTATCACATAGTACATCTTGAAGCTTGACAAGATCTTTCGAAATTTATAGCTCAAGTGCCTTTTCTCAAGTTGTGAAATTTCGCTGGAAATTCAAAAACAAACATCTAGTGAAAGAATGATACAAACAAATCTTTCCAATTGTTCGAGTATATACTTAATTCTGCAACTGGTCATCTTGAGAGTAATTTAGTACTTGATTTCCAAACAATTTTGTTCTTCATAGTTATTCCAGCACAGCCAATCAATTATATGAACTTCAAATCATGAACTAGTTGTTCGAATTCCACATAAAACTTTTCTCTCATCAGCATTCAAACTTTTTTTTAATCATCAATGCACTAACCTAGGGCTAGTGTTCGCATCATAAACATAGAATTAATTACAGACATTTCATATCCAAAATGTATTTGTGTGCCTGTTACGAAATATTTAGATCTTGAATCGTACCATGAAATATTAGAAAACGTCTTCAAAATCATGAAATAATACTTCGTAGATGGTTAGTTATGTTGCTTTTATGAACTAGAATGCAAGCCAACATCTATTGTTATAATCATGATGATTCAATCAAATTCAATTATATACAATGAAAATTAGCTTCAATTTACAGTAGTATTCTCCTCGAATCATCAAGAAGATCGCTAGTGGAGAAATATGTATTCTACACAATTATTACTCCCCAAACATTAGTTAGTTATACGTTGAATTTATAGTCAGTTGAGTCTACAAATCGAGTCAGCATTGAGAAAAATTATATTTCAAAATGTATTGTTCATACTATGATTAGACAAACAATCATAATCTAATTATCCATTCTATTATTGAAAAAAGCCAATCTTCATTCCATTTTTCCTTAGATTGTACATTGTCCATCTGTTTTGCATTGTACAGAAACAAACGAACAATAATATTGATTTTGTTAATGAATCAATTGAACAACTGTGGTTTTTTTGTAGTGTTCAATATTTTTTTGAGCGAACAAATGAACGACAATTAATACCAACTTGTCAGGAACCTTACAGATAAGCAAATCAAACATTCTTTGGAACATACTTGTTTATAAGCTCACTTTTTCGACAAAAACACAGACGACATTTACAACTCTGGTTGGTTTCAAATTTTATGAAATAACTAAATTTTTCTCAAGATTTCAGTGATTATTGAGTTCAATATGGAATCCTAATTAAGTATTACATCGGTCTAAATTCAAAATTTCTAGTTTCCAGTTTTTGGACAGAAAATTTTACTTGAAAATTCTTATGAGTTTTCGAATTATTTTTCAATTTAAAAATGACCTTTGTGTTTATGGATTGTAAAATGAGTGTGTAATTGAAGAATTTTGAAGTGACACATAGCCTCTAGCTACGTTTGGACTATTGTATAAATTAGAATTGGAACCGTCTTGGGCGTAAGCCTATGGTACGTTTCTGTAAGTTGTATAATTCTGAATGATTGAATAAATAAATAAATAAATGAGTGGATTTAACCTATATTTTTTGGAAATGTTATACTGTTTAGAAAATTTGGGAGAAGAACAGTTTTGAGCTGAACCTGTTGCTCTCTCCCAGTCATTGTTGGATGATTTGTAATTATATTTATAAATAAATGAAACAAGTATCAAATATTGAATAAACTTGCAGCCTCTCACGAGGATACTCTCATGCCTGATCAAAGATCTTGGATTGCAGTTGCAGCACAATTACTCACCGAAAAAGCCATTGCCAGGAGCGGGCACAACCTGTGGGAGGGCGCATGCGACTCCGGCCAAGGCGCAGACGACAGCAACTTGTTTGTAGCAGACCATGATCTTCGAGTGCAGCCACAACAGACTGATCAACAACAGCCAAGAGCCATCTCGCCTCTTCAGCTGACAATCCTCTGCTCCTTACCTGCCCCCTCTCACCACTCCCCACCCACCTGTCCACACCAGTAGGTCACCCACTTCCCTTTCTTTCTTTCTTCGCGCTGCACTTCGTGGAAACTCAGTTTTTCCACTTTCTCTCCTCTTGTTCTTCCACGTACCCACGCATTTTCATTCTCTTTCTACTAATTCTTATTCCTCCCTTCGGAGACATCTGACTCATCACACCGCGTCATCACAGGTTTCTTCTTAAACAAGAACTTTCATTCTTGTTCGCACAAACAAGATTAACTATGAAGAGCTGTTGTTGTTGTTGTTATTGCCAGTCTGGATGATGAGGCGAGTTTCGAATTGGAGTTGTTGGTCTCCAGGTAGCCTTGCAAGGACATGTTGCATTATAATGACAGCTCATCCTTCAATCATGCAATGGATGCAACTCATGACGTGGCAAAACAGGGACAAAAAAGTATGGACAGACGAAGCACCTAAATATCAATTGAAATGGGTTCCTATAGTTTCTAATATGACTGTGGTGCATCACAATCATATTACAAAATAGTGAATAGAAGATACCTTCCTCAACCTAGTGTATCGATCCTCCACATACCCTGCAATATTCAGCAACATTTTAGTCAGGTAGAATATTCTCAGTTTAATGAAAAAATGGAACCAAATCGTTGAAAGTTCTCTCCCAAATCAAATAGTTGAGATCAATAAATTTTCAAAAAATATTATACAAGCTTGAATGAATTCAATTAACAAACAATAAAGGTTGAGCAAATATGTGCATCTTGTCTGAAGAAATCATAATTGCCACTCTGAGTCATGTACTGTAACGATAGCATTAAATATTATAATATTTAATGAATATTATAATATTATTCATTTATTTAATAAATATTATAATATAATAATGTTATCGTTACTACTAAACCAGTACATGACTCAAAGTAGCAATTATGATTTCTTCAGACAAGATGCACATATTTATTCTACATTTATTGTTTGTTAATTGAATTCATTCAAGCTCGTATAATCTTTTTTGAAAATTTACTGATCTCAGTTTATCTAATTTGATTCGGGAGAGAACTATCAACGATTTGGCTCCATTTTTCTATTGAACAGATAATATTCTCCCTGACTAATGTTGCTGGGTGAATATTGCAGGGTAAGTGAAGGAAGAAATCATAATTGCCACTCTGAGTCATTCACTGTAGCGATAGCATTAAATATTATAATATTTAGAGCTATCTTTACTACTGAACCAGTAAATGACTCAGAGGGGCAATTATGATTTCTTTAGAAATTATACGAGGAGAATAGATTATATGAATATCCAGATTCAAAAATGAATAATTATATATTTTCAAGTATAGCAGATCCACTATTCCATGATAATTGTGCTCCAAAGGTTTTTAGACGATTGAGAAAGTGACGTTCTCTAAACGAACAAATAATTAATATTTGCAGAAAGTAAAAAGTGAAATTAATGTTCCATTGACAGTTATGAGGTGGTTGATGTGATCTATGACTGGAGGAGGCAGAAAAAAGAGAATCGAAAGAAATGAAAATGAGGTGACAGAGTAGGTGCTGATGGATTGGATGGGGGCGTAGAGCGTTGCAGTGTGAGTGTGAGCTGGTGAAACTCGTTGGTTGACTGCGATCTCACTGTCATTAGAAGCAGTTATCACGCCAGTTGAATTTCGTTTTGTCCGCAACGCTGATGATGTTCACGTTAGCACTGCAACTGCTGATCCTTCCAGCCTCAGACCGAGACTCTTTTCGAAAGTGAAATTCACGCCGTTTATTATTAAATTGCCTCTCGTTGTATTACTAGTTTGCATGGAAAAGTCGGAGAACAAGATCACCTTGCCACCATTGATTTTCTTGTCTTGATAAAATTACTGATCTTGGCTGAGGTGAGCTCATTCTCTTGAGAGAAGTGAGTTCCACGGCTTCAAAAAAAAATTCATATATTTTCATGTTGTATGTATATTATGTATTCTGATGCAGTGTGTACATCATGTGGCATTGATGTCATACCTGGTTGGTCAGCACAGACTATGGCCATGATTTAGCAAGGAGAAGTCATGCACATTTCCTATGCTCACTTAATAATGGATTTGCTGAATTTGTTCAAATGGTTGAGCTAGCGAAAGGAAAGGTTCCATTTGAAAAATAATATTATGTCATGCATATTCTATAATTTTCTTGAGTGAATCTATTCTCGTCCAAAACAGCACTACTAATGCATAAAGTTATTTCAAATATTTGTTAATTTAGAGTGTAGTAAATGAAGAAAGTTTTCTCTCTGCCGGTCATCAATTCAAACTCAGTATTTAGTATTCGTAATAATCGTGAATCAGTAATACACTGTTCTTCATACACTGAGTAACTTCTATGGAATAATCTGAAAATTGAAATAATGTGGATATAATTTATATTTTACAACTGTAATAATGCAGTTGGGTTAACGCACACAGCAAGCAAATCATATTGAAAAATTGTTTTACGCATTAGGACATTAATTTAAAACTTTAAAACTAGCAACATTTAAACCATCATCATCATCGTCATGGATTAGGCTTTTCAAGCCTGTTCCGGCATCCATCTCTTTCTCGGTCTATCAATACTTCTTCTGCCTATTGGCTTGTGGAGTAGAGCATTCAATGGGAAACGGTCTTGAGGTATTGTAAGGTCTTACCACTTATTTCTGTATGTTTTTATCAAACTCAAGACTGGTTAGATATCACATTATCATTTTATATTTTCATTCCGAATCTGATCCTCTCTTGTGCATCCTTTGACTTGTCTAAGGAATCGCATCTCTGCTCACTGTATTCTTGATTCAAGCTTCCTTGTCAGCACCCATGCTTCACTTCTGTAAGTCAAAGTGGGTATCGCCATGGCTCTATAAAATTCAATCAAGGTGTTCTTCCAGGCTCTATCTTAAAGGGATCGAGTGATTGCTCCGCATACCAGGTTGAATTTTGATATATTTTTTTGGACATCCTGGTCGTAATCATATGTGATGTCGCAGCCTAAATATTTGAAATTTGAAATCTGCTCCAAAATCCTCTCTCCTATTACTATTTTGATCGTATCGGCCACTTGCCATTAAAAGTCATGATTTTTGTTTTGATTGCCGAAATTCTCATTTTAAAATGTTCGCTTATTATGTTGAGCTTATGCATTGCAATTTGTAGCTTGTCCTCAGATTCCTGTATGATTACTGTGTCGTCCGCAAACATTAAATGGTTAATATAAGTGCAGGTAAGAGAAATACCCTTTGTCAACGCGTTGCTGCCACAAATGCATAAGCTCATCAACATAAATATTGAAGAGGGTAGGTGAAATTGGGCATCCCTGTTTTACTCCTTTATTTGTCAGTATTTCTCTGGAGAATTTCCCATTTTCCAATGTTATTCTTATGGAAGTATTGTGATATAATGTTTTTATGTTACTGATTAAATGTTTGGGGTACCTTTAAACCAGCCTCATCTTTCTAACACCTCTCTAAGGATGAGGTTAGAAAAGAGTGAAAAAGATGATCTCCTGAACAAGTTTGATGAAGATTAAAAAGGATTTGAAAAGTCGAAACTTTTCCATGAAGGACATTTCCATTTATGCATGGATACGAGCTAAGCACGCTAAGCTCACCAATTGTCGCCCTATCACTGTCTAAGAGCCAAACTGAGGAGATGTAGAATACATGTATTCTAGGTACCTTGAGATGTAGTAAATTCATTAGCTATTTTATGAATATGTTTTCAGCTATAAACTTGAATTCATGCAGATAATAGTAATGTAGAAACTGAATAGATTTGGAAAGTTGTACTAGAACTTTTTAAAAGCATTGTATTCTAGGAGAGGATAAGTATGGTAATGAATACATTGTGATTGTAGAGGAAAACAGAGTACGTTAGTGTCTATTCTAGTGGTTGTGTATTAGAATTATATCTTGCTGTTTGGTGTGACTAAAAATATTATCAGCAAGTCAGCAGGATGTACAGTGATAAGACTTGAAAAATGCATGTATTTGTGCAGCACTTGAGTACGTTAGCGACACCGTTTCTCCTTGAACGCTCTCCAAAATGTTGATGCCACTCTGTCAGTCACTGGGTCAAGGTCATTCAGTCAATGGTCAATGACCCATTCTCCAAGTAGAAATCCATGTTTATGTATGTAACGGACACTCTACTATAAAGAGACACCAAATACTAATAACTCACTTACTCCTCTTTCTTCTATCTGTTGGCCAAGTCTCTCATCTTAGGCAGAATTTGTCAGTCGAATAAAACATTAAAAACATTATTTGAATTTGAGCCGGTTTATCATTATTTGAAAACGTGAGAGGGTAATATTGATAGAGAAGTTCCTCCATTATACAGAATATATGAGTGGGTAAAGATTTCGTGGATTATCATTCTAAGAGAAAAGAGATATAGAGGTAAGAGATAGAGGTTTAATTGGTGAGGTTAGGATCAATGGAGTTCATTATTGCAGTAAGACCAAAAATATTAATAATCATGTTGGAAGTTATTGGATACAGAAATTCCAAATTGATTAATATTAACCACTACAATGTAAACAATGTGATTGGAATTGATTAAATTCCATTAATTTTTATATTATCCACTGTTCAGGTATTCTTTCATGCCTACACATAATATCTGCTCACTTCTGTAACAATAATGAAATGTTGCTGTTTGGGGATCATTAAATTTGTGAATCAGATGATCAAAGAAAATTGGATAGGAATAAAGCAAGTATAATCCCATCCAGAGCAAGAATCAATCCTAGTTCAGTAGCAGAGGATTTTAACAGTTTTTTCATCGATGTTCCAAACCGTGTTGGAAGTACTCACAATCTGCTTGCTTCAACAAGAAACGTGGTAGGTAACTGCAGCTCTAGGATGAGATTTAAACTTCTTAGTCCCAAGCAAGTGGAGGTGCTCATTAAATCGCTTAAAAATAAAAATTCAGCTGGATGGGATGAAATTCCAGTGAAAGTTTTCAGGATGGTTGCTGATATATTGTCTGAACCCTTGTCCAGGATCCTCAACCAGTCTTTTACTGTTGGCGAGTTCCCTCATAAAATGAAGTATGCACTGGTAAGACCTATTTTCAAGAAAGATGACAAAGATGACTTGAACAATTACAGACCCATTGCCATCCTCACAGCCTTTTCCAAACTTTTTGAGAAGGCAGCTAATGAACAAATTCTTCATTTTATGAGAGTGAATAATATAGTCTCAAAAACACAATTTGGCTTCTTAAGGGGACTCGATACAGAAGCAGCTCTAATAAAATTTTTCAATACTGTGTCGGCAAGTTTAGACGCCTCCCAGCAGGTGTGTGGAGTGCTATGCGATCTGTCAAAAGCATTCGATTGCGTAAATCATGATATTCTTGTTGAAAAGTTGAGAAAATATGGCATTCGGGGAAGGGAACTGTGGTGGTTCAATTCGTTTTTGAAAGAGAGGATGCAGGCCACCCTAATAAACCATGACAATAAAAATTATCAATCAAAATGGGCTGTAATCAATGCTGGTGTACCACAGGGCTCCATCCTTGGTCCCACATTATTTATTATATACGTAAATGATCTGTCATCTTGCTCTACTAAGCCACTTATTCAGTATGCCGATGACACATCATCTATTATCACTAATTCAAGTTTGAGAGCTGTAGTCACCCAAACACAGGAAGAGCTACTGAATATCAAGAAATGGTTTGCTGCAAATGGTCTGTCTATGAACTCAAGTAAGACCAAGTTCATTACCTTCAAACCCCCCATTTTGCATCCAGAAACTTTAATGAGTTGGCCGATTTGAGTGTACCCCAGCAGAGCGTTGCTGTTGATCTTCTAGGAGTAACACTAGATAGTAGATTGGACTGGTCAGTACACACTCAAAAAATATGCTCCAGGGTTAACTCGGCTATTTTCTCTCTGCGAGTGCTCAAAAACACATTGAGCTTCAAAGCCCTAATGGTGGTATATTACGGTTATCTTTTTCCTTTCCTCAAGTATGGCATAACCCTTTGGGGAAGATCAAAATTCTTCATCCAAGTATTTAGATCTCAGAAAAAAGCATTAAGAGTTATTTTTGGTAAGCCCCCCCAATATCCCTGTCGAGAACTATTCCTGAGTAGCAGGATACTTACACTGCCGTCACTGTATATCTTGGAGATCTGTTCATACGTTCACAAAAACCTACCAAACTTCACCCGCAATAATGAAATCCACAGTTACAATACAAGGCACTCAGCCTCCCTATCAGTGGCTGCTCATAGAACCGCCATGTTTGAAAAATCTCCGCAATATATGGGCCCAAAAATATATAATAGATTACCTCAGGATATTAGAGACATGGCGGACTTACGAAGATTCAGAGGAATGTTAAAGAGGTTGTTACTTGAAAGGCCATACTATTCTGTGGATGAGTTTCTGCAGGAGTGATATATTATTGTTCCTTGTCTTTGATTCTTCCCAGGTCCTTGTACATAGGTAATCTTGACTAACTGCGTTTTTATATATACTGTATATATATATATATATATATTTATTAATATTTCATGTGACTATTGTATAATTACAGTATTTTAATGTATCATGATATGTGTTGAGAACCTCCTTTAGGTTGCTCTTTTTGACTTATCCCCAGTCTGATTATTCAGATGTTTGGGATGAAATAAAAAAAATAATAATAATGATTAAAAAGGATTTGAAAAGTCGAAACTTTTCCATGAAGGACATTTCCATTTATGCATGGATACGAGCTAAGCACGCTAAGCTCACCAATTGTCGCCCTATCACTGTCTAAGAGCCAAACTGAGGAGATGTAGAATACATGTATTCTAGGTACCTTGAGATGTAGTAAATTCATTAGCTATTTTATGAAAATGTTTTTAGCTATAAACTTGAATTCATGCAGATAATAGTAATGTAGAAACTGAATAGATTTGGAAAGTTGTACTAGAACGTTTTAAAAGCATTGTATTCTAGGAGAGGATAAGTATGGTAATGAATACATTGTGTTGTAGAGGAAAACAGAGTACGTTAGTGTCTATTCTAGTGGTTGTGTATTAGAATTATATCTTGCTGTTTGGTGTGACTAAAAATATTATCAGCAAGTCAGCAGGATGTACAGTGATAAGACTTGAAAAATGCATGTATTTGTGCAGCACTTGAGTACGTTAGCGACACCGTTTCTCCTTGAACGCTCTCCAAAATGTTGATGCCACTCTGTCAGTCACTGGGTCAAGGTCATTCAGTCAATGGTCAATGACCCATTCTCCAAGTAGAAATCCATGTTTATGTATGTAACGGACACTCTACTATAAAGAGACACCAAATACTAATAACTCACTTACTCCTCTTTCTTCTATCTGTTGGCCAAGTCTCTCATCTTAGGCAGAATTTGTCAGTCGAATAAAACATTAAAAGCATTATTTGTATTTGAGCCGGTTTATCATTATTTGAAAACGTGAGAGGGTAATATTGATAGAGAAGTTCCTCCATTATACAGAATATATGAGTGGGTAAAGATTTCGTGGATTATCATTCTAAGAGAAAAGAGATATAGAGGTAAGAGATAGAGGTTTAATTGGTGAGGTTAGTTAGGATCAATGGAGTTCATTATTGCAGTAAGACCAAAAATATTAATAATCATGTTGGAAGTTATTGGATACAGAAATTCCAAATTGATTAATATTAACCACTACAATGTAAACAATGTGATTGGAATTGATTAAATTCCATTAATTTTTATATTATTCACTGTTCAGGTATTCTTTCATGCCTACACATAATATCTGCTCACTTCTGTAACAATAATGAAATGTTGCTGTTTGGGGATCATTAAATTTGTGAATCAGATGATCAAAGAAAATTGGATAGAAATAAAGCCTTATGGAAAATCATCAAGAGAAATCAATTCTCTTCAAGCCTTATTTTCATCCAATTTTTTTTGAACACCTGATTCTGGAAATTTGATTTACTGATGATTATATTCAAATTTCAATAGTTAAATGATCAAAGCTATGATATCTCTTTTGAGTTCAAAACAAAACGTTCCTAAACCAGATATACATGATATATTATAGATAAATGAATGAATAAATTATAACGTACCGTGAGAACTTGAAAACGCAATGAAAAAAATGTGCAAGAAAATTTGAGCTTTTTTCTTCCCAAATTGATTCATTGAGAGTACAAGAAAACTATGGGATACAGTTTTCGTTCACTTTCTTGATTAGAGAAACCGGCCATTTTTTTGACAAGAAAGAAGTAACACTAGTAGCACTATAATAATAGCTAACAAATGAGTGGAAACTACACTTTTCCAGAGTTTTTCTTATCTTAATCATTTCGAGTGAATCTGCTTCTAAACAAATCACATCTTTATAATATTTTCAAAAACTAAGTAGCAAGCGTATCCAAATAATTCAGAATCTTTTCGGAAGGGGGCTTTCTCATGGATCTAGTGTACTCTTTCACGAGGATTCGATCGTTAGTATCTACAGTAAAATCATGCCCTATTGAGAATGTACATTTAAATCGACGATTTCAATGTTAGTTACGGATTTTGACACAGAGGATAAAATATTTGTTCGAAAATAGATTTGATATGGTGATTTAACTACTAGGTATTTGAATTTCATGAAAAAACATGAACCAACAGACCTATTATTGTTTGAATTCTACCAAAACTCCTGCCATGGAGTAGATTGCTTCTACTATAAAGGAGAGAACGAACATAATCTCTCCTATTCTACAAAATGAAACTGTTCAACTGCTCTTAGATTGCAGCGCTATCTCTGTGTCAATGTTGGAACGTGAATCGGCCTGATGAAACAGTGGGAAATGCTTTCCCGTCGTCCTGATAGATAGCAACTGTGCAGCTAGACTTGAAAGAGGTTTTCATCGTCGCATGTCACCTTGAGTCATATTATGCCATGGACGTAGACACATGCAAGAATTTGTTTGTTGTACTACTTGGTAAAATATAAGTTTAAGTTATATTGCCTTTGATGCTCAACTAGACTTAAATGGGTAGAATTTTACCTTTGGTGTGTTTACTGGTAGTGTTGTGACCTACCTACCAAGATAATGAATGAGAATCAAACATACCAGGATTGAATGAATATATTCATAATTATTATAAGCACTGCTTAACAGCTGAATACTTCTCATATATCGGTAATAGATCATCAATCCCTGGGATTGAATTTGGATGCACTTTAAATGAGAGGATTTTGGGAACTGTGGAGCAGGAAGTAGATTGTTGAAAAAGAAGAATTTTCAAGTTAAGAGGTTCATAGAAGTTGAACTGAAATGAAGATACAAACAAATAACTGGGAAATTTAAAAATGTTATCACACCTTTTGTTGAAATACCATTCTGAACTGTTCAAGCACCTACAATAAAGGTTATCTTCACTAGAAAATTGTTATATTCTAATAATTGCAGTATCATTTACGAGTAGCAGTTTTGATTTTCTTGCATAATTGACAAGAATTCAGTTCCAAATTATTGGGGAGATAGATGATTGTGGATAATTTATGTAGGTACTGTGCAGAACACATTATAAAGCAAAACGTCACTCACTTAGGCCTTGTCACTCACTCACTTATCCACAGAACTAGAAATCTACTAGTTCAAATATATTCGGATTTGGAAGGTAAATTATTATTCAGTTGACCATCTAGAGATCTAGAGGCAAACTAAGAACGGATGAAAGAGTTTTCAAATATACGCTTAATATTTGTGTTTTCCTGCGTTTTCTCATAGAATATAAGCTTTTACGAGAATACAAGAACAGAAAACTTAAAACCGAATTAAAGCTATGGTCTAGAAATTTCGCTTGAAACTTACTAGTTTCTCGAGAAAGCTTCAGAATTTAGCTAACATGTTGCTTTTTCTGCGTTTCTTCAGATTTCTCGAGATCAGATTGACAGAAAATGTTCAAATTTTATACACAGCTAAGCTGTACACAATCATTGGCGTGATTTTAAAGACCTTTTACTAAGATGAAAAGGGCTTTGGAATCACAGCAATATGGGGAAAATTAATCTGGAATGGAAGAGACTAATTGACATTTAAATCAAGTGGTCTTTCAATCGTATGTTAAGAGATAAATTGGTTATTGTTCTGGAGCATCAGATAAATTTTCTGAGGATAGAAGCACAGGAAATAGGCTTGAGAAAATGTCTGCAGATGGAAATTACTGAGATATTGCAATTATTCGAATGCTAATGAATTAATTGTTATTATTAAACGAGAATCTAAATTAAATGCTGTAATTCACCCCGAAGACTTCTGCTACTGCAAATATTGACAACAGGGTGAACAGCTAGATGGAAATTCGATGAGGGCTACTGTTCAAAAATTATTTGTCAGCCGGGGAATCGAACCCAGTACCTCCTAATTGCCGGTAAGGAATGCTTACCCTTACACCAAACTGACAATCTCTGGATAGCAGCGCTCATTTTTATACGAAGCTATAGCGGCCAGCTAGTCTACAGATGGAAATTACTGAGATATTGCAATTATTCAAATACTAATGAATTAATTATTATTATTAAACGAAAATCCAAATTAAATGCTGTAATTCACCCCGAAGACTTCTGCTACTGCAAATATTGACAACAGGGTAAACAGCTAGATGGAAATCTAGTTAATTACATGGTGCTGTCAGAAAAAAAAGCATTGATGTCAGTCCTTATTATTGGTCTAGGGTTGATCTAAAACGGCTGACTCCATGGTCAAGTAAGGATTTCAATAATTGAACAGATACTGCATACTGGAAGCTCGGTCTGAGAAAAAAAGACCAGCTCAGAGTGTCATGTGATAATGGAGTACGGAACTAGAAGGAAAAAGAACAAACTTGGTAAATTAATGAATCCTTTAGTAGACCTAAGGGCCTTAGGTCCAATGCCTTAGAACCCAAGTCATAGGTCTTAACCAGCCCTAAAATATCATAAATTGAATTACTTAAGAAACAATACGAAAGTTATACACATAAGAAAATGATACAGGAGTCCTGAGGCTCATGTCATACTACACTACTATACTACTACTACTACACTACACTAACTACTCATGAGAATGAGTTTCATTTGAATGAATTATAAGAAAGATTTCAAATTTAAACTAGAAACAGGAGGAATTGAATACTTACTATTTTAACATAATTGAACTACAAGTGTTTCCAACTTTTCACTATTACTTAAATTAACTAGTCAGAGATCTCATTATGAGAAATATATGAATAGGCTACTAATAAAAGTCAAGGGAGCGTCTCTTGAACTAATATCACGAACCGCTGTACGAGAAAGGCCATCTATACGTGACACAGAAAAGACATTCGCGTTTTGTATTCTGGGTTATGAATTATCCCTCATGAATGATGGATTTTGTTCTTGCCCCAAAAAATTCACAATAGTATCTTAAGTCACAAGGACGGGAAGGGACCGTCTGCAGGCGAGAATGATGTTTATAGTCGAGGCGTTAGCCGAGACTATAATTTCATTCGAGCACTGTGAAAGACATTCACGTCCAATTAACTTAAACTATTTTTTGTCATAATAATCTAGAAAAGAATAATTGAGAAACAGAGAACATTGCCTGCTTGTGCTGCCATTACTACATGCATTCTATAAACATAACCTAGTTTACAAGTTTTGAATCAGGAATTTCTTGATTGTAGTTGACAAAACTCCCACCTGGAGCGCTAAAAGGCGGTTTTTGTACCAGTTTTGCTTGTTCCTAATTCGGAACTATAGTGAGGTCCACGTTATAATGACAGTATTTGATCAACTTTGGTTTTGCTATCCTTGTCTATCTTTCGACAAAGCCGGTTGTACTATCCTTTTCTAGGTCCACAACGATGTCAATTATGTTTTTGACAGTGTAGAAATATAATTAATTGATGCAGAGAATTGGCATCGCTATTCTTCTATCTTTATCCACTGCCATTAACGTGGACCACACTAAAGGAAACATACTCGACTGTAAAAGAAGCATATGATTTTATTACAGTAGTATGCTGTAATGAGAATGATTTTATGTCTCTTTGTTCTACAATCAGCTGTTTACCGGCTTGATTTCATGGATGTAAAACAGCTGAAATTGAGACTTTTCCGGCTCGAAATCGGTTTTCAAGTCCGAGGCCGTAGGCCGAGAATAGTATATTTCGCACCTAGGGCCGAAAATGGGACTTTTCTGGCTCGAAATCGGTTTTCAAGTCCGAGGCCGTAGGCCGAGGACTAGAAAAGATTGAGAGCCGGAAAAAACATTTTTGCCCATGGTGAGAACGTTATTTTTCGCCACACAGGAAAATAAACGATATATATATATGCGAATAATTGTCTATTATAAGCACTTCCGAAAGCAAAAGTGGAAGGTCATAGATCTAGCAAATCTGGGTAATCTGAATATCAAGAAATTGTCCAAGTATTTTTATTTTTTATTCTGATTTGTCTAAATAACCTAAAAGATTATGTTCAATTATGTAAGAGGTTGAGTTATACTTTTTATTCTTCAAATGACAATAAGATGATATTATTATAAATGTTTTGATTATTGAATGATAAACACAAAGAATGAAAAGTTTTTGATCAGCTGTTTTAGCGCACTTGAAATTTGGCCAATCTGAATGTCATGGAAAGTTTTTGATCAGCTGTTTTAGCACACTTGAAATTTGGCCAATCTGAATGTCAATGGAAGTTTAGGTTAGAATTCTATCCTACTCTGAAAATAGAATTATTTGAATAGTTTATAATATATATCTTATCTGTATTTTATTCATCCAAATAAAATGATAGTATATTATTACAGAATACTTTATTGAATTCTAAAAGCATAAAATGATTCCGTTTATCCACCATGTTCCATGATAAACGCTGTACTAGGAGGTTTGAGGTTAGATTCTATTATACTCTGAAAATTGAATTTGAATAGTTTATAATATCTCATTATTTGTATTTCATTCATCCAAATAAAATGATAGTATCTTATTGCAAAAACTTTATTCAATTCTAGAAGCATAAACTGTTTGTATATCATGTGATGTTACTTAATCACATGATAACTGTTTGATAAATAATAAGTTGTTTACTGAGTTTAGTTTGTTATCTAAGTGAATAAAGATGGTTGCTTCAATGGCTAAGAATTTATTAAGATATTTAAACATGGCGCAGTCAAGGAATTGAACAGAAAGGAGAATAATTGAGTGAGTGAACAACGACAGGATTGAGTGAGTAATAAGATTGGGTAATTATCGTATTATTATATTTTTTCTTAAAAGACGAACAGGAATTCAACAAGCCAGAACCGTTACTATGCAACGGGGAAAATGTTTCACAAAATTTCGAATTATTCAAGAAAAATATCGTAAATTATTTTATAGCGACTGAAACAAATCAAAAATCCAACCAATTCAAGTTGCAAGATTTAAAAACTTGTTTGGCAATGAAGCTTGATTTTATATGAATCGTTACAAGATGTGGATGAGCCAGAAACGGTAGAATCAATGTTAAAATATTAGAGAGCTATTGTTTACCAAAAAGAATGAGATCATGAATGTATACAATTTTATAGCTTGCAAACAAGAGGAGGTCAATCATTTAATTCATTCTATGCACTTTGAAGGGCTAGTGACAAGATGCGAATTTGGGGAACAAGAGGATAAGTTATTGAAAGCTATGATTGCATTGGGGTTAAGGTCGAAAGAAATGCAACAACGTGTGTTGAGACAACGCCTCGTTGGAAAAAATAATTGATTATTGTCGCAGTGTTGAAATAGGTGAAAAACATGAGAAGTCAATAAATGAAGAAAAGTCTCGAAAGGAAGTGCACCCAGTTTCCAAGTATGATAAAAGGATAACAAACTCATATCAGAAGATTGTATGCGGCTATTGCGGAATGCAGCATGTAGAAGGTAGGAGCTGCCCGCGTCTGGTAAAAGCTGTAATAAATGTGGTAAGATGAATCATTTTAGCAAAATGTGCCTGAATAAGCTAGGAGAAATGATTTCAGAGTGAGTGAGCAAAGGCTACCTCAACCATTACATATGTTGTGGAAAATCCAACAGCAATAGAAGAAGCTCACGAGTTTATTGATTCAGTATATCTAGTTAACACTGTCAATGAAAAGGCTTGGTTCAAAACATTATTAATTGAACATAACCAGTAAACTTTAAATTATACAGGAGCAGAAGTGAATATATTGCCATATGAAATTGTGAAAGACAGTGTGTATTGAGTAGGTTGAAAAAGAGTAGTGTTCGATTAGAAGCATACGGAGGATTTAAATTTCACCTCTGGGTCAGTTCACTGCTCAAGTGGAATCAAAAAAAGATTTGATTTGATAAACTTTGTTGTGGTCAAAGAGTACAGTACCGATTCTAGGCCTTGAAGCTTGTATTCAGTTGAATCTGGTGAAACGAATTGATGAAGTTCAGAAGCAAAGTAGAAACAACAATGTGAAGGATAGAACGTGCAAAATTCGATTAAAAAAGGACGCAATGCCAAATGCCAGTTCAGCGAGACGTATACCAATGAAGATTCAAGACAAATTTAAAGAAAAAGTTGATTTGAGCATGGCGGATATGGTTCATTGTGTTACTGAGAATGGCGAAGTTGAATTTTCAGAGAAACGCTTGAATAAATTTGTAACAGAAACACAGAATGATGATGTTCTTCGGAAAGTTATAGATTATTGTGAAAATGGCTGGCTTAATAACATAGTTGATGGAGGAGAACTAAGGCATTTTTTCAAATAAGAAATGAAATACAATTTAGCAAGGGTCTATGTATTATAATTCAAGAATTATTATACCCAAGAATTTGAGAGATTTTATCTTGAATAGGCTCCATGAAACGCACTTAGGAGAAACAAAAATGAACAGCATTGCCTCAAAATATTATTATTGGCCAGGAATAAGAGCAAACATAAAAAATCTGGCTGAATCTGCACGCATTGCCAAAAATATAGAAGGTCCAATGTAAGAAGTCCAATGCTTTCTCATGAATACCCGATTTTCCATTTTTAAAAATTGGAGTGGATATAGCTGAAGTAAAAGGAATAGCTTATCTCATAGTTGTGGATTATTATTCAGGTGGCTTGAAATAACAAAAATGAACAGTAAGAAAGTTCGGCTGTTAAATCTATTTTATCCCAGTTATTTGGCAGGTTTGGAATTCCGCAGATTATAATAGCTGATAATATCCGTTTGGCTCCCAAGAAATGATACAGTTCGCAAAGGAGTGGGATTTTAAAATTATTACAATAAGTCCTCGTTATTCTCAGTCTAACGGCTTAGCTGAAAAGGGAGTGAACATAGCAAAGACTATGATAAGAAAGTGTGCTGAAAGCAAAACCGATTTAAACTTGAGTTTGCTTAACTATCGGAATAGTTGTGTTGCGGGTCTCAATTATTCTCCTGCTCAGTTAATGTTTGGTCGAATGATAAGAACAAACTTCCTATCCTCAAGATAGTTTGAAACTTCATCAACTTCCTCGGGAAGAATAGCAGTGCAAATGACGAACCATAAATTCCAACAGAAAGAAACATACGATAAGCAGTCACGGAAACATGTATCTTATTTCAAAGAAATCAGCCCATTTATATCCAAGATTGGAGAACAAAATTATGGGAGCCTGGAGTAGTTATTAATGAAGCTGATGCCCACGGTCCTATGTGGTGAAGTCCAATAGTGGAAGAATATTAAGAAGAAATGAGAGGTTTTAAGAAGACGATGAAATCAAAGGAAAGGTTGAAAAAGGAAATGTTTGAGAAAGTAAAAGGGGAAGATGTTTGTATATCATGTGATGTTACTTAATCACATGATAACTGTTTGATAAAATAATAAGTTGTTTACTGAGTTTAGTTTGTTATCTAAGTGAATAAAGATGGTTGCTTCAAATGGCTAAGAATTTATTAAGATATTTAAACATAAACTGATTCCGTTTCATAAACTATTTTGTAAACACGTTCACATCAAATCAGAATCAGCTGACTTCAAGGTTATTTTACAGCCCTAGGGCCGTAAAAATTTTACCGGCCTGGACAGAAAACAATCACTTTCGGCCTCCATATGACGCACGTAAACCAGCTCATTACATCCAAGTGGGGCGAAAAAACTTTTTTGCCCGTGGTGCGAACGCTATTTTTCGCCACACAGAGAAATAAACAATATACATATGAGAATAATTGTTTATTAAGCACTTCTAAAAGCAAAAAAGTGGAAGGTTATAGCTCTAGCAAAACTAAGGTAACCTGAATATCAGGAAATTGTCCAAGTATTTTTATTTTTTATTCTGATTTGTTTAAATAACCTAAAAGATTATGTTCAATTAAGTGAGAGGTTGAGTTTATACTTTTTTATTCTTTCAAATATGACAATAAGATGATATTCTTATAAATGTTTTAATTAGGCTATTGAATAATAAACACAAAAAATGATGAAAAGTTTTTTGATCAGCTGTTTTAGCACACTTGAAATTTGGCCAATCTGAATGTCAACGTCTACAATGCTTGTTGTCATCGACTTCGGAAGTTTAGGTAAGAAGTTTTATCCTATTCTGAAATTGAATTTGAATAGTTTATAATACATATCTTATCTCTATTTTATTTGATTCTAATTCCAATCTTTTCAATTGAAATCCAAGTACAATTTAAATAGAAATCAGAATACATTTTATACTTGAGAATCCCCCTAGCTATTAGATATTTGAGAGGTAGATGAAGCAAAAATACATTCATTGCCACAATAATTTATCAACGAAGTAATGTGCAAAATTCATAATAACCTATATCAAATACAATCCTCATCCTATATTCTTATTGTATGATTGCCGGTCTGACTAACAATCATTGTTGGCTTACTTACACTTACACTCACACCCTTTACACAAACTCTCCTATAATAGGTCTGGATTCTTGATTCATGAGATGCCATTAGAGGCCAGTCAATAGGAGTTAGGCTTTTATAAAAACTGAACATTCTTTCAATGATCATCAATTTTTGTCGTTTGAAGTTGCAAATTTGGTGTGAAGTTCTTATTTTTAACAGACTTTAACTTTCTTCCAATTTTCAACGATATTTTCTCAAAGTTTATCATTATCATCTACAGTATAAAAATAATGCCAATGAATTTCAAACATCATTCAATTTTTTTTTGATTGCTGATTCATTGAAGACTAATTCTCCGTACAATATAATAATTATGTCATCCACTGGAGGTGAAAAGTTTCCATAGTATCATACTTCAAACATTATCTACTCTCTTCATCTCATCTTCATCTCCATGAGTTATCATAACTGGTAATTGACATTTTGAATGATAAAATTCTCCCTCTTCAGTAATCAAATCAATGCAGACCTATTTTAATAAACATCAACAAATGGTTAAACATTGGTGCGAGTGTTCCATTGGTCCAGCCCTCTTACTCTCAAACCATCGAACAGAAACAAATTATGTTTCTCAGTGAATTTAATATTTAATATTTAAAGATAATATTTCATTACGTGGATACAGAATCAAGTTGTATCATAATAACTCAATCTTTCGTTCTCAATCATCTACAAGTATGTAGTAGTTTAGTTTCTCAATTAGTTTTTTTTAACTTCTATTACATGCAAAACTGATTGTTCAAGTAATTATTAACACATTTTCAACTAATTGAATTTTTCTTAATAAATTCTGCTGGACGTGAAAAGTGGAGATCTCAGTCAGCTACACCTTATAGCTTTAATATCCTTTACACCTTGATTTTGTACGTTCTCTGATGTGTCATCTGCTGGAGCAGCCTCTTGTGGAGAACGAGATGCTAGTTTTGAACAACTAGCGGAAAGCAAGCAAATACTGCCGGAACCAAGTGAAGCGTTGCGTCAGACTGCGATCGTCCGCGGGTCATGGGTTGGGGGGGGAAGCCGTCGATGGTAGGTGGAGAGAAATGGTGGAAGTTCATCGGTTTCGAGGAAAGGCTCGAAGCAGGAAGGCATAAGGAGCAGAGCAGGTGCAGTCGATCAGTGTTATCAGTTGCGGACAAAAGGAACGTTCTCCAGAATCGAAGAGTACGAGATGAGTGTGTCCCTTGTTGGCTGTCTTCGAGTATAGTGGTACAATAGTATTGCCGTGACCCTCAGCAGCAGCAGGCCAGTGACCGACATACGCTGTCCCACTTCCGTGATCCCCAACGTCACACGCTTCCAGTATTCAGTGAGACGAGCTTCAGGCAACTGGTTTCATCTTTGTTATCTTCGCACAGGTAACCTCAACTTTATGTAGTTTTTTTATTAGCGATACATGTAATAATCATCATAGACTAATAGCAATCTTTGTTATCATTATTATTTGTGTGATCGGCTCGTAAATAATAATTCGATAATGGGAGGATGATGATGATGAGTTTCACCTTTTTTATGATAATTGATGTTGAAATTCACCCATAAAATAGTCATATTGGCATACAGACATGGTTTCTCTATCATTTGTGTTGTAAAGTTACAGTTCGCCAAGTCCCATAGCATATCTCGTACCCAGGATGTTGTTGAAACTAATACTAAAAATTTGAAATTACATTCAGTGACACAATGATGTAGAAAGGAAAACTCCAATTTGTTTGATATTCATGTGTAGTGGAACTGGACCAATCACCAGTGACAGCATCTGAACCAAACTCTACTCACATCATATTCGTGATCTTGGCATTGACTATCCTTGAAACAAGCTTGATTATATATTTAAACAAGCACTGGAGATCAGGGACAATGTTAACGTATGTACCGTACTCACGTTGTAAAGATCTATTTTTTAATATGTTTAAGTTGTACAAAAGGATCGATTGAAATACAGTAAAACTTATATTATCAATATAGAGTTGTTCATATTTGTTAATATTCGTGAAGTATTACTTTCGATTGACTCTTCAAATAGAATTATCATTCACGAGTCGATACAGAGAGTTGTAGCCTACGTACATTTTTTAGATTATTTGTTGACAGGACCACATTCATGGTGTAACTTGGATCCAGTAAATACTAACCCTCACATTATTTTTTACTTTCCTTGCCCTGTTACCATAGGTAAGGAAAGTATTGCTTTCCGAAGAAATTAAGGTACCCCAATTTCTAAATTTAAGTCCCCTGAGTCCAAAAAAGTGGTTTTTGGGTATTGGTCTGTATGAGTGTATGTGCGTCTGTGTACACGATATCTCATCTCCCAATTAACGGAATGACTTGAAATCTGGAACTTGAGGTCCTTACAATATAAGGATCCAACACGAACAATTTCGATCAAATGCAATTCAAGATGGCAGCTAGAATGGTGAAAATGTTGTCAAAAACAAGGTTTTTCGCGATTTTCTCGAAAACGGCTCCAACGATTTACGATCAAATTGATACCCAAAATAGTCATTGATAAGCTCTATCAACTGCCACAAGTCCCATATCTGTAAAAATTTCAGGAGCTCCACCCCATCTATGCAAACTTCGATTTTAGATTCCCAATTATCAGGCTTCAGATACAATTTAAACAAAAACTTTTAGGTGGAGAACATTGAGCATGTAAATCTCTACAATTAATGTTTAGTAAAATTTTCACCTAAAATTGAAAATAAGCTCGAAATTCGAGAAAGTGTGATTATTCAATAGCAAACTGTTGGCAACTGTTGATTCTATTAAATCTTCCACTATGAAGAGATAGCAGACATCGTGTGTCTCTAGCGTTATTGTCCTGTCACCAGCTGGCTCAGATCTTTGAATAGTAGACTTGAGATGCGCGTGAACACTAGCGTCAGGTGATCTATTTCCATAACGGCAAGGAAAGTTGTGTAAGTGCGCCACACCAGATTTTTATATACTTATTTGAACCTATTAATTAGAGCTCTAAGTTCATCTTCATCAGTAATACAAAGTTGAATTTTTGCTTATTACCTTATTTTTATTGAATACCCCTCAGTGACAATATAGTTTTGTTTCATTAAAAATCAATTCTGCTCACTAGGAAATTCTCTCTCTATTTCATTGCTGAAAATAGGCAAGAGTGAGGTGAAGTGGAGTGATGTGATATGATCTGATAAAATCCTCTGTCAGTTTTCTTGCTTGATAATAATGAGCATAAAGAGAACATGACAACCAACTTTATTTTATTCTTGTGAGAGTTTTGATTGTATATTGTTTTCTCACAAGTCGAGTTTTTGCTTTTTGTTGGTTTTATTATGTGTAATGTAACTTGTTCAATTTGCAAAAAAGAATGTTTCATCTGATTTGATTTTTGATTAACACAATATGAAAGTTATGACAAATTTATGTTAATAAAATTGGACATACATTCTTTGTAAATGCCCAATTGCAATGACTAGCCTATTTTCAGCTTCAACAAACTGTAGCATATTATTATGACAACAAAATCAAAATAGAAGCCTTTGGCAGGGTAATAACAGGGGAAGAAACATGAACATGAACATGCACATGAACATGAACATGAAACATGAACATGAACATGAAACATGAAACATGAAACATGAAACATGAAACATGAACATGAAACATGAAACATGAACATGAAACATGAACATGAAGCATGAACCATGAAACATGAACATGAACATGAACATGAACATGCACATGAACATGAACATGAACATGAACATGAACATGAACATGAACATGAACATGAACATGAACATGAACATGAACATGAAACATGAACATGAAACATGAACATGAACATGAAACATGAAACATGGAACGAGTTCACAAGTCGAACTGTCAAACAAAGGAGGATTTCATTAATTTGTTATTATGTGAATGGAACATCTTGATATCAACAAAGCTATTAATTTACTGTAACAATTCGAGATACTAATTCCCGTTGTTACACTATTATCAATCTTTAGTTATCCCTTCCGATAAAACAGTTCTGATTCTACCACATCACCTACCTTTACTGCAACACAAGAAATATTCTGAAGTATGGTGATTATTATTTTTTTTCTATAACAGTGGCTATCAAAGTAGCAAGCAGGCTCTTGTCCAAGCTTAGGCTACCAAGAAGAATTAGAAAATAAATACATTGTAGAATAAATGTGGAGTATTATTTGAGCAATTGAGTGATTATTATACCTTATATAAGTTATGGACGGACTCTGTATTATGAATTCCAGATAAGGATTAAAAAGTAGAAACAATAATATTATTATTCGAATAATAAGTAATAGATTTTCAAGTTACATGACAAAAGAACTCGCAAGATGGAGGATGATAAGAACCCAACAAATTAATCAAAGGTAGCCCACATAGGTTAACAAAACATGATAAGGAGATGTGAAAATGATTATCATCTATGCTACTGATTTGATTCCACGCCATCAGTCTTTAAAACAAGTTTAATACTAGATGTCAGAGTGCCCCTCATTGTTGAACTCCAGTGATATTTCTATTCCAGTATGATGGATGATAATTATTGTCAACCGAAAAAAATGGATCGCTTTCAAATCCTGAATTTATTAATTTACGAATTAATACATGTAATAAATATTGTATTTATTAATTTACGGATTAATACATATAATAAAAATTGTATATATACTGAGTAGACTGAAGACGACTATATTAATATAGTTCTGAGACGAACCTTAGCTGTTGAATTGTATCTTTTTCTTAACTAATGTGAGCAATAAAACTTGATTTGATTTGAACTTGGGATTGAATCTTGTATTTACGTTTCCATAACGGTCACGTTCTGTGTTAGGTTCAATAACGTCTCTTTTACCATAAAAATAATGCAACTACACAGTTCTACTGGGACAAGAGTATAGTCGGCAATTCCTTGTCTCACATGTCGACACGGATATAGAATGCGGTTTTTACGAATAATTATGAAATAAGCAGAATCAATTAACAGTGATGTAAATCTTGAAAAGGAAGGACGTACTTGGTAGACTAGTCATCTTTTTCATCGTAAACTTGTAAATCCTGATAACGTTATTAGTCAACCTCTTGTATAATTAGTTCACTTTTACGAGATAGAAAGTTAGTATGTGGCGGAGAAAGTTGTCTGCTGCTGTATGCTCATCTCTTTACAGCTCAACATAACTTTTTGCAACAAAGCAAGTGGAGAATCAGTCTGATTCAGCCTATTGAGGTATTGAGTCACCCTTCTGTCGAGAATTACACATCGAAATTGTTAAAGTATCGCTATCTCTGAACATTTTGAGATACATTATCTACTGTAAGTACACGTAGACATCTAGTAAACATCTGTAAGTACACAACTTCAGTTATTTACATTTGGACCGATATTTCTGATTTCCTTTATTGGAATGCATCCAATTCCATTTTTGAAACATCCAAAATATTTATCATCTATAAAGCTCATAGCTCATATAGTTTAATAATGCCATTGATATATTAATACAACCCCGAACTGACGAAAATCAGAAAATACCCATTTTTGGAGATAGACTAGTTCTGCTCCAAGGCAACGATATGATATGAAGACCATTACCAGCTTTCTGTCTTTGTGAGTGGGTATCACGAATACAAATAAAAACAATGAATTTGCCTATAAGAAATATTCTTGAAAGTCGAATTTTGTCAATGTGAATCCTTGTAATTCTAATAGAGTCCAGGACTTTCCATTTTGAAGAAATCCATACTTTTTGTGGTCTAGACTCTAGAGAGAAGACATTGATAGGCCTACACCATTAGCTATAAAACTAGACTACTTTTTATGCGCGATGAGCACCAGAATAGATACGCAAGATTACGCTACCAATTTCTGGTCATTGTGATTTCTCTTAGCAGTTTATTAGCGTAGACTCACCTCTCTGCGTACCTCGACGGTGTGGGTATTTTTCAGATTTTCTGTTTATTTACTAGATCGGTTGGAAAGCATGTTTATAACAGCGTAGAAGAGAAAGTACCAAGACAGGACCGCTTCTTTGATCCTTTCACTGTATTTTCAAATCGCTTTGTCAGCTGTTAATCATCTTTTGGTGAGCAGTGAGCAGTCCCACATGCAGTCGCATTATTTATCGACTCTTGAAGAGAGAGTGTCATTTGTGATTAAAGGAACATCGACTTCCTAGTAGAAAAGGTTGAATCAATAAGACATCATTCATGAAACGTGAACTTCAACTTTCTTCGACCTTGAAATCGGTAGCATCAGATTCCGAAAGAAAATTTCGTAGCTGCCTGTTTGGTCATGACGCAAGCTGATTGAAGCCCTGAAAACATAGTATCGGAACTAACAACAATGAACCCGTCTTCATGGAAGTCCAATATTAATTGTGGAATACAACAGGTAAAATATAACTGGAAAATCGGTTTTACTCATAATTTTAAAAATAATTTGTTATTTGGATGAAATTTCTTCAAATCGTGTATTTTCAGAATCAACAAATAGCAATTGATTAATCTTGATGTGAAGTTATCTTGTGTGTAATGTATCGAGAGATCCGAGAATTATTATCACGTCATATTCATAGATAAGTCATTGATCCAATAATTGATTACTCCAATACAAACACTGAATAGTTTTACACACTCTACAATCACAATAAGCAGATTTTGTAATCAGATTGATAAGCCATGCCAATTCAATAATATATATTATGATTGTAATTAAATTTCCATTCTGGATGAAATACTCATTAATAATCTCTTGACCAAAGTGAGTGATGATTTCACGAGTAATCAACAATATAATATTATGAACAGAACAGGATGACGGACTCGATAGAGATTTTTGTGTGAAATATAATATCGTTCATTGTTGGAAGAGAATGAAAGTCACGATTGATAAAGAATAATAATCGAATTATCGAAGAATTATCATAAAATTAAACTGGATTTAAAGCCTGTATTTTTCTTCCTGAGAAGACAGTCTATGTAATATATCAAGGCTAACATAGTTTTAGCAAAGATCTAACAGATCTGTTTACTTAGTCTATGTTCATAGTTTTAGTGATATGGTTATTCGAATAATCAGGATAATCCTCCATTTATCCATCCGTCACCAACAATAATTATGAATTGAGAATAAGATTAATGAATGGATAAATACGATGAAGGATGAAGATTTATCAAGCGATTGCCAAAAATGATTTAATATGAACTTCAAATAATCTTGTAGAAAGTCTCATCCTGGAAATTTCATTGAGTTATTACGTCTAGAGTCATTTGTAGACCAGTTTGTTACTTGAACTTCATTTACATAGAAAGTTGTACTTGATAAGCGGACTCCATGGATAACCTTGACCGTGCTTCAAAAAAGAATTGGCAATCTGACTCGATGTGCTTTCACTCACGTTCATAGCCACTGTGCATGTCTGTACTGGCTAACAGATTGTTCTGATATATGATTCAAATCCTATTGCTACCTGAACCAACCCGAAAAACATATCTTGATTGGAATAAAATTAATTTGATAGTTGAGGAAAGAGAAAATCACACAAACATGTCGTTGCTCGGGCTGAAAAGCTCTATTGAAGAGAAAAATTGAGCTGATCCCCTCAAATGTGAGCTTCTCTCTGAGACTGCAGGAAACAACAAGAAAGGAATCTTCATGTTGATCAGAATAATATTTTCTATTGACTTCAATGAATTAGTAGGAGGAATAGAACCAAGTACAAGTTGCTGAAATGTGTACTGCAGGGGAAAACTCTTGGCAAAAGATGCGTTGGTCGAAGTCGTATATCTTGGCATAAGAATCTGAGAACGTGGTTTGGAGTGTTTACCCCCGAACTCTCCAGAGCACCTGTCGGAAAGAATATCATTGTCAGAATGATTGCCAACATTCGTTAACGGATAGGCACCAGAAAAAGAAGAGTACAATAGAAGCTTTGACTTGAGTCGAATTAATCGAATTGTATTACTCGGTTTTAAAAATCACATCAAAGTATTATGAAGTATATACATAATACTTCTGAATTTATATATATCATGGAAAATCAATCATAATATTATGTTAAATTCATTCATCAAATGATTCAAATAAGTAAATTCGGCCTGCCTGGGGCTTTACTGGTTACATTCAAGTTACCGTACTGTATGTTCTCCCATTTTATTGAATGTCATAAATAACATTTTCGGAGACTTCAAAGAAGTAGCGAGAATTTGATTGGAGAAGTTGAAATTGCTATTTCCTGAAAAAGTTGGATGAGATTGGAACAAGCTTAACTTGTAGCGTGTAACGTTAATTAGGCACAATTTGCATAATTTAAGCGTCAAATCTTACAACATCTTGGTTATAAAGTGCTGAGGAATTCACTCTTCCAAACCATAATAATTTCATAATTTGATTTGAGATTTGTGAGTTTTCTCCATCATGTTAGACAATATCAACCTAAATATCTCATACATGATGGAAGCACCGCAATATGTGTTTAAATTTAGTTTCTTCTGCATGAATAACACAAATGACCGGAGAAAACGTCATCACGATGCAACTGTAATCTTCCTTTTGTAGAACATTATTTAACACAAGAGTAATACAATTATTATCAAGAACAGTATTGTTCCTGATAACATATTGTTATTTCAGACCCATGAGTCCATTGTCCTTTGTCAAGTTAATGAGGTTCCAGGTCATGATTATTTGACAGTCACTACCGTCACTGCGTCACATCAGCAGCAAATTAGTGGTCGAACAAACAGCTCCAGCATGAAAATGTAAGCTATACCTGACTCTGTGTCTATGCAACTTTGACTTGTAAAAGAATAGCTCATAAACGTCACCCTTCCTGTATAAGGCATTTTTTTATTAACATTCTTTGTTGAACCCATGTACAATATTTTTCTATTCAGGTCTCAATTATTCTCAGGAATGAGAGATATGCCTTTGATGTATACAAAAAACATATAAAATATTACTCACTTCTAATTCAAGACATGATAACACTCTCATTCCCACTGTCAACAAAAAATAATAATGAATTCATTACTCCTATCTGTGCAGAGGAAACCATTATATTGTAGGGTGATTAATTTTATCTGTTGCTGATCCGCAACTCGTCCAGTGTAATTTTTAATCGAAATTTGACATTGTCTCATCTACTTAGCTATTGACAACCGTGAACATAATTTAAACACATTTTATAGGCTCATCGAACTTTTGTTGAAATAATTTTTAATATAGGCCTATTCATATATCCGTTCATGTATCATACTGGTACTTGGATCAATTGAAATCGGTCAATTGATCGGTTGATCAGTCACAAATAATCAATCATAATTTCTTTATTTGTAAAATAACACCATAGTACCATTTTTGAGAGCTTTTTAATGTAAAATTACAAATTAAAAAACAACCAGTTTCAGAAAGGGTATTATGGTGTTAATTTTTACAAATAAGAAATTAAGTAGCCCTGAATATATAAGTTTTCAGAAAACAATAATAATTCATTTATCACCATGATATGAATCTCTTTTTCTAAACACTCTCAAAAATTGTATAAATCAAATTGAGTTCGACTGATGACTGTGATAGGAGACAAACTAGCATGATATATCATCTGTGACTTACCGATTTGAATAGGTTCATTTGAATTTGTTTAAATAATATAATATAAAAACATCAAGCTCTATTATACATGAAGTGAATAGCTCTCCACGCTTACGGCTCTTACTATGAGTTATTCATAAATAAAAAAAGATTCGAACCATGCCTATGGAGGAAGCTTGCAATATTCAGGTGACAGACACCAATACACACCTGAATCGTAATCAAACCAGTCGGAAAATTTGAATAATCTTCGGAAACAGTACACATGTGTCCCACAAAAGATAGCAAACTACATCACACCTCATTCCTCTAACGGTACAGTATTGAACTTCCTTCAGAAATGTTTTTAGTGGAACCGGTTGGTTATGCGGTCTCGTTTGACATTCCAAATTAAATAAGGTAACAAGAAAAGGAATAATAGTTGAAAATTCGAAAGGTTTATCTACACATGATACTCTTTCGAGAGCGAGTAAGGTTTTCCAGGGGAAATTGTCTACTATTATATTAGAGAGCAAGGATAAGTTCCACAGTATTCATAACAACAGAGGATCTCACAGTTTTCTAAAATTTCTGTCATTCACTTCAATAGCAGCTCCGTTTTTCAATTTTCAATTTGTTTCTTCTGTTCTACTTTTAATCGGTTAATGATGATTATGATTTTCTTCAAGATAATGTAACTGAGTTACATTGAATATGTTGTAGTTACTCCGGTTGAACCACTTGTTAGCCAGGTCAGCTTCCCTTACGTCTGTGTGCTTCCAAATGTATGAGTCCGAAGTATGAGTACAAATCCCAATATTATCATCCCTAACCCATCAGCAACGTATAAGCGAAGGCAATTTAATACTATATTTGTATAATTCGAGTAAAGTACTCTCTATAATACTCTCTTTGTATTTATAAACGATTTTCAAAGTTTATTTAGCTACAACTTTAACCCATGTAAGACTGGTTGCCTAGCAATCAGGATGATTTTAGTGGTTGTTTGCGAGGAAATCAATGGTACACTTCATAAGTTTGGCCCTATATAGGAAGGGAAGGGATCGCAGTTATCAGGAGAAATGAACATTTTAGATTCAGCCAACAAAATCTGTTACGAACCATGAATCAATACATTTTTTATGACAAAAATTTCTTATGAACAAGAATTTTTTTTGATTTCATTAAAAAATTCCAGTGTCAGATCAAGGTAAACAAAAGTACAAACTTGCATTCTCTTTCAAGGAGGCTCACCAAGACCCACCTGTACGCCAGTACTGCGCCAGTACTGCGCTGTACGCCAGGATTTTTATTGAACTTGTGATCCACATTTATATCTCGAAATAGTCTTGACATATATATGAATTTCATGATATTTTTTTGAACTTTCCTTTCTTATTCCTGAGCAGGAATAGACCTTCCTATCCTTGATAAATCTCAACCTCGTCAGCCTAATGCTCCACATTGAAGTGTACTTTTCATCTCAATATTATTTGTAAAAAATCACCAAGGCCCGGTTGTACAAAAGCCTGTTAAATTTTAATCATGATTTCAAATGCTACGAGAATCAATAAGAGAAGGTTTTTTAAAGAACTCTGATTCTCGTAGCATTTTACGGCTAAAATTTTACAGGCTTCTCTTCAATTAGTTTGGATATTAGTTTGTTTACCAAATTTTCTTGAATTTAAATTCAATCTACACTCATGGATAATATCTTAATCGTGTATAGACCAATAGACATTAGCTGCATTATTCTTCAAAATGATCATGGTGGATCATTCTGCATCATAAATAAATCACACTACCGGGATATATAAATATGACGGGCGAAATATTCATGTAAAGTGGGAAACCCATGTGTGTATTGCCGAGTCGGCCCTTCTACGAAAGCGAGATTGATGAGCAGCTTCTTTGGGTAGAAATAAATAAATGGAGGTAGCAGACCGGCTTAGCTGAACTCCTTCTAGTTGGCCCACTGCCGGACATCCGGTTTATCGAAGGAGGTCGCTGCGCTGCCGTCACCTATAACAGTACTCACTACTCCGAACTGTCTCTCACTTACTCTCACTCAAACTCATAATTTTCTCTCACTCTCCACACTCATTCACATACCTCTCACTCTTACTTGCGCCCAGACACGCACATTACTTTTAGCTTCTTTGTATTTTCTCCAGTTCACATCCACATACCTTATTCTCAAATACTCTCATTACTGAGTGGGTACACTCCCACTCTCATCATGCTTCCACTTACCTATCTTAACAAGTATGCAATGCATCCACATCCCACTCATTTACTCTCATTTTTGTGTTTTCTGTGGGAACTTTTTTCGTCATTATTTGAAGATATGTGCCAGCTTTAAACGCTACTAATCACGTGCGTTACAAATTACTAAGTGGAAGCATAGAGAAACAATAGCGTAAGTAGATATCCCATAGTATAGGGAATTTATGTCGCAATTTTTACTGTTATCTCAAGCCGATTACTGTCGATTATTGTCAATTTTCACTGTTTTGTTGGAGTGATAGTGTATGAACGGCACAATATGAGAGACTACCAGCGTCAAAAAGCTTCACGGGAAAGAACTACGTGAACTATCGGCTTGGGATGACAGTAAAAGTTGCGACATAAATTCCCTATACCATGGGATATCTACTTACGCTATTGTTTCTCTATGGTAGAAGTAGGCAAAATTGTCAACTTACTCCAATTTGAAATGAGTGGTATTTGGGTGTATCAATCATTAGACACCTTAAATGAACCCATAATTGGTACTCACTCTATACAGAATATACTACTCTTCAATGTTTGTTTCCATTACCATGGGTTCTTCTTTCAATTCTTTGATTATATTAAAATAATCCTGATTCAATTCAGTACAACGAGTTGTGAGGCATGTTTGACAACAAAAATATCAATTATTTTGTCATATATACATTTTTCTCGTATGATTTGGTACTGCTAAAAACTTATCAATGTTTGATATTGTTGCAGGAGTTGAACTCCAAGAGGCAGAATGCGGCTTGCCGTCGTGTTCGAATTGCTTCTCATACTTCTCATCATAGCGTTTGCTGCTAGCAACGTTATTAGAGGTAAGTTAATATTTACATTCAATCCAATAATACATAACAAATGATATCGTAGTACAATTTTTTTCTCTGCATTGGGAAATTGAAGATTAAAGTTGAATCAAATCATACATTAGAAGCATTCATGTCACTTCAATCACCTATGAGCTTAGCGTGGGTAATGAGGCAGATGATAATGAGAGATGAATGGATCTAGTTTTAGGTGGGTTCCGAACCAACAAGAAGCGATTCTACAACTCATGAACCATATTCAGATGTATTGGCTGAAGCGGTCACCCTTCCAACGGGAGTAGCAGGCGCATGATTCTCAACTGATCTAAGCGATAGCTCATCTAGTGAGATCCACGTTATAATGATTTGATTACCATTGGTGCTACCATCCTTGTCTATCATTCGATCAAGCAGATAGCGCTATCCTTTTCAGGCTCCACAACGATGCCAGATCGGTTTTAACAATGTAGAAGTAATCAACAAAATATTCAATTTCAATTATCTTAATTTATTATTTAATAATTGGAAAATATATTTTCTTGGCGAATTAAATATGATTGATTATTTAAACAAGAATGTGGAGTTAATATTACATCAGATTATAGTGATATCAGTTATCCCCTATAAAAGAAATTGGCAAGGCAGTTCTACCATCCAACTCCACAGCCATTATAACGTGAACCTCACTATTGTGACGCTCAACATGGAAATTATAGAAATACTATTATAAGTTTTGAGATAAGTATTTATATTCAATAATTGCAAAGAGAAGAATGAAATGGATCAATAGTAATAAAGATAACAATCAGCAATCAGAAGTAGAAGTGAAGTAGGTCATTTGATTCAATACAGAATTTTTTTATGGTTTTATTGGAATTAAACATGATTATTTTTCTTATTTGCTCATTCACTATCAATAATCAATATCATCTATGAATAGGTATTCGATATCTTCACTTATGGAGCCACTTGTATAGGCCTACTGTGGTGATATTTCACCAAAATTACCATAAAACAAAGAAAAATCAATAAAGAAAGAGAATTTGTAAAGAAATCTAGAAGTCTAATAAATAAATCTCATTTGTAATTGGTCTAGAGTAAGGTTTAGAGCAGTTTTGGGCGAATGGCTGTTGTTTTTACCTGGATTGTATTTGTATATGAATGAATAAATAAATAAGCACAGAAATACTTTATTGCATGTGTCAATGCCTTTCAGAGCTATTGAACGATACAGATATAACGTCAAGCTTCAAGCTAAAGCAAAGTTTCATGGAGAGTTACTTCGCTTATAATAATTACAATATGTTCTCTAGTTCAACCATATTTGTAATTTTTATAAAATTGTCTTTCCTGCTTCAGATCCGAGTGCATTGAACAGAGCGAGACTCTTGAAGAAGGTTGAGAAAAATGTGAAACGAACAAAACAGGAAACTTCAACTTCACCGACCAAGTACTGCAATTGCTCCTCATCCATGTGCAACTGCTGCAGAGACTTCAACATACCGGTCGTTTCTGCCAAAGGCCCAGGTAATGAGACAATTCGATTTTGATTTTATTGGTACCATTTGCCTTAAATACAATAAACCACACCATATTCTGTTGCATTCCTGTTGGAAAATTTCATTCTAGGTGATCAAATGGATTAAAATTCCCATTTCAGTAAGTTTTCCTTGAAAAGAGGGAACCGAATCGAATTTTTTATAGAGTTCAAAAATAGGCTCTATCTCAGAAAGGATTATTTTTCATCATTTTAAAAGGAATAAGGCTGGAAATTGATCGATACTGATCTATTAATCAAGCAATAACTTAATCTCCATTGATACGAAGAAAGTGAAAATGTTTTTTAAATCCCAAGTTCGTGACATAATATGTGATTCAAGTACAGTTGGAAGAGAATTTCAAAGTTTTTAAAAAGATTTCTCAGTCCCTAATGAATAAGTAATCCCAGTACTGGATCTCGTACAAGAATAATCTCAACCTTCTGTCTGCCCTAAAAACATGTTTGAGGTACCGTTTTAACTTCAAACTTTCAACTTTGATTGAAGACGAATGAAAGTCAATAGATTTTCTCGTGAATGTTAATTATTGGGAAATAATTAATAGGCTTATTATATATCAGCACTTTCCAGACTATTGGAAATAATTTGACTTAATCGAGGCTTCTTGAATTATACTTGTATATCTGCTTCATTAAGTAATGGTGTATTGTAAAATTGTTCCCAAAACAAAGAAATCAATTTATTGAAATGAGCAATCAGAAAGTCGATCCGTCAGTTGGAACCTTTCTATCCTGTGGAAGTACCGAATTGCTTTCTTTCATCAGCCTACTAAATGGTTCCGGTGAAAAAATACAGCCTAAAAGGATTTTCCTGCGACTCTCTAATTCGTGTGCATTTAATTAGCCGCTATGAAATCAGTAGTTGAATTTCGTTTCAACTCAGAAGCATGTAGGTTGGATTCTTGGTGCCGCGTCAATTGATTTCCACGATTATTTCAGTACAGTGGACTCCACGATTATCGAGGAAACAGTAGTAGGCCGCCTTGATCGAGCGTTCTACGTCCGTAGAAGATCGCTGTTTATTGAGATTAAAAACCTATAACGGTCCAGTCGTTTAGCCAATTAGCCACGCGAGAAATAAAATTCAGCTCACAGCTCCCAGGCCGAAGCATAGGATGGCACACTTTCGCGTCAGATTGCGTCCAAACACCGGCAGATAGCGTTGGCCGCGCGAATCGCCCCTGATCTTGAATCAGTTCCACGGAATCGGCCAGCAACTCCAGTTATTCATCATTATGAACTCCATGAACCGGAACCTCGTGAACTAGCTTTGGAAATGGAGCGGTTTAATAGAAAATTAATGTAGCCTACGGTAATCCAGAAGGATATAATATTGACTGTGGAGTAGGCTACACTATTGACAAATTTGCTCAGAGTAGAAACAGCCAGTGTTAGACCCACCACTCGGCCAAAAATAATCATTCTTATTTATATAATTTTTTTTTAAATTGCCGACTGTAAATAGTGGAAGTTACATTTATTTCTTTTGTTGCTTTGATACCCTTGGCAGAATCGTTCTCAGATCGGGACTGTATAGGTCACCGATTGTTTTTCATTGCTGAGATATGGGAGGTGGGAGCACTGAGTTGAAAAATGGGTTAGGCCTACAATTTTTCATAATAATTGAACGAAGAAATTCTCTCTGGGAATGTACTGCAGTTTAGATGTCTACTAAGGGAAGTGTTTTATCACCATCAAGGTAGATTAAGAACCGATGACTCTTTAGAGTTTCGGAAATTTAATTTGATGGGAATAAATTTGATTAATGGGAAAGAGTATGTGCTTATTGCCTTCTATATTGTACTTTCATTATTACTGTCAGGAGGTATCAATCTTAAAAATTAATTCCATGGCAAATTTCAAGAATAATAATTTCAACCGAATAATGAAAATAGCAACAACTAATTCATTTTCTATTTTCTTGAATAAAGACAGTTGAAAAGATAGATTCTTGAAGCGTTCTCACACACAATATTTGTATTCATGAATTTTTCTTATTAAACTGCTCAAAGCTGCTACAATAATTAAACTGGACTCTTTCTTTGCAGGATGTGCTACAATTTCATTCTTGAAAGACAACGAATTTGGAATTTCGATGAAATATGGAGACCGAGTTTTGAGAAACATCACAATCACAGGTAAGTCACACAAGTCTCATTTCATTGTTTCCTGTAAATTCCTTTTATGATACATAATATCTTTGATGTATGAAAATTCATGCTGTTCCCGATTGATGACACATTGATATTGATTGACATTTTCTCGTGAAAATATCCTATCATGTGAATGAAAATTGAAGTTTTCAGCACCACTTGGCATTTCTTTCCAGAAATACCATCCATTTTTTAAGGACTCAGAAATTAATAAATTTACTTATTTTAGTTTAGTTATTGTTTTTTCTTGGCTATAGCTTACGTCCTTTTTATAATTTTTTTATTTATTCCAGTCCATTCTGCAGCTATCTAATTATTCAAAAAAGGTAGACCTCATACAGCATAATGAACTTGACGTAATTTATTGCAAATCAATCAATCATTAACTATAATGCCAACGAGTTCTAACATAGAGGAAAAGTGAAGAGAAATATCATAATAAAGTACAGAAATATTGAAACAATACTACCGTAGAAATCGTCCATTAAAAACAGTCTCCGCTACTACTTTTCAGCTTCCACCTTTCAGAGTAGCTACAGTGGAACTAGAGGAACTATAATAAAGTTATGTTACTATTATAATCTGCAAGAATGGCACATTATTCTATGGATTGCAGGAGTTTTAACGCAATGTGGTCTATTGAAATAAATCGATTGAAAAGCGATGAGATTGTGTGTAAATATTACAACCACTCCAATTCTACGCATCAAAGAAAATCGATCAGTGTTTGGTTCAATAACATAAACGATTGCTCTTCTTCCAACTGCAAGTTCCGTTAGCACTAGCACTAGCAGTAGCTTCACACTCCACCAACCGTATTGTATTGGCCAATTTATTTGTATTTGGCGTAGAAGTGATTCAGGTGGCCACGGCTGGCCTTTGCAACGGGCCAGCAGCCACCGAGTTCACTGCCTCATCGATCAGTTCACACTTCTCCAATTCCAAACACTCTTCGCGGATCATGGCTTCCGTGTGAATTGTCGCTCTGCGATAAACGCCACAGACCAAACTGTAGTCACAGATCTATATAAAAACGTGATCGGGAGTGGGAATTCAATCAGTCTTAAGCAAATCACATACACCGTAAAAGTTATCAGAATAGATGTAAGAATGAGAATTTTAGTTTCGAGCATGAACTTCTAAAAAACATTCGAAGCTGTAAGGTTTTTTGAGATCAGATAATTATGATTTAAGCATCGTAAAAAGTTTTAACGATTGAATTGGGAATATTTTTGTTGAAACTTATTTGTATTTTTTTCTCAGGTTCAGATAGTCGATTTCTCTTTATTATTTGAACTTTGATTATTCAATTATTGAATGTGAAATGAACTATGAAGAATATGGGCGAAGAATAATACAACAATAATCAACCTCCACAATAAGCTAGAAATCAGTATGCAGTCTCGTAGTCTTGTATTTATTCCACCCGTATTCAGATAGGCTACAGAATATAAACAATCGTTTTATATTTTGTTATGGTGAAGTGTTATGTATGATAAAGTGTCCTTATGTGTCCTACTAGTTTCTATCTGATTGATGTAGATCTTGATCATTCAATTTTGCTGGTTGAGATGCGAGAGTCACTTTAATTTCAATCGTATGTTGTGGAAGTCTGGGAAACCACCTACTCTAATATTCGATAATCATTATGAATCACTTTGATAATCATCTCTGGCGCCTCTACGATGATAAGTATTCTATAGTGATGGTAATATCATTATAATGGTAAATAAGGTAATTACCATTTGGGAGTAGATTGGATGAAAGGAATAAGGGTAGTTAGTGTGCATTCACTATTCTTTCAACTCTATCGATATACAAGTGTGATAGAAATTTGAAAATGAAAACTGTACATAGAAATCGTTATAATTTCACCTTATAGTTTATTAACTCCAATCAGGACTATATAGCTTACCATATTAATAGAGTACTGGTTTGCTGGTGTTATAGAAAATCATCCATTATTATAAAAAATGTTTTTCCTCCATATAAGTTGTTCTAGAATCTGTAAAAATATTAACTTTTGTTTTGTGTAGGTGAGAAGCCACAGCCAGTCTGCATGCGTCTGCCTGGAGGTGTCTCCAAGTTCTGCGGTCGTGTGTACAACATCGAGAAACAGGGCGAGCAGTTCAAAGCCTGCTTGGGCTTGGAGCTGAGAGCGCTGGAGAACCTGGAGGCTGCTCTTCGAGTGTCCTGCTTCCGTTTCGGTCCAGGGGGACTGAAGGTGGAGGCGGCGGAGCCATTCCCGCCTGTTGTCAAGCAGAAAGGTGACAAAAACGAGGAGGAAGAGGAAGAAGACGATGATGAGTATGCGGATGATGACGATGACGACGATGATGATGACTTCGGCCTTTCTGACGATGACGATGATGATGACGATTCAGAAGATGCCGCCGATAATGATGTGGACTCAGCTGACTACACCGGGTTCAGTGCGTTGAGCAGTGAGTTCTTAGAGGGCTTCTTCGGTTCAGATTCCTCCAAGAAGAAGAGGAAGAAGCCACAGGTGAAAGAGAAGCCATTCTCGCATTCATCGATGCACTCAATCATGACTCATAAGCAAGAGAGTATGCAGTCACAACCGATGCAGCCCGTAGCCCAGACAATGTCACAGCGTCCCAACAAGGTCAAACCCACGCGGGTAGCTCCTGCGGTAAATCCTGCAAACCCTCCCGTTGTGGCAACAGTACCCAAAGTGCCTGCGGTTAAACCAACAGCAGCTCCACTACGCAACCGAGTCAAGGTCAAGGTGACTGTCCCCTCCACTACCCCCACAACCACCACTGAACGAGTCACCCCTTCTTCCATCGAGCCTGTAGTTTTCATCGAAACGACCACGCCCCAGCCAATTATTGAAACTACTGAGAACACCCGAGAGGAGGATGGAAACATGGGAATGATAACTTCAACAATGGTCTCGATCACCTCAATGCAACAGTTGGAAGAGGAGGAGGAGGACGAAGAGGAAGAGGAAGAAGAGAATGAGAAAATTGGCGGAGGTGGCGGTGGTGGACTCTCAACAACAACCGAAATGGGAACAACAGAGCACACAACTGAAACTTACACTGAGCGTGATGTATCAATGTCAGATAGGGTTGACGAATTGAAAATGGAGAACGACAAAGAGCTGTTGGTGTCAGCAGCCAAAATAAAGGATGAAGATGATGAGGAGGAGGAAGAAGATGACGATGATGATGACGATGTCGCTTCAGTGGTGGATGTGACAACTCTGTTAGATGATGATGAAGACGCCGATCATTTCGGAACGAACGTGGATGGGAAGCAGCCGAATAAGAAGAAGGAGGAGGACATTTTGAGTGGAATCTTGGACGATGACGACGATGATGAGGAGGAGGAAGAAGAGGAAAGCGCCAAGAAGAAGGATCAGAGGACAATTTCTCTGGGTGAACCAGTTTCGTTTGTGAGACAGGAGCCGGAGACCACAGTGAGGGTGGTGGAGCAGCCCACTACAACAGCAGCCCTCCAGCAGACCTCAACCACCAGGGAAGAAGAGAAGGTCACAAGGCCTCCGCTGGCAGGCATGAGGCTGTTCGTCATAGACCCCAAACATCCCTCTAATCCAAAGGTGGAGAACGCGAGGAGCTCACGCGCACACAGGCGCATGCGCCTGCCACCCCTTGGCATGGAGTCGCAGTTCTCGTGATTTGAAGCGGCTTCTCTCAAATCGCCTGACAGCCTTCACCAAAAATCACAACTGATTCCTTTAAGAGACTGTGAATGTTATTTATTGCTTTATTTATAACTTCGCTTTAGGAGAACGTTAGTCTTGTAAATATTTATTTATTTATTTGTTCGATAAATTTCTGTTCAAGTGAATTGCAAGTTAATAAGATTGATTGTAGGATTATTGGTGAATATTCGAGATCACTTATAATTTATTTATTTGAATAATTCATTCAGTTTGTAACATCTTTACCAGCAGTATACCAAAAACTATCTCACTGCTATTCAATATAATTTACTTATTTAATTTGTAAGAAATAAATTTAAATGTGGGAGAAGGTAAATCTATGAAGCCAGACTGACCACCACCACTGCCATCTCTTAATACTTTCAGCTCAAACAAGTGAGAAGTTGAGCTGGGAACCTAACTTAGGTACTAAGTGTTCAATCGGATGATTTTTAATTGGCGAGGCGCGGCGCGTCTCTTGTGTGCTTTGAGCTATAATCTCTTATGACAGCGTACACAAATGTTATATCATTTTAGGCCTCACCTATATTGGAGAGAGGTTGAGTTTTTCCAATAGTCTCGAAGATAGGAATGCTTTTTGAAAGTACCAAATGTGAGCTCACCTTCAGTACGGTGCTGACAAAAATGAACTGGTAACTGACTATCATAGAGGCAATATTCGAGACATGGATTGGTTATTCTATGTCACTATCTTTCAAACATCGGGAAGCTGGTCTACAGTAGTAATTTTATGTCAAAAAGCGCTTTCTCGAGCGCTTTTTTCTTACAGAACGCCCAACCACAATACGAGGAGCAACGAGTGGAATTCCCAAGAGACCCAAGTGAAAGACAATAATGTATCCTGTTAACTCATTCTTGAGATCAGATAAAGATTGCTCGCTCATCAAAATGAGTCACTTCTCAAAAGTAGCTATTTTGAGTCATTTAAAGATCTGCTTCATCAGAGATCTCAAGTCAAGGAGGACATTAGGCGCGATAGAAACTTACAATAAAACATAATTCTACATAGATTGAAAAAGTATGGATTAGAGCAGGGCTCTCCAACCTACGGCCCACGGGCCACATCCGGCCCGCCAAGAGTAATTGCAACAGTATATATTCTAAAAAATATATTTACACAAAGAAGGTAACCTGCTTCTTTCATTTTACAGTTCTCTCACAGAAAAAGACTTTAAAAACATAAAAAACCATGCTAAAGCTATGTTTTCTTTTTTTGGATCTCCCCACAAGTGTGAGCAGACATTTTCAAAAATGAAGTTTGTTAAATCCAAATACAAATCTTCCTTATCAGATGAACATTTGAAATCAATTTTAATGATTGGAACCACAAAGTTTGATCCTAAATGGGCGGACATTCTAAGTGGAAAACAAATATGCGATATTCTCACTAAAAAAAGTATTCTCTTTCAGATTGGTAATTTTTTTAAATTCTTGTATTATCAAATTGTCTTATTACTATTGAAAAAAAGTTATCATATTTTGTTCAACTTGCTAAACTCATGCATTCTCAAGTTTTATTATGACCTTTTCACACTCACTAAATTTGACTTTGTATTGAAATGAAATGGTTTTTTCCTTCCTGTATTTTAATTAAACCCTACTTAAAACTCCTCATATTATTTTAATGGAAATATAATAATTTTAAACCCTCCAAATCCCCTGTCGTTTGTAACCCACAAGTCAAATTCCACGTACATTATTTTTTATTGGCCCTCTAAGCTTCCATAGAATTAACAATGTGGCCCTTGGATGGAAAAGGTTGGATAGGTACCCCTGGATTAGAGAGTTAGCATAATTACAAATTGTTTCTATCCACATGAATTGGCGGAGTTCAAACCGATAAGCAATCGTTAATTTTCGGAGAAGGATAGACTACCAAATATCCTTTTCATGAAAATAATAGATTGAAAATCCACTTTTTGAATTGTGACATCACCTAAATTTGGATCAGAAAAATAACACAAGTCTTTCTTGGTATTTCATCTTGGGTAGAAGAGATGCCGGAAAACCATATGAAGAGATAGCAATAAAAAAATCTGGTGACGAGATCAATTCTGCTATCTCTTTCAGTGAATAATTTAATAGGTCAACCAAGCTACCTAGAATACATTCTAGGTACATAGGAAACTGCAGTTGCCTCTCATTAACTTTGCATTCGAATAATCACATTTTCTCGAATTTTTGAGCTTATGTTGAATATTGAGATAAAATGTTACTTGACATTAATTAATTAATTTATTTATTTAATCATTCAGAATTACACACTTACAGAAAAGTAACACAGTCTTATAAGCCCAAAACGGTTCCAATTCTAATTTATACAACAGTCCAAATGTAGCTAGGTTATGTGTCACTTAACATTCATCAATTACACACTCAATTTACAATTCAAAACACACAAGAATCATTTTTAAATCAAAAAATACTTCTAAATTAAATCAATCACAATTAATAGAAAATTCCAAACTTTGAAAAAACTATAAAATTTTGAGACCGAAAAGACAAACACACTATTTAGACTGTAAACACACTTATCACAGCTGATCAATTATTGTAGAGATTTCGATGCATAATCTTTTCCACTTGAAATTTTTTGTTCAAATTGTATCTGAGGACTGATAATTAGAAATTTAATATAAAACTTTGCATAGATGGGGCGGAGCTCCTAAAATTTTTACAGATATGGGACTTGTGGCAGTTAATAGAGCTTATCAATGACTACAAGTATAAATTTGATGAAAATCGTTCAAGCCGTTTTTGAGAAAATCGCGAAGAACCCTGTTTTTGACATCATTTCCGCCATCTTGAATTTCATTTGATCGAAATTGTTCTTGTCGAATCCTTATAGTGTGAGGACCTTAAGTTCCAAATTTCAAGTCATTCTGTTAATAAATTGACAGATGAGATATCGTGTACACAGACATACATACACTCATACACACATCGATGGCTTAGTGCACAAACATTGTATGTCCATCTTTTTTCGATTTTGAGATTTTTACACCAATAGCATTATTTGTAGCTGCCTTTCATGCTGCACAAATATCATATGTCCAGGATAATTGTGTAGCTCAAAAACCAGAGGTAACTTTATCGTATGAACCATTCTAGAACAAATTATGTGTGCACAATTGTGTATGTACACTGAAGGAGATAGAACTGGAAGTTTTTGCTTTCAGTAGCCGATGGTTGTAACACATTTGCAGTAAGTCCACAGATACTGGAGATACAACTTATGTGCTGCTACAGAAAATTTTGTAAGTGAGCATTTATAGTATGTCCATGGACATACCATATGTGTGCTGTCACGTGGCTACGTTGTGTTGGTACTTTTGAAGTGTCTTATAGGTTAGTTTTGTCTTTAGCGCGAATAACAAGACAATGTTTGTTGAATTACAAGACAAAGTTTGTTGAATTACCACTTTTTACCTATAATAATGGCAAGTCGAGGCATTCGAATGTTAAATTCAATCAATATATCAATTGAAGGAATTAATGGAACTGCAAAACAACCTGGAAATCTCGTCACCAAATTACTTAAAGGTGAGAATACATGAGTTTAACATACAATCTATATAATTTATGTTATGATCCAAGCTAAGTATAAAATTATCATGTATTAAGTTAATT